>NC_138191.1:124744606-125438926 GCF_964194105.1 Spermophilus citellus | reverse complement strand
ACCTTTCAGATAAAGGAAATGGTGAGCAACAACATGGATCCCAAAGATGAGGCACTTCTGTTTGGTTCTGGATGGGGGAATAGGTTAGGTGGGATGGCAGTGTGACCTTCAGCAAGGTGAAGTGGGAAGTACAGTCCTGGGTCAGTTATTGGCTGAGTAACTTAAACAAATCGCACTTCCACACTGGGCCTCAGTCTTGCCATCAGCAAAATGGGGCTGCTCAAACCTACCATGCAGTGAGCTTAGATTGGATCAGAGCCAATACATGCACAGCCCCTGACGCCAGCCTGGCACTCAGGGAACATTCTTCCAGAGGGGGTTTCCATCACCCCTCATTCCTGCACACCGGGAAAGGTGGCCTTGGATGAGGATTTGGAGCGGATCCTGTTCGTGGTCAACCTGGGGACCATCGCCCCCATGGAGAACATCACCATCTTCATCAGCACTTCCTCCGAGCTTCCGACACTGCCCAGCGGGGCTGTGAGGGTCCTTCTGCCTGCCGTCTGCACCCCGACCGTGCCTCAGTTCTGTTCCAAGAGCACCAGCCCCTCCAACCAGCAGGCCCAGGGGTAAGAAGGCCACACCCAGATCACGCCAGTGGGGCGGGGGCAGCAGAGTCCATCAGGTGGACACAGCAGGGCGCAGGGTGGGGGACACAGCAGAAGGTGAGGCTCTGCCTGAGAATAATTTGCTCCTGACTCTCAGGGCACTTAAGAGTCTCCCTGAAATGTCCCTGGGTTGGTCCCAGCAGAATTGGGATCAGAACTTCCAGGGTTTATTTTTAAATTCACTTAAGAGGTGTTTTCTGAGCAGCTACTGTGTGCTAGACACTGGGCCAGAGGTTAGGGATAGAGAGGGACCTACACCAACATGATTTCTGCCATTTAGAAACTTGGAGGAAGAGTTCAGCTCATTATGTAAATAATTATATACATCCTTGAAGACATAATGAATTATGTAATGAGTGCAATGAGGGAAAAGTTCATTGGGCTAAAGGTAGACAAGAGGGATCCCACCTGGATGTCCAAAGACCAAACCAGGCTTTGCTGAGAGCTGACCATGAGGAGGTCGTAGGCACAGAGAAGGGAATTCCTTGGCTGGAGAATCGCAGAGGCAGCAAGGACGCGGCCCTAGAGAGGAGCTGAAGCACAGGTGGCTTTTGATGAAACTGCAAGGCCCTGGCAAAGACTTTGCCCTTCTCCCCAAAGCGAGGAACCATTAAAAGGGTTTCCAGTAGGCAAGAGGAGAAAGGACAAGCCCAGGACCCAGACAGTCCTCTGTACTCCCCTGGAGGAGTAGGAGGGGGAAGGAGGGGGTCATGGCCTTGGGCGTCTACAGCAGAGGTCATTTTCTAGGAAAGTGACCCTGTGTTGGTCCCAGCAGAATTGGGATCAGAAAGACTGGGTGGGGTGGGTGCTAGTTTAGTTAGAAGAGAGAGGGATTAAGCAATGCCTGAGGCTGAACTTGAATAAAAGGAGCAAACCATGGAAATACTCTAAGGGAAGAACACTTGGGACAGAGAGAGCACTAAGTGCAAAGGCCCCGAGGCAGCAGCGGGTTCCGTGTGTTTGAGCAGCAGCCAAAAGGCTAGGATGGCTACTGCAGAGGGGTGGCCAGTATGGCTACAGCAGGGTGGGAGAGGAAGGGAGAGAAGTCAGCGGGCAGAGAATCTGTGGCACAAGCCAGTCTCAAGCAAGGGAACGCCAGCCTACTTGTCATCTGCAATTGGCTTGTGCATGTAAATGGCAGGGCCTCCCTGGGGTCAGCTGAGAGGGAGAACAGGGTCTGGGGCGGAAGGGAGCCCTTCAGCCCCCTCGGCTGGCAGGGCTGCCTGGGACTCACCATCTTCTCACGCTGGCCCTGCCTTGCCCTGTGCCCACCCCTGCCACCCCTGTTACCTCCCTAGCAAAGACCGGCCTTGCTTTGGCACGCGGACCCTGGACTCCTGGAACAGGCTGTGCCTGGCCACTCTCCTGGAAACTGAGGCGTCCAACCCCATGGAATACGACTTCAACTTCCAGCTAGAGATCCGGGGGCCATGTCTGCTCGCAGGTGAGAGACTTACCCCGCTGGGGTGGGGCCCAAAGGAGCCCCAGAAGGGAGAGGACAAGAGGAACGGGAGGACAGGATCCAGCTGGCCCAGACAGGTGACCAGCTGCAGCACACGGACACTGTTCCATTCCCCCAACCAGCAGCTCAGAGACAAACCCTTCATAGGACAGCTTTTGGGGCCACCACCCATCACCCCAAGGCGTCTCCAGGGCAAATGTCCATCAGGGAACAGCGTCCTTGATCCTCTCCTGGAGGCCACATACAATGGCCTAGTCACCAGGCGGAGGTTCCAGGGTCCCTCCTGGGTGTGGAATATTCAAAAGCTTCCCAGGTGGTTCTAATGTGCAGCCAGGGCCGGAATCTCGGATCTGATGACTCTCTGCCCCTGTGCACGTGGGGTTTTGGAGGACGCTAGGACGTGGTTTCTTGTCATTCCACTGCAAGATGCAAAAAGCACCCACCTAGTAAGTGTTGAGCTCTTCCTATCAGCTCAGCAGCATGCTGGGTGCTTGGTGCACCGGAAGGGGAAGCAGCTTCTCTGACCCCTACTGGACCCTGTGGCCAGTGTGGGAAGGGCCTTTAGACACAACCTCTCTAAGCCCATATTTTACAGATGGGGAAAGCGAGGTAGCCCATTCATGGCCACATAGCAAACCAGGAGTCATCTCTGGCCTGGCTCTTGGTGTCCCCCACTGAGCTTCCCTGTATTCTGGGGCCCCTGAGCCTGTTCCCACCCTTTCTGCCTTCCTGTGCCGTTCAGGGGTGGAGAGTCCCACACATGAGATCCGCGCCGATGCCGCCCCCTCTGCCCGTTCAGCCAAGAGCATCATCATCACGCTGGCCAACAAGCACACCTTCGACCGCCCCGTGGAGATCCTCATCCACCCCAGCGGTAGGCTGCCCACCCCCCACCCCCGGGCAGAGCGCTGACCCTGTGGAACCTAGCCAAGGGAAGGTTGGGGGTAGGATCAGCTACTTGGCTCCCAGGACTCTTGGCTCTAGATGGCAGAATTCAGCTGTTCCAGAGGCCTGGGGTCTCGTCTGTCCACTGGGACCTTTGCCACCAGGTCAGCGGATCAGAGGATTTTTGAAACTCTAAGCTTAGTGAGACCCTGATCCCAGCCTCTATCCATATCCATCTTGCAAATGGGTCAACTGAGGCCTAGACAGGGTGGTGAGTCGTTTGTGGCCACCAGGCTGTCCTTGTCCTGCCTTTCAGCTCAGGTGTTCTCCCCAGCCCCATGCGGCTTCAGGCGGCCAAGGAGCCGGAGTCCTGCGCCAAGAAGGATCCTCCCCAGGAAGATCTGGTGCCCTAAACCAAGGCTCTGGCCTTCCCCGCACTCCATACAAGTTCTGAAAGTTGATCTCATCTCTGCAGAACCCTACATGCCACATGTCCTCATGGAGAAAGGGGACATGACCCTGGGAGAGTTTGACCAGCACTTGAAGGGAAGAACAGATTTCATTAAAGGGACAAAGAAGGACAGCAGTGCGGAGCGGAAGGTGAGCCCACGGCGGCAGGGCTGAGGGGAGGGGTATCGGCAACAGTCTCCGCTGGACCCGTGAGGGACGAACACCGAGTCTAAGTGAGGGAGGTGAAAGCCCCCACATCCCCGGGCACATGGTCCGCTGGTGTGGCAAAGCCTGAACAGGAAGCATTTCCTAATGGGGGCTGGTGGGCCGTGGAAGGACGGTGGAAATGGACTTCAGATGCAGCCGCCACCCCGTCCATCCTCCTGCTCCTGCCAGGTGGACATCAAGTACCGCCAAGGTGCCTAAGCCAGGCAAAACCCACAGCGAGTGGCAGAAACAGTCTCAGCCCTCCAGGCCTCCCCAGCCCTCCAGCTGGGTACCTCCCAGCTCCCTCTCTACCTCCTGGGCCTCCCTGTTCCCGTCTGCTGAATGGTCCCTTGCTCTTCCTCCCACTTGCTATTACATGAAGTGTAAAGGCAGAGTTGAGAAACCCGGGGACAGAGCCTTCCTTCCCCTCTGCCATCCCCCGACTCATGAAGCTGAAGGTGAAGGAGGCGCTGACAAGGGGAGGGGGAGAGGCTGGGGGCGCAGGCCCAGCTCTGCCTAATGTGCCCTGCACACGAGCCGCAAACCAAATGCTAAGGTTAAAACCCAGGGCGCTCCCTTCTACTGAACCCTTTGTAGAGGAGGAAGCTGAGCCTTTGCACCCAAAGATAACCAGGGAGTTGGAGCTGGGGTCAGAATCTCAGGAGGTAGATTTAGTGACAACGAGGCTAAGGAATTAGGTTGAATCATGGGGGACCGTGTAGCTGGACTTAACAACTCCTCCGCCACCTCCCTGTTGGCCTAGCCGGCCCAGGGGACAGTGAGGAGGGAAGTGACAGCAAAGTGTGGATGGCTTACTGCTCCTGTCATCCCCATCATTGGAGACGCCGCTGGAAGCACATGCCAGGTGGAGGACAGGAGGGACAGCACAGGGACAACTTGGTGGCTCTATGCCCATCATCTCCTCCCTGTATTTAGAGCCGCCCCAGGAAGCACCTGCCTCCCTCGATGGAGAAGGTGAAGCCCAACTCTCAGAGTGGGCTGTGGCCCTGCCAGGGTTGCCACAGAGCTCTGAGAACTGCAGCGTGTGGGCAAGGGGGTGGGCAGTGAGCCCCCCAGGACTGGGGCCCGCTGTCCTGCCTGCCAAATCTTAAATCAATTAGCGCTGGGACTGCCACAGCAGAGGAGAATTAATTTGCCACCTTGGGTTGGTTATGCAAATGCCCAGTATTCTCCTGGGCTCCGGGGATGGCAGGGATCGACCTTGCTAAGAAGTGACGAGTTTATTGTAATTGGATAATGGCAGCTTGAAGAGACTTCAGAGAATCCTGGGCCAAAGCACCCACTCGTTCCTCTGAAAGGCAGAAATCAGGTTCCTGGAGGTGGCTTTGGCAAACGGGCTCTATATGGGACAGAGAACAGGATCCCTAGGCAGGAAAGAAGTCAGTTGGGGGTACCCAGAGAGCAGATATTACTCAGGAAGTGTGGGAGAGATAAGCTGTCAAAACCATAATTTAGAAAGGAGAGAGCAAATAATACCAAGCGATGCTACGGACAGGAGACAGAGACGCAGAGACAGAGACTAGCAGTAAAGATGCACAGGGAAGGTCAGTGGCAGGGACAGAAAAGACCCACACAGATGCGTTCTCTCATTTATTCATTCAACAAACATTCAGTGCCCAATAGATGTCAGGCTCTGTCCTGGGCATTCAGGACAACACTGAAAATGACACATGACACTCTCCTTGTCCTCATGGAACTGATTCTAGAAGAGGGAGATAGATCTGAAGTGACCAGGCAGCAAGATGAGTCTGGGGGAGGGCTGGGGCCATGGAGAAATGCAGCGGGATGGAATGATGATGAGCGATTGGTCCTGGGTGCTCTTAAGCAAGGTGTTTAGCAAGTGCCTGTCTAAGAAGGTGAATGGTGAATGGCCGCCACGAGTGGTGTGGACAGAGAGTACAATACTTGCAAAGAACTAGTAGATGGGGAGCAGTTTGGAAAACAGAAAGATGGCTAATGTGGCTGAGATGTACAGAGCAGAGCAGGTAGGGAGGAGGTGGACAGTGGGCAGGGGTCAGGCCAGCTAGGGCTTCAGACACCATGGTGCCAAGTATGAGGGAAGAAGAGATGACCCTGTCCTGACCCTGGTGACGGTGATGGAGACAGACAGCACAGGACAAGTTCAGGATGTGTTTTTTGCTCGACCACCCGTGATCCTTTGTGAAGAATGAGATGGGGGCTGAGGAAAAGAGGGACAACTTCTAGGTCTCTGATTTGAACAATGGAGTGGGTGGTGATATGGAGAGACCTGTGTGTGTGGGGAGAGAGAGAGAGAGAGAGAGAGAGAGAGAACAACAGGTAAGGGTGGAGGAAATAAGATTCTATATGGAGTGAGGTGAATGGAGAGTCGGGAAGAGGGTCTACAGCAACATGAGCAAGATGTGGCTTCAGGGACAGCTGTGATGACACATTAAAAAAAATAAAGAGAGATGCCAGGCATCGTGGCCCATGCCTGTAATCTCAGCAACTCAGGAGGATGAGGCAGGAGGATTGCAAGTTCAAAGACAGCTTGGGCAATTCAGTGAGACCCTTCTTTATAATAAAAAATAAACTGGGCACATGGGCGCACACCTGTAATCCCAGTGTCTCGGGAGGCTCACACAGAAGAATCACAAGTGCAAGGTGAGCCTCAGCAACTTAGCAAGGCCCTAAGCAACTTAGCAAGACCCTGTCTCAGAAAGTAAAGTCTTGGGAATGTAGCTCAGTGGGAAAGTATCCCTGGGTTTAAACCCCCAGTACTGCAAATAAGAAGAAGGAGGAGGAGAAAGAGGAGGAGGAGGAGGAGGAGAGGAGGAGGAGGAGGAGGAGGAGGGAGGAGGAGGAGATGTCCTTCCCTTTATGTTTACGGATCCATCTCCAAAACAGACACTATATTAAGTCCTGAAGACCTGAGAGAGACTAAGGTGCGACCTGCCTTCCAGTAGTATAAAAGCTCAAGGCGAGACAGAGATAAGAGCAAAACCCTTCATTCCTTGTGCAAACTGCCTAGATCTCCAGGACAAATGACAGCATCATAGCAAGAGCAATGGTGGTGATTACTCTCTGGCAGGCAGCGGGCTCACAGGTGTGGCATTTAATCCATACCAGCCGTGCAGTATGTCCTCTCGTCCTCATTTCATAGATGAAGAAGCTAATTGAGGAAGTCCACCTAGAGGTGGGGAAAAGCTTTCCAAACGAATGAAATTTGAAGGATAAGTAGGAATTTATCAGCAGGAGAGAATAAGTAAACCAGGAAAACCAAGTTCACAGCCAAGATGAGCCAGAGAGAGGTTCACGAACTGCATGTAAAACAAAAGAGATGATCATGCCATGGAGGGGGGCCATCCAGAAGCTACTGCTGGTCATCACCCAGAGAAGTGAACGTATTAGCCCCAATTTGCAAATGAGGAAACACCCAAAGGAAGGATTGTCCCAAGATTCCATGTCTAGATTGTGGCAGAGCTGGGATTCAAACCCAGGACTTGCTGCCTGCAATGTCCAAGCTTATGGTTGTAACAGTGAATGTCTAATGAACAGAGGAGCCGGGGGCAGTCAGCCTGCGAGTCTTTGGTGCAGAGTAGAAGTGGGATCTAGGTAACACTTAGCAGGTGATGGGGGACCAGCAAGGGTCCCTAGGGTGTCTTGGGACCCCTTGATTGCCCAAGTCAGAGTCACCCTTTCTCTTCCAGACAGAAATCATCCGGAAACGCCTCCACAAAGACATCCTCCACCACTCGGTCATCATGCTCAACTTCTGCCCTGACCTCCAGTCCGTGCAGACCAACCTGAGAAAGACCAACGGGGAGTTCATCTTCCTCATCGACAGGAGCGGCAGCATGAGCAGGACCAACATCTACCGCGTCAAGGTACCTGCTAGGAGGGCCCCGCCCCCAGCCGGCCTGCGCTCTGCTCTGCTCCCCTGACCTAGCTCCCGCAGCACTTTCTGTTCTCAGAAACAACTTATTTTGAAAAGTCATTTTAAACAGAGACGACCAAACTCAATTTGCTCCCAAAATAAAACCCTGAAGTGATATAAGCAGAGGCAGAATTGTTGGTGTACAAGGGATGAAGTCATCAATAGCTGCCCTTGATATTCTGCACACTTTTGTCGTATGCCTGCTCTGTCTCGAACACCTCACCAAGTCCTGAGAGAGAAGGGGCACAGGGAACAGAGGCCAGAGGCTGACACTGGCTGAGGGCCTGCCCTATGCCACCTGCAGTGCTCGCCACTTAAGTGAAGTTTGGTGTTTAATCCAGATCCTAATCCTATGAGGTGGGTCCATTTTCCAAATGGAAAAAACAATCTTGAGAATCTCAGTCACCCACCCAAGGTCACATGGCTAGTGTGGCCTACTGCCTGACTGTTCCCACCACCTTACATTAGAGACTCATGGGAAACAGCCCTGGTCATCGAGGAGGAATCAAGAAAAAATAATAATAATTGGTTCTTTTTTTTTTTTCTCAAATGCCTAATGTGTGCAAAGCCCTTTGCTTGGTCATCAGAAAAATCACCTGGATGCAAACACACAGTCAAGTGAGGGACACAGGCCTGCTAAACAGATAGCTTGAGAGCTGGGTCTCCCTGCTGAGGAGAGCTCCCTCCAGGGGAGTATAAGAAAGAGTGGTGGGACCCTCCCCTTGCCCATCCAGAAGCTTCCTCCCCCCAAGAGATTATTCATCTTGATTCTATTATTATCCAAAGCCCCCTTGTATTTTGACTTCTGCAGGTGTGTGTAGCCCCCTCTGGAGTCACAAACTCATCAAGGAAAGGGCCAGATCTTTCTTACCTCTCTCCCCTTGTGGGGCCTAGTTCTGTGTATGCATAAAATGCTCCCAGTCTGCTTGTTGAGCTGAGTAAACTATAGTTCAGGAGAATCAAAGATGAGGAACAAAAAGAGAGTGGGGCTCTGCTGTCACCTGAAATTTCACCCCTCCTGCCCTAGTTGGTCCTTGGAGCAAGCTCTTGTTTCCAGGGCAACAGGCCACGCAAGGAAAGGAGGAGCCCGGTGGAATCGGGGAGGCCAGCTAGCTCCTCAGGCTTGCTGTGCCTGGGCTCTGTCCTGAGGTTTGACAGAGGAATCACAGAGGAGACCCAGGGTCCTATCTGTGGCATCTTTACCCTAGGAGGCCCGCAGGACTGGTTGGTACCTTCACACCCCACCCACCTCCGAAGGCAGTCATGAGAACAAGGAGCTGTCCGAGGTGCTGGAGGACCGAAGCCACACTCCAGGACCTCACGGCTCTCCATGTTCCATGCCACAGCCATGTGGATGCATAAGACATCCTCAGTTACCTTAGGGCATCACAGGAGAGTAAACCTAAAACATCCCCTAGGGAGTGATTCATCCCTTTTCCCTCTGTTTACCAGGTAAGGAAACTGAGGACCCAAGAAGCTAAGTGGTTTTCCCAGCATCACAGGGTTCTTGAGGAAGACTGAGCCATCTGTATCTTGCCTCAGTGCTCTTCTTTCTTACACTGCTGATGGGGAATTATACATGGATTTCCATTTAAAAAAGGAAAAAAGCTTTCTTCTCTGATTATGTCATTTCTGCTGTGTGGCCTTGTAGAAAGAGCAATGCCTGGGGGCCAGGATCGATTCTGCCACTGAGTTGCTATGTGGCTCTGGACAAATTGATTCTCAACTGTAGCTTTCATTTGTCCTTTCCATAACATGAGAAGGAAGGATTAATTCAGGGAGTGCTCCTGTATGTCACATGACCCTCTGCTCCCCTCTCCCAGGAAGACATCAATAATTGATCATGTCATTTTCTTTTCCTGCTAAGCCTAGACTCAGTCTCTATATCCCCCTCATCCCTGTGTTCCAGGAAGTTACTTTCATTAAATGGAATCAGTTTATAAGTGGAAATCCACTTCCTGAACTAAAGCCCTCTCCAGCCTTTGCTCTCTGACAATAAATTTCCCTGGCTCTCCTTTCAGTTCCTTTCCCTCTTGGAGTCTCCCTTGCTGTTTTCCAGCTCGGCTCACTGAGTCCAAGGTCACCCCTTTGCAAATGGCTTTGCATTGGTGCAATCATGTTCTGCTAAACATGACCCTGTCAGAGAAAGGCTCAGAAAGGGCCACACTCCCTTTCCCCCACTGAGGTTGCCTGAGTCATTCAGTGTGGCCCATTGAGCCAATGTTTCAGGGTGAACTAGGCTTAGGGAGGAGGGAGAGAGTAGGAATCCGAACAGCCAATGCCAAAGGAGAAAGTTCAGCCAATTTAATTTCCTGCAGCTGGACTCATTCTTCAGCTGCCACTTGCTGCCAAAAACATAGATTTAAAAATTCTAATAGGGGTGAGCAGAGACAATCTGTATGAATCAGCAGAGTCTCCTGCTAGCAGGGATAGACATTAGTGGCTAATGAAAAGAGCAGATCTTGAGTTCTTTTGCTGAGACACAAAATGCATTGGCACAAGCAATGAAGAGGCTGAGGGGATGCTAGTGTTTGCAGAGGGGGATGGGAGAGAGTCCTGGGTCTGCAGAGCCTGGAAGGAAGTGAACATTGACAGAATCCATTGGCAGCTGTCTCTCTCTGGATTCTGGAGTAAGATGGCTTGTTTCTCTGAGATCCATGGAGTGCCATCCATAAAGTATGTGGGGGAGAAAGGGAGACCTTCATTCCTGCACTCTGTGCCATGGAAGAACTCACACAAACAAGGTGTTCAGAGGTATGTTTTGAAAACCATGGTCATATTCTTGGCTTTGGTGATCCAGTGCAATTTCTTAACCATTTTGAGCCTCGGTTTCCTTATCCATAAAATGTAGGTATGAATCCTAAAATATAGCTCATTGGGTTGCTTGTGATGACCATTAGCTGGATCTCTACTTTGCACCTCACTAAGTCTCACAAGGGTGACATAACTAGCCCAAGGTCAAGTTAATAATGGTAATGGTGATATTCACACCCGGATCAGTTGAACTTTGAAGCGTATCACCTCAGCCACTATGCTATAACATACGTTAGAGCCATTAAATTGATTATAACTTGAAGTGCTAATCGCAGTGACTGGTACACAGGAATTGCTTGATGTTTATCATTGCACTTATCATCGTCTTCACCTCCACGGCCACCTTTGTCACTATTTTTTCAATATAACTTTACAAGGCCTCCTGGTGCTAGATAGCTCCAGAGGTTTAGACTCTGCCCTGTGCACAGCCTTTGGAGACAAGGTGACTCATGTTTTGTTTGTTTGTTTGTTTGTTTGTTTATTTTGTAGTTGTAGATGGACAGCATGCCTTTATTTTGTTTATTTATGTGTGTTGCTAAGGATCGAACCCAATGCTGCATACGTGCTAGGCAAGCACTCTGCCGCTGAGGTACAACCCCAAGCCCCAAGGTGACTCATGTTTGAATCCTGGCTGTGCTGTTTACTTACTGGATGTTCACCAACAAGTCACTTGACTTCTCTGGGCCTCAATCTTCTATTGTATAAATTGGGGATAATAATGTGCCCAACTCCAAGGGCAACTGTGAAGATTAGTGAGGTAATGTACCTAAGTACCTCTTTTGCATTTAACAAATAGGAGCTAAAAAGACTGTCCCTAGGAATTTGTCCCTGGTTCATGATAAGTTAAGTCTGATGCAGAGGCCTTGGATGAGGGCCAGAAGCCATTCCATCCACAGTGTGACCTGAACCAGCCACTTTCTTCCCCTGGATGTCGATTTTGCTTTGGCAGAGGGAGTGGGTACTCCCTGTTCTCTCTGCCTCTCCGGGTCACTGAGAGGTGAAATGGAGCTGGCCAGCTATTATAGAGTGGCTTTGAGAAGTCAGACCTGCTGCATGGATGAGAAGTTTTATGATGGTGGCTCTGGTCCAGCCTCTGGTCAGAATCAGCAAGTTTTGTAACATGAGGGAGAAGGAGGTGATGGGTGCAAAGGGTGACAGGCTCCGTTGGAGGCAGCTCCTGTGCTGGGAATGTCAGTACTGGTGTGTGCTGGCAGAGTGGCCGTAGCCCCTGCCTGAATCCTGAATACCCCTTTCTCTCCTACCAGGAGGCCATGCTGGTGGCCCTGAAGAGCCTCTTGCCAACCTGCCTCTTCAATGTCATTGGGTTTGGATCCACATTTAAGACCCTCTTCCCTTCCAGCCAGACCTACAGTGAGGTAAAGAGGGGAAAGCTGAAGCCAGGAAGGCAGTGGGTGGTAGAGAACAGAGGGAAGGAGGGAAAGGGAAGGAAAGGTAACCCTGCGGCCAGACTCCACCTGCCCACTCACACGCAGCCCAGATTACAGGCAGGGGACAGAAAACGAAGGAGAAGCCATCTTTGCTTAGGCGGTTCCTGACATCTCAGCCTTCTGACATCTTTCCTCCTCAAAATAAAATAACACACTGGGCAAAGTACGTGAGTGCACAGAGGTGGAGTCCAGGGAAGGCAGAGAGAGAACATGTCTGTGGCCTGCCACTCACTGAGGCCTATCTCATGAGGATGGTGGGCTGGACAGGAGGAGCCAAAGGGCTGGACAGTGAGGGTGGAGAGTGAACGGTGGCCGTGGGGGCTGCAGATGGCACTCACAGGCCCAAGCTGCCATCTGAAACAGGAGCCCGGCCCCGCAGCACATCCAAAATTGCAGCATATACCCAGAGCTAAGAAAAGGGAGGAGTGAAGAAGAATGGAAGCATGGAAGAGAGGGAGGGGGCTACTCTTCTACTAAGAGTAACTTTGAGTTTTGAAAATACGATTGATTGTCTCATAATTTTTAAATATCATCAAAAATCAGTCATTTTCAATCTCCTACGATTCATCTCTCAGATAAAAGAACAGGAGAAAACACTGTTAACAGCCTCATCTTGATCCCCCCAGACTTTGTTCTATGCATTCACAATCAAGATAGGATTAGGTCTTCCATACAGTTCCATAAGCGACTTTCCTCATCTATCATGAACGTATTTTTGTGCCAGAAAGTATTAATCTAGTGTAACTTTAAGGCTGCCTGTCATCGCACAGATGCCCTGAGACCTATTTCACAGAACCCTGTTGTCAGCCATTCATGTTGTTTCCATTTTTTCCGGCTCCCTCATCTCTGTATGGTAGGGTTTGCATGCATGCTTCATGGTTCCCTTGGGATGAATTACTAGTGTTGCTGCTTCAAAGCCTCCACACCCATCATAAGGCTTTGGATACAGGCTGTTGCTAAGAAGCCCCCTCCCAAGCACAAAGATTGGGAGAGCATCTTCCTGAGCCGGGGACAGGAGGACAGTGTGTCCTGGGGGAATCCACTCTTCCTATAGATATCCACCTTGTGTCCCTAATCCTGGCCAATTTGGTCCCACAATGTTGGTCCAGAAGGGAGGAAATCTGAAGCCCAGATTGGGGAAACAATCTTCTTTTCAAAGTGTCATAGGGAGTTGGTGCCAGGGTCAGGTCCAGTTCCCAAGTCTGATGATTCCCAGTCTAGTGTTCCCTCCCCCAGAGGGCCTGCTTTCCTCATCAGAAAAGGGAACATCCTTCATGCTGAGGAATTAGAGGTATAGCATGTCACCTTTCTCAAAGGGGGCTTATATTTTTAAAGTGGAGCCCAGAAAGGACAACATGAGAGAATATACTACAAACGGTGGCACTTCAGACATTGGTGGAGGGCAGCTTACAGAAAATAAGTGGCCACCTCTTCTTCCCGAGGCTGAAACAAAGACCTCATCCTGGAGGTGGCTCAGTCTCCATGCCACACAGTGACCCTGGGGACTGTCTGTCCCTGACATGGCCCTTCCCTGCAGGAGAGTCTGGCCCTGGCCTGTGATAACATCCAGAGGATGCGGGCTGACATGGGCGGCACCAACATCCTTTCCCCTCTCAAGTGGATCCTCCGGCAGCCGGTGCACCAAGGCCACCCACGACTCCTCTTCCTGATCACGGACGGAGCCGTCAGCAACACCGGGAAGGTGCTGGAGCTGGTGCGAAACCACGCCTTCTCCACCAGGTCAGCCAGGCTGCCAGAGGTGGGGGCCAGACTCAGGAGAAAATGTGCAAAATGCTAGAGGAAGAAGATAGACCCATGGTCCCACAGTGCTTGACTTCGAGGAGTGGGGGGGCTGGCTTTCAAATTGGCCTTTTCCTCTCAGAAGTTCAGGGTTGCCCACACCTCTGTATGTGAGCCACAGGGAGCAGCCTAGAAGGAGGTGGCCTTGACTCTGTGCTGACCGTGCAGCATTGATGAGCTGTGTGTGTGTGTGTGTGTGTGTGTGTGTGTGTGAGAGAGAGAGAGAGAGAGAGAGAGAGAGAGGAGAGAGAGCGTGCACTGTGGATGGTCCTTCCTCCTTCTCCCTTGCCTCTGCCCCAGACAGAACCAGCTCCGAGTTGGCTCTGTCTCTTTCCCCATCAGAGGCAAAGATCCAGAGGGCCTGGCAAGTAGCAGCCTCTCTGTCCCTGCCCCCAGGTGCTATAGCTTTGGAATTGGACCCAACGTCTGCCACCGCCTGGTGAAAGGCCTGGCATCTGTGTCCAAGGGCAGCTCTGAGTTCCTGATAGAGGGGGAGCGGCTGCAACCAAAGGTAGGTAGAGGGGCCTCCCAGCCTCCTCCGGGACTGGAATCTCACAGACCCAGGCAACTCAGTGGGATTTCACCCTAAATCTGAGCTTTGCACCAGGCCACACCACACCCCAGTGGGAGCCACGGAGGCAACAGCCACAGAGCAGGTGACTCTTGCAGCAGCCCCAGGAGCTGGTGCAAAACCAGGTCTCCCGGTCTCCAGCCACTGGATCACATGCTTCATCCACTGGCCAGGCAGGATTGAGGCTCCTGAAGGAGCCGCCACCTTTATAGATTTGGAGCTGAGCTTGGAGTCATTTCTGGCCACACTTCTGATGCTGACCACAGTGGTTCAGAAGACTCTAAAGGACTCAGAGATTAGGAAGGCTGCCATCTTCTCTTCCTTCTTGCACATTTGTCACAAATAACCCAACCCTTAGGAAATCCAGGAGAAGGGACCAAATGGATTATTCTGGGGTTGCATCTCTGAAAGATAGGAGAGGGGGAAGCAAGAGTGAATTCATCCATTAGTCAGTGAATTAATCCACTGATTAAATTATAGCTCTTATAATTATTTCACCTCTGACAATGCCTACACTGTCTCACACATGAACTTTCAGGGGACCTCTCAAATCCAAACCCTAACACTGAGGCAGATCCACCATCTGTGAAAGGAAATGAGGTGGGGGAAGCAGATTGGGCAGGAGCTTCCAATTGTGATGTTCTGGAAAAGTCTTAGGCAACTCAATGGAGCTCTGGAGCAAAGACTGCCCATAAGAGTCTGCATGGCCAGGCACTAGAATCTCTGCAATCATTGGTCTAGGGCTTCCAAGGAGAGGTGTGTTCTTGGCTCAAAAGCTAAAACACTGGATCTGGAAGCTGTCACCAAACTACCTACATCCCTTGCAGCAAAAATGTCATGTCTTTCTGGAAGAAAGATTTGAGGATGTATCTACAGCCACCACAACCCCTAAATCATGTTCTCTGGGAAAGGGAATCAGTCTAGGAGATACTAACCCACAGTTGTCATCCACTGAACACCTGGCACATGGCAGACACTTCAAATCTGGTGTCTCTTAGAGTCCTCCAGCTACCACCTCCCACTTCAATGCAAGGGGAAACTGAGGCCCTGAGTGGTAAATTAACTTTCCCAAGATCCCTATCCAGTTCAACCTTCCATGTTCCCTTGAGCTAGCCATAGCCAGACTTTGAGCCTCAGACTTTCTCCTTTTTATAAAATGTTCACCTTAGAGAAGATGAGAGCAAATACCCATCCCAAACCCGACAGTCCAGGAGTCTAAAAGGCTCAGAGGTGTGTCTATTGCTGAACAAGCCACCCTAGGCCTGCTGTCACTTCCTGCCTGCTGATACCCCCTCAAGCTCATATCCACACAGTCTTTATGTCCCTTGTCTGCACAACCCCTGCCCACACATCCATCCCACCTGTGTTCCAACAGATGGTCAAATCCTTGAAGAAGGCCATGGCCCCAGTCCTGAGCGACGTGACTGTGGAGTGGGTCTTCCCTGAGACCACAGAGGTCCTGATCTCACCTGTCAGCACCAGTTCCCTGTTCCCTGGAGAACGGTTGGTGGGGTATGGCATTGTGTGTGATGCCTCCTTGTACATCTCCAATCCCAGATCTGTAAGTATTCTAGAAATTGCCAGGGAGCCAGTGAGAGTCCAGAACCCATGCCCACAGACCACACTAGTGGCTAAGACTATTCATGTCATCTAGGAACTAACTGGAACAGGGTTTAAGGTGTAGGTTTGGCTGCGAGGCCATGGGCATTTGATCATGATGATACTGATTAGTTGGGCGCCACCGTGTCCAAGTGTGGTTCTCAGGAGCCCCTTCAGAAGAACAACTTGAGGAACTTGTTTAAAATGCAGAGCTCAAGCCCAACCCAAGACTATTGAATAAGAATAAATGAGGGTCTGGTCAAGGAATCTGCATTTGACATCACCTCCCTTAAATGATACAATGGACGCTTCCACTCAAGAACAACTACACTCAAGTTTCTTTGAACACTTAGCAATTCGTATCTCCTTAGATGAGCTTGTGTTTTATTTATTTATGGATAATTCCCTTGTATTTGGTGGCAGAATTGGGATAAAAGCAAAGAACTTCTCAAAGGGAAGTGAAAATTTGTGCTAAAATGTGGGAGATTGGCTGATAAGCTCTTTTCTCACTTACCTACCTTCTTTAATGGGTCTCTCCATTACCCTTTAGAGAACTTCTCATCTTGATTGAAGGAGTTACAAACCCAATGCCTAGGGTGATTGGGCAGGTATAAATTGGATTTGTTGTAAAAAGTAAAAGGGGCAAATGACGTAATGGACAGCAGTCATCACTGAACTCACAGTCGGAGAGGCAATAAGGAATGGTGAGAACTATGGTAAACCGGGTAGCCCTGTCTAATCTGGGCAGCTCCTACTCAGCTCTAACAAACTGCTTCCATGCAGGACCTGTATGTGGGCCTGTATTAAATGTGTTTCCAAGAGAAATTGGAACTTTATGTGAAATCTCCAAATTTTTGCATGTTATAGAATTTCTTAAGAGCCATTGTCAGAGCAAATGTTAACGTGTTGCCAAGAGCGAATTGTTCAACTGCAGGGAAAAAATGCTAAACAAGATGCTATCCAAGTCTCTGTGCAACCCAGGCCTTCCTTGGAGGTCTGAAAGACAGCAGAGCATCATCAGACCCTCCCACCTGATGGAACCCTATAAAGTCATCAAATTCATTCTTCCTTTGTACCCATGACATTGGCAGATGTTGGATAAAGAGTACCCTCACCTGTCGGTGTCAACATGACCTGCCACAAACTTCATGGAAAGCAACCTAGATATAACTAATGAAATTAAAAATAGATAAACCTCTCAACCCATGAATCCCACTCCTGGAACTCTAACTCAGAGAAATGAAAGAGGTTTAATGGATTTGTGACCACCTATTTTTATGGTGGCAAAAATAAACATTCACAAAGTGAATGATTAACAATAAAAAGATGGTGGAATGTCGTACCATCGAATATTAAAGAGAATGTTTGATATGCAGGATTTCCAAAATGTTTTAAGTGCAAAGGTCAAGATACTGATAAATATAAGTGATATGGTCCAGTTTTCATGAAACAAAAATGACCCCCAAAGCCAATGTGTTATACAACACACACACCCACACGTTTATACCATAAAGAATGAAATTAAGGAACATTTGTTCATTTCGGTTACCTATTAGGAGATAGGAATGACATTTAGAATTACATTTTTAAAATTTTTAATGAACAAAGTCAATCATTTAAAACATCAGCAACATAAATGATATGAAAAGATAGTCCCCTTCTCCAGCTCTTGAACAGAAGTTTGCCTCAATCCCTTAAGCAAACAAGTTTTCCTATTCCACTGGCTCCTCAGAGGTGAAACCCCACCCTCACTCCCACCCATACCCCTTGCCACCCAGTGGAAGTTCTTCCTGATATCTAGCCTCGCTTGGCCCTTTTTCCTCTTCTCCCTCCAGGACAAGAAGCGAAGGTACAGCATGCTGCACTCCCAGGAATCCAGCAGCTCTGTCTTCTACCAGTCTCAGGAGGAGGGACTTGGCCCAGACAGCGGAGACAGTGCCAAGAGTGTCGGGCAAACCAGAGAGACCCGGCCCTTCAGTGGTGACTCCACCTCTAGTCGCGGTATGCCCCCTTTTTCATAATGATGGCCACCTCAGTGTTTCGGTCAGCTTTTTAGCCACTGATCCCCAAAGACTTGACAGGAATAATTTTAGAAGGAAAAGTTTATTTGGGGCCTCACAGTTGCAGAGGTCTTAGTCCATAGATGGCTGACTCTTATGCTCTGGGTCTAAGGTGAAGGAGGACATCAGGGTGGAAGGGTGTGGCAGGGGACAGGAGCTCAGGACCTAACCATTGGGAAGCAAAAAGACTGTTCCTCACCAGGGGAAAATACATACCCCAAAGGCATGCCCCCAGTGACCCACCTCCTCCAGCACACCTGACCTGCCCACAGTTATCCACTCAGTTAATCTCTCTCAGGAGATGAATGCACTGATTAAGGCTCTCATAACCTAACGATTTCACCTCTAAGCTTTCTTTTTGGGGACCCCTCATATAACACTTATAACTTACTAGCTGCAAAGCACTTTATGAAAACCATCTCGATGAATAATTAGCAGCCTGCAGAGGGAGGTACCATTATACCTATTTTACTGATGCAGACACTGAGATTTGGAGAATTAAAGCAATGTGGCTAAGTTCTCAGAGCGTGAAGGAGGTAGACAGAGCACAGATTGAGTCTAGAGCTATCTCTTAAGTCCCTTTTCAGCTTTTGATTCCATTCAAAGGTCATTTACCAATTACTCAGTAAGGTTAGGCGGTAAGCACAAGATGAAGGCACAGGAGACACAAACATGGTACTGTCCTCCAGGACCTACCTCTCCATCTGAGAGAGAGATACCATTGACCTTTGCTCTGATGGAAGCAGAGCAACAGGGGCCACAACTCTGGGCAGCTAAGGAGAGAAGAGAACATTCCCTCGAGTATAAAAAAGACTGCACGTGGGGACTGGTTCTTAGAAGTGAGTAAAGAGAGAAGGTTCCAGAAACTTCCTGGATAAAGATGTGGAGGTGTGATACTTAAAAAGTGATACAGGTTGGCTTCTCATACAGTTGGGAGCACACTGTACCTTCAAAACGGGACAGAAGCGAGAGTCATTGGGAGGACAGATGAAGGCTAGATGAGGCAAGGCTCTGGATGCCAGGGAGGCACCTGCAGGTACAGCAATAAAGAACTTAGGAACTTGAAATGTTTCCTAGTAGGAAAAGGGTATCCAAGCCCCTCTCCTTCCCCTCTGTCCTCCACCCTGACAGCTCCCTTCTCACTGCCCCTGCCCAGGTATGGACCCCTCCCAGAGACGGAGGGCATACAGCACCAACCAGATCTCCAACCACAAGACCTGCCCAAGGACCACCACAGCCAGCGACCCCACAATGTCAGCCAGGAGACATCCACTGCGAAAAGCCAAGCTGCAGGATCTCACCAATCAGACCAGTCCCGACACCCAGAAGTGGCCGGCTGATTTGCAGGTACTCCAGCAGGGCAGGTTGGTGAGGAACTAGGGGGGACCATGAGTGGGGAGAGCTGAGCCACAAGGAGAGGGCCTGTCTATCACATAGATAGATGATGGATGGATGGATGGATGGATGGATGGATGGATGGATGGATGAATGGATAGAACACAGAGTCCAGATCTATCTGAATTTACAGCATTAGGTTTCCATTTAAAAGATAATTACCAATTACCTACAAGGACTAGGCAGCCACCAGCTTAGGGAGTGAGCCATTTCCTCCTATTTTTCAACTGTCCTACCCCTAATGACACCGTCTAATAATGATGCTCACTTATCAATGAGATCACCTGCTCTCTGCATACAGCACTTCCCAGTTGGCAAGGCACATTTATCTGCATCTACTCTGTCATTAGATTTTATAGCACATTTGGGAGAGGAGGCAGTTTGGGGTCCAATCACTCCCACTCAGTGCACACACAGAAATTGAGGCCAGAGAGGTAAAACAACTTACCCAGAGTGACGCAACCTGTCAGGGAACTGTAACCCAGGATCCTCTGTCTTCAAAGCTCCACTTTCCCTCCTGCTTCTCTTCCAATCCCAGCATCTGGAAATTCACCCAGGGCAGAGGGGATTTCAAGTCAGGGCTGGGTAGAAAGGTCACCTGGTGTTTCGTGAAATCAGGTTTCTCACCTCAGCACCATGGCCATGATAATTCTTTGCTGGGGAAAGGGACAATCCCGGGTATGATAGAAGGTTCAGTAGCACCCTTGGCCTCTGCCCACTGGAAACCAACAACATCCCCAGTCATGACAACCACAAATGTCCTCAGATGTTGCCACATGTCCCCTGGAGGCTACATCAGTTGAGAACCACTGTGTTAAACCAAAGCGTGGTTTAACCCATTTCCTTTAGAATGGACTTCATGTCAATGGTGCATGAGCTTGTGGTACCATAGAACCAGGCATGAACTCTTCCCAGTGTCCCTTCCCCATCTCAGATGCCACCTCAACCCTCCTTGCCTCCATAGATACCTACTGCCACCTTGTCTCCCTGGGAGCTCTCCTCAGTGCTTAGCCAGGGACCACCCCATGCAACCGGAAGGCACTGGCCTAGGAGTCAGGCAGACACTTCCTCACCTGCATTGCTTAGCCTCTCTGAGCCCCAACTACCTCATCAGTGAGAGGGAGAGAGTAGCTATGTGGGCAATGGAATCACCACCAACAACAGATATTCTGGGGGAGCCAACTCCAAGTGGAGGACTCTTCCAGCCATTGGCTGGTGGAGGATACAGTGCTGACCAGCCCCCAGCACACAGTGGGCATCTGATGGCAGCTTTACTTGGCGAGAGCTGGGGCAGGTTGGCTTCCCTTGACTTCTCTTCAGCTTGCTCCCAAGCTCTTGTGGCCCACCTTTTCTCATCTCTTCCCTTTCCCACCTCTACCCACCCCTGACTTCTTCCCAGTCTGATTCTCCCCAACTGACTTACACACATGTGCATTCTCTCTCTCTCTCTCTCTCTCTCTCTCTCTCTCTCTCTCTCTCTCTCTCTCTCTCTCTCACACACACACACACACACACACACACACACACACACACTCCCTGCAGCCTCTAGCCTGTGAAGAACTGGATCTTAGATTCATCTATAGCAACTTGGGTTTCCCTCTAACCCAGTGTGGATGACGGTGAGGGCAGGGGTCTGACCCAGCATGGATCATGGTGAAGGCAAAGGAAGGAGGAGAAATCCCAAATCTCTGAAGGGGATGGGGTTAAGGATCCCTTGAGATCCAACAGTCATGGCCAGGTACCAGCTTCCATGGAGGCCATTCTAAAAGTGACCAATCTCCTCCTCCCACAGTCTTGTGCTATACCTAGAACCTCTGGCCCAGAAGCATGAATGTCACCCCCATTTAATGGGGAGGCATATTCCGCCTCCCAATAAATATGTAATAGGAAAAAGCCCCATGGTTAATGATTGACCTAAAAAAATTCTGTTACACATAGTAAGTGCCTTTGTTTTCTTTTTTAGAGTGGGAGAGAGAGAGAGAGAGAGAATTTTTTAATATTTATTTTTTAGTTCTCGGCGGACACAACATCTTTTTTTGTATGTGGTGCTGAGGATCGAACCCGGGCCGCACGCATGCCAGGCGAGCGCGCTACCGCTTGAGCCACATCCCCAGCCCCCTTTTGTTTTCCTCATATGTTCCACTACCAGGGGATGTATGAGGTCCCAGAAATTTGAAATTGATTTTAAATTCATTTAATATTCTTCAGTTACGAAAATAATACACACTCATCACTTGCAATAAAAATTCTCAGATAGTTCATTCAGGAATAAAGTACAAATAAATGTCCCCATTCCCTAGTCTAGACCACTTGATTTTGAGTGTCTCACACATGCACAACACACACATATATTTTTAACAATTACACATACAAACTCCTCTCCAACTTACTTTTTAAATGTCTTTTTCATTCACTTTTTATATACAGTAAAATTACTCTTTCTGGTGAACAGTTCTGTGAGATTTAGCAAAAGTCTTTTATGGTCACCACAATTAAAATACAGAACTGTCACAACTTAATATTTAAAAATAAGTTTTATCTTGGACATCTTTCCACATTGGTATGAAGAAATCTCTTTTTGCTCAGTGTTGTGAGGTTCCTGTGTACAGATGCACATAGATACTTATGCCCTTGTGGATTTCTAGAGGACTGAATTCCTAAAAGTGGAATCCTGGATCTCAGGGATTTGTTCATTTTAATTGTTGCTAAATAATTGCTTAATTGTTCTCCCACCGTGTGTACCAATTTGCACTCAAACCTACAGCCCAGGAGAGACTCTGGGTCTCTCCTGTATTTGTCAATCTGCTAGATTGTTTTAATTTCCATTGCTCTACTTTTTCAGGAGGCTAAGCTTCTTTATGGGTTTATTGGATCGTTTTGCTATAAACTGCTTATGAACACCCTTAACCCATGATTCTATTAAGCTTGTCTTTTTTCCTCCAGTGATTTATAAGAGCATTTTCTTAAAAATGATCTTTGTCATGCATCTTGTAAATGTTATTTCCCAGTTTACCACTTTCCTTTTGATGTGTGTACCGGCACAAGAATAGATAGATTAAATCATCAAAATGGAACAGAAAGCTCATAAATAAGTCCAAATGGGCATCTGTGTTGGGAGAGAGGTGGGGAACTGATAAACTGTAGGGACTCAATGGATAAACTATTCAGTAAACAGTGTTGAGGTTTGTACCATTTGGAAAATCAAGAAAAATCTGGTTTCTGTCTCTAAAGTAAAACAAATTTCATGTGATTCAAAGATTTAAACATACAAACAAAAATAAAAATTCTAGAATATTGTTGCGTGGGAAAGACCTTTTAAGCATGACATATGGGAAGACATAAGGAAAAGGGTTGACAAATTTTAACCACACACATAAAAAATGTTAAACTTTATGCCCCCCCAAAAAATAGGTTTAGAATTATTCATGGTATGTGATTTTTTCATGGTTGTTTTGGTTTGGGGTTATGTTTGTTTATTTTAGTTTTTGGCTTAGAATTTATCCATCATTTGGTTGATATTTCTCATGAGTAATAGTTATGAGTTACTGGGTCCTGGATAAGGCAGTGCCTCAGGGGAGTTGCAGTGCCCAGGGAAAGATCCATTATTGGGGCAGGAGGGTCCTGCCACCACCGGTTTGGGTTCGGGTTCCTCTTCCTCCTCCTCCTCCTCTTCTTCCTCCTCCTCTTCTTGTGCCCATAGCCCTTCCCGAACAGTGGCCAGGAACTCAGCAGGGGCCCCAAACTTCATGGCCCAGGGGCCCGCAGGCCCTCTCTGCTGCCCCAAGGCTGCCAGCCCTTCCTGCTCTTGGGCCAGGAGCCCCAGGCCTGGGGACTCACAGATTCTGGGTCTAGCCTGAAGCCTGTTCGGGACAGTCGCAGCCCAGGGGACTTGGGTAAGTGTAGGAACGTCCAGAACCTGGCTAGGGACAAGGAGAATCCTTGGCTGTGACCAAGGATTTAAAAGGCCCAGAGGGCCAATGCCTATCTGTCCCCTGAAGGTTTGTTGTGGCCCACACTGCCCTGAGGACCTCACCAATCCCACCTTCCCCATTTAACCTTACCTTTGGGCAGCCTGATCATCCTCTGCCCAAGTGCCCCACCTGGTCCTATCGGGCCCCCTCAGGTCCTGGCTTCCTGGGAAGTGGGATCTGATCCTTTCTGGGAGACAAGCTCATGCCACCCAGTCGTCCTAGAAAAGAAGTTGTCTGCCCCTGGGAAGGGAGACTGGGTTCTACTTGCATAGGGATGACTGCACCATGGGGAAGGATATATCCTCTGAGGGGTGACCATCTTGTCCCTGGGCCCACAGAACCATCCCATCACCCCTCCGCCTTCGAGACAGAGATATCCTCGGACTGGGAGCCCACGGCCGAGTCTGAGGAGCTGGGCAGTTCCAGCAGGCCCACCACCCCAGGCCTGATGCTGGGCAAGGCTCTGGTCAAAGGCCTGCAAGAGAGCCAACGCTTGCAGTGGGAAGTGATCTTCGAGCTGGGGCCCCCCGGCCTGGAGCGGAGCAGCGCGCGCGACGCCGACCTGTGGAGCGAGACCTTCCACCACCTGGCAGCCCGCGCCATCATCCGCGACTTCGAGCAGCTGGCTGAGCGCGAGCGCGAGATCGAGCACGGTGAGCCCACGCCCTTGCATCCTAGCCCCGCCCAGTGCTCCGCCCACTCCAAGACCCCGCCTCCTGTAGCCCCGCCCAGCGCCCGCCCACTTCCCTCCACGATCCACCCTCCCTCAGCGGGCCTCCAGGCCCCACTCCTTCCTTATCTCCCCGCCCTCCCCCCGGCTCCACCCACCTTCCTCCCGCCTCCAGCCCTGCCCCTTCGCCTTCTGCTCCAAGCCTGGTTTCAGCCCTGCTCTTAGCTCGAGCCCCCTCAGTCTCCCCACCGCCTCCCTCTGCTTGTGCTCCATCTCCGCCTCCCACTGCTGCCTCCAGGTACCTCCCCTCACCACCCCGCCTAGCCCGGGGCTCCACCCGCTCCTGGATCAGCCCGCTGCCCCCTACCTCCAGGTCTCCCTGCCATCATCCCTGGGCTCCTCCCAGCCCCAAGGGTTGATCCGTCCTCTTCAGCCTCCTTTCCATCTCCTAGGCCCCCAGTACCCTATCACGGCAGTGCTGCTTCTCCCCTGTAGAGCTCCGGAGACAGTAAAACGTGATAAACTTTGGAATAGCCTGCGCTCTCCTCTGGGACAGTCCTTTCCCACAGGACCCTAGACCTGTTGGTCCACACACTTACTGAGAATCAGCGGAGGCCGAGGCCGTAGACTCAGCTACTCAGCAAAGGGAGCAAAAGAGATCCCGCCCTTCCCCACCCGGGAGGGCTTGACACAGACTAGCAGAGAGGTGGACATTAATCAAACAGTTACACAAGAAGTGATTTTTTTTTTTTTTGTAAACAAGAGAGTCTTGTACAAATAAAAAGTTGTGCAACTTCCAAGCTATCAGTCCAACAAAGACAGTGATCCAACTAAACATCTTTAAAAGTATCCTAACAATGTACAGATGCATTCACAACAGAATCTACTGATTAAAACACACCAACAAAGAACCTACAACAGAATTTCCAGGTGCCTACAATAGTTTGTAGATTTGTTTAGTTTACAGTTGCATATATTGCCTTGTTTTAAGAAATGTCATTAATACAGATGTATGGTTTATAATGTCCCCATTATGGCAAGAAAGAAAAATACATTCATAAAATAAAATGTCTTTCAGGTATTTATTATGCCAAGTATTTTAATGATTATTCTTACTATGACATAAAATAATACTCATTTAGTAATAAAAGATAAGAACAAATATGTACTTGAGTGCATTTTTCCTAAGTGCTATTAAGAAGAAACCCAGGGGGCTGGGGATGTGGCTCAAGCGGTAGCGTGCTCGCCTGGCATGCGTGCGGCCCGGGTTCGATCCTCAGCACCACATACCAACAAAGATGTTGTGTCCGCCGAGAACTAAAAAATAAATATTAAAAATTCTTTCTCTCCTCTCCCTCTCTCTCCCTCTCTCTCTCCCCCCCCCCACTCTCTCTTAAAAAAAAAAAAAAAAAGAAGAAGAAACCCAGGGATGAAGCCACTTGCAATAGGAATGGACTGAGGGGAGTTCATTTAGTCTGGAAATTGGGGCATCTTTTCCTCCAAGTGGTGACTTTAGGATCTTAATGGAGCACATTTGGAGAACAGGAGATATAGAGTTGTATGATTTCTTTGACTGAGGCTATGTTTTATTCACATAATGATGTTGTTTATTTTTTATTTATATTTGAATAATGCCTGTTAGTTTTTGCTTCTGTGGGCACTTCTTACAGTTTACCAAGCACATTTCCACCTTTTATCCCCTTGACTCTTCACACAGCCAGAATCTCAGGTTCCATTACTAATCTGCTGGGTGACCCAGCATTCTCACCCTCCCTCTCTGATTTTCTTCTTGGCAGTTTAATGGGTCAGGTAGGTGGCTCCCACCCACCCCTATGAAGTCCTGTGGCAAGGTTTCCATTCGACATCTGCAAAATTAAAATATAAAAACAGACAATATCGTTTATTTAAGAATTAACACTGAACTTATTTAAGGGAATTAGCTCTCTTCTCAGATAATGGGTTTACTTTTTACATGAAAACATCCTTTATTTTGTGAAATGAAATGATGGTCGTTTTCTTAACATCTTTCATGAGCAAGTGGGCAACTCCTTGATTTTAAACGCCTATTTCATCCCAAAGATGGGGACCACAGTGGAGGAGCCCTCTTTTTTAGCTTTCAGAGCTTCTCTGTCCTGCAGGACTTCCCAAGACCAAGCAGTGACTCCGGTTCCTCCCCTGCAGGGTCCCATCGCCGCTACCAAGTGAACGCTGTGCACACCAGCAGGGCCTGCAATGTCATCAGCAAATACACAGCCTTCGTGCCCGTGGACGTGAGCAAGAGCCGGTACCTACCCCTGGGAGTGGAGTATCCCAATTCCGGTAAGGAGACTGGCGGCCGGGCACTGCTGAGGCCACCCAACCCCAGGGACTGGAGGAGGGGTTGAGACACAAAGGAGCACAGACCTGCAGGGAGACGAGACGCAGGGCAGGGCCTAGAAGCAGGAAGCTCCCAGCACCCATGGTCCACCCTCCACCTGACAGGGGACACATCAGTCTCCATCCTACTCACTTTTCCCACCAAATGAAAATTACTTTACTGTGTTACCCCCAAAAAAGGGGGAGCAATGCTATGTTGTTCTTGTAGAAAATTCCCAAGTAGGGCTGGGGATGTGGCTCAAGCGGTAGCGCACTCGCCTGGCATGCGGCATGCGTGCAGCCCGGGTTCGATCCTCAGCACCACATACCAACAAAGATGTTGTGTCCGCCGAGAACTAAAAAATAGATATTAAAAAAATTCTCTCTCTCTCTCTCTCTCTCTCTCTCTCTCTCTCTCTCTCTCTCCTCTGTCACTCTCTCTTTAAAAAAAAAAATTCCCAAGTATAGAAAGATAAAATAACTTTCTCTTGATGGGTATCTACACGTAGAGAAATCAAAAGACAGATAATGTTACAATGATGGGAACATTTTGATATGTGCTGTATTTTACAAAAGCTGGGTATGTAAAAATCTGTCTACGAAGGGGAATCTAGGTGCTCATTTTAATAGTCGTAGCATATTCTACAGCAGCAGAATGTGATTTGATGATCAGCTATCATCCAAATAGCCAATTAGGGGGTGGGGTTGTGGCTCAGTGGTAGAGTGTGAGGCACTGGGTTTGATCCTCAGCACCACATTAAATAAATAAAGTTATTACATCCATCTAAAATTTAAAAATATTTTAAAATAATAGCTAATCAGAAAGCATCCAAAAGTGCTTTGTATATATTCTAAATCATTTAACTCTCATAAGATAATTCCGCAGAGTCATTGTTTTTTTTCCCTATATATAGATTTATTTTTTTTATTGGTTGTTCACAACATTACAAAGCTCTTGACATATCATATTTCATACATTAGATTGAAGTGTGTTATGAACCCCCAATTTTACCCCAAATGCAGATTGCAGAATCACGTCGGTTACACATCCACAATTTTACATAATGCCCTATTAGTAATTGTTGTATTCTGCTACCTTTCCTATCCCCTACTATCCCCCCTCCCCTCCCCTCCCATCTTCTCTCTCTACCCCATCTACTGTAATTCATTTCTCTCCTTGTTTATTTTCCCATTCCCCTCACAACCTCTTATATGTAATTTTGTATAGCAATGAGGGTCTCCCTTCATTTCCATGCAATTTCCCTTTTCTCTCCCTTTCCCTCCCATCTCATGTCTCTGTTTAATGCCAATCCCTAAAAAACAAATACCAAATGTCTTCTTTGATATAATGAGAGCAACTATGAACAGAGCAGGGAGGAAGAGCAGGAAGAAAAGATTAACATTAAACAGAGTAATTGTATTACTAGCATTTTATAGATGGGACATAGGGGCAGGGGGTGGTTAAGGAACTTGCCTGAGGTCACACAGAGTGACAAGCAAAACCAGGCTTTGAATCCAGTGCCCTGGCTCCAGAGTCTCTTCTCATTGCCTTTTAAGATCTGTCACATTTTGAGCCTATTTAGACCTTTGGTTGACTTCTCATTGGTGACTGGAAATTCTACTGCAAAGAACATCTTGGTGCACCTGTCTGACAAGTAGGCCTTCCGTGGCAAGAGTGCCCATCTAAAATCCTTGTGTACATTACCACACTGCCCATCACCCCCCAGGTTCCTTCCCACCCCTCCTCTCCAGCACTGAGTACTGCTTACCTTTCTAAACTCTGCCCACCTAGTAGAGGAGAAAAGACTCTCTCTGGGGCATTCCTTTAATTTTTTTATGAGATACTTTTCGTGTTTCTGAACTCTGTGCTGCTTCTTTACTGGATTTCATTTTCCTGTTCTTTGCAGTTCCTTTAAAAAAAAAAAAAAAAACACAGAACTGCAAAAAAAAAAAAAAAAAAAAAAAAGTGTTTGAAACAAAATGGGCCCTTTCTCCCTCCTCCTGTCCCTGTTCCCTTTTCTCATCTATGGTACCTAAATGATCAGTCACCCATCCCTCCATCACTGCTGATTGCTGCCATCTCAGGCGTGGGTCAGCAGCCGTGGATGGCAGGCTGTGGCCACTGCATGTCCCTTCATGTTGCTAGGATGCCTCTCACTCCCGCCCATCTCCCACTGGGCTGCTAACATGCCCGGTGCAGCCCGAAGGTCAAGGATCTGGCCCGCATCTTAACCCAAGTCCCAGAGCTCCCTAGGCCTGGACCAGCACCTCCCCACGGGTGTGTGTTCTGAAAAATTCAAACTCTAGTTTCTCATCTTGCGAATATCCATTTGACACAAAAATGGGAAGTCCCAGGTCAGGAAGTATACTTAGTGACCAAGAACATTCTCTGCGGCAGACCCTCTGAGAGCCCTTAGTATGCTCATGGACTGAGGTGGGAGGAGGAGAATGGTGTGGTCTGGAGAAAACCAGCCCTTTAACTTCCTGGAAACCTTGCTGTTTCACCCACATCATCTCAGCAGTGGTATCCACCTGGCCACGCAGAGATGGTTATTCCCATTCTCCAGGTAGGGAATCTAAGGGTCAGAGTGGACCACATCCCATCTGGCTAGGAAGGGCTAAGGTTCCAACCCAGGTCTTTTTTTCACTCCAGAGCTTATGGTTTGGCCTTGTACTCTGCTCTCCTGCTTTGGGATCATTGTGAGTGGAAGCCAGAGTTGTCTCTGCAGCCTTTGGGAAGGAGACAGGACCAGCACATGTGCACCACTGATCCTTCTCCTTGTGCTCCATGAAGGTGCCCCGTTGCGGATGATCAGCCTTTCCCGACAGTGGAGAGGCGCTTCTACTGGCTTCGGACAGTCCCAGATCACACTCAGAGAAGACTCGGCTGCCGGAGACTGCAAATTTCAGACCCTAAGTAAGAGCCACGTGGGGTATGTTCAGAAGCCCAGGCCCCTGAAGTTCCTGCACCCCCACGTCTGAGGCCCCAGAGGCTGTGCTCTGGACTCCTTAGGCAGGGTCAGCACCAGGCCAGGCCTCCCAGGGCTGTCTGAGGCCTAAGATGGGCAGAGGGCCTCCACATGGGTCAAGCACGGCGCCACTGACATGGCTCTGTCTTTGGGGAGACGGCCGCAGGGTGCCCGGGAGCAACAGGGTCTCCCTGCATGTCTCCCCTTCCCACGGGCACTAACCCCAGGGGCTGGTCCACCCTCCAGGCTCTGAGGCCGCCCCCAGCTCTAGATGCCAGGAAACCTAATAGACAGATAGGCAGCCTGAGCCAGCCCTAACCCTCTCCTTGGCACCCTCACATGCACAGTGAGGAGGCCCTGCCTTCCGCCATGCATGAGGAGGACATCAGAGGTCCCCTGTGGCCACCAGCTCAGTCGTCCAGACTGTGAGAATGTTCTATCCACACTGTAGGAGGTGACGGAAACCCAAAGCTGCTCTTCCAAATTAAAGCATTTGGCCCAGGGCTTGGCCCCTGTGGCTTCCAAACCCCAAGGGCACCTGCTCCACCCTAGAGCCAGGCTGAACCTCCAGGGAATTTCCCATCTACCCCTTCCTTCTCCACAGTTCAGCTCTTGGTGGCCAGTGGCTTTGACCAAAATCACAAATCCCTTTCTTTCCATTGTCCCTCTATTTACACTCTTCAAACTCTGAACTCTTATCTACCCCACCTCCCCTCTCTCCCTAAGGAAGGTGATGGCTAACATGGAGAGTTTTCTATGCACTGGACACTGTTACTATCCAGGTCTCCTCATAACCATATTGAGAAGGATCTTTTTGGTTTGTTTGTTTCCCAATTAAGATATGAGGAAACTGAGGTTCAGAGAGGTTAAGTGACTCACTTGAGATCACACAGCGGATATGTGAAGGCACCAAGATTTGAACCCAGTGTTTGGCCCAGAGGCCATGAGGTTGAGCATCATCCTATTTGCCTCCTGGTCCCCTCAGTGAGTCAGCCATTAGTCTCTAGTTCACTCTTGTGCTGGTTTCTCAGGGTCACCCACAAAACTCTACCTGGTCCTTATAGTGTGAACAGTCTCATTTGGGGAGACAGAAGCTTTGCTGCACATATTTGTCCATGAAGCTTTTGTCACCGGGATACTCCCTTAGAGTGGATGGTCCAGCTCATTAACCCTTGCAATGGCAATTATAAGACTAATCACCTTAATTGTGTGTTTTTGAAAATAGTCTGTGCAGTTGTTACCCCCATTTTACAGGTGAGGAACTGGGACTCAGAGCCCCTCGGGAAGTCCGTGCCATGTTCTGGCGCCTCCTCAGGGAGGCACAGCCCTGGGAGGAGATGCCCACCTCTGCCCCCAGCCACTAAGCCCCGGTCCCTGTCGGGTGGGCAGCTGAGCACTTAGCCAGGCACTAGCATGAGCTGGTGTCATCTCCTTCAGTCCTCACGATGACACGGTGACATGGGTTAGCTCCAATTGGCAACCAAACTTATAAAGAAAGTGAGTGGGCCAAGGGCCCGTGGTTAGTCCATGGGGGAGTCGGGATTTTCAACCAGGCTCACTGGCTTCCTGCATTGTAGCCAAGGAGGAAAACTCCTCTGCGTCCCTTGGCGAGATCCTGTGTCCCGGTCGGGATAAGCACGCTGCTTCGGAAGGTGAGTGAGCAGCCGCGACTGGCTCTCCTAATTAAGACGGTGACCGTGATGGGTCCTGGGCAGAAGGAGACCTCAGCACCAACCCAGTGCTGGGGACTTTATTGGTTCTTCAAATAGCCTTGTAAGAGCAGAAGAGGATTATCCCCAGTTTAAAGATGGGGAAACTGAGGCTTGGAGAGGTGAAGCCCAAGGTTACACAGCAAGTTGGTGACAGAGCTAGGCCTGGAGTCAGGCCTCCCAATTCCAGCTGAGGGGCCACTGTACCACCCCACTCTGCCTAGTACGCTCCAGCAGTGTGCAGGGGCAGAGTGTCAACCCACTGTCCCCATTTGGTACGTTGATGTGAAGCTTTCACAGCTCCCAGAATAGGCCAGGGTCCACCCCTCAAGGACGTTTGGAGGTCAGTTTCTTATATATTCCAGGCTTCTCTTCACCAGCTGGCTCAGAAGCACCTGCCTAGTGGTTAGCTCAGATCTCTGGAGGCACAGGGATAGAGGCAAGTCCCTTCCCCTCTCTGGGCCTCTATTTCCCCAGCTGAGCAGTGAGCAGTTGGACAGGTCACCTACAGGGCCTCAGTCTGTCATTCTGTGGCTCCCCAGGTCCCCTGCACAACGTGTCCACCACTGCTCTTTCCTCCTTGAAGGCCTCAGAAACTGTCTTTGGGTCCAGGTAAGTAGAATTTCTAACGGGGAAATGGTGGGGGCTCTACTGCACCCTCTTTTCCTGGGGTTGTCCCTGGCTGCAAAGAACAAAGGCAGGTCCAGCCCAACACTGAGACAGAGGGGTCGCTGTCTTCCAGGGCTCATGCTGCCTCAACACGCCTGACTCAGCCACTGTTACCGCGTCTCTCACATTCCCATGGTCTCTCCGAGTACCCGTGTCCCCAGGAGGGCTGGCCTGGGATTCTTCTGGTCAGTGGGCTGGTCATGGCTACAGCATCAAAAGAGGGTCACAGGCCGGGCGTGTGGCACATGCCTGTAATCCCAGTGGCTCAGGAGGCTGAGGCAGGAGGATCATGGGTTCAAAGCCAGCCTCAGCAACAGTGAGGCACTAATCAACTCAGACCTTGTCTCGAAATAAAATACAAAATAGGGGGATGTGGCTCAGTGGTCGAGTGCCCCTGAGTTCAATCCCTGGTACCCCCAAAAACAAAAAGAGGGTCATAAAAGAACTTGAACCTGTTCTTGTTGTGCTGCCGCTAACTCGCTGAGGCCTCCATCTCCCCAGCTGTCCAGTGAGGGAGGCTGGAGGAGGCCATCTGTTGGATCCTTCTGCCTCTGGCTTTCACAGGCTTCTGGTGGGTCCTGGGGGATGGGATGGCCGGGGACACTTGCCTTTACCCACACAGGCTGACTCTCAGCAATTCCAGGCTGCTGACCCGAGCAGCCAAGGGCTTCCTGAGAAAGCCACTGGTCAAGACTCCAGAGGCCACCCTGGGGAGCCAGAGTTTTGACTACTTGCCCCTGGTGAGTACCCCCACCCTGCCTCAGAGACCCTCCAGCCCCGCCTGTGTGTCTCCACCATCCTTCCCCCACCCAGAGAGAAGGAGACCTTGTCTTCGAGTTCAGATCCCGAGTTCTGGAGCCTACTAGAGGGCCCCACCAAAGTAGCCAGAGGGAGTTAGCATGAGTCCTCCCATCCAGGTGGTGGGGTGGTCTGGGGTGTCGCTAGAGGCCAGTGCTGGCATCATGAAAACTTCTATGCAATCTGCTATCTTCACCCTAAAAATTCACAGGAATTTTGCATTCTACTTACCATCTATGTGTGTCTGTTTTTCAGTACATAAAAATAAGTCTTGAAATGACTCACAAGTGAGTAAAATTAACACCCCAGGGACACGCACCACGTTTAGCACATGGCTCTGCAGATGCCCCACATGCTGCAGTGGGTGAGGAGCCCAGGTCTAGGGTGGGCTATCTGGGCCTCTAGGACTTGGGGGAATCACAGGGTGTTCAAAGGAGGAGCACAGTTTACACCTTGCTGCCCGGCACTTGTCTCTGTCCACCCAAGGGCACAGTGTCATTTTGAATCCTTCAAAATGCATTTATGCACTCAGCAGTGAGCCAGGCTACTGTGAGGCCCTGGATTGACAACCGTGAACTAGATAAATGCAACTAGATAAACTAGTTTCCTGGGACTGCATGGCTGAGAGTCCCGGGGGACCCAGAGGAAAAGCCAGGCATTTTGGTGGTGGGAAATACAGGGGGTAACAACCCAGGCCTGAGAGGGGGGCAGTGGCAAGATCAAGCATGACTTCCCAGAAAAGGTCATGGCTAAGCCAAGCCCAAGGAATGAGGAGCTGCAGCCTACGGCCTGGGGAGGAGAGAGCGAGCTTGGCAGCTAGGGAAGGGAGAGGAGCGGGGGATGAAAGCCCAGGGCCAACAGGGGCAGGTCGCACGGGGCTTTGTGAATCATCTCCTGAACTTCCTTTAATAGAAAATTGAAAACTTGGAACTGAGCATTCAAAAAAATGCGCTCTCTGTGCCTTCTGAAGATTCCCCTGGGTGCAGGGCAGATGGATTGAGGAGGGAGGGGGAGAGAGGGGAGAGGGGCTCATCGGGAAGCAGAGGGTTCACGGCAGAGCCATTCAGAAGGTAGAATCCTCTTGGAATTGGAAACTGATCAGTGTGCAGGGTCGGAGAGGGAGGAGGAGGCCAGAGTCTCCTGGATGTCCTGGACAGTCAAAGTGGCCAAGCTGGGCCCACCCACCCAGATCAAGAGGCAAGTTTAGCAGGAAGACATTGAATTGGCCTTAGAAAGAATCAGTCTGTGGCCCCTGTGGGAACTGATGTGGGGATGCTCAGTTGGCCTGAGTTTCCCAAACATCCCCCGGGGCCACAGGGTGAGGAGGGTGGACAGGAGCAGGCGAGCTAGGAGGAGCGAGACTTTTGCCTGGCCGGGGGACTCCATGGGCTGACAAGTTTGAGGCCCACTGAGGGCTTCCCCACACAGGTGTCTCTGCAGCTGGCCTGCGGGGCCTTCCTGCTCAACCAAGCCTTCTGCGAGGCTATCAACATCCCCATGGAGAAGCTCAAGTGGACCTCGCCCTTCAACTGCCACCGAATGTCCCTCACTGCCCGCCAGCCCGAATCCAAGACTCTGAGTCCCCAGCTGTGCAACAGCCCCTCGCCTCGACACCTGTCCTGCGACAGTGTCTCCCTGGAACCTCTGGCAGACAGCAGGCTGAGCTTGGAGTCCAAGGTGCTGATAGAGCACGCAGGGAAGCTGTGGGCCACTGTGGTGGGGCTGGCCTGGCTGGAGCACAGCTCGGCCTCCTACTTCATTGAGTGGGAGTTGGTGGCGGCCAAGGCCAATTCCTGGCTGGAGCAGCAGGAAGTACCTGAGGGCCGCACGCGGGGCACACTCAAGGCCGCAGCCCGCCAGCTGTTCGTACTCCTGCGGCACTGGGATGAGAACCTGGAGTTCAATATGCTTTGCTATAACCCAAATTATGTGTAGTGGGGGGAGGGGAGGGGTGCAGGGGGGCGTGGGCCGTTTCCGCCCAGTGGGGACCTTTTTGACACTGTAGCCAATATACTACTTGCTAGAAAGAGCTCTGGACTGGCAGTCAGGAGGCCTGAGTTCAATCCCCAACTTTGCCACCACCCACCTTTGTAAGTACAGGCCAGTCCCTGCCCGCTGCCTGGGCCTCAGTTTCCTCATCTATAAAATAAGAGGGTGAGATGAGGCATCTGGATTAGATCTTTAAAAATGGCTCAATGCTACTTGCTGCCCAGACATTCAGGCAGTGCTGGGGGGGGATAGCAAGAGGCAATGCAATTAAACCTGAGTTTTTTTCTGGAGGAAGACTGTGTGGGCACAGAGCAGAAACAGCAGCACCCCCCCCCCCAAATAAAAGGGGAGATGAGAGAAGCCAGCAACATATAACCAGACCTACCATCTGCATCTAGGCACAGAGAGGCCTCCTGTGTCTATGCTGTGGGACAGGCTCTTGTCTCCATGGTGACAGTCTAGGACCCCACTTCCAAGCCAACTGGAGAAACAGCTCTCCCAAGACTTTGCAAAAGAGTTGCTTGAGGGCCTTTTCTTTGGGTGAAGCTCCCTCTGTACATTTCAGTACTGGTTTTCTGATCATTTGTGACTTCCTGTCTAAGAAGAGGTGTTGGGTGGTACCAAGGGAGGTTATCTGTGAGCCAAAATATTAGACTGAAGCTTCCATCTGTGCAGAAATAGTTCAAAAAGGACAGACGTGCTGACAGGGATCAGTGAAGAAGCTAAGGCAGCACCTGAAATAATCTATACACTTGCAGGAGTTGGAGGAAGTGAACTCCATCCCCCGTGCTGAGCAGCTAGAGAGGCATCTCCAAGTGCACTACAACCCGGGATAGTGGGTCCCTCTCTAACCACTGTGGAGGAGGGGGGGCCTACTCTGCAAACTGGTTCTTAGTTGTAGTGCATTTGGACATGGCAGTTTTGGCTAGGAGGCATGATTTATTTGGGGAAATAATAGGACCCTGAAGGCTCCCCCACCCCAGGCCCACCATGGGATAGCCATGGATTGGTGTTCCCCAGCCTCAAAGTCCCTCATGACTGGTGTCAATCACAGCCACTCCCACAGACTCCCCCCAGAAGGTGGGTCTCAACCTCACCAAGGAGCCCCCATTAGCGTGACCCCAGGCTGAATTCACCCATCCTATAACCCACATATTTCCAAGCATTAGTCTCTCATCAAATTCCTCACCCAGGGTGGCTCCCAGGGGTCTGGCGTGAAGTCCTACAGACATCCCTCTGCAGAGAGACCTTAAAGTCACCCATGGGGAGCCTTGTGGCTCTGGCACAAGTCCCAGCCTCATGACGAGTCAGGGGGGGGGGGGGCCAGTGTGTAACCGAGGTTGGTGGGGGGATCTCAGCAGAGTGCCACTGGTGTGAAGGGGGAACAGGCAGGCCCACAGGACATGGTGCCCCGCCCTGCCATGCTGCAGCATCCCCCAAGAGGGACCCTCTCGGCCCTTGCAGCCACAGCGGGGGATAAAGGCTCTAGGTTGTCTTGCTGGAGGCCTTGAGGAGTGAGGCAAGCTGGGTCATGTCTCTGCAATCCCCCTCCCCTGCTTCCTTAGCTGCCCTAGCTTCTGGGCAAGGTGAGAGGGGTGGCATCCACTTCGAGAATTAGCATGAATGTGAAAATTGTCTGCAAGTGGGAACACCCAGACTCAGGTCTCAGCTTTGATTCTGGTTTGGGCAGTGGTTTCCCTGGAGCTGGGGGATCTTCTTCCTCCTCTGACATTCCAGATTTTCTGACTCCAAGATGCTTCCACCTAGTGAATATGGATTGGCTATACTCTCTACGTGGCCTTGAACTAGTGGTATGTGCATCCTGGGCCTCTTTCCTCCTCTAACATGACCAGGTTGGAAACCCCTGCCACGAGACTGAGTTGGGTCTGCGGGCCTTGGTGTGGACAATGACCAGGGCTGGGAGCAGGCCAGCCACTGTCCAGTATGGAACTAATACCATGAGATGCTTGGAAGGAATAACCCAGAAACCCAGCAAGGCAGTGGGCACACCACCCTCCTCCCCAGTGAGCCCCTTAGACCCTGCCCCTGCAGCGACCACCAGAGCGCTTCTGCAACACAGCAAAGTGCTGATCTCTGCAACCCTTGGCTCCCCTGCCCAGCACCACATGCGCAGAGGAGCAAATCCCCTTGGTTTCAAGCAATCCAAGGGCTGCAGGGGACATCTGGACAGGAGTTTCTGAAAGGTCTACAGTGTTGTTGAGATTTCTCGCAGCCTCAGGAACTGCTCCAGCATTGTCAAGCAGAGGATCATGAGACCAGCTTCAAGGAAAAGACGAGAACGTTAGGGGATGTGCGCCTGCAGGGAGACTCAGAAGGCTGCAAAGGTCCCCTAGCTGAAAACACTGCCCCTGTCATCTGGGTTATTGGATTAATCTGGTTTGGTTCATTAAACTAGTCCCTGCTTCTGAGGTCACACCAAGGGATGAAATGCCCAATGTCTGCGTCCAGCTCAGCCCCCACCCACGCTGCCTTCAGGGGGACTGAGCCAAGAAGTGGGGCACTTAAGCGTTAGTCCCACTCCCACGATCAGGGTGCTGGGTGACTTTTGGCAAATTGCTTGCTTCCTCTGTGGCCATATGTCATCTGTAATGACCCCACGGCAAAAGGATGAGTGAGAAGTGAATAAGAGAGGCCATTCTGAGGGCAAGTGTAGTATTGGGGAAGAACTTCTTTAGGTTGGATGTGAAGTTCATGTGCACCATTTCCAATGAGGTGACCCAGCATGCGGATCTTCCCAGGGTACTCAGCTGGTCTAGATCCCCCCAGGGTCCTTTGGCATTGACATTCAAAAGCCTTTGTGGAGTGCTTGCTGTTTGCCAGGCATAGAGGGTACTGTGGGCATCCCAGGTGCTGTCACCATCCCTTTAGAGCTGCACAAGAAGCATTTGAAGAGACTCCTCCATGGACCACGGTTCCCCTCCCTGGTGTTCCAGGCGGGTTGTCTAGACGGACCATGCTCCCAGCCCCGAGGTCCCCCCATGTGTGGGTCCAGCCTTAGACTAGCACTGCCCAAGCACCTGGCACGGGCAGCCAGCCCACCGAGTCTCAGACACTCCCTGACGGCCATGGCATTGGGCGACCAAGTAGAACTCCCGCCGCAGGCCCTCGTGTCCAGGTCGGGCAGGTCCCCGAAGCAGAGCCCTGAACCTGAGGCCCCTCAGCTGAGGAGACCGATTCCAGATCCCGGGAACTCTGGCCCCATGCCTAGGAAGGCTGATGCCGCTATACAGAGGCCGCTCGGTTTCCAGCCTTCGCCTGTTTCCCAGCCACTGCCCCCTGTGAGAGCAAAAGGGACGGTGTCCACTGTCCCGCTTGACCTGCTTTGGAACTTACTCTGGCTGATGAATGGAGAAGCTGGAGCCACTACAAGCTCCTGGGGGTTTCCACCTGCTCTTCAGTTGCATGAAAAAGGGTTCTTTCCCCGGCTCTCCTAGGGCAGTAAAGATTTCTGGAAGTTTCCTCTAACTCCTGCTTGCACCCTGCTATCCCTACCCTTATCTGGGAGCCAAGCTTCCTCCTGTTTTCCTGTCTCTCCTACGTCAGGGTCTCCCAAGGAAAAGGAGTAAAGAAAGGGGCCTTCCCCCATCTGGGTGCCTCCCCCTCCTGGTGATTGGCTGCCCCGTCACCCACCTGGTTAGAACTGCATGACACCCCAGCATTCGCCATTTAGGGCTCCCACTGCCGCCTCTCATGACTGGCACATTGTAACATCTCCAGGTGACCCCAGACCCAAAGACATTCCATATCCTTAGTACCCTGGGGAGGGAAAGGGAAGGGATTGGCACCCCGGGAACAGGGCACGTATTCGTGGCTGTGACTCTTGGAAGAGGGCTTTTCCCCCCCAGCAGGGACTAGAGAAGTCAACCAAAAACAGAGGATGCATCGCTCAGCTGTGAACAGCATCCTCCGCCACGCCAGAGTAAAAATAACCAGGGCAGGGCTATGGCATCTGCAGCTGGGGTAGTCTGAGCTGCAGAGATCAGTCCCCCCACCCCCCACCCCATCTGGGGCTCAGCAGCAGCACCCAGCCAGGCTTCCAGCCTCCTGCTACAGAGCACCCTGACTCGTGTGTCCGGCCCTGCCCCAACCCATTGCCTGTCGCTCAACAGCACCTCCTTCCTGGGGTACCTGATGGTGGGACTTCCCGCTTAGGTCTCCTTGGCTCGGGGCCAGCTGTCTCGAGCTTACAGCTGCTTCCAAGCCAAAGCGCCTCGCCTCAATGCGCTGACCGTGGCGACACGTCATATGGTTTCACTATTTGCCCAGGTCCGTGGCATGGCTGGTGCTTGTCCCTGGCAGAGCCTCAAGTGCCTCTAATATGCTGCCCACCCCTTCGCCTGCTCACCTGTAATGACCCCACTGTGCCTGTAACACGTCGTCCTTCTTATCTGCATCACCTTCTCACCCAGTAGCCAATTACATTATGGATGTTGCAAAGGTCCTGGGATCGGCCCTGGGCCCTGGGCATCCACCATACTTAGAAAATCCTGCCCCAAGGTTATGCATGCGTCTGTTCTCAAAGGAATGCCTTCTTGTACCTGGTGGCTACTGTTCTCCTGTAGGCCTTCAGCACATAAAAACCATCCATATGGCAAAATTATACTTGTGTCTTCTCTTTTGTTCTCAAAGCCCATAATCCTTGGCTTCCAAACTAACAGTTCAGGAGTCTGCTTGCCTCGCTTAGTGAATCATCTCTCTCTTGTTTGGGTTCCTCCTAAGGTGGCCAATGGTTCCAGTTTGCCCAGGATTGAGGGAGGGTGCCAGGAAAGTTTTAAGGCTAGAACAGTCCTGGACAAACCAGGACAAGTTGGTCATGGTGATTTGCCCAGAAGCAGAGCCTGAGACAAGGATTCAGTGCAAACAGTCTAATTGGGGATCTCAGGAAATGCCCTTAGGGAAGGACACTGACCCAAGGAAACTTACTAAGCTGGTTAGTGCTGTGGGCGGGGACCCTCCTCCAAACAGGAGCTCTAAGAGTCCAGGTAGAAGCACATCTCAAAGCTCACAGAGGAGCGGGGCATGTGCACACCAACTCCACTCAGTCACTGGCTGTGAGCCACTCAGGGGCATCGATTCCTTGGTGCTTCTGGCCTGCCACAGGCACACAAGGTGAGCAGGTCCCTGCAGCCTGAGTGAGCTGCCAGATGAATGAATCCAATAGATCAGAAACGTTTCTGTGATATGCTAAGAGCCCCTAACAGGGCTGATGAAAAATGCCAACGGGCTGAGATTTAAAGGGTCAGTAGAACCCTGCTCCCCGCCATGGCCTGGTGGAGATCAGCAGGGCCGCGGGCTCATCCTGAGATAGACGAGCCTTTTCACCGTTCCCATTGGTGCTCCAGGCTACAGGGAGACTTGAAGGGCCCCTGGCACCTACCTGACTTGTGAGCCAGACACTGCCTCTGACTCTGGGAGAAAATGTGCTTCTTTGCTCTCATCCCCCATTGTGCCTCCTGTAAAAGCCAGGTGTGTGTGTGTATGTGTGTGTGTGTGTGTGTGTGTGTGTGTGTGAGCACACGCGTGCGCGCATGCACATGTGGTGTGTCTGGAATAGCAGTAAGGGGCTCCTCACCCTTCATCCAGGGAAATACATGCCAAGGAAAGCAGGGGTTCAGGACTCCTGGGTTCGCTCCAGGAATTCTGAGGGGGAGAATGAAGAGAGCCCGGTGGCTGGGTTTCTGGGTCTCCTAGGTCCTCTCTCCTGTGGCAGCCAGTTTGCCCCCAAGGCACTGTTTGCCCTCCTAGGAAACCTGAGCTCCCCTGGGCTCAGTTCATCTTTATTCTGGTCTGATCAGGGAAGAAAATACCGAGTTGATCCCCAGCCCCACTCTGCCAGCTCTCTCGTTCTGCATTGAGACACAGTTGCTCTCGTTCCCTCGGAATACCACCTGGAATTTCCCAGTCATGAATCCCTCCCGGAAGCATCCAGACACCCATACCCAAAGTTCATCTGCCCCAGATCCAGGGCCTTAGAGGAAGAAGGGGCACACCTCCTCCATGATACACGGAAATATGGGGGCATCTAGGGTGACACCTGCTGGGAAAAGTCCTTCCCTAGCCTGGGGGAGGTGATACCTAGGACCGGGACCTAATCCCCAATCAGATGGCTGCAGGACTAGTTCAGACATCCTAAACTGAATAATTCTCAGGGTCCCAGATCCTCCAGATGGCAGATAGGGCCCTCCCAGGTACTGACCCAATCTCTGCCTACCCTGCATTGGGGGCTTCAGATTCTGGGGCTTCCCCAGGGCAGGAAAGCAGGAGCTATTTGCTTGGATTAGGCTGGCACTCAAGGGCACAGTGAGGCTCTGCCTCTCCAGCAGAGGGCGCTGTGGGTGTGTTCTGCCTTCCGCACCCAGGGTCCCTCACAGCAGAAGTGGGGAACCAGGAGCTCAAGAAGGAGAAGCTTTGGAAGCTATTCCTGTCCCCTGCCAACAGTCTTTTTTCTTTGCTAAAAACGGGTGCTTCATGATGGCCAAGAAGCCCACTGAAAGGCTGTCACATATTCGGCGTGTGTCCAGACAACCAGGCTGGCTCACCTGTCTAGAAAAGAGAAGGTGACCATTTGGTCCTTCCGTGCTTGGCTCCTCCCTGCTCCTCCTCCTCTCTGCCATATTGGCACACACCCCATAACCTCATGCAAAACCCACTTCTTTCAGGAAGTCTTCCCAGACCTCCACGACGTGGCAACTTCTTGTGGCATATTTTACTAATGCGTGCATCTGTGGTCTGTCTCCCCATCAGACCGGGCGGGTGCTCCTAATTGCACTTGCCGGTCTTTTTCCAACGCAGGTCCCACCCCCACCAGATTGGAGGTTCTCCAAAGTCAGAGATCTTACCTCCTCCCTCAGATAGGGGTTTTCCCAAATAGGGCTCTGCCTCCTCCATCTGCACCCTTGGGGGCAGCCCTTCTGGAGCACTGTGCATGATTGGTTTGGGGACAGCCCCTTTTCCCACCCTCCCACAAGGGTATCTGATATGACCCCAGATACTGTGAGCTTTGCAGATCAGGTGAAAGAGAGGTGAGGTTTGGACAGGAAGAGAAAGGGTGCAGGGGAGACCTGTAAGGAATGAAGTCCTCCAGCTCCCCTCCCCGCACCACCCTTTGCTTGGCAGGTCTCCCTCCATTTGCACTGTCATCTCATCACCCTGTCCTCGTCACTGCTCTCTTGTACTGTTTAACCCCTGCCCTGTCCTCCCTGCCTCCAAGTGGGCCTCTGCACCTCCAGGGGAATCCTCTAAAATACCTCCAGGGGCTCCTCGCTGCCTGCCTGCCTCCCAAACTTGGCTTGACATATAAGATTCTTTTCACCATTTTGCCCAAACTAGATTTTCAGGTTCCTTCTTTCTCTTCCTCCGTGTCACGCCAATATCCATTCCTTCCAGAGCTCTGAGCAGAGTTACTTCTAAACCCCAGGCCTTGTTCTAGACTCTGGGATGCAACAAAGAACAAATCAAAGTCTCTGCCTGTATTCATCTGCTAGGGTTCCCATAACAAAGGACCAGGGGCTTATAAACGGTAGGCATTTATTGTCTCACAGTTCCAGAGGCCCGAAGTTCAAGATCAAGGTGTTGCCAGGTTCCTTCTGAAGGCTATGAGAGAGGCATCTGTGCCAGGCCTCTCTCCCAGCCTCTGGCAGCTCCTTGGCTTGTGGCAGCAGGTCTCTGGTCTTCATGTGGCCTCTTCCCCATGTTCATGCCCATCTCCCCTTTTTTATAAGGACATCAGTCCTATTTAGTTAGGGCTACCCGGATGGCCTTATTTTGGCTTATTACCTCTTTAAACAACCCATCTCCAAATAAGGTCATATTCAGAGGTCCTAGGGGCTAGAATTGCAACGTATTTGCTCGGGGGAACAAGATTGGCCCCACTACACTGCCCTCGTAGGGCTGATGTTCTAGTAGAGAGAGAAACATGAACTTAGGGCCAACACCAGGCCAAGATGACAGGCAGAAAAACTGAAGCAGTGTTAGGGAGAGGGAGTGAGAGTGGACAGGGTGCTGTTAATCCAGGGCTAGGAGAGAGCACCTCCTGACAAGGTGACACAGGAGCACAGACTAGATTCTCAGTGTCCCCCAGACAAGCAGTTCAAGTCTCTGCACCTTTCTTTCCCTATAAGGGGCATTCCCAAGGGCAAACTTGGCATCCTTCCAAGTACAGTTACAGCCCACCTCTTTCAGGAAGCCTCCCCTGACCTGCCGCTGCAGAGCAGATTGGTCCTGTCCAGACTCTGCCCCTTTGTACTCTCCATAATGGCTACCGGGAGGCCATTCAGTGCTATTTCAGGGCTGTGTGGCCGTGAGTCTCCTCCATCAGATTATGAGAGGCCAGAGAGCAGAGATGGTGTCTCCCTCATCTCTAGGCCATCTGCAGTGCCTGGAACACCTTAGATGCTCAGGAAATGTATGCCCGAGTGCACAGTTAGAGGCTGACCCAGCCATTCTATCTTTAGTAAAAATAACCAGAAGTTACCATTGGAGGAGTCCTAAATGTCAGACCGGATTCTAAGGCCTTTGCATTGATTCCTCTCATTTCCTCCTCACATCTCTTGAAGTATCATTTGGGTGGGACAGATGGGGAACCTGAAGTTCAAAGACATCAAGCAATCTGCCCAAGGTCACCAGCTAGAAACTGGTGGGGGAGGACTCAAACCCAGGTCCCTTTACTTCAAGGCATTCTCCATTCATTCACTCTGTCTGTGACTCACTCCACACCTACTGTGTGCTGGGTACTCCCAGCAGAGGCTAATGGGGCCAAGGAGGGAAGGGAAGGGGAGCTTCAATGACTGAGCTTTTCATTTTTTGCCTGAGTTAAAGAAAGAACTTCTCTTCCCTGCTCAGCTGCTGGGCCTGCAGGCTCGCTCTCCCCTTGCCCAAGTCCCCCCTCCCCACCCCATCCCAAGAAGACAAATATAGCCCAACTCTTCCTGTCCCTCCCCAGGAAGGCAGCTGGAGACTAGGATGCTTAGGACACATGAGGAGAATCGGTGACAAATCTTCCTGTCTTTCGGCTGCTCACTGGGGCCCAGTACTGCTCCCACTGCTGCCCCAAGCAGAGGAAGCAGCAGATGGGCCCTGGCCTAGAGGACCCACGAATCAGCTGTGGGCAGTCCCTAGATGTCAGAGCTGGAAAGGATGCTTAGAAACCTCCAAATGCCCACCCCATCTCCACCTTACAGCTGGAGATGCTGAGGCCCAGGGAGGATGGGGCCTGGACCAAGGTCACTCAGGTCCCCCCAAAAATGCCTTCATGGGGTCTAAAGGTGAGCCACCATGAAATGTGAGTGCATGCAGGTAAAGGTGAGGGCCAGAAAGGACATTTCAGAAGGGTCATCACACAAGCTAGCCACTTGGGCTGGGGGAGTGGGAAGGAGTGAGCTGGAGAGACGCTGGCACAGATGGGAGATAAGCGCACACATGCCCACCCCCAGATCCCCCAAACTGCAATAAGATGAAGAGACGCCATTCCTGCCTCCCTGCCATCATTCAGTGAAGGCCCAAATTATTTCAGGTGCTCCAATTGTTTGCCCGTAGGCAAGACCCTTCCCCTCCGTGGGCCTCAGTTTCCCCATTTGTTACAAGATGGCAGAGAACCGGACGACTCCCAAGGGTTCCCTCCAACTCTCAGGCCATGAGCTCAGCATTGTCGTTCTATATCCAGAACATTCAAAGACAAAGGGGTGGCAAGGATTTCCCCCAGCTCCCTCTGAGGTTGTGTCACCTCTCCCAGAGTCAGGAATCTTCTCTTGGGCCAAAGGCGCCAGTTTCCAGGAGCTAGGATCTAGCATGGGGGCATCTGGTCCTAGGATTGAGCAATGAGCTCTGCGAACCCAGGAACATACAGAGCCGACAGCCATCCCCAGGCCACAACCCCAACCAGGCAGATCCCTGGATTCAGTTCTAGTAAGCTCTGTGACTTCCAGGAAAATGTCCCTCCAGGCAAAGGGACCCAACAAAATTACAACCACCATCAGAGGTTGAGCCCCAGACAGTGGAAAATGCAGTAACTGCCAGACCAGCCACCAGCCAGCATCTGCCCCCGCCCCCACGCTGGGCACCTCCCTTCACCTCTCAGTATCCTGGTTTCCCACCCAGAAAACCACCACACCTACCTCACCAGGGTTGTCTGTGCTTGGCCCAGCTGAGGCATGGTGGTCCCAGGAGACCCTTGCCCAGAGGCCTTCAGGTCAGTCATTACTAAGTGAGGGACAGGGCAGAGTTCTCTGGGTTTCATTATGCTGTAACTCCCAGCCTAGAGAGGGGACTTTCGGGGTAACACTGACAAGGCCTTAGAGTTGGCAGACACTGTACCCACAGTACAGTAATAAAATTAAATGAATAAATGTCCCAGATAAGCCCTGTGCAGATGCAGGGAGGCTGGGTGGTCCCCAGCATGGAGGGGGGATGAGGGCCTCTGCTAGGCAGTGGCACAAGCCAGCCTGGCAAGGCCCCTCTCCCTTCCTCCTGCGTTCCTGCGGCCTCCATATCCTGTTGTTGCCTAGCTGTATTTGCCGGTTCTCTCAGTATTTTTCCAACCCCCTTCCCCCTCCATCGACTAGTCCCCACCCCAGCAAAGCGGTATTTCTCCTTAACCCAAAAGCCTGCCAATTAAACCTCTCCCTCCAGCTTCAGCTGCGGCTGCTGAGGCTGGGAGAACCAGGTGAGGCGAGGCTGCCTATGCGGGTGGGGCGGGGAGAGGCTCAACAGCCTTCAGTAGCCTGCACCAGACCCGAGTGCAGGGGATCCAAACCTCCCTGCAGGATCCCACTCAAGTTGGGGCTCAGTAGTAGAGCGCTTGCCTTGCTCGCGTGAGGCCAAGGGTTCCATTCCAGCTCTGCAGAGAGAGAGAGAAAGACAGCTAGACAAGACGGGAAAACATCAAACACCCAGGTTCCCTGAACAGCCCCTTGGGGGCTGGCAAACTGCCCCCCACCAAACACACACACCTGCTCTAGCTGCTCTAGCTCCGCCACCCCGCCCCGCACTCCTCGGGTCCCCAGTGCGCTCCCAGCACCCTCCACGCCCCGACGGCGCACTCCCCGGCCCTCTGCGCCACGCGGTCCCTGGGTCCTCAGTTTCCCTGCTCTGAGCAGCTCTGGCTCCGCCACCACGAAGGCATCACCGTGGGAACCGGGAGGTGGCACATTAAGATCAATTAGCCCACGCACAGCTGGCAGCGATACCTTGATAAATAAGAGTCTGAACGGCATGTAAATAAATATTAGAGCGCATTAGGCGGGCAGGAGGCGCGGCGCGGCCAAGGGCGGTGGAGACGCCCCCGCCGCAGGAGACTGGCGCTCCCAGGTGGCGGCTGCCAGGGATCCCCGTGCCCTGGGGCCTGAGACCAGCTGCCAGGAGGAGTGGAGAGGAAGCCCAGAGAAAGTGCCCAAGAGAGACAGAGGAAGGCACCAAGACGGGAGGGGGGATAAAAGGAGAGAAAGAAGCGAGGACTCACGAAGCGCCCACGTCCTCCTGCCTCCGTGACTGCCCTTTCCCAGTCTCCCTCGCTGGCTCCTCCTGTCTCCCCGGTCCCCACACTGGGGGACGGGAATAGGACTCCTTGGGCCTCTTGGCTTCTACCCTCTCTCACCAGATGAGCACATCCGGTCTGGACGCTTTAAAGGCCATCGTGCGTACAGGCCCCCATGCGTCCCTCCATCCAGACCCAGAACAACACCCTCCTGGGCTGGCGGAGGCCTTACCCGCCGACACTGAGCCACGTCCTCCCGCCCTGAAATCAGCCCCGTCCGCAGTCTGCCCAGCTCCACCGAAGGCAGCTTTTATCTTTCCAGCCCTTGAGGCCAAAAACTGGGAGTCATTCTTGACGCCTCCCTCACACCTCTGTCTCGCCCATCAGAGAATGCTGCCATCTCTACCTTAAACACGTTTCCAGAATCCCTCCATTCCTCCCTGCTCCCTGGTTCCCAGTCAGCCAAGCCCCCTCATCTCTCCCTGGGTTGTTGCAACCCTCCTCCTCCTTGGGCTCCCACCTGGACCCTGAGGTTTCTCTGTGGACAGAATGGAGCTATAAAAATAGGAGTGGGATCAGGCCACAGCGCTGCCCAGATGTTTCATCCAGAAGTCACAATTCTTAGAAAAATCCTCCAGGCAACCTCCCCTCCATCTTCCCAACAGCTCCGTCCTCATTCAAGAGGCTGGCCTGGCCTCTTCCCTGATCCTCAAACCACACCAAACCTGCACCCACCTTTGGGCTCTGGCTCTGGATGTTCCCTCTTTCTGGAACATTCCCCAGAGTAGCTTATCACCTCCTTCAATTCTTTGTCCAAACATTCCATTCTCCAAGAGGCTTACCATGGCCAGCCTATGAAAATTGCTAATTTCTCTTCCATCTCAAAAAAAAAAAAAAAAAAAAAAAAAAAAAAAAAAAAACACTTTTTTGTCACCACCCTGGTTCTATTCCTCCATAGAACACAGCCCCTTCTAAAGCACTAAGGGACTTGCTGGGTTTGTCCACCCTCCCTCCCAACAGAGCGGAAGCTCCCTGAGGGCATGGGCTTTCCCCCCATCCCCACCCCTCTGGGCCTAGAATAGTTCCAGGAACACAAAAGATACCCAATAAATATGTGAAGGAAGGAAAGAGGGAGGGCTGGAGGTTGGAGGGAAGGAGAGAGGTAAAGGAGAAGAGGAAGAGAGTCCTAGGGGAAGGGGACAGCAGGGGCAAAGGCAGGGTGGCGTGGGCAAGCAAACAGTGTGGGAGGGCTTGGGAGGATGGGGACTGGTCAGAGATTGGGGTGGGCCTGGGGCTGGCACATATGATCTGCTCCTTTGCCAGCCTGGTGTCCAGGCTGAAGGGAGTTAGACTGGGGATCTGGGATGCAGGAGACCCACCCAGCAACACCCCCAACCCCAGGGCCGGAGCCCCAGCTGGGAGTTGGACCCCCGGTGCTGCGGGCGGCACTGCACGGGTAGGCCCTGGTAACAGCCACAGTAATTACTGGTTGTGTGCGATTAGGGGATAATTATGCTTAATAAGTCCAAAAGTAATTACCATGCAGACTGCTTGCTGCTTTGGAAAACAGAGGCCCCCAGTGAGCAGGAGCCAGGGAACTGAGAAGGGGGAGAGTGGGCCTCATGGACACTGGGGTTCTCGCCTGCTTCTCTAGCAGGTGCCGCACCCGCCCAGCTGCACCTCCACCAGGGGCTTGCTTCCCTCCAGTGATGAGGCACTCACTGTCCCAAGGCAGCTCCCTCCACCTCCAGAAGACAGCATGTACAATTCTGCAAATGATGTCACTGCACGAGGCCACCCTGAGACCTCGTCACTTCCTCACTCCACATCTTAGCATGACATAGAACTGAGGCATCGTCACAAAAGAAGCAGCATGTGTCATCATGGGATCATCCTCGATTATCTTACTGACACATGACAAGGAAGCAGGGTTCCATTTGTCCCACTGCATGATGAGGAAACAGAGGCTCTGGGGCCAAGCTCACAGTGGTATTGGGGACCAGAGTCAAAACTTCCATGACAGTCAATCTGTAGCTGAAGTCCATGTCCCCAACCCCCAGAGCCTGCAAGGCCACTCCAATCCTGCTCCCAGACACTGACCCATATATCCTTGGGTTTTTTCTTCTTTACAAAGAAGTCAATGGCTGGAGTCACTGCAAGTGTCCCGGATCCCTTGTGTTATGACAAAAAGAACACCCTGTTTCTGCTGTCAACTTCCCCTGAGGCCTTAAGGAAAGTTGCTGGACTTCTTTGGGCCTCTGTTTTGCTACCTGCCCAAAGGCTCCCTCAGATCAACTACAAGCTATAGTAGCACCAAGCCCACACTGATCCGGGGCTTCCACACCAGGGCCAGGAAAGACTGTGACCTTCTGCAACCTTGATCCTGTCTCCTTTCTTCTTCATTCATCTACCCTTAGAAGGCAGCAGAAGATGCATTACAAAGGGTATTGACCAACACTCTGATCTGGTTCCACAGCCCTGCCCTTCCCCAAGCTCAAACATCTGCCTTCTACCTCATTCTTAGAACTCACAAAGAGCAGTGGAAGTTTTCAGGACTCCAAGAATATCATGTTACATTTCAGTTGTATGATTATAGTAAGTGACGATGATTTACAGGATGACAATTTGTGCCAGCTTTTTTATTTGATCTCTACCCATAAAGACATGGGCAGTGCTGTCCGTATTGAATTGTGTGTTATATACATTAGGCAGTCAAGACCCAGGAAGCTGAAGCAACTGTCCAAGGCCACATAGCTAGCAAAAGACAGAGTCCAAGATTTGAACCCAGATTTGGTTGCAAAACCCATACTTGTAGCCACTGCTGTGTTCCTCAGAGCCTGTGTTCCTACCTGCTCTGAAATGCAGGACATTAGAGGACAAGACAGAATGCAAAGGTACAATCTACCCTTTTCTTCAGCATTAGAAGCCAGAGAGTCCTAATGAAGTCTCCTGTTCCCAACCTTCTAATAGAATGCCCCCAATGCTACTCTTTATTCACAGTAGAAGATTCTCTCCAGGGTCCCAGAGAAAATCAGTATATGGAAGAGCAAATACCACAACCCAGTCTTCTCACCCATCTCCAGAGCTGTGCAGAATGGGGACAGTGGCCCATGAATATACTTAAGACCATTTCAACCACCCAAACCCCAGGCCTGCATGCCCAGGGGAAGGGTGGACTTTATTTAGCTTATAGACTTCAGAGGATCACAGATACCAAGCAGGAGGCCCAGAGTGGAAACAATGCTCCTGCCTTCAAAATAAGAGAATTCCCAACAGCCTGTGAAATCTGTGCCATTAATATGAAACATATCATGATTTTTCCCTGTGAAAGTATCAAAATTACAATGTTTTCCAGAATGTCAGAAAATAACATGACTGATAAGCAATGATCCATGAGACAGATATGCTAGAGTTGGGATTCACAAATACCCAAGAGAATGAGGTTCCAAACCACCCCCTAAGAGATGTTCAAACACGCAGAAGGCTTGTGCCAAACCCTGGGGATTGTGATTCATCAGGTGACATGCCAGACCCCGGAGACACAGTATTATGTGGTTCCTTCTCCTTCCCAGGGGATTCTGCAACAGCTATTCTTGCTAGAGCAGGGGACTGGGGACTCAGGTGACCAGTGATGTTTCAGTACCAGGGACAGGGGCACAAACACTGGTCCTCCCAAACTTCCTTTCCTAGAACACCTATGGGAACTGCTAACACTTGCAGAGCACTTATTAAGTGCTGGGTCCTCTTCTAAGATCTTTCCATTTAGAGGCATTTAATCTCCATGGCAACCTAGGAAGCAGGTACTATTATTATTCCCATTTTGCAGAGAGAGAACATGAGGCAGAGAGATCAAGGACTTGTCTAAAATGTCATGGCTGATGTGCTGCAGGGCAGGGATGGGAGGCAGGCAGACTGGCTCCAGCCTCTGTGTTTCCACCACATCCCAACTTGAGGGCCTGGGGTCCATAAGCCACAGAGTGGGGAGTACGGCCCTAAACATACGCTTGTTTAGCTTTGGACATTTTGAGCAACACATTTATATATATATATATATATATATATATATATATATATATATATATATATATATCTTCTTTTGGTCTAATCTCTAGATCCCCTGGGCAAACAGGCAGACCTAGATGATGACTGGGAGGTGGGGGAGCCCAGTGTGGATCTCTTAATTATTATTTATTCGTCTATTTTTAATTAAGATTGGCTCTGCCGTGCAGGAAGCACAGAACGGCTGAGTTTTTTAGTCAGCTGGTGGGAACTTGAGAAGGAGAGAGGGGAGGGTGATGCCGGAAGGAGGGAAGGAGAAGAGAGGGACAGGAGAAAGGGAAGGGAGAGGACTGAGGGGGGAGAAGAGCGACGAGAGGAGAGAGGCTGAGCAAAGAGGGGAGCGAAGATGGACTCACCCTGAGCTTCTGGGCTCGGGGACCCTCTGCCCTCTCAGGCTCCCATCTCCCCCAGGAGCAGCTGTGGAGGGTCCCCCTTCTTCCACAGGACCACGAGAGGCCCTGGTCCCTGTGGGGACAGTGCCCTTCAGGGAGTTGCCAGCAGATTTGAGGGTAGGTCTGCCTGCGAGCTTGGGACTGTCTGGGGAGGCCCCTGTCCCCTGGACCCCTCCCGGGCCAGACTCCTCTTCAGGCACTTTTTCATACAGTTTTCCCAGTAGAAATCTGCACCTGTCACCCTCCGCCAGGAGCTTCTGCTCCCCTGCTTCCTCCCTGGAACTTCAAAAAGGCCCCGCGAGGTTGCTCAGCAGCGAGTCCTCCCTCTTCAGTGGCGCTGTCCGCATCAGGACTCAGCTGCGCTTCTCATCTTCTGGTTAAGAAATAAATAAATAAAAGTGAAACCTGGATTCTGCTTCTCTTTGCACAGGAGCCTCAGCACGAAATTGAGCATCAATTGAGCATCGTGGTGACAGGTGGTGACAGTCCGCACTCAGGGCTCAGCCCTGGGGCTTCCTCGAGGGCATCAGGCTGATGTCATCCCACTGGCCTGAGCCCTATTGACTTCCGGCCTCATCCAGGTCAGCACCCACCCCTGCCTCAGGGCTCTCCCACCCCAAGTCCCACTCCCAGCACCTCTAGGAGGAAATTTGGGGCCTGTGTTGTCATGGAAACCAGGGTACCAGTGATTGCTAGTCATTATGTTCAGGGGATGGAATTATATGACCTGGAATTCAGCGATGCAAAGCAGCCAATGTGACGGAAACGGAGGCGAGTCAGGGAGCCTGCATCCAGCTCAGCAAAGTTGCTCTCAAGCAGAGTGACTCTGACCAGGTTACCTGCCCTTGCTGGGACTCAGTGTCCCCACCTGTCAAACAGTGCGCCTGTGTGAGTGTTGGGAAGATGAATGACCTGACCCCTGTTATGATTTGAATCCAAAGTATCCCCCAAAGGCCGTGTGCTAAAGGCATGGTCACCAGCCTGTGGCACTAATGAGAGGCGGGGGCCTGGCTGGAGGAGGTAGGTCACTGGGGGTGTGTCCTTGAAGCCACCACTATGTTCTGCCTCACCTCAGGTCCAAAACAATGGAGCCAGCCAAACTTGGACTTTGACCTCTGAAACCAGAAGCCAAAGTAACTCTTTCCTCCCCTAAATTGATTTTCTCCCCTAAGTTGTCACAGTCCCAGAAAGCTGACTAACACAGCCACCCAGCCCTCTAAACCAGCAGATGCTTCCAGAAGCATAGTCCCAAGGTGAATGCATGATGAGCCCCTCATGCACCCCACCCACTCTTGGGAGAGGGTGAAGAAGCAGGCAAAGGGTGTCATCAGAGCATCTGTGCTAGGTTCACTCCCACTGCCGGGAGCCGGGAGCATGCCTGTTAGTCCACAGGAAGGTGGCTTCCCTCAGAAGGGAACTGCCCCCCTCAGGGTGGACTACCTAGACCCCTCAGCCTCTTCCCACCCACCCACCTCAAAGGCAGCCCTGCATTGACCCAGATTTCCTTCCCAGAAATAGATGCCCCTAAAGTATAGGGAAAGCTTGAGGGCCCAGAAGAGTGTCCCAGCGCCATTCACAACAGAGAAGCCTTGGAGACCACAAAGGAATGGCTAAGGAAATTAGGCCAGACCTCATATTATGTCTGACCAGACCATTATGACAGCCATTAAAAATATACTTACTGAGAGTTTTTACCCACATGGGGAAACGCTTGGACTTTAATGTTAAGTCGGGAAAAAAAGACGCCAAAGGGTATATGCCGTGTGGTTTTATTAAAAAAGAAAAAAAAAGTAGGGGGGAATTTGGTTTAAAGCAAACTCCATTTCTTTTTTGAATACTCCTTTGCTTGCCAACACTGCTACGGCAGCCTGTATTGGCACATTTTAGAAAAATTAATAAGCCATTCCTAAACCCTAGGCCTTGACAGGGAGGTCACAGGGTTTGACTGTCCTTGTTCAACTCTTGGCTCTGAGATTCTCCAGCCAAGGGCTAGAGGATTTCCTTGGCCTCTCTAAGCTGTGGCTTCTTTACATGGGATGGCAATGATGCCTATGGCAGAGGCTGGTGTGACAAGGTCCCTAGAGCACTCAGCAATGGCAGGTACATAGTCAATGGCAGCTATTGGCAGTTCTATATGGCTCAGTGGACAGGCAAGGAAAGGCATCCAGGCAGAGTGGAAATTTGGGGCCTGTGTTGTCATGGAAAAAAAAAGTGCCTGAAGAGGAGTCTGTCCCAGGAGGGGTTCAGGGGGCAGGGGGCTCTCCAGAACTGGCCAGGAGCTGGTAGTATTGAATGTGGCCAGATGGTGAGAAGATGACCTGCCATTTGCATGACTTCCTTTGAGCCAGGCATCTCCCTTTCACAAACGGGGAGACTGAAGCTCGGGAGTTATGTGACTTGCCAAACATCACCCACCAGGTAAACAAAAGAGCTGGGACTCTAAATGGCCATGATCTCGCCCCTTGACCACGAGTTGTGAACCTCAGCTCAGAGTTCACAGAGATGCAGGCCACGGCCGGTAGGCAGCCAATGAAGCAGATGCCTGAGCACAGGGTCCCTCTCTGCTGCCCTCAAAGGCAAGGGGCCTCTGTCCTGTGGGTAGGAGGCCAGGTACTGCTCGGGGCTGCAGAGAAGGCTCCCCAGGCAGGAAGGGCAGAATCGGCCTGGGAAATGAGCCTGATGGTGTGAAGGGCCGCTCTCCCTCTCTCTTGTGCCCCAGTGCCTCAATCTGACTGGGCACCCTCTCTGGCACTACCAGGACCCAGCTGCTGGAGATGGCAGGTAGACCACACAGCGGCCACTTGTTCCCAGCCCTGCCCTGGACCTGCAGGAATCAGTTGCGTTCACAGGGCCATGCCTGGGTGCATTACCACCAAAGACCTGTGGGTGGTAGTGCTGAGTGCCACAGCCCAGAGCCTGTGACTTCAGGCAGCACCAGCACCTCCCAGTCTCTTTTCAAAAAAAAAAAGGATATGGTTTGTCCTCCAAGAATTCATGTGTTAGAAGTTTGGTCCCCAGTGTGGTGATGTAAGGGGTGGTGAAATCTTTAAGAGGTGGGGCCTAGCACGAGGCGATGGGATCATTGCAGGCACTGCCCTCAGAAGGGATTAGCCTGACCCCTGGAATCCAGGGGTTGTCATAAAAGAGCGAGGCTGACTCATGAGTCACTCAAGACTCCCATCTCACCATGTATTCTCCCACAAGCACACCCGCCACGATGCCATATGCCACCGGTCCCTTACCAGAGCCCAGCAGACAGAAGCCAGCACCATGCTCTTTAACCTCCAGAACTGTTATCTAAAGAAACCTCTTTTCTTTAGGTATTACCCAGCCTCAGCTATTTTGTGAAAGCAACAGAATATGGACTAAAATAAGGAGGCTGGTGAGGTTGAAAGAAAGGGAGTGGTAGGGAAGTGGCAGGGCTGAAGCTAACTGGGCCGCACGCTCAGAAGGGGGTCCTGGGCGGCCCATGAAAGGAGGGTGACACAGGAGCAAGACCCCCTATTAGTAGCAGCAGGTACAATCTCTGGCCCCTTTCCCTTATTTTCTAGCTGCTTTTTCAGATTCCCCCGGGGTTCACCTATTTTACCTCTTCCAAAGCTGGAAAATCATGGGTTCCAGGGAGGGGTGGCCTTTGTGCCCAGGAGGGGCCTTGGAAGTGGCCAGCCCATCCCTGTTGGGGGAGAATGAAGCCAGGACTGACCGGGTCTGGGAATCTGAGAGGAAGTGGCTCTTCCAGGCAGCCAAAGCCCTGAGCCCTGGCGAGGAAGGGGAGTGGGGTAGGGTGGGGCTTGCTGCCCTCTCCTGGCACCTGCCAGCTAGCTGTGCACGTTCCCCGGAGACCTCTCTGACTCTCCGAGACAGCTGGGGGCATCAGTGCCTTTCTACCAGGTGCTCAGAACTGCTGCTGCTCAGGACATACCCTCCCCCTCCCCCGTCACCCCACCGCCAGGACCACGGCTGCTCTCCTGTGGCTTTCTCTCCCCTCAGTCTTGACCTTCGTCTGTCTTTTTCTCCCTTCTCCCTGTCTCCAACCCCCTCCCCTTGTCCCTCTCTCCCTGGGATTGACCAGATTGGATAGATGATTGATGGGTTGGTTGATTCATTCTCTCTCTCTCTATCTATCTATCTATCTATCTCTCCTTCTTCTTCTCCTTCTTCTGGTTCCCAACAAATTTCTATGTAGTTTACAGAATACATAAGACTCAAGATCAACTATGACCCAGTCGGTTCTGTGCAGCCACACTCAGCCCAGGAAATGATGTCCACAATCCCCAAAGAGGACGGGGCTGCCTGGAATCCATCCTGCCATGAGCATGTCTCACCACAGAGCTGTGGGTAAACACTGGAACAGAAGGCAGTGAGTTCAAGGCGTGTCCCCTGGCAGGTATCTGCAGGACAGCACCCCTCACCCCCTGCTGCCCAAGACAGCTGAACTGGGGGCTTCCCAGAGTGCCCCGGGGCAGCCAGGCGAAGTCCGAATCACCTGGGATCTTCAGTGGAAAGAGTGAACCCCAGGCCCAACCGAACATTACCAAACTGGACTTTCTAGGGCAGGAGCTTTTAACAATGTCCCCAGGAACTTCGACAGACAGCGGGGACTGAGGAAGCCAAGTAGGGTCGGGGCTGAACTCCCCTCGGTCCCCATCCCTGGGCATCTCTACGCCCAGACACTGCTCCCCAGCTGGGTTTACTCGGTGAAAAATACAGATACAGGCCACCTGGGTGGAGCTCGCGGGATCCTGATCCAAAACAAACCCTAACGTGACCCTAGCACGCCTTCTAGGCCCCATGTGACATGGCCCTGCCTATCTCCCTCTGCCCTCCTGTGCCTGCAGCCCTGGCCTCATCCGGCTTCTCTGCTGCTCCCACCACTTGGCATTTTCCAAGCAACTCTATGCTGTCTGCCTGACCAGATCCTCAGCTCCTCAGGCCCACCATGCTGCGGCCTTGTTAAACCCACTCGCCCACCAGAGACTGAATGGATGTGATAAGAGGACTACACACACACACACTTCCTAGTCATATATTATTGAACAAATTATTCCATCTCTCTGTGCCTCAGTTTCCCCATCTAGTTCTTATAGAAATAAAAGTGAAATGAGCTAACAGGAACGAGGTAAAGCACTAAGAATATGATATAAGACAGAGGACACACGTAGGTCTAGCCAAGGTGGCCATGGTGCTCGGCCGGAAGCCCAGCCTGCGCAGCTTCAAGAAGAGCTGCCACCCTCTCACATGAGCACTTCCAGGTCCTTAAGCAGCCCTGCCTCTTTGGAGTAGAGCTGGGAAGTGTTTATAATTACATTCCCCTCACATAACTATGGGTGTCACGTCTGTCGGCCCTTCCCCATAAGGAAAGAACCCATGTCTACTTTGTCCTCCACCCTGGGCCCTCCTTCCCAGCACAATGCCTGGCCCTTCGTGGGAGGTCAAAACTGTTTGTCGAATGAGCAAGCGAAGGAATGGAGCAGGACCCCCTAGAGCAGGCTCCTTGCCTCCTCCCTGAAGCCAGCCTCAGCATGAGTCACATTCAAAGGAACCCGGAGTCTCAGACTCAGAGCTCATCAAAAGGCAAGTGGAAGCCTTTCTGCAGTCTCTTGAGAGGATGCCAGAAGGTGGGAGTTCCATTCCTCACTCAGACCAAACAACTCGGAGTCCCTCTTGCCTGCCAGTCCAGATGGGAAGCCCAGGCTGAAATGCTGCTGGCCCATTTCACGGATGAGGGATCTGGAGACCACTCCTCATGCTTGGGGCCTTCCCCATCTAAGGGAAGGGTTCCCTGGCCAGACATGGAGAATATAAACCCTGAAGAACTGGTGGACAAAGAGGTCTTGGTCCCCTGCCCCAGACCCGCCCATCTGCCCTGAGAAGGGGCCAAAGAATGAGTGACAGCAGGGGCCAGCACATCCCCTGCACTCCCACTCTTTACTGCATAAACCAGCAGGTGAGGAAGGAGTGTGCTCATAGGGGAGCTGCTGCTTCCATTCTTGATAAACTTGATAAAGTCCCGGGGTCCTTACAGAATGGCTAAGCGGTTGGGAAATGGAAAAGGAGGTTGAGTCTGCCATTGACGAGTTCTTCCCTTCTCTGTCTCCGTTTTCTCCGTCTATGAAAGGGCAGTGAAACTCTTTCCATCCGAAACCAAGATGGTGGGCCGGGGAAACCCTGAGCAGCAGAAACCATTGACCCAGGTACAGGCCTGTGGAGTTAGAAAGAGAGCTAGGCTTCCCTGGAGTTGGCCGGACCCCTGGGGCAGTCGGAGAGGCAGGAGGGTTCTTAGGTGACCAAAACTCCTAGGACAGATTTTATCAAAATGTTTGTATTCGGAGGGGTCCCTCTAAGTTTGGGTCTTAACCATGATTGATCTTCTTTCCCCCATGGCTCAGGGTAGTTTGCTTGCGTCTCTTTTAAGACATACCTTTAAGCTGTTTTGTATTAATTGTATGTCTGATCTCCCTCGGGGGGATGTTGTTAAGGTAAGGATGTGAGGTGTCCCCCAGAAACTCCTATTGATGCAGGATGATAGCTGCAACCTAATCCATCCACCCCACTTGGAACGGACTGGCTCGGTGGTCACTGTAGGCAGGGGGAGCGCGGCTACAGGAGGGGGTCACGGTGGGCAGGCCCTGGATAACGGTGGTGCCTCTTCCCTGGGGTATCCCCCCAACCCACTCTCTGTCACTCTGTACTTCCTGACCCCACATGAGCTGAGCAGCTCTCCTCTGCTGGCCCCTCCCTCATGGCATGATGCCTCATCTTGGGTGCAGAGCCATGGAATCAACCATCTATGAACTAAAACCTCTGAAAACCATGAGCCCCAAATAAATGTTCCCCTCCTCTAAATTGTCCTTGTTAGACATTTTGGTCATAGCCACACAAAACCTGACCAAAACAGATATAAAGAGCCCCAAGGTCAGAAAGCACTGATTTTGGCATCCCTAGTCATAAGAGGTACCATATCCTGCGTGCTAATAAATACTCATTAAATGTCTGACTTGAGTTTTAAAAAAAATAATAATTTTAGCACTTTCTGTCTATGTGATGTTGTGCAAGTTTTTCAACCTCTCTGAGCTTGAGTTTTGTCATCTATAAAATAAGAATATAAAATGTACCTGCCCCGGGGCTGGGGATGTGGCTCAAGCGGTAGCGCGCTTGCCTGGCATGCGTGCGGCCCGGGTTCCGATCCTCAGCACCACATACCAACAAAGATGTTGTGTCCGCCGAGAACTAAAAAATAAATATTAAAAAAAATTCTCTCTCTCTCTCTCTCTCTCTCTCTCTTTCTCTCTCTCTCTCCTCTCTCACTCTCTCTTTAAAAAAATAAAAAATAAAAAAAATAAAATAAAATGTACCTGCCCCTAAGGGCATTTGGAAAATTAAAGAAAATTATGCACATAAGGTACTTAGCTCTAAATCTATCTCAGGTAATAATCTCTATAAATGTTAATAATTAATAGTATTATTAATTGTGGTAGTTATGGTGGCAATGGTGGTGATGGTGCTAGTGATGGTGGTGATAATGATGGTGATAGTGGTGGTGATGATGGTGGTGATGGTGGTAATGGTGATGGTTTTAGTGATGGTGTGAGGGTATTACTGATGGTGGTAATAGTGGTGGTGATGGTGGTGATGGTGATGGTGTTATTGATGGTGATGGTGTTAGTGGTGGTGGTGAAGGTGTTACTGATGGTGGTGATGGTGATGGTGATAGTGGTAGTGATGGTGGTGATGTAGTGGTGGTGATGGTGATGATTGTGATGGTATTAGTGATGATGGTGGAGGTGTTACTGATGGTAGTTATGGTGACGGTGATAGTGGTGGTGATGGTGATGGTGTTATTGATGGTGATGATGTTAGTGGTGGTGGTGATAGTGATGGTGTTAGTGGTGGTGGTGATGGTGTTATTGATGGTGATGGTGATAGTGGTGATGGTGATGGTGTTATTGATGGTGATGGTGTTAGTGGTGGTGGTGATGGTGATGGTGATAGTGGTGATGGTGATGGTGTTATTGATGGTGATGGTGTTAGTGGTGGTGGTGAAGGTATTACTGATGGTGGTGATGGTGATGGTGATAGTGGTAGTGATGGTGGTGATGTAGTGGTGGTGATGGTGATGATTGTGATGGTATTAGTGATGGTGGTGGAGGTGTTACTGATGGTAGTTATGGTGATGGTGATAGTGGTGGTGATGGTGGTGATGGTGATGGTGTTATTGATGGTGATGGTGTTAGTGGTGGTGGTGATGGTGATGGTGATGGTGGTGATGGTGATGGTGTTATTGATGGTGATGGTGTTGGTGGTGGTGAAGGTATTACTGATGGTGGTGATGGTGACAGTGATAGTGGTGGTGACGGTGTGATAGTGATGATGATAGATGTTAGTAATGATGTTGTTATGGTTTAGATGTGAAGTGACCCCCCAAAGCTCACACATGAGACAATGCAAGAGGGTTTGCAGGTGAAATTGCTGGGTTCTGAGAACCATAACCCAATCAGTGAATTAACCCCTGACAGGCATTTCCTGAGTGGTAACTGTGGGCAGTAGGGTGTGGCTGGAGGAGGAGGTCTGGGAGGGCTGCCTTTGGGAGTTATATTTTCTCCTTGGTAAGCAGAGATCTCTCTGCTTCCTGATGCCATGCCCCAGCTGCTTTCCTCCACCACATACTTCTGCCATGATGCTCCTCCTCACCTCGGGCCCTGAGGAATGGAGTTGGCCATCTGTGGACTGAGACCTCTGAAACCGTGAGACCCCAAATAAATTTTTCCTCCTGAAATTGTTCTTGTCAGGTCTTTTGGTCACAGCAGCAAAAAAGCTGATGTGATGGTGATGGTGGTGGTGGTGGCGGTGGTAATGTGGCTGGCAATGGTGGCAATAGCTATGGCAGAGGTGATGCTGGTATTGGTGTCAGTGATGAAGACGCCCAGGTGATGGTGAGGATGGCCCTGCCTGGGTCAGCCCAGGTTAACCCAGAATCAACTCCCACTGGCCCTCGGCTCCAGCCCCAACTTGGCCAAGCAGACACTTGGAACCCTGACGAGGCCTGTCGGCCTCAGTTCTGCTGGTGAAGCAGAAGCAGAAAACAGACTCCCACACTCAATAAGAGGCTGGATGTTTTGTGTGGCATGTTCTGCCAACAAAGGGTGAATGTAATAATTTTGAAAGGAATATTTGCGCACTTGAGCTACTGAACAGCCATCTAATACTGTGCTCTGCGGGGAAGGCGGGACACGTGGGCAATGAGACAGGCAGATCTGTTACACCCAAGGGACGCAGGCCACCCTCATGGATCAGAGGCTGGCTTCTACTTGTTTGGGAAGGGGCTGCCTATAGAAGTAAACCCCAAGCCTCTACTGAGCACCAACTGTGTGCATGCCCGGCTCTGCGCAGGGCACAGCTGGGCATGAAGCCCAGTTGTTACCTTTGAGAAGCCAAGGGCACGCCAGGCACCATGATGCACACATACAACCCCTGCTACTTGGGAGGCTGAGGTTGGAGGATCACAATTTCAAGGCCAGCCTGGACAACTTAGTGCGACTCAGTCTCAAAACAAACAAAACAAAAAAAGGACTGGGCTGTAGCTCCGTGGTAGAGCACCCTGGGTTCAATCACCAACACCCAAAAGAGGAAAATAAAAGCCTTCCCCTCCCTAGGGGAAGGCAGAATCTATAAAATAAAACCCTGGCATCTGGCCACTCCTTCAACAAATGCACACCACAACTGGCCTCCATCAGGCCCGCGGTAGACACTGGGGATGCTGAGAAAAGAAGAAGCTGTCCTCTGGGTGCTCTGAGCCTGGTGGGGGAAGACAAATGAGGACATAAACAGCAGAAGAGCGGTGGCCAAAATGGGCCTCCCCTTAGGGTGGCAATAAGCCAAAAATGCAAATCTGAAGACGGATGAGGCTGGGTGCTTCTAGAAGGTGCAGGATGCAGAGGGATTCCTGCAATGAGGAGCAGCAGTGGGAGGACACAACCCCACCCCACCTCTTCCCTGACTCCAGACCCTCTACCCAGCAGCCAGGAGGATACCTCAAAGGCAATGCAAACTCAGCGCAACCCTAATTCAATTCCGGCTCCTCTTCCCCCACCCAGGGCCCCCCAGGTCCCCCAGCCCCATATCCATCACTTCCCTCAGTGGCTCACTTTCCTGACTCAGAAGGTGCTCAGAAATCTAGTCCTAATTGTCAATTACCTCCTACCAAGCCTCATCTGTGTCTGACGCCCCCTGGTGATCTCACGGCTCCTTGCCCTTCCTTCCACCTCCACCCACAGTCCCCCGACACAAGCTCTTGCCTCCTATCACCTGTGTGATCCCCACAGCTCTGACTTGTGCCCCTATTTTAGCTCTATCCATGCTTCACACTCTCCTAATGTCACTTCCTTGCTTAATGGTGATGGCTAAACAAAGGCATATCTTCTAGAATGTGCCAGAAAGGTGAAGAGTTAGCCTGGCTTCCTATCTACTCACTTCCCAGCCCTCTTCACTCAGTCACACTGCCTTCCTGTCCCTTCTGCTCAGTCTCCTGCTCCTTCCCACCTCAGGGCCTTTGCACATGCTTTTTTATCCTGTCTGGAAGGCTCTTCTAATTCCTCTTTACCTAGCATATCATACTTAACATCTCAGTGGAGATACTTCCTCCAGAAATTCTTCCATGACCTTCAAGACTAATTCTGATTTCACACACAGCACCACAAATGTCTCTGTTGCATATCAAACTTGCAATCGTGCTTTGATCTGGGCGGACATCAGATCAAAGTCTTTCTCCTCATAACTCCCCGTGGGCAGGGACCATGGCTGGTTTGACTCATTCCACAACAGAGGGCCTACCTGGTACAGTGTAAGCACATGGTGAGCAGACTCAGATGAGTGGGTAAGTGAGAGAGAACTTTCTGGTTCACCTACTCCCTCCCTCCTGTCCAGTAAACCCTAGACTCATACGAAGGCAGGCGGAGACAGAGAAGTGCCCTGGGCAGGACCAGAAGAATCCAGGCTTCCTACGTGCAGTGGCTTCCAGGCCTTGCTGGCCTGGGTCTGTGTTCATGGCTGGGGAAGGAAGGCTGGAGACCTGGAGGCAGGAGGAGCGGCCAAGGCCTGGTCTTTGCACACCCGGGCTCTGATCCAGGCTGCCAACACCCTGGCGAGAAAAACGTGTTTTCTGCATGTTGTGCTGGGTCCTGCGACACCACATGCAAATGTATGCAAATTATGTGCAAACACAGTCTCTGGCTTGGATGAAAGAAATCAAAAGCCTGGAACCAGGGGAAGCCATCTAAAACTATACCGAGCTTCAGGCCTTCTGTCCTGTGAAGCTGAGCTGTAGCCCTGTTGGCTACAAAACTACAATGGCCACCAGGTGACTCCCATAGTCCCCATACTCTGCCCTTCCCAAACACAGGCCACGCACCCCAGGAGACCTGGGGGTTATGAATTTTGGGCTACTTCTCTAGGAGTGGAATCCCTCCACATGGTTGTCAGTACAGCTATGAGAGAGGTCTGCTCTTGCAAAAAGCCCTTGCAAAAATGTCTATCGCTGTCATTCCTCATGCTTCCTGCTGTGCTGTGTCTGAACTGCCCAGGATGGACACACAAAATCAGTTTCCAAGCCCCACTTCAAAGACAGAACTGCAGTTCCTTACCATCAGCCTGGCTGACAAACTCCTGTTCTTCCCTTTGAGACGTGGCTCAAGGATACATCCTAGGACCCTCACTCTCCCCCGCAAGCAGGGGCCTCCTGCCCACCTCAGGCCTCCCCCAGCACTGGATGCCTCCAACCAGGGACCCTGGGCCCTCTGGGACAGGTTTCTAGGTAGGGATCTGTCTCCTTGACTGCACAGGGAAGCCCAGAGCACAGGACCGTCAGGGGGCATCGGCTGAGCAAATGAATGAATGGATTTGAGCAATGGGGGAACAAGGAGAAAACAAATGCAGTACCAATGACCTCTTCAGGAAAATCCCAGAGGGTCTGACGGTGACCATGAGGCACAGACACTATGGACCTGGCCTCCTGTCCTGGTGACCTGCGACTAGGCTGGTATCACCCATGGCTTCTGCTCCCCCTCCCTCCGCCCCCCAGCATCTGCCTAAACGGCTGTCAGCACCAGTCTTTCATCCAGAAAGTGAGCTGTTCCTTGAAGCCTCACAGCCGGTGATTAGGTCTATGGCAGCTTCCTAAGCTACTCAGTGGTTCCCATGGCAACCGGCTGGTACCCAACTGGCAGCGGGCCACCTGCAGAAGCGGGAGAGAGAAAGAGAGACAGGTGTGAGTTGTTGCCTGAGGCAGGGGAAGGTGGGAGAGTCGGAGCCCTGGGAAGAGGTCAAGGATAGGGGTGGGGGGTCCCTGGGGTGAGCAGCAAGGCTGGGGGAGATGGGGAGAAGCCGGATGGGAGAGCTTAAAGGAGGCTGGGAGTTGGGGAGATAAGAAGAAGGTGGAAATTGAAATGGGGAGGCCAAATTGAAATGGAGGGAGGAGTGTGGGAGCTGGGCAAAATATAGGGCACGCCCTGGGGGAGATGACAGAAAGGCAGGCAGACACCGGAAGCCAGGGCGGCAGGCTGGAAAAACTGAGGCAAGAAGGTGGCCTCTGGCCATGCCCACCCCACACACCCCTTGGCTGAATAGGGAAGAAAGGAGCGGGTCACAGTCACTGCCCCAGAGGGCTCCCAGCCTCTGGCATCAGCCCATCACCAGCCTGGGGCTGAGGACCCGGGTGTCTTCAATGACAGAGCCCAGCAGCTGCTCCAGGGAGGCCTGGCAGGAGAAAGATCTGTTTGACATCCGAAGGCCAAGGAGCCTCAACAAAACGTCCCCACACAGCTCAAGTGCTCTGCTCACCATGACTGTGGATGACAGGGAGCTTGGGCCCTGAGGGGAGGCTGCAGCATCCAAAAAGGGGTTGGGCTCACGTGGGAAATGCTGGGGTGAGATTAGCCCCCCACAGGAGTGCCTCCAGGGTACGTGACAAGGGCCCGACTCAAACGAAATGCACGTCCAGGGATTTCAGGCAGGAATCCAGGTACTCCAAGAATGTCCTCAGGGACCCCTCTCCTTTTGACTTCCTTCTTTGGGGCTTTATTCTCAGACAAACTGTCTCTCTGTGGTGGTAAGCAGTCATCAGCATCTCCAGGCCTCCACCCTAAGGAGGGAGAGGTGACTTTTTCCCCATGGTTGCAACCAAAGTCCCAAGGCTGGTGCTCACTGGAGCAGGACTGGGTCACAAGTCATCCCTGCATAATGGCAGTGACAGGAGGCCCCCCTGCTGCTAGTCACATGCTGGGAACTTCTCTAGGCATTTTGTATAAATTAACCCACTTCATTCTCAAAAAGCCCGGGTCTAGTATTACCTGCATCTCACAGAGCCGCAGACTGAGGCACAGAAAGCTGATATAACTTGTCCTTAGCTAAGGAATGGCAGAGCAGCAAGGCCAATCCCCATCCAGGACAGTGTGGCTCCAGGATCCAGGTTCTTAAGTGCACAAGGGTGACTTGAGGGCAGATGAAACACAGGTCCCAGCGTAGAGACTCCAGCTCCAAGTTCCAGGCGCGGCCCAGGAATGTGACAGTGCTGCTCTTTGAGCAACACTGAACTACCTCAGGGACTGCTCTTGAGCCTCTTGAACCCCCCAGCGACTCTGACTTGCCTGATCCGGGTCAGCCCCTGTGTGGTGAGGGGGACAAACCAATGCCTAAGCCACATGGGCCAAAAAGAAGCAAGGATGCTTAAGACACAAAGCAGTTTTGTCCCCACAAGAAGGGAAGCTTGGGCAACTCCAGCTCTCCCTGTACCTTGATTTCCTCGCCTGTGATTTGGAGATATTAACAGTACCTGCCTCATAGGATTATTGGAGAATGACATTAGGTGATACCTGTAAAAGCATCTAGGATTGTGTCTGGAACCTAGTAAGTACTCAAGACAAATCAGATATACTCTTAAGCACTTTAGCATGACGCACATATATATGCTAATACCTGCAGACAAGCGCACCAAGCAGCCGGCTGTCACCGCGAACACGCATGCGCAAGCGAACACGTGCGGAACTCACACAACCCAAACTGGACACGTGCAAAATCCCAAGTCCACATATGGAATCGCATGTGCACACACGGAATGGTTACAGGCTCAAAGGCCTGAGACACACAGTAAGCTGGCCCAAGTCTGTTCTCAGGGATCCTCTCTGAGTCCGCTGCTGCGCCTGCGCCCTGGAGGGATGGCTCTTGATGGGTCTCGGAGGCGGGAGGCAGGTCTGGCAGGGCAGACTCGTGGCTGAGAGCCAGATGTTTTAATCAATCCGAGTTAATTTGGGAACATCTCCACCAATTACTGGGCGGGGTGACCTTGAGTGAGTTTCTTAGCCTCTCTGGGCCTGTTTCCACCTTCACAAAATGAGGGTGACAAAGTACCTACTTCTCAGGGTTCTTGCAAGAATGGAGAGGAGGAGGCAGTGATGGAGGAGGGTTAGCTGCTTTGACTGGTTTCTGATGGTCACCATCACGGGCTTCTGGCCGCGGGGCAGAGATCAGCGCTAGTCCAACACCAGGACTGGGTCAACCCTCGGGGCCTCCACAGAGCCAGGCCCTCCCTCTGCCAGCACCGTGGTGGCAGCAGCAGCCCTGAGTGACTGCTTCCCTTCCAGAGGCGCAGCCACCCAGCAGGCCCCAGGCTGTTGACGGCTTTCAGGGCACTCAGCCTCCCCCTGCGGCTGTGAGTGGCAGGGCGGTGTTGGTAAATTACAGCAATGTGTAATTTTTATTCAGGGATTTGCGGATCCATACTGGGTGTGGGCAAACATGATTTGCATTGCCCCATGGCCTTCTCAGTGGGCAGGCACCAGGGGGCCTGGCTTGGCATGTGTGCCTGAAGCCACCAAGAGGCTCCTCACTCGAGGACCAGAGAGCTAGAGGACACTCAGGACAGCTCTCCAGAGCCCTCCTAAGTGGGGGCCCAGCTCCAGCAGACCCCTCCTGCCAACCCCTTCCAGCATCCCTGGCTGTCAAGCCAAGCGGTTAAGAACTTGAACCCTAAACGAACAGACAAGAATTCAAATCATGCCTGCACACCTTCTCCCTGCAGGGCCCCAGGTGAGTCACATCAGCTCCGGGGCCTTGGTTGCTCCTGATGAAATAGGAAAGAAAAGACACTAGCTCCCAGGGTGACTGGAGCATGCATTGGCGGTGGGTGTACAGTCATTGCGGGTGTCTGGAGGGGATTGGTTCCAGGCCCCCCTAGGGTCCCTAAGGATGAAATGGCATAGTATGTGCATATAACCAGGCACAGCTTCCTGTGCACCTAATTCACTGTAGATTATTTATTCTACCCAATGCAAACACTAAGTAAATTGTTGAGATACTATAGTGTTTAGACAATAAAGACAAGAACTTCTGAAAACAGACACCCCAGATCATTCCATCCCCTGCCCTGCACTCTAGAGTTAGTATAAACTGAGTTACTAAGTACAGCCCAGGTGTTTTGTTCATGACAGTTCCTGGGTCCCATCTGGTCCCCAACTCTCTAAAACTGGCACAAAGATACTGAAAGTTTCCTTCTTGAACTATCTAAGCCCTGCTCACCCAGGGACCTGCAGCCTATTCCTGCTTCAGTTCTGGTTGACCTCAGCGTGCACTGGGGCTGCTCATCCAATCAATTTCCCCTCCTGGGCAGCTGTCTGGAATTTTAGCTTTCGGTCTAATGTTCTGAGGCTGGCATTCCACAGCCGTGTTCCACCTGGCCCCAACCCGCAAGGATGGGGAGTGGGTGGGTGGGTGGGTGGGTGGATAGATGGGAGGATGGGTGGATGAGAGGACAGGGAGGTGGATGGATAGGAAGATAGAAAACAGAGACAATAGATGGATAGATGGATGCATGGGCAGATGTGTGGGTAGGAGGAGGACGAGCAAATCGGTGGGTAGACAGGTACGTGGATGGATTAATTGATGGACAGATGACTCTTTCCCTGCCTCCATCTTCTCAGTGGACTCACCCCCCCCCCCAGGTATGAAAACCTGCAAAATCTGGCCCCAACCCTGGATGGACAGATGGCTGGGTGGAAGAGTAGATGAGTACATGGTCAATGGGTGGGTGGATGGGTGCAGAGATGAACTGCTGACTCTTGGGTCTCTTTTCCCCTCTATGTAGGCCTTCCCTTCTGTGCATCACTGCCTTGAAATTTCCCTGCAAGCGGCTTACCCAGAGCCCCAGGAGAATAAGCTTCTAACCTTTCCCCATTCATGGAGCACCTCCAGTCATTAACAGTGAAAGAATTGAGACAACATGGAGGAGCACTCATTCATTCATTTACTCATTCTTTCAACAATGTTTATTGAGCATCTACTACTGTGTTCCAGGCACGTTGTTAGTCCACCACGTGAGCTTCAGGACACTGATCAGGATCAGCAGGAGAAACAAAAGGCCTGCGTTCCCCCATATTGTCACACAGGCACAGCTGAGCTTATGCATGTATGTAAATGCCTCACCTGACACCCCTTCCCCATCTCGCTTGGACTCCTCTCTAACCCAGCCCCAATGCAGGTAGCTTGCTTGGGGTGGTCTGTCTCCCTGGATGGAACCATGGACATCTCAAGGTCTAGTCTAGGCTTCTCCACTCTTCCCCTCCTGTTCTACTTCACGTGGCATGTGAACCTTGGTGCCCTGGCTGCCCTCCTGGTAATAATAACCCAGTCTTGGTGGGGTACCAACCGCAGGATGCTGCCCTGATCAAACCTCCACAAACAGCCAGATATTTACTTTCTATTTCATCTTACAAATGTCAAATTGTATGCAACTGATCTCTCTCTTCTTACTTTCTAACCAAGGCTTGTTTCTCCTGGCTTAGATAACTTTTTTGAACACTGTAGAGAACCAAGTTATCTTGGTTCTGAACCAGGATAGACTCCAGAACCATCAAGTTCTGCACCGAGATGGCCCAGGTGCACCTTTCCCTATTGTTCCTGATGCTAAGTACGGATCCAAATCTTGGACATTATGTGTAAAACGAGCATGAGTAGACTGAAAGGCGAAGATAAGAAGGGCAAGTTGCTGGAAACCTGAAGATCTCAGGGACTGCACAGGGTGAGCTTCTTGGATTTTCTTTTTGTCTCATATATCCCAGAATAGGTGCTGGAGAAACCGGCACCTGGAAATGCCATCAAAGCAGGTTTTGGAAAGACGGTAGAATGAATGGGACATCACTCTCCTGTGCTCGTCTGTGAATACACAACCAGTGAAACTCCACTCATGTTCAACCACAAGAGTAGGAAGTTGTACCCCACGTAGGTAAGATATGTCAAAATCCACTCTACCGTAGCATGTAACTAGAAAGAACAAATAAATAAGTTGTGTTTTAATCCCTGAGGAAAGCCTGCTCCCTGGGTAAAGGACCAGGAGAGAGCAGGAACCTCATTCACGGAAGTCTCTGGATGGCCACCCCACTTTAGCCAAACACTGAGGAAAGGATGTCACCCCCTCCCCAACCCCATCAGCAAAGGTCAAGTGGGGAGCCTGGCATGTCACCCTCACCAGACCATGAAGAGATTCACTCCATCCCCATCCCCCAGAGTGGCACCACAGAAGTCCCAGTAGAGAGCCAGGACTTTCCTGCTGCCAGGGAATACACCCCCACGCACCCCTATCATGGTGCCTGTGGTGTCAGTGGGGATGGTGGATTTCCACCCCCACCAGTGGGAACGAAGCAGCCTGCTGTCCCCGCTGTGGTGGCGTGAGAGGAGGCCAGGTGGAAACCAAATCTCCTACCACCATCCAACAGTCAGTAAGCCTTCTCCAGCTCCACCATCCATGGAGGCCGTGTGGGGAGCAATAATGAGCGGCCTTTGCTCCTCCCAGCCAGGTGGTGCCAGTGGAGACCCAGTGGAGACCCAGTGGAGAGGCTGAGAAACACAAACCACAAAGGCCTCAGCCCATGCTCCAGGAGGAACCTCATCCCGACCCTTGGGGCCTATTTAAAAAAAGAACAAAAACTCCATAATACCCTTGAGGTTCACCCATCTATTTTTTTCTTTTGTTTTTATTTGTTCTTTCTAGTTAAACATGACAGTGGAAAGATGATGATGATGGTGATGATGGTGGTGGTGATAATGGTGATGGTGATGGTGGTGATCGTTGTGATGGTGATGGTGGTGATGGTGATGGTGATGGTGATGGTGATGGTGGTAATGGTGTTGGTGATCGTGGTGATGGTGATAGTGATGGTGATGGTGGTAATGGTGTTGGTGATCGTGGTGATGGTGATGGTGATGGTGATGGTGGTAATGGTGTTGGTGATCGTGGTGATGGTGATGGTGGTGAATGTGGTGGTAATGATGGTGGTGATGATGGTGATGATGGTGATGGTGATGATAGTGATGATGATGGTGATGATGATGGTGGTGATGGTGATGGTGATCATGGTGATGGTGATGGTGATGGTGATGGTGGTAATGGTGTTGGTGATCGTGGTGATGGTGATAGCAATGGTGATGGTGGTGATGGTGATGGTGGTGGTGATGATGGTGATGATGGTGATGGTGGTGGTGATGGTGGTAATCATGGTGATGGTGATAATGGTGGTGATGGCAAGCAGAGCGCCCCTTAAGGTGATGGGAACACCAGGAGGGAGTGACATTCCCCCAAGTGCAGGCGGAGAAGGAGTCACAGAAGAAATGACATTGACTTGTTGCAAGGGAAGATTAGGAGTTTACGGACACAGTGGAAATGGCAGCAGGAGCTGCCTGAGCTGAGGCCGGGGGAGGAGAAGAGACCTGACCAGGAAGTGGTGTGGCCAGGGTAGAAGGTCCATGGGGAGGACCAGTGAAGGGTCGGACGACAAAGGACCCTGAACTGAGCAGCTCAGTTTGGACTCTGCACGGGCAGTGAGGGCCACGGAAGGGTTTTGAACTTGGAGTGAGGTGATCATGTCTGTGACTTCAAAGGCTAGCCCTGGTGGCAGGAAGGAATCCGGGAGAGGCCAGAAGAGCGCCAGAAGAGGGTGCGTCTCTGACCCACTCTCCAAAGCCCTTTCTCTCCCCACATATCTTTCACTGGGCAGGGGCACTGGACACTGGTGAGCACCTGGCTTCTGAAGACAGAGCCAGCTTCTGCCACTCATCAGCTGAGTGACATTTCACCTCTCTGAACCTCTGTTTCCTCATCTGAAAAGTGGGTCATCATAAAGTTAAAGTTATGAATACAAGAGATGTTTTCCAGTGGCTAGCATAAAGTCAGCACTTGGTAAATGCTAACGGTTGTCCTCATGTGAGAAATGAAGACACCAAGGCCCAAAACATGCTGTGACAAACTTATGCAGCTCCAGAGCATCCAAGCCAGGAGTGGAGCCAGGACTTCTGTCGCCCTGTCCTCCACCTCCCTGGTGTTCCTCCAGTCCCCACTTTCCTGCTCCGCACAGCGTGTGGAGGACCCTCCAGGGCGGGGGTCAGCGCAGGGAAATTGGCAGATCCGCCAAGTGTCAGGGGAGGAAGCAAGGCGGCCCCAGGAGGCCCCCGTGGGCTTTCTTAATTCTCTCCAATCCCCAGTGACATCCCCAGACTCCTGCTTCTCCCCCACCATCATGGAGCCTCCATTAGGAAATCCTCCCTAGCTCCTACTTCAGCATGGGGGTGTACATAGGGTGAGAAGCCTCTCCCCCTCCTTCTCCCTCTCTTCCTCCTCCTCCTCCCCCTCCTCCTCTTCCTCCCCCTCCCCCTCCTCCTCTTCCTCCTCCTCTTCCTCCTCCTCCCCCTCCTCCTCTTCCTCCTCCTCTTCCTCCTCCTCCTCCTCTTTCCTCCTCCTCCTCCTCCTCCTCTTCCTCCTCCTCCTCTTCCTCCTCCTCCCCCTCCTCCTCTTCCTCCTCCTCTTCCTCCTCCTCCTCTTCCTCCTCCTCCTCCTCCTCTTCCTCCTCCTCCTCCTCTTCCTCCTCCTCCTCCTCTTCCTCCTCCTCCTCCTCCTCTTCCTCCTCCTCCTCCTCCTCCTCTTCCTCCTCCTCCTCCTCTTCCTCCTCCTCCTCCTCCTCTTCCTCCTCCTCCTCCTCCTCCTCTTCCTCCTCCTCCTCCTCTTCCTCCTCCTCCTCCTCCTCTTCCTCCTCCTCCTCTTCCTCCTCCTCTTCCTTCTCCTCCTCCTCTTCCTCCTCCTCCTCTTCCTCCTCCTCTTCCTTCTCCTCCTCCTCTTCCTCCTCCTCCCCCTCCTCCTCTTTCTCCTCCTCCTTCTCCTCCTTCTCCTCCTTTTTCTCCTCCTCAACCTCCCTACAGGGCAGATAAAGCCCCTGCCCAGGAGCCCTCCCCCCATGAAGAGAACTTCTGGGAGTGGGACGTAATTCCAAAATGGCCCTGACTTGCACATCAGGAGCTGTGGGACTGAGTCCTCCTTCTGCCACTAACTTACAGTGGGATCTCATACTTTCCTTCTGGGACTTCAGCTTCCCATCTGGAAGTGAGTGGGTGGACTGCATGCTTCCTGGGGGTCCTTCCACCTATATCTCGGGCTCCTCCGCCTCCCTCAGCCTCCCTCCTCCACTCCCAGGCCCTTCCTGGTTTTCTCCTTCCAAACCATGACCTCATAGCTCCCATAAGCTCTTCTCAGGCTGCCAGAGCTCCCAGTGTCCAAGGGACACAGATCCCAGCTCAATTCTGGGCACCTCCCTGGCTGGCATACGGGGCCCCTCCTGACCCCAGTGGTCCCCAAGCCTCCTGCTTGGGGTCCTGAGTAGCCCATGGCCCTGCCTGCACCAACCACAGAGGCTGGGCAGCGCTGGAGTTTAAAAATACAAGTGCCCAAGTATCCTCGGTGCCAACTGCCCACATAGCCTGGGGGCTGTGTGCCCACTCCACGGATGCCATCATAGCCACTGTGGGTGGCACAAAGGGAACATGGTGGGGGTGCAGCGAGTCCAGAGAGGCCCGGGGGTGGCTAGTGAGGAGGACAGACACTCCTCAGAGCCTAGACCAGACAACAGGGCTGTTGGTGCCATCTGGCCGTACCCACTCCTCGGCTTCAGAGAGAACCAGGCCAGCTCTGTTCAGAATCCCAGTGTCACGGGTGCCAGGGTCCAACACGCCTGGAATCAGAGCCTGGCTGGGCCGTGCCCTGGCTGTGTGCCTGTGCAGGTGACCTCACGGTGCTGTGTAAGAATGGGAGAGATGGTGCCGGCAAGGGGCCCAGCGCGGGGGCCCCGGGAAGTTGGCTTCATGTTACGGGTTACTACAGGACGTGCTGGTCACGGCTAGGACAGGACCGAGCACAGAGGAGAGGCGGAGATGCCCAGCTCCCCTCTCTTGCCCACCAAGGCTGCTGGCAATGGAGCTCCCCGACTCCCCGTTAGACAAAGATGCAGATCAGGGCCCGGAGAGAGGACGTGCCCAGAGAGTGGAGTGGAACCTAGGAATCCGGCTCTCCCTCCCTGAGGCCAGGCAGGCAGCACCCCTAGAACCAGGAGAGCCCTAAGAGACGCCCAGCCCACCCTTCCTTGGTTTTGCCGAAAGGTAAACTGAGGCCCGGAGAGGGCAGGGGATTTGGTCAAGTCCTGAGAGAGCTGGGCCCCAGCAGGACTCCTGTCTCCTGACCAGGGCTCCCTCCCTCCCGCCTGCCCTGGCCCCGCCTGCAGCTCCGTCCCCAGTGAGCGCTGTGAGCGCAGGAGCCTGGCCCGCTCTGCGGAGGCTTCTTCTGGGGGCTGAAGGCGGCCCTGTTCCCCAGCCCCACCAGGCCGGCTACTGCCTTACATAACCCGCTCCTCGTTACATAACCTGTGGCTGCTTCCCCCAGAGCAGAGGCAGCCAGGGAGGGAGAAAACAGGGCACCGCCGTAGGAAAGTGGGCCCTGCCAGCACCGGGGCCCCAGGTGCCAGTGGACGGCAGGTGACCACCCCAGACTCCAAAGTCCCAGGCACTTTGTACAACCCTAAAGGATTCCCTGGAGAGAGACCTGGAGGTAGGAACGTGGCAGGGAGAGGTCACGGGGCTCAGGAAGCTCAGGGCTTCTCCAGCCAAGTAACTACAGATGGTTCTGTTCACTGCTCGGTTTCCTCATCTGGAGAATGGGCCTCCAAGAACCAGCCTCACTGGCTGCTGAGAACAGTAAATGAAATCCTGAGTGACAGGTGCCTGTCCCCTAATAAGAGCTCAGTAGAGAACATCCCATTTGACAGATTTTTAAAAAATGAGGTCTAGACAGGTGATGTGACCTCCAGGGGCACACATCATTGTGCGGCAGCAAAGCCTTGCCTAAGATAGCAAACCCTCCACGTGCTGGGCACTGTGGGAAAGGCACATGACCCATTTGATGGACGAAGAACCCAATTCAAAGGGGCTTGGCAACTTCCTTAAGGCACACACTTGGGAAGGGGCAGAGCCAGGATCTGAACCCAGGATCTTCCTTCATCACCCCCACAAAAACAACTCAGGACCCACAGACTGAGACCTGCGGCAAACAGGAGTGAAATTAGACAAAAGACAGGACAGGCAGGCTGCCCCCAAGGCTTATCACCATCTCTCAGAAACACAGACACCTTCCATGTTGCCTCCTTCCAGCTGCTGCTATGCTGTGTGACCTTGACCAAGCCAGTTAACCTCTCTGGGCTCTCACCTCCCCATCTGAGACAGGGAGCCAATCGCCAGGGTTATTGTGAGGACACATTCAGATAACGAGTTGGAAATTGCTTTTCAGTGGAGAAAGTATTGCACAGCTGAGACAACGGGTCCTCACTTCCCCAGCCTCCAACTCTCCCCGACTCAGCAGGAACTGGATAATGGACACCAGAGGCCTCTCAACTCTGCTAGCTCTTCCAGAAAACACCTCTCCCCTCCGCTACCCCCGCTCTGGACTGCCATTTGGATACAGATGCAAAGCTCCCTACCTGTTCCCTAACACTGTGACACCTGAGTCACATCTGCCCTGCCATCCTTCAAAAAGGTATTCATTTTAGCTACGTTCCTTGCTATGTGTTTTGTGAGCATCTTCACACTTAGTCCTCACCATTACCTCCACGACACTGAGCTCATTCCCCATTTCTTTGCTTAGGAAGCCAAAGCTCAGAGAGGTGAAGTCAGGAGCCTGAAGTCACACAGCTACCAAACTAGTGAAGCCAGAATATAAACTAAGTCTCCATGCTCTTAATGGCCTCACCAACCCATTTCTCTGCAAAATGGGTCTTGTTGTACCCTTTTTGCAGAGGAAAAGACAGGTACTGCAAGAAACAGGGAGAGGGAGAGCCAGGCTGCAAACTCAGGGTGGCCGCCTAGTGCAGTACCCTGGCTACTTCTCTGCAGTTGCACCTTGGCCAAGGTTCAGAGATGAGAGCTGTGACATTTGCCCAAGCGGACCCTGTGATTGCTCTTGGAGAAGCTGAAGCCACAGGAGGTGGAAGGATTGCATGTCAGAGGGCAAGGATTGCCGGCATTACAACTGAGCCCACCCATGTCCCCTCTCTGGACCTCAGTCTCCCAGGGTACAAGAGGTGCAAGATCCGGGTGGGCTGGGGAGACTCATTAAAGCCCCTCTAGCTCCAGGAGGCTGCATCCTAGCCAGAAATCCCCTCCTAGCTGACTTCCAGAATGCTGGGAACTCTAACACCCCATGCCGGGCCATGCCTTGGGGGCCTGATGTGGCAGAACTAGGGGGACCTAGAAACCTACATGCTTTGTATCCATCACAACAACCTCACATGCCTGACCCCAAGCCTCTGTGAGTGGCCAAGCCCAGGATCCCCAGTCTAGGACAAACGTGCCACCTGGAACCCCCTTCCCTGCCCACAACCAGAGTTCACAGCCAGGTGGGGGGTGGTGCTCAGGAACTGTGGGGGCTGCGAGGTGGCATGAAGCGGTCTCTGGTGCAGTTCCAAACTAAGAACTATTAGAACCCTGGGTGTTGGCTTAGGGACACGTGGATGTCACGATGTCCCCACCTCCTTCTTGGCTGATTCCACATTTGGCAGACACACGGCAGCACCTGCTCTGGTCGGGCACAGTCTCAGGTGTGTCGCCTCTGGGCTGGTGGAGAAGGTAGTCATAAAGCAGCCCGTTTGTCACAGTGTCCTGCAGCCTTCAACAGCCTCCACCACCCATGACTCCTTTACATCAGCCCCGACAGTGAGCTAGGAGCTCAGCCCCCATTTTACAAATGAGTCACTGAGGCCCGAAGAGCCATTTCAACAGCCAGTCTCCCCACCCCAGGCAGACCCTGCCGCCATGCCTCCCAACTGTCCCCGTGTGTCTCTGCTGATTAGAACTTTCCCTGTTGCCACGGCAACCCCCCTGGGGAGGCCTGTCCTACTTTGCATCCCTGGCGGAGGGCACGCAGCTTCAACCACCCCTGAGACGGAGGGGACAGGACGGAGAGGGGGTCGATGTTACTCACTGCAAGAACAGGTTCCCTGCAAGAAGAACTGGGCCCCCTCAGTCAGGTGCTCCGCCAATGTTGAGCAGCACCAATGATGTGCCAGGGACTGAGCCAGGTCAGAAATAAATCATAGTCCCTTTCAAGGGGAAGCTGAAGACCAACCAGGCAAAAACAACCAGCCAGGGACAAAGACAGTGGCTAAGTGCCAGGTACAGTTCTAAGCCCTTCCCATGTACCGGCTCCTATAATCCTCCCATTAACTCTCGAGATAGGTATCAACATTGACCCCATTTTACAGATGAGGAAAATGAACTTCAGATGTTAAGGAGTCTGCCCAAGGTCACCCGCTGAGAAGCAGCAGAGCCAGGGAAACCGGGAGATCCGAAGCCATAATGTGGATACCCAGCCAAGGGGCCCTGACACCCTCAGGCTGGTCCAGGAGGGTTTCCCAGGGGAGATATTTGTCTCAGAAGTGATCTCAATAAGAGAAGAAGAGGTTGGAATGGGAACAGAAGGAATAGGAGCTCTAGGAGCCCATTTCCCTGCTGCCCACCTCGGGGACTCCGCTGGCCTGGGGACAGTGACTTGAGAAAAGCAAACATAAGCTGAGGCGCTGGCACTAGAGAGGCAGGTGCAGCAGCTGCAGGGCACTGGTCTCCTGGGAAAGCTGAAATGCTCTGGTGGCTCCCACAGGGACAGCTTTGTACAGGTGTGCATATACCTGACCACCTGCCTATCTTCACAACTGTGGGTAGAAGGGCCAGCTGCTTCCACATCTGTGAGCAGGAAAGACCCAGCCAGGGACTGGACTAATCCTCACCATACCTATACTAAAAGGCTTTCATTTCCAAGTTAGCCTGCGGGTTACAAGTGTGAATTGGGGTACCCACCACCTGAGTTCAAACCCCAGCTTTCATTCTTCCTATCTATGGAAACTTGGACAAGCTATGTGGGGTGGACCATCTTTTGTCACTATGACAAAGTACCTGAGGTAATCAACTTAGTAAAGGTAAAGGTTTATATTGGTTAATAATCTCAGAGATTGCTTGGTCCTGTTGCTTTGGGCCTGGGGAAACATAGTGCATCATGACAGGAGCTCATGGTAGAAAGACTTACTCACCTCATGGCAGCTGGGAAGGAAAAAAGAGAAAGAAGAAGGACGGCAGTCCCAATTTCCCCTTGAAGGCCACGCCCCCAATAACCTAACTGCCTAGCATTAGGCCCCACCCAAAATTTCCTTCATCTCCCAGTAATGCCACGGTCTGGTAAACAAGCCACATGAGCCCACACCCACATGCCTGTGACCTACATGTGCACACTTGGGCCTGTATGTGGTGGTGGGAATGCCAGGATGTGGGGTTTGAGGCTGACACAGGCTACACTTTTTTTACCTCAACATTAGTGTGTGTTTTCACTAATATTGAGATAAGGAAAGATCAGAGCTGAGTTTTTCTCCTTGTGATGTAAAGAGATCTTAATTCTGGGAAAGGAAGATCAATCAACTGGGGAAAATAGTGTTTAAGGCTTCAAGCTCCTACCACAGGCCCCCGGGGAGCTACATTCACCGTCAGGAAAGAAGAACATGGTCAAGATTAAAGTCAGAGGCCCTCAGAGGGGCTTTGGGCCAGCCAAGGGCTTTCCTGTTTTCCCAGAAAAGAGGTTGTCCCTTAGGAAGAAAGTCCCCTTAGGGATACTCACAGCCTCAGCCGGCCCCATCGTGGAGGGAATGAGTCTTCTTGGGGGGAAAACCAACCCAGCCTGTCCCCACCACCACCTTTGCCTATTTCCCGAGGAAGAGACCAGAAGGAAAGTTTGAGCAATCGCCTGGAGCAAGGCCAGGGTGAGGAACTGGAGAGGAAGGTGGCTGTGTCTTAAGCCATTTGCAATTATTCAAGACCACAAGCCCAGGGAGCCAGGGGGCTCAGGTCCTGAAATGAAGAAGCCCACTCCCCACCCTTCTACCACAGAGGACAAAGGTTAGCCACTGAAGACAACTTTAGACTCTTGTCACCTGGAGATGGTGACACCAGAGGAAGCTACATGAACAAGATTTTTTGATTTAGCCTTCCTCTGTGATGTGTTTGCTTTCCCCCAAATGGCTGCCTGCTACAGACTCAAAGCTCTTTTCCTTTTTTTGGTACCAGGAATTGAACTCAGGGGCTCTCGACCACTGAGCCACACCCTCAGCCCTACTTTGTATTTTTACTTAGAGACAGGGTCTCACTGCGTTGCTTAGCACCTCGCTTTTGCTGAGGCTGGCTTTGAACTTGTGATCCTCCTGTCTCAGCCTCCAGAGCCTCTGGGATTACAGGCGGCACCACAGGGTCCAGCTAGCCCTTTTCCTTTGTCTTGTCGCTTCTCTAAAAGCTTACTGCTCTTTGCTGAAGACACTTCATAAGCTGGACTTCAAAACCACCTGTCTGAGAACTACTTACTCGCTGAGTGCCATTCCTCTTATCTATGGAATAAGCTCTATGGAATATACATGCTACGGATGTGTTTTTCTCTATTAAGCTCTTATTAACCCTATGGTGGTTGAAGAAAACACCTACATGATATATCAACAGCAACACACTAAAAAAATCAGAGGTTCAAATAGAACACTGGCACAGAAGTGAACCACTGGAAATGAACTTATTTGTGCCATTTTAGTCAAAAGTCGTAGGAGATAGGAGGACTCAGGTGGCCTGAGTGGCAAGGAAACACTGTGTGGAGGTGGGGGTCTTTTTCTGCAGGCCTTGACATCTGAGTAGAGTGATAAATTGTGGGGGCGGGGCATTCTGGGCAGGGGGACACCGTCAACATAAGAGTAGAGACTGGAAAGAGCTCAGTACATTGGGGGTAGGGGTGGGAGGATAGGCACAAGGGGGCCTGAGTGGGAAAATACTGGTTTTGTAGAAGGGAAGGTGAATGAGGAGTGGTAGACCAGATGGCCTGGATACAGGGATCCAAGGTGAGATGACTGTGTTTCCTGTCATTCAAGACATTCATCAGGTGCTGGATATCTTTCTGGATGGATGGATGAATGTGTGGATGAAGGATGGATGCGTGGATGGATGGGTTGATGGATGTATGAAGATGGATGATGAATAGATGGATGATGGATGGATGGATGGATGGATGGATGGATGGATGGATGGATGGTAAGGAGATGGCTGGTACAGAGATGGGGGAAGAGGTGAGTGTGATAGCAAGGCCTGTGGGCCGGGAACTCTGCCACTAATGAATCATTGAAAAAAAATGTCTCTGGGTCTCAGTTTCCCTACCTGTAAAGCCCAGGAGATCTTGAGGTTTCTTCACAGGTGACAGTCTGTGATTTTGTAGATGGAAGAAGAGGCTCAGGCAAGAGAGCCTACTCTGACAAACAGCTGGGACTGTGCCTTACTGGTTAAGAAGGCAGGCACGGGAGGAGATCCCAGGCCTGGGATTTGCAAGACCTGGGCTGAGCCTGGCTCTGCCATTTATCTGGACTCACTTCCCCTCCTTCGACCAGAGTTTCTGGGGATGCACTCCAACATTTTAAGGTTCTCTGAGACTTGTCTGAGGGGCCCAATTTATAGAAGAGAAGAGCCCAGCCTCACCCCTCCTTATCCCACTTAAGGAGTTAAAGCAACTTGGGAAAAGCACTTATTCTCACCTCCTGGAATTACCCTTCACTTTGCTGGCAGATAAATGGGGCAAAATAGAAGCTGCAGTTGCATTTAAATGGACCAAGGCAGGAGGAAGTTCATAAGATTTGAATATGCTTTCTGGCTCCTTTTGAATATTCATTTGCCCAGGGGAGAATTAGACAGCTAGATCTATGGGCCTGAAGGGAGGTTATTTAAGGTTGGGGGGAAGGGAGACACAAAAACAGGGTTGGCAGGAATCCCTGTTCATCAGACTTTCAGGAGCTAACTGTGATTCTTCACCAGCTGAAATGTCACAGGCTCAGAGTAAATTTGGGGAGCTGATACACCTCCTGGTTACTGTTGCTATAACAACTGCCTTCCTGTGTCCATGTGCACTGGCAGATCATAGCCAATGAGATAAGCCCAAGGAGGTAATGATGCGGAGACAGCCCAGGCAGGCCCCCCAAATTCTGACATCTGTCCCAGATGCCAAAATACACCTAAGGTTTCTCAAACATTCCTGAGAATTTTGAAACAGAGCCCAGAGTCCTGGAACAAGCCTAGAATTCCAAAATCTGTACTTGATTCCAGAATATTTAATCCCAGGTCCAGAACACATCCCAGATGTCCAAAGAATACCCTCCATTGCTGGCAATCTCTGTATACTTTCCAGGTATGCACTTCTAAGCCCTAACCATGTCCCTGGGCAGCTGGAACGTGCCTGTTGGCTCTTCTTCCTCTTGAATTTAATCTCCCTGGGAATGGATTTTTTGAACCACAAGGATCATGGAGGACTCAGGGTTTATGCTGGAGAAGAGGGTCAGAGGTAAGCAAGAGAAGACCTGGCCCTAACGGCCTAGCAAAACTCAGATCATCACACATGTGCTCCAGGCCACGGTCCGAGTGGCTGCCCCAGCCCAGCACACCCAGGGCACTCTATGCTGGGCCTTGTTCATCCCTGGGTGACCATGAGCACCATTCATCCTGGGACCCACAGAGGAGGTGGACATTGGAGGGCTGTCCCCCATGTTGCCCTGCCCACTTAAAGGGGGTGCTGAGTTGTGAGGCCTTGCCCTCTCGGCCCTCCCCCACCACCCCTGCCAACACAGTCATCTGGAGCAACTCCTGAACAAGGGCCTCTTCCCCTAGGCTGGGTAGGAAAACTCAGCCCTCCCCAGAACCTGCCCTCTTCCTTCCCACCACTAATTCTCTGAGAGATCGGCTCCATTCTCTCCTGGATCCCATCCTGCACCATCTTGGTCCAAGCCTCCTCATCTCCCCATCTCCGCCCTGGTCTCCCTGCCTCCAGTCCTGCCTTCTCTACACCATGGCCCCAATGACTTTGCCACCCTGCACAAACCTTCGGTGCCCACCACATGTTGCAAAACAGGCACAAACACCTCCCCTTATCACCCAAGGCCCCTGGCATCTGGCCCTGTCCAACACTGCCCACTCCATCCCTTCGTCAGCCTGGTTGGGTGTCTGAAAAAGCCCTAAACCCTTTGCTTCTCTCTCTTCTTCCTTCTCAAAGGCTCTTTGTGCCACCTCTAGATCTACCTCTAGATCTCCATGACAGTTTAGGAGCCACCACCACAGACCTTGCCCTTCTTGGTTAGACCACGGTTGTCAGAGTTAGCTGCAGACTGTCATGGTGGCAAGGAGCCCAACAGGTAATCAAGTCCAAGTGGTTTTCAGAGTGGACCTTGGGGCACCCTAACTGGAGAGTAGGGAAGAGTCTCAAAGACTGTAGGAAGAGGGAGGCTGCGGGGGTGAGGCCAGCCGCTGGTGCCCAGCCTCCTGTGTCTGCTCTGACTCTTGAAGCCCCTGGACTTCTTCCACCCACTGACTGATCTCGTCTCAATCGCCCCTCGTCAGACCTTAGCTGCCTGCCGTGGATGGAGCAGTGAACAGGGGCGGAAACTCTATCCCCATGAAACTCACGCAACCAGGAAAGCAGACAAAAACCTGTCAGCAAAACCAGACGCAAGGAACTCTCCAAGAGTGCCCAGTGCTGAGGGTACAGCGGGGTGAGGATGGGCGCGGGTGCCTCGGATGCAGGGTACCATCAGCAGGCTGGCGGGAGGGGCTCTGAAAGTGACATCAGAGCTGACAAGAGCCAGACAGGCACAGATCATTCTAAGAAAAGGCCATTCGTGCAGAGGAAGAGGTAAGGGCTGAAACAAATCCGCCATCTTAAAAACAGAGAAGAGCTGGCTGGTGGCGCCCAGCAGTCCCAGATGCTTGGGAGGCTGGGGCAGGAGCATCCATTGAGCCCAGGAGTCCAGGGCGAGTCCAGGTACTATAGCAAGACTTGGTCTTTTTTTTTTTTCCCTCTGAAAGAATGTATTTATTTAAAAAATATGGATTCCCATTTCATCATAATTGTAATTTTTTTATTCCCTACTACTAACAATTCTAGTTAGTATTTTTATTTATTTTTTTATTGGTTGTTCAAAACATTACATAGTTCTTGATATATCATATTTCACACTTTGATTCAAGTGGGTTATGAACTCCCATTTTTACCCTGTATACAGATTGCAGAATCACATCAGTTACACTTCCACTGATTTACATATTGACATACTCATGTCTGTTGTATTCTGCTGCCTTTCCTATCCTCTACTATCCCCCCTCCCCTCCCCTCCCCTTCCCTCTTCTCTCTCTACCCCCTCTACTGTAATTCATTTCTCCCCCTTGTATTATTTTTCCCTTTCCCCTCACTTCCTCTTGTATGTAATTTTGTATAACCCTGAGGGTCTCCTTCCATTTCCAAGCAATTTCCCTTCTCTCTCCCTTTCCCTCCCACCTCTCATCCCTGTTTAATGTTAGTCATCTTCTCATGCTCTTCTTTCCTACTCTGTTCTTAGTTACTCTTATATGGTCTTTTAAAAGAGAGAGAGAGAGAGAGAGAGAGAGAGAGAGAGAACAACAGAATAATGTCACAGTTCTGTCATCCAAAGTGAGACAACTATAGCCAATTCCATTGGGGGAAATGGATTTTGCTGAGATGACAGATGATAGATCGATCGATCGATCAATCGATCGATAGATAGATTGATAGATGATAGATAGATAGATAGATAGATAGATAGATAGATAGATAATCCATTGACATAGTCTAATCCTGTCACTTTACAGAAGAAAAGCTGATCCAGCCCATCCAGGATCACCCCTGGTCCCACTGAGAGCAGGTGGTAGAGCTGGGACCAGGGACCAGGTGTTGGGATGCTGCCCCAGGCACCAAGGTGTCACCCCGTGAGCAGATCACCCAGTGCAGGCCTCCCTGGCCCTTGCTGTTCCCTGCCACCAGAGTGCCTGCCCGTGACCCCAGCCCCGCTTTCCCGGCATGCGGGTGGGAGGCTTGAATGAGACAATGTCTCCCAGGCCAGCCCAGTTCCTGGAAGCAAGCGGCCAGACAAATAAAAGGCTTTATTGGATTTGTCGAACACTCAGCCTGTGGCCAAGGGCCTCCTGGCACCAGACCGCATCATAGAAGGAAAAAGGAAAATCAGACGATGAAATTAAAAGGCACTTCATTTCCAGAGCCACGGCTGACTTACACAAATCAAGAAGGTGTCTCTCCCCAGCTTCTGACCCACCCGCCCTCCCGGGTCCCAGGCCTCTGCCTGCAGGAGGTCACAGCTCACAAGATGGCCCAGGTCTCCTGGGCAGCCATCCTGAGGTCCTCGGCCCCACGATCAAGGACCTGGTGGGAGGGATGTCGGGGGAGGCTGGGCACACCAGAGGTCCCGGGAGGGCACGTCACCCATTCTGCCATCACAGATCAGAGATGGACTGCCTCTTCCACGTCACAGAGCAGTCCCCAAGCTGGAGGAGGGCACCTCAGGCTGAGGCTGCAAAAGAGAGAGCTGGAACAGGTCAGGGCCCAGCTCCCCGTGGGCCAGTTCTGCAACCTCAGGTCAGTTACTTCACCTCCGGGTCCCTCCATCTCTGCTGCTCCAAGAGAGGAAATGACCGCGGGAAGCATAAGACGAGATGTTTGCTGCCAAGCTCCTGGGGCTTAGTAGGCACCAAACAAATATTGTTTTTAGAGGCGCCTGGAGTCCCAGTTTTCCACGTGGCTCTGCTGGTGGGAGAGAATGTTTTTCCACTCCCCACCCACCACCCGGCTCACTGAAGTTTCCCCAGAGCCTCTGATCAGAGCAAACTATTTGTGTGTAATTACTTTAAATTGCATAATATTTTCCCTTCTTCCCCTGAGAGCGTCACCTGCGCTCTCTGTGCATTCCTTTCAGATCAGTCGGGCTACTGAGACACTGCATGTAAACAGATGGCTCTTCCTCACTGCGGTGGGTGCGGGGATGGCATGCATGCAGTCGGAGAGAGGTTAAATGGATGCTCCCAAGGCCAAGGTTCCCCACGACTGCCTGTGCCACTTGGGGAAAGAATGGCTGGGGACCGACAAGCACCACAAGGAAATGACATCGTTTTCCGATTTCTTTGGAGGAGATCATGTCACTCACTGCTGGCTCTTCTTGATGTTTTATTCAACAAACAATCTATGGGGCACCTACTGTGTGCAAGGCAATGTACTAAACAAAGAAGACCCTCCTTCTTTCCTGGCGGAGCTGTGTCCAAGAGATTGGGTGGTTAATAGATCTGTGATCTGCCCAGTGATCCAGCCAACGGGTCAGTAACTCCATGTCGGCCAGGAGGAGGTCTCTGAGGGTGCGCATGGGATTTTACCTTCAGTCCTTCTCAGCAAGGACATGCTGACCGATGGACCTGGAAGCAAGCACGGATGGGGCAGTCAGGCACAAGATGTTTACAAAGCACCGACTTCGGGCCAGGAACTGTTCCAGGCACTGGGGACACAGCCATGAACGGGACAGACCCACCTCTGTCTTCTTGGATTTTACATTCTAGTCAGGAGAGACGACAATCAACCAAGAAATAAGAAAAACAAAGAGATGCCAAATGCTGTAAGAGTTATGGAAAAAAGAAAGTGGAGGGGAACAGGGGTTGAAGTTTTAAGGAAAATAATCATGGAAGGCTTCACTGAGGAGATAACATTTCAGCACAGGCCCAAAGGAGGGGAGACAAACCAGACCAATCACCTGGGTGACACAGAGCACTGCGGGGGTCGTGGTCATGTGCAAAGGCCCTGCAATCGGAAGCACATTCATGGAGTAGCATGACAGGGAGGCAGGGTAGGAGATGAGGCCAGAGAGGAAACAAAAGGAGGCCGTGGCAGAACCCAGGGCTCCAGGGAGGGTGCTCAGACCAGGACAGACAGATGTCCAGTGCAGTGACAGAACACAGTCCCAGAGCCAAGTTGCTATGACCAAGACCTGCCAGCTGTGGACACATTTCTTTAATTTTTTATGCTTCAGTTTCCTGATCTGTGAAATGCACACGGCAAGAGCATCTTCCTCCAAAAGTGTTTGTGAGGGTTCACTGAGCTGACACCTAGATTTGTGTTGGGCACCTGTGGAGCCCTTAAATGTGTTTTACATATTTAGTGTCACAGTGGAGAGACCCAGCCAGCACCACGAGGCCGAGGCTGCCACCACCGAGGACGTAGTAGATGGATACCACATACCTCCAATACGCTACGAGAAGGCACTTCTCCTGCTGTGCTTTCCAAAGTCCCACAGCCCCAGTCTCCTCAAGAGAAGAGCGTCAGCAAAGCCAAACTGAAGGACTTTCCGCAAAATACCTCACCAACGTCCAGCCAAACCGTCCAGTTGCCAGGCGCGGTAGCACATATCCATAATTCCAGCAACTCAGGGGACAGAGACAGGATGATCTCAAGTGGAAGGACCATCTGAGCTACTTAGTGCGACCCTGTCTCACAAACAAAGGGCAGGGGTGTGTCTCCGTGGTAGAGCTCCCCCTGGAGTCAATCCCCAGAACTGCAACAACAAAACCCATCAAGGAAATGAAAACCAAGGACTGAGAATCAGTCACAGACAGACCAAGGGACACTAAGGAGACATGACAACTAAATTCAGGGTGGGATCCTGGATTGGATCTAGGATGGAAAAAGACCTTCATGGAAATAAAGTCTGAAGTGCAGACCATGGGGATGCACCAGCGCTGGTCTCTTAATTTGAGCAACATGCTGAGGTGGCCCAGGGCAGAGAACAATAGCAACAGAGGACAGTAGCCAGGGCTAGATGGGGAGGGAATATTAGCTTGTGCAACACTCCCCAAGGGCCCGAGTGGCATCTTTATATTATTTATTCAATAAATAAATAGAGGGTTGTCACCGACTCCATTCAACCTGCAGGATCCCAAGAGAAGCAGGGCCCAAGAGAGGAAGCAGGAAGTAGGGCCAGGTGAGGGGACAGTTCCCAACACTCAAGGCCAAGCACCCCTGAGAAGGTGGCTCTTCCACCACGGGAAGGTGGAAGGAGAACCCGTTGCCTTGAGACCACCAGAAGGAAGGCTACAGAAGACTCACAGCTGTCTAGGCCCCGCCAGAACGTCTGAGTCTCTGTAGACCTCTAAGCCTGCTCCCATCCACTGGACAGGTCGGCCCAGGTCACATTTCTCCTTCCTGCCCCTGACAAGGGCTGCAAATGGCAGAAGCAAATTGTTGAAATCCTTCACTGTTGACACAGCCACCCACCACTGCTGGTTATCACTATTAGTCATTCAACAAACTTATTTATGGCAAAAGGAGTATGACACATTGCTCAGAACACAGGAGGGGCCAGATCTCAGCAGTGCCACCCCAGATGTGTGACCAAGACTGGATGCCTTAACCTCTCTGAACCTGTTTCCTCATCCAAAAATAGGGATAATAATGGAACCTACCTCAGGGTTGGTTCAAGTATTCATTAAAAGATAACTATTATACTTATGTGGCAAGCACTGTATTGGACACAAAAATGATACAAAGTTGAATAGATCTGACTCTGACATTCCTTTGGAGGGAAGGAGGCATTTAGCAATTAATTACAATATAGGTGATAAGTACTATCAGGTCAAAGTACCCACTCCAGGTCCCCAGCCCCAAGTCTCAAGGCTTCAAGTAAGAAAACACAGGCCACTTCCTCAAAGGCATAAAAGGATCCCAATGTTAGTTGGAGTTGACAAGCTGCCAAAGAAGGCGGCCTCTGAAATAGGGGGAAACTCTTCTTGACATTTTAAAGACAACAAAAGACACACTTGCCCAAACCTTAAGACAGCCCCCTCCTCCCCTTCATGCCACTGGCTCGTAGCCCCTGCTGGCCTTGGCCTCCAGCAGCGACCCGGGTCCCGTGGACATCCTGGGCTCCAATTCCCATCAGATGCCCACGCCCTGTAGCTGCACCAGAGAGGCCTGCTCTGTCCCAGTGATGACTGTCTCCAGTCTGTCCAGTAGGCAAGGGCACGATGCGTCAGGACCAGGCTGCCTGGAGGCCAACACTGGTGTAGAGGACCAAGTGGGTAGACCAGGGCAGCAGGAGGACGTCAAGAGCAGGCAGCTGCTTTTGGGGGCTGCAGAGCCAGTGGGCAGGGCCGGGGGGCCTGGCTCGGGAACAGCCATTGGTACAGCACGCCTAGTCTGCGGCAGGCTCTGAGCAAAGTGACTTCCTACACCACGCCCTCAGGAGAGGGGAGCTCTTTTCTCCCCATTCCTTAGACTTGGGAATGGAAACCCAGAGTCCTGGGAGCTGGCCCAGGTCAACAGCAGGGGAGTGGCAGGGCCCGATTCCCAATCCAGGCCTACACGGCAGCCACCGCCCGCCTGCCCTGCTGGCTCCTAGTGTCTCCAGGCTGCAGCCCTGCCCTGGCTGTTGGAACACTGAACTGCACAAGACCCATCCCTGTTCAGCTCATAGTGAGGGTGGCCTGAGAGTGGCAGCTGTTTATAAGACATGTGAGGCCCACCCTGACAGAAGGAGTCCCTGGCTCTTAAAGGATGAGTGGGCAGCAGCTAATTCTGCCCCGGGTGGTCCTCGGGGGCTTCCTGGAGGTGGCACCATTGGAGCTAGACCTTGTGGGACTCGCTCTAGAGACTGTCTTTCCAGGAGGTTAAAACTTGAGCAAAGGCAGCCTGAGGCAGCTTCCCTTCGAACTTGTCATGGCAAGTCCAGGCAACGGGTCTTGGCCTCCTTCATGGGAGGGGCCTTGCAAGGGGTCCTGCTTCCCACATCACGCTCAGGAGCCAGAGTTTTGGAGTCAGGCAGGCTGAGGACAAAGCCCCTCCCTGCCACTTCATAGCCATGCAATATGAATATTCTAAACAACAACAATAATAACGTACAGGTGGGTAAGTAGCTCCTGGCTGGAGCAAGGTCAGGCCCGGCACCTGGGCTTGGCCCAAGCAAGCATGCATTCACACACAAAGGCAACACATGTTGGCGGAGCACCTACTGTGTGTCAGGCACTATTCTACCTGCTGGGGATTCAGCAGAGAGCACATAAGCCAAAATCCCTGCCCTCGAGACTACGGATTCTAGAGAAGAAGATCAATGATACATAACTAAAAAAGGAATTATAAATACGTCCCATCACCAGAGTTGCTATAGACAAAGAAAATGGGATAAGGACAATAGAGAGGGCCCAGAGTAAGGAGGGTTTTACTTTTAAATAGAAAGGTCAAGAGCACCTCCCTGGTGACCTGCAGGAGGTGAAGGAGGGAGTCCTGCAGATATCTGGAGGAAGAGATCCAGGCAAAGGGAAGAGTAGGGGGCACCCAGTTTTGTGTTGAGAGGTGGCCAAGGGGCCAGCGTGGCGGGGAGGTATATGGAGCTTATGGAGCTCCCTGGGGGCTTCAGGAGGCAGAGTGAGGTGGCAGGACAGACAGCAGTCTGCTGTGCTAAGAAGAGAAAGACTGGGGGAGGCCAGCGAAGCTCCACAGCTCCACGTGAGAGACAATAGCATCTGGCCTGGTGGGAGTGGCGGGTGGCGAGTTCAGTATATATTTTGAGGTAGCGCTCACTGCGTTTTCTGAGGTTGAATGTGGGGTGTAGGAGGAAGAGGGGAGTCAAGGATGGCTCCAGAGTTTTGACCCAGGCAACTGGAAGCAGTAGAATTCCACACTGGGATGGAGAAAGCTATGAGAAGAGCTATCCACGCAAAGATGGTGGACTGAACATGGACGTCCACCCGGGTGCCAGAGTCAGCCCTGGGCTGCTAAAACAATAAAGGGATTTCTTTCAGAGTTTGAAAGTATGGGCCCACAGCATGGGAGAACCGGCAAGGACATAACAGCAAGGACATAACAGCCACAGAATCTGAGAACTAGAAAAATAAATGGACATTTGAATGAAATGAACCAGGAAAAAAATAATCCCCCAAAGCTCAGGACTGGGCAGCACCAGTTACTTCTAGAAATGAGGGATGGGGGACAGGATAGGTCAAATACAGAGGCTGATTAAGAAGCCAGAGACCCTATGAAATGAGGACACCAGGCACAGGACAGAGGGTGGCACTCAGCTGACAAGAGGGAGAGTCATGAATGGAAGCAAGACCCAAATCACCTCCCCCCATCACCTCCATTTTTGGGACAATGGCAGCCAGATGTCTGCCCTCCAGACAAACATACTATTGGAAGGGTCTTCTCTGGGGAAAACGATGGGTCAAGGAGAAAACACCTAAAGAGGGCTGGGATGTGGCTCAGTGGTAGAGCACTCGTCTAGCATGTGCAGGGCCCTGGGTTCGATCCTCAGCACCACATATAAATAAATAAAATAAAGGTATTGTGTCCAACTACAGCTAAAAAAAAAAATAAATATTTTTTTTAAAAAAAGAAAGAAAAAGAAAACACCTAAAGAAACTAGAAGTCCCAGCACTAGAGGCTCTCTAACCAAAGAGTCCAGCTGCACCACTCTCCAAGGAAGCCCACAGCCTGAAAGGGCCACCCAACAACTTCCCATCAGCCCCTGCATTCCTATTTTTAAATATGCTCAAGATAACTGAGGTTTACTAAACATCAGAAGAAAGCCTCTGATCTGAAGGATAAAGAACAAACCAAACAGAAAACACAGCTTGAAGATAACAGAATAGCAAGGAGCAAGAGACAAGATAACAAGATGCACAGGTGAGATCAAAATAGGATTCTAATAAAAAGGATGGAACAAAATAGAAGAGCTTTTAAAAATTAACAATAATTTGGCAGAAATTAAAAAGGAAATGTTGGAAGATAAGGTCAAACTCTTCTAGAAAATCAGACAGGGAAAATAGGAGAGAAAAATGTTTTAATGAGAGGACTTATTCAGGAATTTTTATCTTCAAATAAGAGTTCTAGAAAGGGCAGAAAAAAAAATGTAGGGGAAGAAATCATCAACATGATAATTCAAGAACATTCCACACCGGGTACTGAGGGGTGTGGCTCAGTGGCGGAATACTGGCCTAGTCTGTGCAAGTCCTGAGTCCAATCCCCAGCACCATAAAAAGAAAAAAGAAAAACAATTTCACAGACCCAAAGAACAGCTTTCCAGATTTCAGGACTCACCATGGGCCCAGTACAATAAATGAAAATAGACCCAACCAAGACACATCATTGAGAAATGTTATCGCTCTGGAAACTAAGAGCTTCTAAGCTTCCAGGTTGAAACGATTAGGAACAAGAACAGCTTCCTTCTCCTCACAGAAACATTGAAATCCAGAAGGTAGTAGAGCAAAGCCTTCCAGTCTTCTGAAGGAAAATAATTGCCAACTCGGAATCCCACACATTTAGCCTAACAGGCCACCTAGTAGGGAGATGGAATAAGAGCATTTTCAGATATGCCGTCTCAAAAAACAACACTCCAGGCATCTTTTCTTGGGAAGTATTGGAGGGTGTGCTCCACCAAAGCAAAGAAAGAGGAATAGTGGGGTTACTGGAAACTGAAGATCCAATGAGAGAGAGAGAGACAGACAGACAGACAGACAGACAGACGAATGCTCTGGGTTGATAGTGGCTCAGTGATAGAGCCCTTGCTTACCATGTGTGAGGCACTCTATTTGATTCTCAGCACCACATAAAAATAAAAACATCAAATAAAGGTATTGTGTCCAACTACAACTAAAAAAATAAAAAAGATAACTACATGCCAGGTAGGAAGTAACCAGTCCAAACTCAAGCAAATCAGAAGGCTCTAGAAGACTTATGAAAGATGAAATTGACAGAACCTAATGCACCTGAAAGGAGATTCATACTACTGGCCAAGAAGCCAACAAATATACTTTTTTAAAAAGTCAACTAGTAACTCCAGGGAAAACAAGAAATTGCATTGAGAAAGGAAAAAAATAATAGTATTAAAATGGGAGGAAAGGGGACTGGGAAGAGCAAGGTGAGAATGGGGAGGATAGCAAAGAAAGCTATATGTCATCTTTCTTGGTATAAAATCAAATAGCAAGAATCCCCTTCTGATATGCACTGTGAGCTCTACAGACTTGCTCCCTGGTGAAAATTATTATAATGCAACCATTTAAAGTCTCCAGAAATGGTTCTGGGAGCTTACAGCAAATGAAGTCTTGTTTATTTGGGAAAACCTACCAAAACTCCATCAGAAAAATAGTGTGTGCTCCAGTAAGATTGGCAGCCATTATGAAGTCAAACAACAAGTGCTGGCGAGGATGTGGGGAAAAGGGTACACTTGTACATTGCTGGTGGGACTTCAAATTGGTGCAGCCAATTTGGAAAGCAGTATGGAGATTCCTGGGAAAGCTGGGAATGAAACCACCATTTGACCCAGCTATTGCCCTTCTTGGACTATTCCCTGAAGACCTTAAAAGAGCGTACTATAGGGATACTGCTACATCGATGTTCATAGCAACACAGTTCACAATAGCTAGACTGTGGAACCAACCTAGATACCCTTCAATAGATGAATGGATTTTAAAAATGTGGCATTTATACATAATGGAGTATTACTCAGCACTAAAAAATGACAAAATTGTAGCATTTGCAGGGAAATGGATGGCATTAGAGCAGATTATGCTAAGTGAAGCTAGCCAATCCCTAAAAAACAAATGCCAAATGTCTTCTTTGATATAAGGAGAGTAACTAAGAACAGAGCAGAGAGGAAGAGCATGAGAAAAAGATTAACATTAAACAGGGATGAGAAGTGGGAGGGAAAGGGCGAGAGAAGGGAAACTGCATGGAAATGGAAGGAGACCCTCATTGTTATACAAAATTACATATAAGAGGATGTGAGGGGAAAGGAAAAAAAAACAAAACAAAACAAGGGAGAGAAATGAATTACAGTAGATGGGGTAGAGAGAGAAGATGGGATGGGAGGGGAGGGGAGGGGAGGGGGTATAGTAGAGGATAGGAAAGGTAGCAGAATACAACAGTCACTAGTATGGCAATATATAAAAATGTGGATGTGTAACCGATGTGATACTGCAATCTGTATACGGGGTAAAAATGGGAGTTCATAACCCACTTGAATCTAATGTATGAAATATGATATGTCAAGAGCTTTGTAATGTTTTGAACAACCAATTTTTAAAAATCTATTTTATTAAATAGAGAATCCCTATCCCAACTGAACATATATTTAACAGGTTTGAAGGGGCCCTGAGTTACCATCAGCTTCACAGAAGTGCTAATGTGTCTTATTCTGAGAAGGAGTGTGGGTCAGTAGATCTCCATAGTCCCTGGAATCTGCTAAATAAAGATTGCTTTGTGGAAAGAAAAAAAAAGAAAGAAAAAAGAAAAATAGTGTGTGACATTCAAGCCATGATCCACGTCCTCCCTTTCCCATCCCATCTGAGCTTCATGGAAACACCACTCTGGAGTGGCATACCCAACAACACAGGGTATTTACCATTACAGAGTCTGAGTTCTAGGGGTGCAGCTGAGAAGGGGTTCTCCTTTGTTCTGCCCAACCTACACCAGTAAAACACAAGCTCTAATTTGAACATGCACAATAAGATACACAGGGTTCCCAGTTGCCCTCACCTTGGCTTATTCGTAAAACAGAGGCCCCACACCAGGAAAGGCAAGCCTACTCCACCAAGTACCCAACTCCTAGAGTAGAAGTGTCCCTGACAAAGAAACCTGCCACTACCCCACCCCCCAGCTCCAAAATTCTGGCTCATAGATTTTTCCAGAAAAAGAGAGAGAGAGACCATAAAATAGTGTTCAAAGCTTGTCTCAAACGAACCGATTTCATTTACAAGAAAATGTGGAGAAGTTAAGCTCAAGGGTACCCTCAAAAAAAAATTGAAGTTGTGATACAGTTAATTAAAAGGGGCCTGATAGATTCATTTGTGATATAAACCACAGGCTGCTGAGTGTACCAGAGATTACCTGAGAAGGAGACAGCTAAGAGCCCTCCCAAAAGATAAATGCAAAGTTGTAAAAATGTTGAACAGCAAATAGAAAGGGAAGAAAATCTCAGAAGCAATAATAGAAAAATGATCCATCATTTCCAAGAGAACACAATAAGATAAACAGCCAACTTCTCTCCAGAAACAATGACACCCAGAAGGCAATGGGACAACACTGACAGATTCAAAATGTTTTTAAAAAGCTGCCATCCAAGAGTCCTAGATCCAGAAAAACTACCTTTCAAAACAAAGAAGTAAAGACATTCCCATACTCTGATACCAAAGCCAGAGAAAAGCACTAGAACAAAATTACAGATTATCTTTTATGAATATAGATGGAAAGTCATGAACAAAATTCTAACAAACTAAATCCAGCAGCACACAAAAATAACTGTACACCATGATCAAGTGAGATTTGTCCCAGAAATGTAAGCTTGATTTAACATCAGAAAACCAATTAATGTAATACACTGCATCAATAGAATTTTTAAAAATCATATGAGCATCTCATTAACAACAGCAACAAAGTCATTTGACAAAATTCAACACCCTTTCAAGCTAAAAACACCCAAGTTAGGAATTTAGGAATGTAAGAGAACTGTCTCAACTTGATAAAGGGCATCTGTGAAAAATGCACAGCTGGGGCTGGAGTATAGCTCAGTTGGTAGAGTGCTTGCCTCGCATGCACAAGGCCCTGGGTTCAATCCCCAGCACCACCAAAAAAAAAAAAAAACTAACCCTCACAGCTAACATGGTAAATACTGGATGCTTTTTTCCTAAAATCCAGTAACAAAAGGAGGATATGCACTCTCAACACTTTAACACTGCGCTAGAGACTATAGCTAGCAAAATTAGGCAAGAAAAAGGAAAGGAAGAAGTTAAATACCTCCAGTCATAGATAACATGATCATGCACATAGAAAATGCTAAGAAATCCACTAAAGCCTATTAGAGCTAACTAATTAGTTCAGCAAAGTTGAAGGATAAGGATCGGTAGGGAAAATTTTGTCTTTCTTAACATTTGCAAAGAGCAATCCAATTCAAAAGCAAAATTAAAAACAGTTCTATTTACAATACATCAAAAAGAATAAGACAGGAATAAATTGAACAAAGGGGATGTAGAACTTGTACTCTTAAAAGCATAAAATATTGCAGGAAAAATTTAGAGAAGACCAAAATAAATTCAAAGACACCCTACATCCATGGATCATCAGAGTTAATGTTGTTAAGATGAAATCCTTCCCAAACAGACTCGGGGCAAAGCCTGTCAAAAGTCCCAATGGCATTTTTTTTTTTTTTTTGCAGGAATGGAAAAGCTAATCCTGAAAATGTAACTACAAGAAACACCACACAGTTAAAACTATCCTGAAAAAAGAAGGACAGATTTGGAAGAATCACACTTCCCAATTCCAAAGCCTACTACTCAGTTATAGTAATTAAAACAGTGTGATATTGGCATAAGGATGGACATTTAGATCAATGGAATAGAATTGAGAGTCCATCCATAAATAAATCCAGGGATCTATGGGTGAGATTTTTGGTGAGAATACCAAGACCATTCAATGGGGAAATAACAGTTTTATTAACAAATGATGCTTGGACAAGGAGGCAGCCACATGAGAAAGAATGACGTTTGACCCTTACCTCACACCATCAACTCCAAGTGAATCAAAGGTCCAAATGTAAGAGCCAAAACTATAGAACTCTTAGAAGAAAACACAGGGCAAGTCTTCATGACCTTGGATTTGGCAGTGAAATCTTATATGTGACACCAAAAACACATGAAACAAAAGGAAAAAAATTGTACTTCATCACAATGAAAAACTTTTGTGCATCAAAAGACACTATCAAGAAAATGAAAAATAAAACCCAAAGAATGAGAGAAAATGTTTGCCAGCCACAGGTTTAATATGCATTTTTATATGTAAGGAAATCTTACCAACTCAATAGTAAAAGGTCAAATCATCCAAGCTGAAAATATTGAAAGGATCTGAAGAGACTTTTCTCCAAATAAGATATACAAATGCCAGGGGCTGGGGTTGTGGATCATCAATGGAGCACTTTCCTTGCACGTGTGAGGAACTGGGTTCGATCCTCAGCACCACATAAAAATGAATAAATAAAATAAAGGTATTGTGTCCATCTACAACCAAAAAATATTTTTTGAAAAGATATACAAATGCCAAAAAAAAAAAACATGAAAATAAAATACACATCATTCACTATCGTGGCAATATGAATCAAAGCCACAATGCAATATCAATGCACACCCTCTAGGGTGGCTAAAATTGAAGAGGAGAGAATAATAAGTGTTGACAAGGATGTGAAGGAGTTGGACCCACATACACATTACTGGCAGGAATGTAAGATAGTGCACCCATGTGTAAAATGGTCTGGAAGTTGCTTAAAAGTTTAAATATAAAATCACCCTACGACCCAGCAATTCTACTCCTATGGATAATATACATATAAAAGAAATGAAAATGTATGTTCACATAAAAACATGCACACAGATGTTCACAACAGCATTAGTCATAATAGCCAAAAGGTAGAAACAAACCAAATACCCATCCACTGATGTATGAATAAACAAACTGCATATATCTATCCAGTGCAATATTATTCCACCAATGAAGGAATGAAGAACTTAGGCCACAATATGGATGATGTGCTCAATGAAAAAAAAAAAAAACAGCCCCAAAAGGCCACACACTCTCTAAAGCATTTGTAGGAAATAGCCAAGATAGGCAAATTCACAGAGAGAGAAAGCAAATCTGTAATTGCCAGGAGGAGACAAAGTAGCTATTTGGAGATGAGAACTAAAAGGTACTGAGTTTCTTTCTGAGATAGTGAAAATGTTCTAAAATTGATCATGGCAATGGCGGCACAATGCTACGGCCATTTGAACAACCACTTTAAATGAGTGAATTGTATAGTATATGAACTGTATCTCAATAAAGCTGTTACCAAAAAAAGTCAAATAGCTAACCCACTCAAAAAAAATGGAAACATAAGCAGGAGTGATACAAGCATGTTGTTTAGAAACATGAATATAAATACAAAATCATCAGCTAAAAGACATCGCGGTGGTTTCCTCTCTGGGATGGCAGAACCAGGAGTGAGGCAGGGAGAGCTGATTTTTATGATAAAACTTGTAGAGTTGTCTCATTCTTTAAACAACCTGCATGTACAACTTTGATGAAAATTAAAACTTTGAATGTGTGAGTGCAACCTCTGGTCTTGGGGCCTACGCAATCCCATTGCAGAACTTGGAGGAGGAAGGGGGCTGCCGGGAGTGGAGCTGGCCAGGGGCCCTAGATTCACTGTGCAGAGCTGAAGGCTTGTGCATGCAGCTGAGGTCCAGCCCCGAAGAGAGGAGACGAGGGGGTCTGTGAGGGTGCTCCAAGCCTAAGCCCTGCCTGATCCTGCCCACTGCCTTGCAGACCTGGGCTCCTGTCTCAGAGAGGATTCTCTGGAGAGTATGTGACAGTCCAAAGGAAACAGGCCCACTGCTGGGGAAACCACCAACCCTCAGTGCTGACACCCACCCGGAACCCACGGATGCTTACTGAACACCTCCTGAGTACTGGGCACCTCCACAGATGTTCTGTTGTACACCTCTCAAGGACTCTGGGAAGTGGGTGGGTTTATTCCATGATACAGATGAAGAAACTGAGACTCAGAGAGGCCTAGCCATTGGACTGAGGCCACATGGCTAAAAAGAGCCAGATTGAGGTCCCAAGTTTGACTGCCTTCCAGCCCAGGGCCCTGTTCACTATGAGCTTCCCCATGCAGAGGAGGAGTCAGGGAGGGGCTTGGAGAAAGGGAAGCCCCTTCCTCTCTGGGCAACAGAAGCCACATCTGAGCCCAGGAAGCGGGTCGCAGTGAGAAGCCAAGAGTGATCAAGGACCCAACCCCCCAGAGCGCCCAGCAGCCCAGCCACTAGCTGCCTCGTCCATCACTTCTTACCTGTCTTTGGGACCACCTGGATATAGACCACCTGTCACCCTTGGGCCTCTGAGGCCAGCTATGGCTGCCCCACAGCCAACTCCCAGGGCTCTTTCTGATCTGGAGGAGACCTTAGCCATTATCTGGTTCACTATGGGCAGATGGCCAGTGAGTCAGCAGGAGCAAAGCAGACCTATGACCCTTGCCCTGCCTGTTAGTGCCCCTGGCCTCCAGCCACCCCCAGCAACACCCCACCCAGACTCCTTCTACCTGCCACCTGTGCCCCCTACTACTCTCTCCTCTAACACCCAAGCTCAGCACCACTAAAGAGTGACAGGGGCCTCCACCCACCCCAACCTCCTCCCCTACTGCCACCATCATGACCCACAGTTGCTGCTCAATCATTACCTCAATGACAGCTGAGAAAGGTCACAATGCATCCACAAACTCTGTGAGCAATGAGGAGGCAGCTTTGGATTCAGATTTGGTGTTTAATTTAGTAACTACAGGGCAAATCATTCAAAAAAGCATTTTTGTTTTAATATGAGGAATTGAACCCAAGGGGGGGGGGGTGCTTAACCACTGAGCAACACCCCCAGCCCTTTTTTAAAAAAATATATTTTATTTTAAAGACAGGGCCTCACTAAGTTGCCGAGGCTGGCTTTGCAGGGCCTCACTAAGTTGCTGAGGCTGGCTTTGAACTCACAATCCTCCTGCCTCTGCCTTCAGAGATGCTGGGATTATAGGCATGAGCCATGGCACGGGCTCAAAGTCACTCAAATTTTGGAACCTGTTTCTTCATTATGAAGCGGGGACTTGATGCCTGGGAGGTGATGCTTGGAGAGTCTTTCATACACTGCCCAGAGCAAAGCAGGCAGCTGAAGACGTTGGTGAGGACAGGTAGACACCGGGAGGAAGGCAGGGGCGGGAGCCTGCAGGCGGCTTCCTGTGCTCCGGTGACATTCAGGCGCGGCCTGCCCTCCAGCTGGAGTTCCCGGAGGCTGGCAGCGTGACTTGCACTTCCGAGGGGTGGCCCAGCACAGGCTGCCAGCCGCTCCACAGAGCCCGCCAGCAGAGGCGGGGGAGCTCCAGACAGCCGCAGCCTCGACCTGGTGCCATCAGACCTACAAGTTCAGGGCCCCTTCCCAGGGGCCCCAGGAGGTGACCAGAACCAGCTCTGGCCATTTCACAGAGAGATAAACCAAGGCCTCCGCGAGAGCGGCAGAGACCAGCACACTGACTCCCCGCGCTACCCTGGACACTGCAGATGGGCTCAGCCTCCCACAGCCACTCAGGTCCCCCTTCTGTCCACCTCTGAGCCCAGCGTAGTGACACGCGCCAACACGCTCTCTACATGCCTGCTTTATTTTTAGATGCTTTGAGACTTTGGGGAAGACAAAATCCACTTTCCTGTTCAAAATGCTGTCACCACTTCTAAAACGCCATCTCTTCTCTGCCCTGGGGAGGCAGCTGGGCCTTCTGCTTGCACAACCTGCGCCAGCCAGCCCGCGGGGCCCACCTCACTCATCCCCCACCGGTCGGTCCTTCTCGCCAGGCCTCCACCCTGCTGGACGGCCCTTGGTGCCCGACTGGGTGCTGTTCTCCTCCCTCTCACTGGGCATCTGCCCCTCCCTCTTGCCTCCTGCTACAGTTTGGAAATGGCCTGCCCCCTAGGAATCTCTGGGGTGGGAGTTAGTCCCCAGGCTGGCAATGATGGGACGTTTAGGAGGTGGGGCCTGGGGAGAGGTCTTTAGGTCATTGGGGACCTGCCCTCAGAAGGGCCAAAGCTAGTTCTCAATGAAGTTGTTGTAAAAACCTGTGCCTGGCCCCACCCAGCCTCTCTCTGACTTCCTGTCTGAAATATTGAATCCTGCTCCCCCATGCACCCCATCACCATCCACCACTGATGTGATGCATCCCAGAAGGCCCTCACCAGAGGCGAGCAGAGTCTAGCCTCACGTCCCTAAGCCCCCAGAACTTTGAGCTCCCATAAACCTCTTGTCTTGATAAAGTTAGCCTGTCTCAGGCATTTCATTATGGTAAGGAAGCTGACTAACACACCTCCTGTGTGACTAGCCTTCTCACCCTTTAGCACTTACTGAATGTTAGCCCATCAGTTTCCCCTGGTCTGCATGCCATGGTACCCAGAACTTCTCTTCTACCACATGTCCCGCACATTTACAATTACCTAAGGATTCACAGTTCATTTTAAAATAAGTTTTCATTTATGTCTAACAATTTCATCCCTACTAGGTTGAAAGATCCATGATGCTCACCCCATGTCTACCTCCTCCCCTGTTTCCCCCAGAGCCTAGTAGAGACCCTCCCTAGCACAATAAGCTTTTATTGACTGACCAGTGGACCTCCCTGGGCAAAGGAAAGCTCCCATTTCAGTGCCTACCATGAGATGTGCTCCTTGGTGTCACTCTGTCCAGCCCTTCTGCCCGCCTCTGAAGCTGGGTTGGTTGCCCCCATTTTACAGAAGAAAACAAGCTTGAAGAGGTGATGTGACAGGTCCTAGGTCACACCACCAGGAAGTGTGAGGACTGGGATGGAAATCAGGTTCTTTCCTTTCAGGTGGCACAGGAGCCTCCTCCCCTGCCCCCCCCCAGCCCCCCAAGGCACCCCCAGCTGGACTTAGGGCTGATTCCTCCTAGGGTGACCATGGCACCTGAGCGCCCTCTAGTGGTGGCAGGAAAGAGTCCACCAGAAGGAGAAGAAAGGGGGAAGGGAAGGGAGGAGGAGGTACCCCAGGGGGCAGGAGGGAGAAGGGAGAGGAGGTGGGAAGAAAGAGGGGGAGATGGGGAGAGGGCCAAGGAGGCAGGCAGGCAAGGCTGTCGGGGGTCCAGAGTCCTCCCCCACTCCCAGGCTCCCCTGCTAGCTGTGTTGGGTTTCTGCCCTCCAGCTCAGCCTGGGCTCCCAGGGGTCCTCAGAAGGACTCTGTCTGACCCAGAGAATCCTTGAGACAAGGGACACCATCCTCTGCCTCCACACTGGAGCAGTCCCCTTCCTGGGACAGTCCTGCCAGCTGCCCTGGGCAAACGCTGTCACCCCAAAGTGGGAAGAAGGAGCTCCTTCCTGCTCCTGCCTGCCACCTCTTCTCCCCATCCGAGAGACACCCCAGGGTCTGCAGATGACCCCTGCAATCACAGGGACGCACACACCCAGGTCGTCCCCAGTGCTCACCCACCCCCTCCTGGCCCAGCCACCCCCAGATCCCAGCAGCTGCAGTTGCCATGGTGACAGCACCCCCACCCCACCCCCAACCCCTTGCACATAAATAAACTGCAACCTGGGGAACGGGAGCTGCTGGCAGAGGCCCGAGCGTGCGCAGCGCCAGCTCATTTCCCGCTCCTCTCACTTCAGGATAATTAGTGCAAATTAAATTTCACACCCCTTCTCCCACAACTCACGGGGAGCGTGCTTCATGTCTCTTCCCAGTGTGCAGACGCCAGGGAACATTCCACACTGCGCCTCTCCATGATTCCCCAAGACAGTCCCCAAGACAGGCACAGCCCGAGGAGGCGCAGGGGCACCCCAGGCACACACAGGGTATATCCGGGTGGGATGGGAACAGAATCCCCAAGATGGGACACTCAACTCCTTCCCTGCTCTGGCACCCCGCCACACACACAGGCTTTTCTCGTCTGTGAAACCAGAAAAGTGCACTGAGTCACCATAGAGAGGTCCTAGAGGCCACGTCCCCACCCATGCCTGCTTCAAGGCCAGCCTCACAGCTGTGTGGCAGGTGTGGTCACGGGGGGGGCCCAGGCCCACTGTGGCCCGTGCTTGGTTGAAGGCACTGCCCAATTTTCAAACCAGGGCTCCACCTTCACCTCCTAGTAGAGCCTGAAAACTATGCAGCTGGGTCTGGGTGGCCTCGTTGATTTATAAACGCTGAGTACCAGGGGCTGGGGCATTCGGTGGTGGAGAGCTCACCTGCACGCCAGGCCTCAGTTCAGTCCCCAGCACTGAAAAGAAGAATGTGTCTGGATAAGAAAATATACACAGGCCCCCTTGATGCCAATCCTAACAGCACCCGGTGGGGGCCCGATGTTGTGCCAGGTCCTTATCCTCACGACACCCAGGGCATGGCCTCAGACAGAGCTTCCCTGGCACGAAGGTGCCCGGGCCTGGGATCTTGTTAAAAGGCAGGCTCTGGGTCCACAATCCTGAAGGAGGACCTGTGACTCTGCATTTTTATCAAGAGCCCAGAGGACACTGATGTCATTGTCCTGGGACCTCATCCGGGCAGTCAAGGAGGTCCGTCCTCCTGCTGCTGCCGAGTTGGCTTCTAATGGCAAAACCAGCCACCTTTTCGGAGTATTGCCCTCAGGCGACTCATGCTGCCTCAGTGACAGATGCTGGGTGTCATGTCCCCCTCCAGGTGAGGAGCAGAGGACGTGGCCCGTGACTGGCTGGCCTCCTACCTCAAGGTGGGACGACACAAGGGGCTGTTGACACTCTGCATGCATCAGGCTGGGACCAGATGCCAGCCAATGGCACAGCTCCTCTGACGCTGTCCTGTTTCCCTCGTTCCTTTTTGAGCATCTCCCACAATAAATCGCTTGCATAAGATCGGCTGCTCTGGCTCAGCTTCCAACAGCCCAGCCCCTGACAGGAAGATGTCCTCATTTTCCCCATTTCATTCACGCAGGGACTGACCAAGAGGTCAACTTGCTCTGGACAGATAAGTGACAGAGCCAAGCTTCGAACAGATGGTTTGGTCCCACTCCCTCTGCAGGCTGTACCCACCATGCAAATCCACGTCTCTACTCCCAGACATGGACTCACATGAATGCACCCATTTAGGTGGGAACCGTCTACACTGCACGTTCCTGCATGCAGATCAACACGGCTCTCACACACATGCACACATATATATATCCCTGAGGACGCATGTTACTTCTCTGAATAACCAATTGTCCGCACATGCTTGGACGCCTTTCTCAAAAGGTCTCAGCTCAGACATCATGTTCCTGGAGAATTCCCTGCCTTCCTGAGATGAAGTCCAGAGTCTCCGGCACCCTCCCCTCCCATACTCCTCCTTGTTTACAGATCTGTCTCCCCTGGGCAGGGCACCTGGCCTGACTGGTCGGTGCAGGCCTGACAGTGCAGGGCTGGGCCGGCACTCAGTGCTCCCTATGCATTTGTTGAGCCAAATTTAAGCCAGCTCTGCCATTCGCTGGTCAGGGGATCTTGGGTAAGACCCTTCCTTCTCTGAACTTTGGTTTCCTCATTTTCTCCCAGAGAGATGGCATAGGGGAAGGCTAGGGCAGGTGGACCCCATCCCATCTTAGGGGAGGCACTAGGAAAGATTCCTTAAAAGAAAGGCAGGTGCATAGATAGAGCTGGAATCTAGAGATGAGCAGGATTGAGCCACTTGAGGAGGGAGACGGGGAGTTCCAGGCAGATGGAACAGCATGTGCAAAGGCTCAGAGGTTAGCGACCGCGGCTTGTTCAAGGAGCTGAAAGGGGAAAGCCAGGAGCCTGGAGCGCTATGGAGAATTCCCCAGGAGGAGACCACTTGGATTTCACCTTGAGGGCAAAGAATTTCTTGTTCATTTTTTGGTGGGGGGTTGTTTTTGGCTTTTGGTACTGGGGGTGGAACCCAGGCACAGGCTCTACCCCTGAGGCAGACCCCCACCTCCCATGGCCATTTTAGCTGGGAGACTGGTTTGGGCTTTTTAAAGAGCACCCAGACAGCTGGCAGAGAATGGCCAGGGGCTGGGGTGGGGGACGGTGGACATGCTGAGGTCACTTAACAGACGTGAGGGATTCGGGTGTTTGGGGTTCAGCCAGGGTCAGCTGAATTGTTGGAGACGACTCAGAGGTAGAAGCGAGAAGCCTAGCAGAGGTCTGGATGGGGAGATTCACGGTGCAGGAAGAAGAGGCTAGTCTCCCCGGCCTCAGACAGACCTTCTTTCACAGATCTCAGATCTCACGTGCACCCCTGCACCCCCATCCCCTCAGGAAGCCCCCGTCTGCCCCTCTGCCCTCCCCACCACAGCCAACCCCTTCAATGTTCACAGCCAGCACTGCTCCTGCCACTGCCTGGTCCTTCGAGGTCATGGAACCTTTGTCTCTCGGGACCTCATCTCCAGCAGGGATCCTCCAGGCGGAAATCCATCACAGTCCCGACGGTTCTGATCAGCCCACACTGGTGCAGCTGGCCCCAGGCACTCGCTGCAACAGAAACAGCCCTGCCCTGAGAGAGCCAGTACTCACTCCACCACTCCCAGGCTGTGTGTTCTTGAGCAAGTTTCTTTCCCCCTCTGGGCTGCAGTTTCTTGATCTGTCATTCAGGAGGATGGGATTCAATTTTGCCTAAGGCTCTTGCCGATCAAAGCACCTAGCCCCCTAGACTGCAGTGACCAGCTCCAGGGTGGACACCTGACCCAAACCGAGCCAGTGAAAGTCTGCCACGGAGCTTCTGTTGAAGCTGTTGTACCAAAGTATCTAGGGAAAGAGGCTACTTGAGAACAAAGCCGATCCTTATCCCTGAGGGCATGGTTCAAGCACCTGGATCCAGCCATGCCTGAAATCAGTTACATGGACCAATAAATTCCCCTTTTTGCCTAAGCAGTCTGAATTGCGCTTCTGGTGCTCCTATCCAGTGAAGTCCTGACCTATATAAGCATTTCTACTCAGAGTGCCTTCTCCTGTGGTGCATTTGGGATGCCTCTGCTCTTACCTGATTCTCCCATCCCCTTATCCTTGATTGAAACTGTTGAGGTGCCACCTTCTCCAGGAAGCCTTCCCTGGCAGCCTGGCATTTCTCCTACTTAATAAAAAGGTCAAACAAGCTTGGGGAGCACTGCATACTAAGTCCTTCTGGAGGGCTCAGTGCACCGAGCCCATTGAGCAGCCTGAGTTGGTAAAGAAACAGGCTCAGACTGGTGTTTTGCAAACTTACTTCATCTTGGAACCCTTTGTTGTCCCTGGAAATCCTACTACTAACGTCCTGCAGGGTGGTGCTTTAGGGTGTCCAAGGACAAACTCGACTTTACCCTTTACTTCTATTGACGCTCTCTCTGTGCCCTTCAGAGGGCTTTCCAGCTTCCCGAGTGCTTATTAAATGCCTACTGTATGCTAGCCCCAGAACAAGGGGCCGCGAACACATCAATGAGTCAGACTCACCCCCGTCTAGGAGGAGCACAGGCTGAGGGAGGGGAATCTGTCCCGGGTCCCAGGCTGTGTGACCTTGAACAAGTCACTCTTCCCTCTAGGCTTGAATTCATCCATCTGTAAAATGAGACCAAGAGATGCCATGATGCTAAAGATCCGGCCAACCAGGGCACGGAGTCCCCAGGCTGCAGTGAGCGGCACCAGGTGGGTACATGACCCGAGTGAGCCCTGAGAGTCCACCCTGGAGCCCTATGAGAATCAGTTGTCCTCCGAAGTCACATGCCAAGAGTGAGTTAGAGGGCACTGGGCAGGGGACAGAAGGCCATAGATTTCACACAATTTCCAGTGTTTTCATAACCCCAAGAAGGTTGATAAATACTACCAGGCACAAAAACACAGTGACAGGAACATGTTAGGGTGGGGAATTCAAGGCCTCTTGACAAAGGGTAAGGAGATTATGAGTGTGAGCGAGTGTGAATGAGGGGAAGGGTGAAGGGAGCGCTTCACACTCACAGAGCGGAGGTGGTTTGGCAGGTGAGCTCAGTCTCTGATGGATTCCAGCGGACACCATTGAATAGCTGAGTGTCCTCAGGCAAGTTACTTCACCTCTCTGTGCCTAAGTTTCTTCATTTGTGAAAGGGGGATATTTCCAGGTCTGCTCTCATAAAAAGAAAATTAAACAAGATCACTGAAGGTGAAATTCTTAGTCCAGGGTTGGACACAGAATAAACATTAAATAAAGGTTAGCTAGTACCATAACAGCACGGGGGAAATTAAACAGAAAGGACAGTCTTTAAACAAAGAGAACATTCGTGATCTTCTGCAGGTTTCCCCTGAGCAAGGGGGACCTCTCGCTCCCTCTCCTGCTCAGCAAGAGTTTTGCAGACCCCTCACCCCATGGTACCTGTCAGCCCTCCTTACTTGCCAGTTGAGAGGCTGATTTGGAAGCTCAGGGCCTTGAGGCTGGGGTTCTGCCCCCCTTGCAGCCCATGGTGGGTCTCACTTCTCCCTGCCTCCTGATATCTTGTCCTTGTGCAATTCCCTCCTGTCGAGGGCACCCTGGACCCCGTGGTTGGCTTCTAAGGAACAGAATACAACAAAAGGGTTGAGACATCACTTTAAAATTGAGGTTCCAAGCTCTGGTCCCCTGTTGCTTGCGAGACCCCCTCTCTTCTCTCCCTGGTCTGCTCAGATGGAAGCCATCTGCCTTGTTGTGTGCTGTCCTATTTTAGAGGCCCGTGCAGCAGGGAGAAGAGGACTGTGGCCAACAAAGAGCAAAGAATTGAGGACTTCCATCCAACAGCCCACAAGGAACTGAACTCTGCCCCGGGAGTGAGTTGGAGGAGAGCTTCTTCTTCAGTGAAGCCTGAGACAATGCTGCCGAAGCTGGGCCCTTCCTTCAAGATCGTGAGGGAACCTGAGCCAGAGGACTCAGCTCAGCCACACCTGCACTGTCACCCACAGAACTGAGATAACCAGTGTTGCTGTGGACAGCCATTAGGTTTGGGGTAATTTGTTACATAGTAAATACAAAACTGATACATGTAGAAAAAAAAGTGGGAAAATTTTTGACCCACTTACTTGGAAACTCCAGGAGTAGGTTGGTTTCAGGTACAGCTGAACCCAGGGCTCGAATGTCAACAGGAATCTGTTAGCTTGGGTTTCTATGAAAGCAGAACCTGAGGTCAGAATGTGGGAACAGGTAGTTTATTTGGGAAGAAAGGAAAGGAAAGGGAGAGAATGTGCTTTCAAATTTTCTGCAGTAAGCAACGGGGGCTGGGCTGTCCTTGAATCTTTGAAAAGCACCTGAGTCCTGAAAGTGTCCTTTTGAAGAAAAGAAGCCAGGGCCATTTTCCCCTGCACTGAACTTGTTGAGACTGGAAGACCCCTCAGCTCTGGAAACCCCTGCCGGTGTGGCAACAGTGCCAGCGCAGCCCCGGCTTTCTTCCTTTACCTCGACAACCCCCCGAGGTTGGGGGGGACACCTCTCTTTCCCAAGAGTTGGAGCAAAAGCTCAAGTTGCATCTCATTGGATGACAATGATCACGTGCTTATCCCTGAGCCAATCACTGCTTCAGCTGACCAGGCCCTGGGGTCTGAAAGGAAATGAATGCTAGCCAAAAAAACAAAAAACAAAAAAACGACAATTAGATATCTGTCAAGTCTACATGAGCGGTGACTCCTGTTAGTGGGTTATAAGATCCATTTAGTAGTTGATAACCAGCATTTTTTAAAATTAAGAGTTAAACAGTACCAATCAAATGATAGCTGCATCAGAATTACCCAGAAGGCCTATTAGAACTCAAAGTGTTAGGCCCTTGCCCAGAGTCTCTGATCCAGCTGATCTGGGTGGGGCCCAAGAATTGACATCTCTAACAGATTCTGAATGATACTAATGCTGCTGGTCCAGGGACCACACTTTGAGAACTGCTAGGTTTGGAAGGCATCACAGTAGACTGTAGTTAAGATGGCTGAGTTTTGTTCCAAAGAACTTTTGTTTCATTTACGTATGTATATGAACCTCGTTTCTTTCACCCATTTTCCCCCCACAGAACTGGGAATTGAACTCAGAGCCTCACAGATGCCAGACAAATACTCTATTTCTGAGATATATCTCCAGACCTTTCCTTTTCTTTTTTCCTTTTCTTTTCTTTTTATTTTGAGACAGGGTCTCTCTAAGTCACCCAAGCTGGCCTTGACCTTGGATTCTTTCTAACTCCTAAGTAGCTGAGATGAGAAGTGAGCGCCATCCTGACTATGAAAAGTATTTCTCTTGGGCTGGGGATGTGGCTCAAGCGGTAGCACGCTCGCCTGGCATGCGTGCGGCCCGGGCTCGATCCTCAGCACCACATACAAACAAAGATGTTGTGTCCGCCGAAAACTAAAAAATAAATAAATACAAAAAAATAAAATTTAATTTAATTTTTTTAAAAAAAGAAAAAGAAAAGTATTTCTCATTGCAATCATCCCAGGGCAGAGACATCAAGTAATTTTCCCAAAATCCCACAGTCGCTAGGTGAGGGGTAGGGCCCGGGAGCAGATCTACCGTACCTTTCACCACAAGGCTATGCTGATTCTAGCACTGGCTGACCTTCTACTCCCATCTCACCTCAGGATGGGGGTTAGTTATGAAGCCATGTTTGGCACATGGAGAGGGCAGGATACAAAACGTTATTGAAGCAAACACACCCCAAAACACGCCAGTTTATACAAGATCAAGGTTTAGTTCCCTCTCATGTAACAGTCCAGAGGTGCACGCCCAGTAGGGCAGCTCAGCCAGCCTCCTCATGCGGTCTCCACCCAGCAAGAAGTGGGGAAGGGGAAGGGGAAATACACCCCTGTCCTTTTAAAAGTGCAACTCTATAAAGTTGCAGGCTTCACTTCCATTCACTTCCCATTGGCTGGATCCCAGTCATGTGGTCCAACTAGCTGCAAAGGTGTCTGGGAAATGTAGTCTTGAGCAGGAAGACCATGATTACTGGGGGACAACTAGTGGATTCTGTGCTACCATGTAGTATGACCTGAGGTGCCTGATCAAGGCACCATTGGGGAGGAGGGGAGCCCCTGAAGGGCCCCCAGATGGTCTCCTATTGGGCCCCAAAGAGACCAGTATGGTGGCGTTACTCCCAGAGACAGGATCCAGCCACCCTCCCCAGACCCCTGCTATGGATCTAGCATCCAGTCCTTACCCAGACCACTCTTGGCTTTACACTTTCTAACACGTTTCTACCGACAGCATATTTTCCAGTTTATGATACTATGTCAAGTATAGCTCTCGATTTTCAGCCTCAAAGTTCATTTACTTTAAAAAGACTTGCTTGATGTGAAAGGCTGTTGTGTGGCTATTAATAAAGCCGTGAGCCTCCAGCCATCAAAAGAATCACCCCTGCTTGAGCGGGAGCAGGACCCCACTAAACTTTATTCTACGGCTCATTTTTAACTGGCCCTGCCGCTGAACTTCACCTTCCTGTCTTATTCCCAAACTGCAGACGCCTCTGTTCCTAATTTTCCCCATAAAACAGTGACTCATAAACGAGAACAGATTTCTCTTGCTTGCAGAAAAGGTAAATTGCTGGCAGAAATAAATTTGCAGATGCTAGAATTTCGCAGAAAGGAGCTCATTGGTGGAGAGGGTTTGATATCCGGCCTCCATCCCCCTCCCCCACCTATCTGTATCCTTTGTCATCCTCCCAAGCAAGCTGGGTGCTGTTGAGGACCCAGGGTGGGTGTGGTAGGGAGGTGGGCTCCGCCTTTGTTAGAGATTCCCTGTTTATCTCCGCGTTTGTCCCAGTTCCCGGGCCTGGAATTGGGCCCGGGGCCCCTGGGGCGGAGGACTCTGGCATCCCAGCTCCGCCCAGTACACCGACCTGGATTTATTTGGGTTACACTCAGCTTCTGGACCTGTTGCCAGGCAAGGAGAAGGCCTGTGGGACCTGCCTAGGGCCTGCAGGAGGTGGTTCCTCGCTCCAGAAGACTGCAGGACCCAGGCCAGCCTGAGATGGCCTCAGATGCCAGAGGATCTTCCTTCTAAGAGTGATCTCCAAGGACCGGGTCTAGACACCTCCCTCTCTGACACAGAATCCAGGTCAAATGGGAAGAACAGTGTAAACTGCCATTTCCTAAGTACTGCAGTGTGCTTGCCCTGTGCCAAGCCATCCCCATCGATCTTCCCCCATCTTCCTGGAATCCAGGGCAAGATATTGTACCCATTTTGCAGAGATGGAAACTGAGGGGAAATCGCTCGCCCTCGCACACACACTGCCCTCTGGTGGCAGATCGCAGACTCGACAGACCCTGGGTCTAGCCTCATTCCTTCAGGCTTCTCTTTCTACCTCTCCCAGCGGTTCTGCAGCCCCACCCACCCCCATGCCCATCCCCCACACTGCTTCCCTCCCCCCAGCCTCCCCTGGAATCCTGACACCCTCCTCCTCTGCACTGCTCTCCTCACTAAGCACAGAGCATCTGAGAAACAACATTTCTCCAAAGAAAACAAATTTAAAGGTGCCAGGAGTGGGGGCGTGGGAGAAATTCTGAGCTCAGCTTCCCCAAAGAGGCAAAGGCCTCAGAGACCGGGGCCACATGGGGCGTGGGCACCTCCTGCCCCTCATCAAGACGCCCAAGGACAAGCCAGAGCTACCTTAGCAACTAAGTTTAAAATTATTTTATATTCCTACACCTCCCTCTCATGCCTAAAATCTTCCCTGTTGATGGTGTGTTAATTTAAGCCACCAATTACCATTGAAGCCGGGTTTGGATTGGGGGTGTAGCTCAGTGGTAGAGCCCTGGCTGGGCCCGCAGGAGGCTCTGGGTCCAGCACCACAAAAATAAATAAATTTTAAAAAGTGAAAGTCCCGGTTCAATCATCCCCCACCCACTGCCTTCCCAGAATGGGGTTAATTGTCCACAGGGTGTGACTAAGTCTCAGACCCTGCACAAGAGGACATAGCTGGAGAGATTAGCCCCGGGGGAACCACAGGCTCTCCGTGTCTACTCTTCCCAGCAGCCTGGGGGACTCCAGCTTTATCTCCAAACACTCCAGGGCTGAGAGGTGCCAGATGTGACCAATGAGTGCCGCTAAACAAGTCAGCTGCCTTCCCACAGTAATCCCTAGTAGGGCAGAGGCCTGACTGAGGTCCCCACAGGCAGCAGATGGCGAGCCAACTTCTGCGTTGCCATGGCAGCCCTGGACAGGAACGAGGAGCCTGCACAGAATGTGCACAGACACCTAGACCCAGATTACACCGGGGCTGGCAGGGATGCAAGTTTCGGATGTCACTGTTCTCACCCGGGGGCTCAGGACCTGGATGAGGTTAGACCTGGGCTCCAGGCTGCCCAGCTCTTCATCCTGACCCGAGCAAGGCAGCTCTGACCTTGCAGCCAAAGGGCTGCCAGGAGTCTGTGCCCCCTGCACAGAGTTCAAGGACCTATATGTATAGGATACTCAAAAACAACAGAAGACCCTGAGCCAACAGATTTGGGGGGGCCAAGGGTCAAAGGGCAGATGTTAAAGAGATGTCCCCAATTCCACCAGGGGGAGATGCAGGGGCCTGGGTCTCTGAGTGGGACAGGGTCCAGTGCAGGACCCAACCCCAGGTGATGCACCCACCTCCAGCTCCCTGCAGGTAACTCCCGTTCCCTGAGCCCACCCGGCCCCTGTGTGCATGCACACCACGCACACACATACACACACACACAGTACACAATTTGTGCACACAACCCATGCCTAGGAGGCCCACACACCAGGCAGAAAAGAGCACAGTGCTAACTTATGCAAAAACACCCACACCCTCCGTGCAGTGTACACAGTGTGCCTGCAGAATCAGCACGGCAGGCCTGAAATAGTGCCCCCCAGTACAGCAGCAGAGGGGGCACCCTGCACCTGCACACACCCATGCGCATGCGCGCACACAGAGCACCCTCAGCCCACAGGGCTGGCCCTGGGGAGGGGCTGGAAGAAGCAGGAAAACCCCTTCCCTCCCCTGGCAAGTGAGCAAACACACCCAGAGGGTCGTCCACAGGGACAAGCTGGAGCCTGGGGACCTCCTGACTCAACATCCACTCAACATCTGCAGGACCTCCCCAGACAATGAGGTCAGGGGCTGATTCCCAGCGAGGGGTCCAGGAGGGAGTGTCTGGGCCACAGCCAGGCCCGGCAGCCCTGTAATCACCTGGGACAGGGGTGGAGCCAGAGGACAGCCCCAGGGAGGACAGGCTCCATCCTGCCTGCCTGCTGCCTGCTCCCTGTCACACCCACGAGACAGGAGCCACGGAGATGCAGAGAGGACTGTGAGCAGAAAGCCTAGTTAGTATAGGGCTCAGGAGGCCTGGGTTCCAGGCCCAGATCTGCTTCTGCCCAGCTGGGCATCCTGGGCAAGGCTGAACCTCAATTTCCCCACGGATACCCAGAGGAAATAACCTTGGTCCTGCTGCCCTCCGACCTCATATTGAGCTGTGGGTCACATGTGTCTCTCATCACCTAAATCTCTGACCCCACTGTTTGGACGGTCATCATGATGCCCTCCATCTCCCGTGCCGGGAGGACTACATGGAAAAGATGAGTGAAAGGTGTTCTTCACCCAGGAATGGCCTCGTCCTTCCATCCAGCCCATAGGACGGGTCAGGCAGGGTCTGGCAGGCTCTGCTCTTCTGAGCCACCAGTCGCAGAAGGCATGCACTTAACAGGGGCACGACAGACCTAGCATCTCAGAGGAAGCATCAGGCTAGAAGTCAGCGTGCAGGTCCAGCTCCGGATTCTCTGGGACCTGGGCAAGTCCCACTCTGAGCCTCAGTTGTCCCATCTTTAATAGGAAGAAGCTGAACTTGAACTGTTCTTCAAGAGACATGCCATTCCGGGATTCCTATCCCCAGAACTGGCAGGTGGTCTCAGCTAGAGCAAGGAGAGGCAGAATCTGTGGGGGTGGAGGTCCTCTAGCTACTGAGATTTCCTGCGCATGCCCAGGCAGGTGCTGAGTCTGGTGAGAAATGCTAGTACAGTCCTCAGTGTCCAGATCAGGATGCGGCAGCTTAGTAAGGACCCAAGGTCACACCCTCAATAAATGGCAGTTCCAGGATTCCTGCCCCCACTTATCTGAACTTGAACCTGTGAACGCAATGCCATAGGCACAGCTTTTTGAAGCACTTCATATGCATGAATCCACAGAACCACCCTGAAGGGGGAGCCTCTGATTACCTAGATTTTAGAGAAAACAGAGTCCTTCCTGTCAAGTGACTTGCCTGGGCCACACAGCTGGAACAAAGAGCAGCTGGAATTGTGTCAGCTCCATTCAGAACCTAAACCCACCTTGCCTGCCCCCACCCACTCCCCCACCAAGAGATCAATAGGGTCCCCAGCAGAGGTCACACAGGATCAAAGCTCACTTCCTTCTGCTGACCATAGGTATCAGTTATCTGTGGACTTCAGCAACGTTTTGTAACATCCACAGACAGAACCTCTGCAGCACAGGGTGACACAGCTTGGGTTTCCCTCCCTGGCTGAACTCAGCTTGTCTGCCTCTAGGTCCCCCAAACAGCTGGAAGGTGGGCTGGGGGCTGGGTGATCTAGAACTATCTCACTCATGTGTCTTAACCGTTGTCTGGCTGTTGGCCAGGATGATCCAAATGACCATGTCTGTCATCCTCTGCAAGCTGGCCCAGAATTGCTTACCTGGCAGTGACCTGGGGGTGTGGGTCAGGGGGAATTGAAGTCCTCAAGGCCTAAGCTTGGAACTAGCACAGTGCCACCTCCTCCACTTTCTCTGAGCCAGAGCAAATCGCCAGGACAGTCAGAGTCAAGGGCTGGGGAAACACACTCCACCCCCCCAAAAGGAGAAACTGCAAAGTCATTTGGTAAATGGTGCGAGAACAGAGAAAAGGCAAGAACTGGGCACATTGGCTCTGTCAACCTACCCCACCGAGGCTGTCTCCACTTCCATTTTTACACATCATCTTATCCTACCAGAGTCATAGTAAATCAAAGCTGAACGTGGAGGCTTAGAAATTAGAGAGGCCCTAATCACCCATTCTGCAGATGAAGAGACTGAGGTCCAGAGAGGGCCGGGAGCATACCAGGGGTCCCAGCCCCAGCCCGTCCTTCTGAGCTGAGCAGCCCTCCTCTGCCCCTCCCCTGGAACGCTCATCCCACCCCACCCCCTGAGCTGGCACCTGGCCCTGGGTGCCAGGAGGATGGTTCTCATCTCAGCCCCCGCCCCTCCCGCTACCCAGACTGAACACTCCATATTTACATGAGTCACACCAAGGCCTGACATTTGGGCAATTGTCTTTCCCATACAAAGTGCCTTTACACATTATTGGGGCCTCACGATCATCCTGAAGGGAAGGCTGCAGGCTCTAATAACCAGCCCCCGTGATGCTTATTGAGCACATTCTAAGGGAGGCCCCCTTCCGGCTGCTGACACAGGGTAACTTGTTTAGTGCCCACAGCAACCTCCTTCAACGCAACCCCAGGCACTAAGGGGGTCCCACATTGCAGAAGGGGCGAGCAAGCCCCGTGGTGAAGTGGCTCACCCAAGGTCACGAAACTCACAGACACGTGGGTCTGTCTCACTCCAACTCACTGCCAGTGGTGGAGGCAGCTGGGCTCCTCTCCTTAGAGAGGAGTCCAGGCCAAAGAAGGACAAGAGAGCACAGAGATCGGCATGTGAAGCTAAGCTGCCCAGGTTCAAATCCCAGCTCTGCCACCAGCTGCCTATATGACCTAGGGTAATATGTTTAACCTCTGTGCACCTCAGTTTCCAGTTTATAAAACGGCCCTAATAATAACATCCCCACCTCCTAAAGATGTTGGGAAGATTTCATGAGTTAATGTAGATTACTGGCGTGTAGTAAATGCTCAATAAACGTTGGCCATGCTTATCATTATCTGGCCCTTTCGGCTTCTGGAACAGACAATTCAGTGCTCAGAGCTTCCCTGCAAGACTGGAATCCTCTGAGAAGGACAAGCAGGTAGCCAGTACCTACCCAGGGTCTGTCCCCTCCGTTTGTGCCCCCAGAAATGGGTCTTTTGGACTTTTAAAGGCTCTAAGCAAGGCAAGAACGTGTTGACGCCCTCCCTCTCCCTGCTCCCTGTACTGTGGAGGTCTGCATAAAGACAACACTGAAACAAAACGAGCACCCGGAAGTTTAACGATGCTCTGATTTGGAGGGACATTGACGATGCTGATGACGTGTCTCAAGTGTCATCCGAGTTTATTTTCGTGCCTGCCTCTGGTTGACACCTGAAGCACAGCTTGCTCTGACTTGACATGACCGTCTGCTGGGCTCCCAGGTGGCCTGGGGAGTCCATGGGCCTTCCAGAGGTGACAAGCAGATCCTTGCTCATGAGCACCCCATCCTTCAGGGGGAACTAGTAGAAAACCCCCTCTCCAAAGGCTAAAAAAACCTCCAACCCGCACTGTGGCAGCTGCGGTTGCCAGGGAGACGGCGAGGGAGGCCTGCGGCTACCTCCCAATCAGCAGAGCCCCTGCCTCCACCCCAGGGGCCATCCTCCTGGTGTCACAGAGGGGGCGAGGGGCCAGGGCTGGAAACTAGAGCCCCAAGATCACATTCCCCATTGTCCCCCATTGTCCTCAGAGCAGAGGGCAAGGACCAGACAATGGGAGGATGGACAATAGGGAACAGCAGATGGTCTCCCCCAACCTCTCCCCACCCCCACCGGACCCCACCCCCAGCCGCCAGCTGGTGCCTGCATCGAGCCAGGCCTGCAGAGGAGAGGTCGGGGCAGGGGCCCGGGCGCTGCCGCCGCAGACCCCAGCTTGCACCTGCCGCTTGAGACTTTGGGAAAGAGGCTGAGGCTGGAATCAAGACCCTTGGTGATGGAGAAATCAAGGAAGAATAATAACTAACACAGTGTCGAAAATAAATCTGTTCTTTATATAAAATCCAAACCCTTGGGAGGCCCAGTGGGGGCAGATCCCAGCCCACCTCTCTCATGATTCTGTCCCCCTCCCTCCCCAGATCTGGGAGCCAGGGTCACAGAACCCTTCTTTCCGTGCCTGAAATGCAGCAGGCCTCTGCCCACCTCTGGACCTTTGCACCTGCGCCTACCACCTCCCCATGGGGTCAGCTCCTCCCACCACCCAGGCCCCACTTACACACCATCTCTTCCCAGAGACTCTCTACCCACACTGTCTGAAGTAGAGGGCAATTTGGCTTCTTCAAATAGCACAGTTGCAGGTTCTAATTATTGATTTTATTTGAAATCTGTCTCTCTGACTGTCAGGAGCCTGCACAACAAAAGGACTTTGTTTATCTTATTCTCCACTATTTCCCCTGCACCAAGAACTGTGCCTGGCACAAAGGAAGCATTCAAGAACCATTTCTTGACAGTATCAAGCTCCAAGCCCTTAATCCTCCCAATCCACTCCGTAAGGTTGCTTTTTTCCCCATTTTACAGAAGGAAAAACGGAGAGGCTAGTCATGGAGTAAACAGAGACTGCAATCTGGGGATCGTCTAACTCCAAAATCCTTCCACTTACTGCACCCTCCCTGCTCTGCCAGTACCAACTCCCTCTGGGACCAGCACAGGCCCCTTATACCCTGGGGCCTCTGTTTTCCATCTATAAAATGGCAACACAACTTAAGGATTCCCAGAGGCTCTTGTTGATCTGACAGTCTGAGACCCTCACAGATACAAACCTGACCAAGGCTACCTCCCCGACCCACCCGCTCTCCTGCATTCATGATCTCTCCATGGCCTGGATTGGAGGCCAGAGTCTAACACCTGGAGGAGCGTGGATGGTCACCCCAAACTAGAAACATTGAGATGTCCATCAACTACAGAATGGATAAAATGAGACACACCTATGCAATGGAATATTATTCATCAATGAAAAGGGATTAAATCACGGATGTAAGAACAACATGGGAGGGTCTTGAGATTACGCTGGAAAGAATCCAGACACTAAAGACATGCCATATGACCCTGTTTGTGTGAAATTCTAGAAAGCACAAGACTATAGTGACAGAAAGCAGATCAGGGATTCACTGGGCCCAGGGGAAAAGGATGGGGATCGACTGCAAAGGGCATAAGGGGACTCATCGTGGTGATGAAATGCAGCGTGTCATTGTGATTCTGCAACCCGGGAAGAAAAAGGCACCTGAATTTCCTCCTCATTCCTGGCATAAGAGCTCCAAAGTGCTTGGAATCTCCTGAGTGATGGGGTGAGAGGGGCATCTTTTTGTGCATAAGAAGCCCCTTCTGACCTTACCTGAGTTACGGTGATGAGCTGACTCACAGGATGGGGAGGCTGGTTGCCAAGGGAACCAACTGGATGATTACAGGATAGAAATTCTGGCTCCACCCCCTGACCTCTGGGGAAGGGTCAGGGCTGGAGATTGAGCTAATCATCAAGGCCCAGCGATTCCATCAGTCATGGGTACTAACTAGACCTCCCTAAAACCCTAAGGAAGTGGGTCAGAGAGCTCCTGGGCTGACAGCCGAGTCTGTGTGTCAGGCGGGCGGGGCACCCCGACTCCACGGAGACAGTGCCCTGGAACTTCAGCTCCACACACCTCCCCTCTGAACCTCTCCATCAGCCGGTTCCTTTGTGTCTAGACGTATCCTTTAAACAAACCAGGAAAAATTAGTAAAGCACTGCCCTGCGTCCTGTGAACCCGAGGAGGTGGTTGTGGGAACCTCCAACTTATAGCCAAGTCGGACAGAAGTGGGGGTAACCTGGGGCCCCACTATTTGCAACTGGGGACAGTCTGTGAGGTCCTTGGTGACTCCTGATAAGTGTCACAATTGAGTTCAACTGTAGGATGCTCCGTGGGTGTCCACAGGGAACTGGATAATTGCTGGGTATGGGATCTAGAATGTTCTCCTGAAGCTCATGGGTTGAAGCCTTGGTCCCCAGGCCTGCAACATCCAGAGGGGGCGCTTTGGGGAAGCGACTGGGCTCAGACCTCATCAGTGGCTTAATGCATTGATAGCTGAGTGGAACAGTGGAGGAAACTGTAGGAAGGTGGGGCATAGTTAGAGGAAGTATGTCATTGGAGGTGTGCCCTTGGGACTCTATCTTGTCCCTGACCCCTTTCTCTTTAACTTTCTCCATTCTCCCGCTGCCATTAGCCAAGGGAATCTGGACAAGCTCTGCCATGGTGGTGTTCCTCTTCTCAAGCCCAGAGCAAAGGAATCAGCTGACCGTGGACGGAAACCTCTGAAAGCAAGAACCAAAATAAACCTTTCCTTCTTTGTTTGTGTTGGGTGTTTGTTCGCAGTGCTAAAAAGCTGACATAAACAGAAAATTGGTACTGAGAAGTGGGGTTGTTGCCCTACTTGACCATGTGTTTCAGAAGTCTTTAGAACTAGTTTGCAGGAGGAGTGTGAAACAGTTTGGAGATTCTGGCTAGAGAAGCCATTGATGTTGTAAGCTGACCTTAATGACAATTCTGAAGGAAATTTAGAAGACTGGAAAGATGATAGGAATGCAGACAGTAAAGATTGTGCTCATGCGGTTTTAGATGGGAATGAGGAACTGATTGAGACTTAGATTAGAGGCCACCCATGTTACATTCTAGTAAAGAACTTATCCACTTTTTGTCCTTGTCCTGAAACTTTGTGCTGAATGTAAGGGTGAGGGACTGATTAACCTGGCAGAGGAAATTTCAAGACAGTACAGTATTCAGGCAGTGGCATGGGTATTGCTGGAGGGGTTTAGCCAGGTTTTTACAGTGATAACCAGGAGTAAAAATCAGAGAAGAAAGATTTGGAAATCTTACCATTTGGCCAGAAAATGTTCATGTTAACAGTTGGGGCTAGGGAAGGTGTGGCTGCTGAAGAGATTAGCACCATTAAAGAGAAACCAAGTACTTTGTCTGGAGACACTAGTAAAGATACTTTGAAGGCATCTCAGGAATCAGCAAGATCCCACCGACCACAGGCACAAGGGTATAAAAGTGAAAATTCATTTGAAAGACAGCTTGAAGAAGAGAACCCTTGTGTACCCTGTTTCCATAAGGTTGCCTAGGAAGTGGTTTCCCAGGATTCCTTTCACTTTGTTCAGCCATTCAGGCATTCAGAAGCTCCTCCAATGTGGTCCCAGAGCCGTGTTGCAGACCTTGATGTCATCCACATGATACTGGCTTAAAGGACGTGAAAAAGGAAGAATCGTGAGGGGGCTGGGGTTATGTCTCAGTGGTAGAGCGCTCGCCTTGCATGTATGAGGCCCTGGGTTCAATCCTCAGCACTGCATAAAAATAAATAAATAAAATAAAAGTATTTAAAAAAGAATCATGAGGTTATGAAGGCTTCCACCGAGATTCTCAAAGACAGGCCTATGAAGCTAGGAAGTGAGTGTCAGGGTTGGGAGGTTGCTGGGTAGCCTCTTAGAGGCCAGTGAGTGAAACTCAACTGGAGACCCCAGGACATTAAAGATGCCAAGAATGTGGAGTGTCTGCCAAGGGAAGCCGCAGCCAGTGAGCAGAACCAGCCCAAGAAGACGCCATGTGAACTTCAACCAGCAAAGCCCTTTAGGGCCCACATCTCACCATCGCGTGCCCCAGATGCCTGAAGCGCACCTATAGGACTTAGTGCCTTCCCTGCCTAGGGTCCATCTTGCCTTGTTCACACCCTCCTTTCCTATGCCCCCATCCTTTTCCTTCTGAATGGGAATGTTTACTCTGCGTTTTACGTTGGAAGCATGGAACTTGCTTTTTGGCGTTTACAGGGCTCACAGATATGAATTTGCTTTGGGTCTCCGAGGAGACCCAACTTAGACTTTTGAGTAATGCCGGAACTGGTAAGACGCTGGGGACTCAGAGATGAGTTTGGTGTTGCGAAGTGAGCATGAGTTTGGGGGGCTACAGGTAGACCTGGAACGTCCTCCGTAGCTCACGGGTTAAAGGCTTGGTCCCCAGAGCAGCAACACCCAGAGGTGGGCTTTGGAGAAGAGATTGGACCACAAGGGTTTTGACCTCATCAATGGATTGACCCACAACAGCCACGTGGAATACTGGGAGGTGATGGAAACTGAAAAAGGTGGGCCAAGGTTGGAGGAAGGGGTCACTAGTGTGTGCCCTGGGACTCTTTCTTGTCTCTAACCTCTTTCTCTTTTTCTCTCTACTTCCTGGCTGCCCTGAGTCAAGCCGCTCTCCTCTGCCAGGCCCGTCTGCCATGACGTCACTCCTCTTCTTCAGCCCAGAGCAATAGCATCAGCTGACCACCAACTGAAACCTCTGGAAGAGCCGAAATAAACCTTTCCTCCTTTCAGTTGTTTGTGTCAGGTATTTGGTCACAGCGACAAAAAGCTGACTAACCCTAGGGAGAAAGCCCTGTACATTTGGTGTCAGAAGGGTTGGAGTGAGAAAGGGTCCTAAATAGAGAAAGTTTTTTGTCATCGTAATCACAGCAACAAGACTTCAGTGTATTTTTCAAAACTGAAGCTACACTTGAAATGGATGAATTTTCTTGTATTTTTATTATCTCTCAAGAAAGTGACCCCAAAGGGGAGGGGAGGCGCCCAGGGTTTTTTGGGTTTTTGTTTTGTGTTTTTTTGGTACCTGGGATTGAACTCAGGGGCACTCAATCACTGAGCCACCTCCCCAGCCCTATTTTATATTTTATTTAGAGACAGGGTCTCACTGAGTTGCTCAGCACCTTGCATTTGCTGAGGCTGGCTTTGAGTCTTGATCCTCCTGCCTCAGCCTCCCAAGCCACTGGGATTACAGGCGTGTGCCACTGCGCCCAGCTGAGCCCAGGGTTTTGATCCCACACTCCCCTCAGCAAGCCAACTCCCTCACCAGAGCTGGGGGTCCACCTGGGGCTGAGTCACACCCACACTGGGTAGAGGCTGTGGTCATCTGGTGAGGAAAGCCCAGAACTGTCACTCATCCAAGTCATTGGGCTGTATGTGGTACCAGCTCCTGTAACCTCAGCAGGCCTGGCCTTGTGAGGGGTCTGGGGCTCCCCCACTCCTGCTCCCCTGTTCCCTTTCCTCCAGCCGCCTGATCCCAGCTCCCAGGCAGAGCCAGCCATTGCACCAGGACTTGAGGGCTGTGGCACTCCCTCCTCAGACCTCCAGACATCATTCCTGGCCATCTTGGCCCCTAGATCAGAACATGGACAGGCCGCCTGTCCCCACCCAGAGATGATGCCAACAGATAGGGAAGCTCCGGGTCCAGAGGACAGAGGAAGACGTCAAAGCACAGAGGTCTCCAGTCCCTCCTGAGCCACACCTGAGCAGCTCTCGGTAAGAAGGGGCCTAAGAAGGGGCCGGGCCAGGGACTGCCACACAAAAGGAGCATCCTCCCACCCCTCCCCTTCCCAGCTCCGATTCCAACCTCCTCTGCAAGGGCCCTCACATGCACAGGTATGTGTCCCCACACCATCTGCAGGTCTGACAAGTGACCACAGCTTGCCATCTCTAGGACATATGGATGCACATGCTGTGGTCCAGCTGCAGGATGATGACCAGGGAGGAGGCCCAGGAGACCCTAGAAGCAAATTCAGGGTCACTTGAGCAGAGATTTGGGGGTCAAGTCTCCAGAGTATAGTCTGGAAGAGAAAGTGTGGCTTCCATGTGGACCCAACCCTTGGTCTTGTAGACTCCTTGACTCAGGAATGGGCCTGATCAAGAGAAACCCAGATCAGGGCCCCCGAAAGCACATGCTCAGCCCAGCTGCCCAGGTCTGCCGGCTACAGGAAGGACGAGGAGTATTCTAGGCTCTGATCCGTAGAGGTTTCCAACACCAAGCACAGGAGCTTGCTCTTCTGGAAGAGTTCTAGGAGCAGCTCCGGATTCTGGAAAGATTCCTTTAACTCCCATGGCCGATTCTACAATGTGCCAGGCCCCGAGGCTCTGATCAGAACCCAGTGTGTGTCACAGCAATGAGGCAAGAGGACTCAGAGGGAGGAGGGAGAGGGAACAGTTTATCTGAACATCTGCTCCCTGCCAGCCTCAGTGCTGCGTGCTTTAGAGAAATCCGTCTGGTTGATCCTGCCCACACCTAGGAGGGGGCACCACTTTCCCCATTTTACAGATGAGGAAACTGAGGCCCAAAGAGGTAACAGGAGCTGCTCACGATTACACAGTTAGGAAGGGGTTGAGCTTCACTTGAAACTGGGTCTGACTACAAACCAAGGTCCTTTCCTCCTGCACAGAGAGGGGCACTAACTTCCCCCAGTAGAAGGGAACCTTAGGAAGTGGGGATGGTGCATAGAAAAGGGGATGATCATCCTAAGCCACCAGGCAGCCCTAAAGCCCAGCCAACTAGGGGGACATGGCCTGCTAGCCTGCCTCTTTTTTTTTTTTTTTTTTTTTTTTTTTTTTTTTTTTTTTTTTAGGAAGAACTAAGAACTAGGCAAAGCAATCGAGTCCTGTGGGACCTTCCTGCTCCAGCCATCTCCTCGCTCTTGGCTTCCTCCAGCCCCTTCCCAGGTGGATTATCCATCATCCTCTCCCCAAAACTAGAAGGAGCTGGGCGGGGGGCGGGTTCTTCTCCAGAAAACCCAGTTGTTTGCGTTCTCTGGAGGGACTAGTTTGGAACCAGCCAGGAGACAGCCCAAAAGAAGTCTCCCCAGGATTTTCCCATGGGGATGCACTAGCCAAGGCAAAAGGGAATCTTCTCTGAAGACCTCCATTGCTGGGTGAGTGTCTGTGTATTCGTGTGTGTGTGTGTGTGTGTGTGTGTGTGTGTGTGTCCACTTGTGTGTGTAGTGGGCATGTGTGTGTGTGTCTATCTGTGTGTCTGTGTGGGTAGGTGACCATCCAGTGGCCACAGGAGGTCCAGTCTCTGCAGGAGTCCTCCCTGCCTGCTCACTTGCTGTGGGACCCCTTGCCCTGTCATTAAGTCCTCTCAGTCCTTCTCCTCCCTGCGAAATGGGGAGGACCAGGCTCTTGTCAGCTCAGGTGTGAGGAGGGTTGATTCAGTAATCTATCCAAAGGCTTCAAGAACCTTTCTGTCCTATCTCTTCCTAATACCGCTGTCCTGTGTCCACTCAGCAACCATTTATGGAGTCCCCACGACGCATCAGGTGCTCCAGTTCCCGGGATAAAATACCCTTCCTCAAAAGTGGAAGCCGAGGAATGGAAGCCAGACTCATATAGAACTAGTTCTCATTCCCTCCTCATTTCCTGGGCCCCTCTCTAGCTGTTTGGCCTTCAACAAGTCATTCTCCTCATTCATGCAGCCATTTTCTAATCTGTAAAAAGGACATGGAAACAATGCCATCTTGCCCTGGTCAGGTGCTGGAATGAAGTAAAGGGATTTTTTCACTTAAAACATTGCAGAAGACGGGTGTGAGAGCACAAGCCTGTTAGCTACTCAGGAGGCTGAGGCAGGAGGATCAGGAGTTAGAGGCCAACCTGGTCAATACAGAGAGAACTTATCTCAAAGATAAAGAGACAAAGGGGGAAACATTGCAGAAACAGTCATTCTCCTTAGTGCAAGGAGCTGAGCCTTCATTTAGGAGTCAGCGCTGAACACCTAGAGCCAGAGGAACTCCTGGGCTGCAAATGGCAAATGCATGGAGCTGACAGGTGCCCGTGGGCCCATCGTCTACCTTGGTGGAGGATTTTGCTTTAGCAGATGCATCCTGATTCCTGGACACCCTGGCCCGGGTGGCTCCACTTTCTCCAGGCCTCTTAGAATTTTCTTGAACTTTCTTTTAAGTTGCTCCCAGTTCTAGGAGCTTTCTAGTCCATTAGCCTCTGGTCAAGTCACCCCCAGAGAACCTTGGTGGCCTCCACCACCAGGATTCAGTCCCTCCTCTTCCCAGCCACATATCTCCAAATAGCTGCTCCCCACCCCCACCCGGTCCTCCTTCCCACCACCACCTCTCACTCTCAGGACTCAACCAAAAACACATCCCCACCCAACAGGTACCCTTCAAGAACTGGGGTCACTCATACTTACCCTCGGGGATAGTTTTGGCTTGCCAGTTGCCTGAGCCTGGAATACTCCCTCCACCCTGTGGTCCCGTACCCGTTCCCAGGGCAACAAGCAGAAGCAGTCGTGGGGTAATCCCAGCTCCACCTCTTATAACTGTGCACCTTGGCAGGCTGCTCTGCCTCTATTCCATCATCTGTAAAATGAGGGTAATAATGGTACCTACCTCATAGAAAGAATTCAATTAGTGCACATAAAGTGCTTAGAACAGTACCCAGGAAACAGTCCCTTGCTCAAAGTTTGTCACTCCATCACACAAGGTTCAAGTCAAGCTGACTCCCCTGGCCTGCTGATTCCAACCCCTGAGCTATTGCAGTATTTGTGTGGGGATTGACTTTTTCCTTCATCCACTTTATAAGGATTCTTAGGTTCCTAAAGAGGTAAATGAGGAAAGGTGCTGGCCCCAAGGAACTCCAGCCCCATGGGGAAGACAGGAAGTAGCTCATCAGTATCGGGGTAAAGAGTATGGGGTAGGAGGGAGCCCAGATGGCTGGAGATGCCCAGGGCTGGCCCAGCTTCATCAAGAAAATTCTCTGCAAGTTGGTGCAGTGCTTGGAACAAAGTGTGGCCCAGGCCAAAGGACAACTCCTTGTCATCTATTCCATTTAGCTGTAGTTGTGCAACTCTCTGGGGTTTTGAAGGACTAGATAGATGGTTGATGGATGTGGATAGATGTGGGAATGGGTGATTGTAGAGACAGATGAATAGTTGGCCAGACAGATATGTGGATGGATGGATGTTAGGATGGATGGATATTTGATTTGTTGATGGATAGATGACTGAATGGATGGACAGACAGGTGAATGGATGAGATACTGAGATGTAATTATGGGTAGCCCCTGATCCCACCCACTGAGCTCGCAGTTGGAGAACAAAGACAGAAACATTCTTAAAATGCAAAGAGACCTGGAGAATGAGCCTGGGAGGCCCCAGGGCAGGGGTGGGCAGGGGTGGGCAGGAGTTAGCCTTTCAGAGGAGCAGAGTTAATGAAGGCATTTCCTGCCCTGGAGGAGCTCACAATCTAATTGAATAATTAGCCACTTCAGGTTCTTTTTGTAAGTGAGCCAGGTATAAATAAATCTGTAAGCAGAACCTTTAAGTAAACAAGGTATTCTTTAAAAGGCAGTGAGCTCAGAGGGATAATAACTCCTGATTCAAAACATCATTTTCTCCTTGGAACAACCTCAGAGTTAATTCCCCAAATTTGCCAGAATACACACATCTCTTTGTCCCTCCCTGGGCTGCCTGTGCTACCGATGGGAAAATAAATGCAGTCTCCAGCGTGTACACCCCAGACTGCCATGCTGCCTCCGTGACAGCTCCATCCCCATCCCCTGAACAGGAAATCAGAGGCAGGGAACCAATTGTCCCTAAGGTTATTGCAGCATTGACCTCCTCAGTAGTGGTTTAAGTTTTAATCTTAACTGGGAACCATTGAGGGCATGAAATTTGAAAAGCACCCAACCAAGAGTAATTAAATGAAGCCCAGACAGAGCCCTGGCCCCAGCTCCCCTGCTGGGGGTTGTACAACTTGGGGGAAAGAGGGGGACTCCAGGCCTCCCCGTTCCTTATCTGTCAAGCAAATGAACAGGACAGGATGGTTTCGAAGCCCTCTCTTAATGCTGATAGTCAGCTGCATACACATTTTCATCTGTAGATTAAAAGTGGGGAGATCTCAAGACTGAATAACTTGAGGCATGTCCCTCCCACTCTCTGTGCCTTTGTTTTTCTTGTGACACGGGAAGATGGTCCTGCCAGCCCTGATGCATTGTCATGACCATACATGCAAAGCTCTGACCCCGTGTATAAGGCCTTTCTGGCCATCCGGAGGGTGTGCGGGAGGGAGACTCAAAAGCCCTGTGGGACATCTGCATGGACGTGAACTTCACAACAGCAGCTCTGGAAGGGATCTTAGGGGTCCACTGCCCGTCCCTGGAATCCTGAGTCGTTGGTGGAGATATGTAGACTCGCTCAGGACTGCTTGCCACACCCCAGGCCTGGCCAGTACCTGGGTGCTGCAGGGTCTCTGGCCTTTCAAGGTCTCAGATCTCAGGGTGAGGGGAGATCAGGTGGCAAATCTCTTCCCCCAGCAGTTTTTGCAGCTGCAGGGTCCATGGGAGGTGCAGCAGGCAGAGCTCCGCCCTGGCACAGAACCACAGTGTTACATCGGCAGCTGGGGAGGGGGCGGGCGGCCGCAGGAGGTGTTGTTTTCCACGTGGGGCTGGAGGCGCTGCTGGTGCTGCTACTATCCTGGCTGCTGGCACAGTCGGGAACACGGGGCCTCAGAGCAGGTGGCAATGGCCCAGAGTCACCCTCAGCCACAGTGGCAGGGCAAGAAGGGATGTTTACTACCTCCTGCCCCTTGCCGCCTGCCTAGCGCTGGCCGGCCTCCCCATGGCGGCTGAGAGCTCGGTTCTGGAGCCAGGTGCCCTGTGTTCCAATCCAAGTCCTGCCACTTCCTCCCCGGGAGCTGAAACAGAGGTTTCATCTCTGTGCCCCTCAGTTTGCATGTGTGTAAATGGTTTAACTGTGGTGTCCCCTTCAAAGGCTGTTAGGAGGACCACAGGAGACAGGGCCGGGAAAAGGCTGTCCTGGGTTGGATTCCTCCTGAGATGGACGCAGGAGGCTCAGCAGGGAAGCCTGTTGAGAGGCGTTGGGGACAGGACTGGGCAGAGGGAGATGTGGACCTGCTCTGCTGTGGCCTCAGACTGGAGCTCAGGGGCAGGATCCATCACCGTTGGGTCGTGGGTGACACCCAGGGAAGGGGTGTGGCCCTGGCTTAGGCTGAAGGCAATTCCAGGGAGGCGCTCAGCAGGCCAGGAAGCTGCAAGGTTAACGCCTCCATCCTGAAGAGGAGACCTAACAGCGCCCAGAAGGGTTCCCAGGATCCCATGCCCGTCAGCTATTACCATCACCATCATGGTCACTACCATCACCATCTTCATCATATCATCATCATCTCGCTTAGCCCTCAAAACCACCTCCAGAAGTAGATGCTGTTAACGCTCCTTTACAAACAAGGATACTGAAGTCTGGGGAGGTTAATTGACCTTCCCGAGGACGCCCAGCGAGTGCCTGGCAGAGCCAGCTCCGGGAAGCCAGCTCTGTCTGTGCTCATCCCTCTTCACTGCGGTGAATGTCCCTCTGTCCCAAGATGAGAGATGGCCACACATCAGCTTCATGGGCAGGAGTTCCCATTAGGGAAGCCAGACCCAGACCCAGCTCTAGATTTTGTTCTAGAGCCAAATCTGTTTCTCTGTTTCTGTGATGCTGGTGCCACTGAGGCCCCAGATCCACGCTAGAGGAATCTGGTTGCCCCTCACACTCATTCCAGCCACGGCCACATCCTCTTCCAGGGTGAGAAGGGAGCTCCGGGGAGTAGGGTGTTTAACCTCTGAGTGTCATGGAGACACCCACAGGCCTGGAATGTTCTTGACCAGATGCTTCCTACAGAGATGCTGCTTAGGGAATATGGAAGGCTCCGGGGAATGAAACTTGAAGCCCCCGCCTCACCTCCCACCCTGGGCCTCCTTTCCGTCACCCTGGCACATTTCAACCCCCCACATGCCCTTATGGCTCTCCCTCTGCACCTCTGCAGAGACCCTTCTCTCTTCCGGGTGCTTCCTCCCTCCATCTCCCTCCCTAACCTTCTCCAGCTCACCCGTGGGGTGCCAGCTTAAACATCAGATTCTTGGGGAATGCCCAGTTCAGGGGTCTTTCCTTGGTGTCCCCAGAACCTTGTGCTTGCCCCTCTTCCAACAACTTGAGAATATTATGACAGCTAGGACCACAACCTTGCAGCGCTGGGCATGCAGCCTGGGATTAATAAATAGTGAATGAGTGAACAAATGAGGGAGAGGAATCCGGAGCCATTTCCCAAAACGGAGAGAGCCCTTGACCCAAAGTCTGCATACTCCAGTCTCGCCCTGGTCTTCTCCCTTCTGTCCCCACATTGTTCCCCAATCTGATTCCAAGGAACCTCCCAACCCAATCAGAGAGAACTAAATCTGCTCCCACACAGAGAGGACAAGTCGTCCTAAAATCAGAGCTTCTAAGGGTCCTTAAAAGGTAGTCAAAGGGGCTGGGGATGTGGCTCAAGCGGTAGCGCACTCGCCTGGCATGCGTGCGGCCCAGGTTCGATCCTCAGCACCACATACAAACAAAGATGTTGTGTCCGCCGAGAACTAAAAAATAAATATTAAAATTCTCTCTCTCTCTCTCTCTCTCTCTCTCTCTCTCTCTCTCTTTCTTTCTCTCTCAAAAAAAAAAAAAAAAAAAAAAAAGCTAGTCAAAGCCAGAGGAGGAAACTGAGACCCAGAGAGGGTACAGGAGGTACACAAAATCACACAGCAAACCCTAAGCTACGCCTGCCGGGCTGCTCCAGTCAATCCCCCTTTCCCTACCCCAGCCAACCCACCTGCAGCCCCACGGCCTCTCCCTCTGGGCAGCCCATGGAAGATGCATCTCTTCTCCCCATCCCTATCGTCAAGGGTCACTTGGGGCACCGCAGACCCCTCTCCTCCCGCTGCCTGCTCCTCCTGCCTGGCTCTCTGGCCGCCAAGCTGTGCAGGGGCGGCGAGCGTGGGAGGCTGGCACGGGGAGGCTGCAGGTTGGAAATAAATTCTAATCAAACACAGAATCATTGGTCTCCTCCCTCGGCTCCCAGGACAGCGCCTGGCCTGGTTATTACTCATATGTTGGGAGAGAACTCTTCTGAGGCTTCTCAGAGCCAGAGGGGAACTTGCAGGGGAGGGGGGGAGTCGACTCTGTCCCCCAGGCTGGTTCTTGCTTTTATCATCCTCTCTCTCGCCTCTCTCGCTTTGGCAGGACTTTAAGGAGATGGATCTCATGTGGCCCTTTCTCACCCCATCTTAAAGGCACAGGACCCTGGGGGTACCAGGCTGACAGGAGCCCCAAGCAGAGGGGTGGGGGATAGAGAGGGGACAGGAGGGGCTCCAGAGAGTGGGTTCTCATGGCCATTGAGGGCGAGGGCCACCTAGGGAAGGAGCTGAGCATACTGTGTGCTGTTTTTGAGGACTTTACACCTGTCCCCCCTCCATCACACTAACCCCCTCAGCCCAGTCTCTGGCCCAAAGTAGGTACAAAATCCAGTCACCTCTCCTCGCTGCCCTCACACTGGCCTCTCATTGGCCATCACATGTCCCTGTCATCAGCCCTTCTTAAGATCAATGAAGAGGCCCCTCCCTGGATCTGGGCTCCCTGCTTCCGCTCCCCCCCCCCCACAGTCCCAGCAGCCCAGCTGAGCTTTGGTCAAACTTAACAGGCCACACCACTGCCCTGCTTACACTCCCAACGACAACCACAACCACGCCCACAACCCCTGGCAGCCAGAGAGCTTCCAGCAGCCGCAGCTCCCGCTGCCCACCCAGGCCTCCTCGCACCTCTCCCCCTGCCTCCAAGGCCCAGCACCCTGCCCCGCTTCCTGACCCTGGGACCCATCAGCTGTCTTCTCCGGGTCTTGTTGCAAATGCTCCTTCCTCACAGGGGCTTCCCTCGCCCACCTGAGCTAAAGTGAAGGCCCATCTGTCACCGTGGACGGCGAACGTCATCCCACTTCATCCCCGGGCTCGCTTTGCACAGAATCAACCTAACTAGCACAGAACAACCAAGCAACTGGAACGAGGTTCCCAAAATACCCTTCCCTGGGTGGCGCCGGGGTGGCGTGGGGAGCAGAGACATTTGCGTGAGATTTGGAAGGTGGGAGCAGAGCGGCAGCTGCTCTGGGTTTTCATTTCGCTGCGCAGGGTGGGGCAGGGAGCGCCGCTGCCCTCATCTGAGGTCCATCTTGGTGGTGAGGGGCCGCACCTGGGCCTGCAGCTCCTCCACCCTCCCAGATCTCCCGCTTCCCTGTCCCAAGTCCTGTGTGTGTGCAGCTCCACACGCGCAGCGTGGACTCTGTACTCCCCCCAAACAAGCGCAGCACCAGGGAGGGCCCCTCCTTCCATCCCCAGCCCCCTCAGCTGCCTCTCAAGGACTGGCTGAGGTCCCGCCTCTCCTGCCCAGAACTCCTTCTAGCTAATTCCCTGGGCTCTGGTTCCTGGTCAGAGAGGAGGCCATGTCCAAAGTCACCAGCGTCCAGCTGGACACGGGCCCTGGGTCTCCTGACTGTTGACTGCAGGTCCTCACTCAAGCTCTCATCCCCCATCTCTCTGAACGCGCCTCCTCTGGCCTCCAGGACTCTCCCTGAGCGCCCACCCCAGGTGCCCTCCTCCCTTCTCCTCTCCCCCTCACTGCTCCTTCCAACCCCAACCAGGTGATAGTGCCCGCCCCTACCACTTGACCCACCACCTGCAAAGCCATAACCTCAAATCCAGGCTCAGTCTGGGCTCAGAAACAACTTCCTGGGCTCCAACAACTTTCCTGAGCCCCCATCTCCAGTGGTCTGAGAGAGTTGAGACATTTGGACACAATATTTGGACACAGAAGCATCGCAGTGTGTGTTCTTCACTGTTTAATGCTCTCGATTACCAGTTGCAGCCCCCAGCCCCCATTGCTGAGCCTGAGCCTACGGAGGATGTGACCACAGACCATTGGGAAGGGGAGGGGAGAGTCTGGAACCACAGCACTGGTCACCAGTGACACCCTGCTGTACCTCCAGGGCTCAGTAAATGGCAGGACTTGATGAGGTTTGCCCAAGGAAGACATGAGTGAACACGTGTGTGCAGGGCATGGCCTCTTCAGGAATCTCACAGCGGGAGAACCGTCTTTTTTGCAGATTCAAAATCTAAGAAAGGGGGTCGGGGCCCTTGGCAAGAGGCCAAAGCATGCCTTCAAGCCAGGGACACTGAGATCCGAGAAGTGGATGACATGAATCCTCCGGGGAAGAAGTAAGGGGTCACCCAGCAATATCGATAGAGACCCTGGGGGACATCGGCGTGGGTGAAATCTTGTAAAACATCCTGCAAGGTCCTTGATAATTGGACCCAGGGGAGGACAGTCAGATGCCAATCCGTCTTAGGCCACTCTGTGGCAATATGCCACTCCCCTAGAATACATGTCACAGACAGCCCAGGGCTGCAACCACAGGGATCTCAGCCCACTCCAAATGTCCCCAGTTACCTGGGCTCCTCCTCTGAGAGGGGTGGCATCTGCCCAGCACAGAAAGTTCCTTAAAGGACTCTCAGCCACCCAGCAGGTGGACATCCCGTCTCCATCTGACTTAAGGAAACAGGTTCAGAGATGTTCAATGACTCACCCAAGGACACAGAGTTATCGAGAGGCTTGATAAGACTGGAACCCAGGCCTGTCTGACTGCGACCTTCCCACACTCTCACCATCCCTCCAAGAGGCTGCCTTAGATCCACACGTCTGGGGACACACACGCACACACACTGGGGATCAAATCCAGGACCTTACACACACAGGCAAGCGCTCTACCCCTGAGCTAGGCCCCAAGCCTACATGTGGCCTTTTGAAGAAAGTTGAAACTCAGACTCGGTTGAAATTCACAATGCACATAGTTTGTGCTTAAAATACGTAACTGCACACAAATGGCACTGAATATTACAGGGTCAGTATTCACAGTGGGTGGCTTCCTAGTGCACAGTAAATGCACTTACCAGGTATCTGATGGTGTTATGGTTTGAATCTGAAATGTTCTCCAGAGGTTCATGTTGAAGGCTTGGTCCTTGGAGCAGCCATGTTCCGGGGTAGGGCTTTGGGGGACTGATGGGATCTCGAGGGCTCTGACCTCATCCCTGGACTAACCCACCAATGGCTTCATAATTGAATATTAGGAGGTGAGGGAAACTGTAGGAAGTGGGCCTAGTGGGAGGCAGTATGTCACTGGGGTGTGCCTGGAAGGGTATGTATTGTCCCCACCTCTTCCTTGATCACTCTGTCTTTCTGCTTCCTGGCCCCCATGAGGTGAGCAGCTCTGCTCCGCTATGTGCTCCCCCCCATGATGTTCTGCCTCACCACAGGCCCATAGTACTGGAGCCATGTGGCCATGGACTGAAAGCCTGGACCAACGTTAATCTTTCCTCCTGATTTTTCTCAGGTGTTTTGTCACAGTGACGAAAAGCTGACTAACACAATGATACATAAATGAGACCAGGAAAGGGGTGTCACAATACATATTGATGATACTAACCCATTTGCACAGCCGAGTTACCAGTCAGTTACCAACAACAGGCCTCTGGAGACAGGTGCATTTGACAGACACAGGATAGGAATAAAGAGGGGAGGGAGCATGGATAAGGGCCAGGGAAGACAGCAAAGTAGAACACAGGGACCAGAGGAAAAAGGCCAGAGTGCTGGGGACAAAGAGCATGCAGGCACTGGGGAAGGCTTACAGACTCACCTTGTCAATGGGCCACAGCCCCATCCCTGGAAAAGGAAATCTCAGGGGTGATCACGATGGTGATGACGCCTGCCTCCTGAACTCCTGGGAGACTCCAGCTGGGTGTCAACCCCTCCTCCCTGTGTCCACAGCACCTGGACTTGCACCGTGAGTTCAGCGAGGGGTCACCTGCCTCCCTCTCAGACCACATCCGACTCAAAACCAGGCATTTGGGCTCCAAGGCTCTCATTACCTACCTACCATTATACTGCTTCCCTACAGATGGGATGAGTGGATGCATGGACAGAGGGTCAGAGGAAGGATGGACACAGGGATGGGTGGACGGGTGAAAAACTGTAGAGTACAGATGGGGAGGTGACAGGTGGTACGGTCTTGGCAATGATGGATATCGTGGTCATTTAAACCCACATCCCGGGGCTGGGGTTGTGGCTCAGAGGCAGAGCGCTCGCCTCGCACATGCAAGGTTCGATCCTCAGCACCACATAAAAATAGATAAATAAAATAATTACAACTAAGAAAAAAATTAAAAATAAATAAATAAACCCACATCCCAAGACAGATTAAGAAAAAAATTAACTCAAGGTCTAGCGTGGACCCCCTGGCCCAGGACCATTATCCCCTAAGTCGAGAACTCATAAAAGTCCCGGTAGAAAGGCCTGAAAAGATCTGCTGGCTTTTGCTCCTTAGCAGGAGGAACATCCTGTGGCCTCCCCGAGTGGCACCTCATCATACCATGCAACCAGGTGACAGATGGCGTGCATTCACTGGGAATGACGAAATTCCAACTGGACTTGGTAAGGAGTTATTGCACGCCTACTGTGTGCTTGGCGGAGTTGTTTGCTGGCCAGCTGGCCGGTGTGGTGTTCTCTGGCAGGCTGCCAGCCTGGCCAGATGAGGGACAGCTCCCATATCAGCTCCCGCAGCAGTGGGTGGTTCTTTCCCTGTGAATGCCCCTGTCTCTCTGGGTAGAGGGAGAGTCCGACAGTGACAGCAGTGGTCACAATGATTCTGTTTCATTTCTCATGTGCGCTGCCTGGGGAATTGTAACTGTCATCGGGTGGTGACAGTTTATGGTTTTGAGTGTTTAAACAGCTTGGCTATTTGTTTCAATAGGGGCATCATATAAAATTATAAAACAACCAGATGAGAGACGGAAGGCACAGCCTTATCTGTTTGGAGAAAGATTACCTGGGAGCTGCCATTTCAGTCAAGCAAAATATTGACATAGGTGTGTTCTCACTCACAGGTGTTAATTGTGGAGGTGATTCCCTGTGACCACCCCACTTGTGTCCCAAGTTAAAGTGCTCCTGAGTCTGTCTTCTCACTATTGTTATTCGAGGGAAATAAAGTTTAGTCTTTCACGAGGATAAAACTAACATATTCTCACTGTAAGGTGTTTAGAGAGGGCTGAGGCTGCAGCTCAGTGGTGGACGCTCGCCTAGCATGAGCAAGGCCCGGGGTCCAACCCCAGCACCGCTAATAAAATATTCAGAGAATTCGAGGAAGTGGAGAAAAAAAAGTGAAAACCATCCATTAAACAGCATCCCAGAGAAAACACCCTTAACATTTTTTCCATCTTTTTATTTTTTTCTTATACATATTTGACATAGCTGAGATGATAATAATCACTAATGATAACACCAAAACCTTAAGGATATATGCAAGGCATTATTTTAAGTTCTTGACAAGAATTAACTCATTTAACCCTCCTGAAGTAGGACTCTTGTTTTATCTTACAGATGAGGAAACTGAGGCACAGAGAGGTCAGCCTGCCTGAGTTCAAGGTCAGCAAGTAGCAGGGCTAGGTTTTAGACCACTGTCCCTTCTACCATAGGTACAACTTATATATTCCTTTTTTCCCTGAATATATGACAAATGCGCTTTCCCATGTTATGGCAGGAGCTGCTGAACCATTATTTTGGACCAAACCCAGGGCCTCATGCGAGCTAGGTAAACGCGCTACTGCTGAACAACAGCCCCTGAAACATGATTTTAAAGGGTCGCCGGCTATTCCAAGTGGACAGATGACAGTTGACTCAGTCAGTCCCCTGTTTGGAATATTTGGGATATTTTTTCCCTGAGTTTTCCCCAGCACAGCGGTGAGTGAACCTTCACTGAGAAGAGCCACCGCCCTCTGCGGTTTGCCCTCCTGGGAACCATCAGGACCACCATCAGGACCACCGTGCAAAACGGGCCCAGCTCCTCACTGAGCCTTGAAAGCAACAAATCCTGGCCTTCTCCCCGCCACCCCCTGAGACAGAGCGCCTGGAATCAGCTCTGAGGAGACTCCCACTTGCAACCAAATATATCACAGATACAGCTACAACTGCAGAGCCAGAGAAGGTGGGTAGCAGGCCCCACCCACCGGGCAGCACTCCTAACCCTCCCCACCTCCACAGCAAGTTTCCTGTGGGGATCAGGTGAGAGGTGCTTCCAGAGGCTTTGGGAACTGGAAAACCACTCAGGCAAGGGGCTGTTGTTATTCTAACACAGCAGCTGCATTCCCTGTGGGGACTGCTAGGAGCTGGCATTGGTGCGAAGCCCTGGGGATACGGAGACAAACAAGAGAGGGAGCTCCACTGCTGCCCTGGGGGACAACATGGCCTGGTGGCAGAGGACAGACCAGCAGGGACACCCAGGGATGAGTGCTGGACAGGGGAGGCATCAGGCTGCAGGAGCCTAAGGGAGGACTGAGCGATGGCTTCCTGGAGGAGGTGCTGTCCGGGCTGATACCTGCAAGGGAAGAGCAGGAGGCGGAGAGAAGGACATAAAGCACACATGCCAAAGGGCAGAAGTCAAAGTGCCACCTTCTGGAAAGAATGGTGCGGTCAGGGGGTATGAGCCCAGGGAGAAGTGGAGGGAAATGAGTCTGGCGGTGCAGACCAAGCGCCATCTCCTTTCTAACCTGTCAGTCATCCCTGCAACTGTTTAGAGAATGGGAACACATGCCACACCATGCCCTCCCCTGGGGCATGGTGTCACATCACCCCCTTTACAGCCCAAAGGTGGCCCAGCATGATAGGAAGGGACCCTCAGCACAGATGGCAGTCCTTAGAAGCCCCCTGCAAGGCTCTGCCTACCTTGGATCCCCCTTCTACTATCCTCCATGACGCTCTTGTCCCAGGATTGGCCCAAAGCTCAGACTTGAAGATGGATCCCCGGGGGAGGGAATTCCAGGGAATAACTTGCTATTTCCTGAGCACTATGAGGGACGGGGGTTCCCTTATTACTACCATCTTTACAGCCATCCTCCGAGGCTGGGGTTCATGACTCCATTTCACAGCAGAATGATAACCCTGGTCATTCGCGGGCTGTGGGCTGAGGGCTCAGGATAACGGAGGTGTCCAAGAGACCAGGAAGAATGGCTGGTCCTCAGCCTCCCGGTGGGAATCTCAGACCAAAGGCCACATCTCTAACCCTCGATGGGGTGACGACAGAGACGCAATCTCTGCTGGGGGCCTTGCTGAGAAGCGTCCCCAAAGCAGGTAGCATGTGGACTGCACGGCCGCTGCCATGACTGCCTTAGACCATGCTGGCCCTCCCCGTGCCCTGTGATAGCCAGGGACCCCTAGGTCATGGCTGGTCAGCTCTGCAGAGCAGGGCACGTGCCTCTGCCTTGGCTGGCTCTCACTCACTCTCAGATGCACCATCAGCCCCAGAAACCTGGGACATCATGAAGGACAGGATGCCCTTGCCATGACTCTCCAAGGACAAACAACATAAAGGACAAACTGCTGAGGAGCCACCAAAATAGCCCATTCCTGTTAGGGTCTGTAAACAAGTCAAGATGGCGCCTGCCATTTTGCAGAGGGGGTGGTTTGTGAAGTCACGCCAGCGAGCCATTAAGTGTGGAGATTCCTTATTGGTTGACTGCTGTATCTAGTTTATGTTAATTAGATAAGCTGTGTGGAATGTATATATACCCCTCCTGTCCTACAATGAACGGCTCCCACTCCTGCTGTATCAATGTACACAAGTTGTTCGTCACCCCCCGGTTATTTTGCTGCAGCCAGACTGCGGCACATTCCCAGAACCCTTCACTTGTTATTCCCATGATTTGTGTTTTCTTCCACATCAACCTCCCTCCACGTGTCCTCTGGGCACTGCTGAGCCCTTAGCACAGGCCGAGATGATTCTCCACCCAGGGAGAGGGGTGGCATTAGCCACAGAGTAACCACTGCCCTTCAGGTTGAAACGTGTGCCCAGGACCTGCAAAGAGGACACCTCAGAAAACATTCCCAAAGCCACTTAAAATCCCTAGATGTTGGTCCCCACCTGCAGACCTTACCCAGAAAGGAGAGCTGGCTCCGATCATTGTTCAGAGCAGCTAGACACATTCTAGCTCAATGCCACGTCTCTCTTCTGCTCGAACGAAAGTCCCACTGCAGGGTCCTGTTCCCGTCACAGTTGTAGCTGCATCTGATTCTTTTGATGGAGAGCACAGGAATCCAGGGAGCCCGGAACACCTGGCCACTGCGTTCCCTGAGGTCAGGACTAGGATTGGGTTGTATCTGAAATCTCTTTGCATTCATCACGGGAGTCATCACGGGAGTGGACGAGTCCAATCCCAGGCACGAAGCACCCTGAGCTCCCAGGGTGGTCAGAAACCAAGATGCAATCCTTTCCAGCTCAGCTGGATCCCAGGGAGAACCCGGCCTGGCACACCCTCTGGAATCTCAGAAATGCCCCCACAGACCTCAGCCCCCTCTCTGCCAGTGGTAGGAGCACAGTCAGGCTCCAGCTGCCCAGAGAATCTGCCCAGGGGCTTTCCCAAGACCTCAGCCAGAAAGCAAGAGGAAAGTTCCTGCTGTGTCATTCCAGACAAGACCCTCAACCTTTCTGTGCCTTCATTTCTTCTAATTTCAGGAGATCAGTGAAGCTCATGGAGGGATTTTTATTTTTCTTCTTAACAAATATTTAGATGTTGTTCTAGAGATGGCAACAAACAAGACCGATTGTCCTCAGGGAGCATCGTCTTGTGCTTCTGTTTCCCCGCCTATTAAGTGGGGAATACAACAGTGCCTGCCTCACAGAGTCATCAAGAGCACAGAATAAACTAATCTAAAGAAAAGCTCAGCACAGGGCCTGGCCATTCACACAGCCGGCAGATGTTGAGCTGTGGTGTAGTGTTCTTCCCTGGGCAGTCAGGAGCCTTCGAGATGGTAGATGTGGGGTATTTTAACTGCACTCAGTGAGTATGAACAGGTGGCAGCTTCCTTCAGCTTTAGCTGTTATAATCAGCTCATTTTAGAGAGGCAGGGCCGAGGCATGAGAGGTTGTAACTCATTTCAAATCTCACCATCACCAGACTCTGAAACAGGATTTCTTAGCCTGAGTACACCGTGGGCTGGACCATCCACGTGGGAGTGGTGCCAAAGTGCAGAAGTCAAAGTGTCTGCACTGGAGGATGGTTCCTATCATCATCCGGGCCTCTGCACACAAGAAGCCAAGGGCTCTACCCCTCCCACACAGTGCGAAAACCCGAAATGACTCCAGACCTTGCTAAAGTCCCCTGGAGGATCAGACACTGCTCCAAATGGACTCTTGCACTCCTATTTGAAGAACCCCCATGGTCTGACCCCGGCCGTCTTCTCTCCAACCCAAATACCCCCTGAAATACCTTGTTCCCACTACTCCCCAGAGGACCCACCTTTCTCAACAAACCCAAGCTTGCTCATCTCTGTCCCTACTTGGTCGTGTCTACACCAAGAGGGCCCCCCTCACTCCCCACCAAGGAGGGCTGAAATACCACTGGCTGCCTCCCCAGAACACATAGTCCATGCCCAGCCCTCATCACAACAGGGTCTCTCCATCTGTGTGACTAGTTCTGAGCACATCCGTCCTCTCCTGCTCCTGGGATCCCACCCCCAACTACAGACTGAAGAACTTGAGTGCAGGGCTGGGACAGACTCATGGATGTGTCCCCAGCACCCAGCACAGGGCCAGGCACTCAGGGCTGGGTCTTTATGCATTTGGCTGTCACGGATGTGACTGGTGTCCAAGTGGCCTCAGGTACCTAGGGAGGCTAAGGAGGTACACCACCCAGACAAGTGGATTAAAAACACCCGTGGGACTGGGGTTGTGGCTCAGTGGTAGAGCACTTGCCTAGCACGTGTGAGGCACTAGGTTCAATTCTCAGCACTGCATATAAATAAATAAAATAAAGGTCCACTGACAACTAAAAAAATTTAAAAAAAAATAATTTAAAGAACAAAATAAAAACCAAAAAACGACCCGAGAGCTAGACTTGGGTTCAGTTTCTCTGTCTGCTCCTTCCTAAGAACAGGTTACTTGTCCCCTCTGGGCCTCAGTTTCATTCCTCTGTGAAATGGGGATAATCTAGAGTGGCCCTGATTGATACAATTGCTGAGAGAATTAAATTAGAAAACATATGCAGAACAATTACCACCGGGGCACACAGTAAAAATTAAAACACACGTAATGATAACATTGTGCAGGGATACCCACCACTCCTCCCTGATACCTGGTGGGATTTGATCAGTGCCCTCACAGAGGAGGAAGCTGAGGGTCATAGGGGACCTAAGCAGAGGAGCAGTGCCCCTGGCTCCCACCTCAGTGCTCTCTGCCTCCAGGACCAGGATTCTAGGTGAAGGCTGGAGAGTGGGGATAGCACCTTCCCTTAGGTTCCCTAGGGCCTGTCACTGGAACTTCTTGAATAGTGAGAAAAGAGGGGAGAGTGAACCAGGATGTGAAGACGCCGCGGGGACAGGGAGGGCGGAGGGAGGCCCGCGGGCGGGAGGCCGCCAGACACAGTAAATAATTCACACAGATGAACGGAGATAGCGCCGTGCGTGGGGGATTGAGTTCAGGTCGAGGCGGCTCAGACGGCTGCAGGGGACCGTGGTCTTCCCGGTTCAGACGGCAGAACTCTGGCGGCTCTGGCTGCCAGGAAAACGCAGCCCCAGGTGTCGCCCGGGTACCACGCCCTCCCAGGGAGGGAGCCAGCTCCCCGGAACTGCCCTGCGGGGCAACCCGGCTGTTGGCCGCCTCCGCCCAGCGGTCTCCATGGCAACCAGCTGGCCTGGTCCAGGGTTCACGGGCAGCCGGCTCGGCGGCCTCCCCTCCCCCGCGGGAGGACGCTCTCCCACTCCCGTCCCAGCACCGGGGGCTTGGGCTGCCGGGCGCGCAGGGAAGCCTCGGCCGTGACCCCGCCTTATACGGGAGCGCTGGGACCACGGAATCCCAGCCCCCGCACTTTGCAGCTGTGGGACAGCCGCGGGCAGGTGACCTTGCCGCTCTGAGCCTCAGTGTCCCTTAGCTGGGGTGACAGTCGTGGTCACTGCGTTATAGGGGTTGTGTGCAAAGTCGATGATCTAAACGCCCAAAGTGCAGACCGCTACTGGTCTGTGGCCAGGGCCGGTGCAAACTGTCCCCGCTGAGAAACCGAGTCCCGGAGACCTGCGGGTGCCGCGGGTCACACAGCCTGCCGCTGGCCGACCTGGGGCTGGAACGCAGTGGCCCAGGGTGGATGCTGGCGACCTGCTATTGGGGTTCCCCCAAGGGTTGCCTACGCTTCCTGTGGGCCCCCCCCCCCCCGCTCCTCTTCAAGTTCACAGTCATTGAAAGGTCACCGGCCAGGCAGTGAGGTCCCTGAACCGGAAGAGGCCTCGCGGGTAGCCGCTGGGTCCCCCAGGGCCAAGCGCACGGACCGCCCCTCCACGCCCGCCGGAGAGTTGGTGAATGAATATGGATTTAATTAATCAATTACTCGGTGTCTTCTACCAAACACCCGCCCAAAGCAAGTGCCTGGAGCGCTCGGCCGTCGGCCCGCTGACGGGACACCCGCTCCCCCGACCGTGTCCTACCCTCGCCGCTGCCCGGCCCCGCCCCGCCCCCGTCGCACCCGGTCCCAGGGCCTTTCTGGTAGGATTTCCCATGGCACGCTTCCCGGGTTCCCCTCCTCCCTCATCCCGTCCTCCCTGACTTCCCTCCCCCTCGGTGACCCTTTGTCCTCAAAACAGCTGTTTCTGGGTCAAAGACCATTCTCTAGGCTCCAGGGGAGTCTACTTCCCCGGGCTGAGGGACAAATCCCTCCAATGTGAGGCCAGCAAGGTGAGCCAAATCCTCACCCCAGAACCTGGGGCGCACGGAGGGACCAGCGCTAGCGAGGTGGGGGTGGGAGAGGCTCAGGGGCTGGATTTCTGGGACTCTTGGTCCCTCTGGGGAGGGGCTTCGGACACAGGATCTCTGTCCCCAAGGGCTACCCCCCAAGCTCCAGCCCAATTGCCAGGTTTCCTCGGTGACCCTGTCACTGGGGATTTGTTTTTGCCTACAGTTTGAGAGAATCTCTGTTGCTGGAATAATGACAGTCTCCCCCCTTCCCTCCAATAGGCAGATTTTATAAACCAGAGCAGCTGCCTGAAGGTTTCCAAGGAAAAAATTCTGCACAGTTTCTAACCAGGGTGACAGTTCCCCCACAGGAAGTTGCTTTTATTAATTTTTTAATATCTCTCTCTCTCTCTCTCTCTCTCTCTCTCTCTCTCTGTAAGGCTCCATCTATCTGTCACCAGGCAGTACCTTGGGCGTTGTGGATGCTTGGGGTCCTGTTCACCCCCCCATCCCCTGTACCCCACCCTCTTCCCCCCAATGCATGATTACATCTAAACCACAGGGAGTTTGCTCAACACAGGGGCAAAGATCGAACCACTGAAAAATGGGTCACTCCAACCGCCTGTGCAGAAGAATCCCAAATAATTTATGGAGGTATTTCTCCCTGAAGGAGGAGGAGCAGAATTCCCTGCTTCTTAAGTGTGGGCTTAGCATAATGATTTCCTTCTAAGAGCACTGTATGGAAAGGAAGCAACAAGAGTCACTTAGCAATACAGAAACCTGACGAGCACCACTCCAGGCTGGTAAAAGGGAGCATCGGCTGTGATGAGTCATGTCTGTAGCGGTTGCTCCTGATATGATGTGCTGAGAATGGCCTGTCCCCGCCATGGTCTTCCTCCCCAAACCCCAAACCCCAGGTGAACCTTGAGAAAAGCATCAGACAAACCAGAGTGGAGCACGTAAAATGCCTCTCAAGTGTCCCCCTAAAACAAGGCAAGTCTGAGAAATCGACACGGCCCAGAGGAGCCTCAGGCCTGGTGACAGATGCTGTGTGGTATTTTAGGTAGAATCCCCCACAAGGAAGGACAATAGGTACAAGCTACTAAAATCTGGGGTTCATAGGAATGTGCCCATGGTGTCTCCTTAATGGTGACAATGTGCCACGATTGTAAACAACAAAAGAAACTGGGTCGTTGTGCACGGCAACTCTCCACCATCTCCACAGCTTTTCTGTACACCTAAACCCATTCTAGAATAACAAGGTTTTAAATGGATCACAGGTTTGCATTTCAGGCCAGTCCCCAAGACTTTTGGTTCCTTCTTTTTGCCAGCACTAAGAATCTGAGCTGCTGATTTTGGGGGTGTCCAAACCCCCAGATCCCAATCTCCACTTCCATAAGAAATAGGATCATTTTCAAGGCCGGGGGGGGGGGGGGGGGGGGCTTTTTTTTTTTTCACTATTATGATGTCAGGCACACAGCAGGTGCTCAATCGGTGTTTATCAAATGAATGAAACTGGAAGAGGTCGGTGGAAGGAAGGGATCCAAGCAGAAAGCCAAGCTCAGCCCTTGCCAGGCCAGGAAGAGCTTCCCTCCCACTCTCCATCCACCGGGAAAGAGTTCTGCAGTCTGGTTGGAAGAGGGCAGGCCACGTTCCTGGACACTGCCTTTGGGGAGCAAGCAGAGGGATTCCCTTAGGACTGTGGAGATGAGAGGCAGACTGGCCCTCCCAAACATTCCCTGTGTCCTCATCCAAACTCCCACCTTCCAACCTCAAAGGGCCACCACTATCCCTCAGTCCAGATGCCAAAAACTATCTGCAAAGAAGCTTCTTGGAGTCAGAACTGTTTGCCAGGTCCTAGGTGCTGTGCCACCGGCGGAAGGCACTCCAGGGACGGGTCGAAATCACACAGCAGGCACTTCTCATTGTTCACGTTGGTGGCCACCATTTATTGTGCACCTGACCGCAGGTGGAGGAGGTACAAGCTGCTCCCATCGTGAGGATCATCAACTCCATTTTGTAGAAGAAACAGAGACCCCGAGAGCTTAAGAAATACTCCAGAGTCACAACTAGAAAGTATAGGGTAGAGGTTTTAAATCCAAGTTATATTAGCCAAATCCAGGCACTGCCCCCTCAACATCTGTCCCCTTCCTCTAGACCAGAGCCTTCGCCCAGGCCCTGCTCTCCAAGAGGCACCCCATGCTCGTTCCTTTGTCTGCAGCCTGCAGAAAATTGTCATTTTTAAGTCTCTTTGTTTTAAAACTCAGTTTGTCCATTTCCACCTTAAAAGTTCTTCTTGATATTCCTTCAGGCCAGCACCCTGGACAGACCATGGAAGCAGAATCCAGGGAGACGTTTGCTTCTTACCAGCATACAGCCCTGGGTGCTCCGGTCGAGGCTTGGGTGTTTAGAGATCCCCTCCCCTATCTTGCTCTTTTAATAGCCTTTTCCATATTTACTGCTACCTATTCAGATCCTTCAAATATGTCCTGTGCTTGGTATAATTTGATATCTGTCCAGTCCCTAAAGTGCCTTCCCAACAAATGTTCACATGATGTTACAGTCTGTTTAAAAGATTTATATTCCCTTTGGCTGAATGGAGACACAGAGAAAGGTAGACTCTGTCTTCCCAGACAGAGGACCTGTGGTCACTGTCAGGGCAGCCTCCAGCAGGTCCCGTTTAATATATCACTTATTAAAATGGACCCGCAGCCATGGCTCAGGGCTCCCGAGCTGCCCCCTTCCCAGCAGAGGGCAGCTCCAGGCATAACTGACCATATCCAAGACTTGCCCCCACCCCAGCCCACCCCGACACACTCCTCTGTTGTACAGAGTGACAGAGATGGCCAGGGCTTCTAGACAACAACCAACAAAAGGACCTCTAAGGGCTGAAGGACATGGTTGCAGCTGGGTCTGAGCCTGGGTTTGGGGTCAGATGGTTCTGCATCCCCACCCTGAAACATGGGCTCTGCGTTCCAGTTCTTCCTCTGCATCTTACTGAGTCACCTCACACTAGTTACTTACCCTTTCTGAGCCCTGCCTCCCACTGTATAAACAGAGTAATAATAGTGCTTCTTCATGCCGCCATGCCGCTGTTGGGAGCCTGATATATAGGAAAATTCCCGTGGAGGCTGTGTGGTCCTTTTAGCCCCTCTGGGGCCTCAACTTTTTAACCTGCTGAAGGCAGTGAGTCCCTCTGGGTTTCCAGGGTTGCTGGGGCCGTGGTGTGGGAAGGAACTCAGTAATTGCACTGTGCTTGAATCAGGTGGTCAGGGACAGCAACTTGAGCATGGACTGAAACTGTTTTTTGAATCTTCTCATGTGGCTCCTGCCCCCGCTGGACAACCGATGTCCAAACTGAAGGTGGGCCCGGCCCCTAACTCTCCAGGCAGCACCCCTGGGACTTCTAGGGGGAAAGAGCAGAGGATCGGTGTGCTCCTTAGTACCTAAAGCCCCTCAACTCCAAGGCATTGGAGGTGCCCAGGGTCAGCAGGGAAGAGAGCCAGGGTCAAGAGGAGGGTCATGTGGCTGGGGAAACCAAGCTGGCATTCCCAGTCACCCCGCTGGCCTGCCAGCTCCAGCTCCCCCCGGTGTCCTCTTAACCAGAGGAACCCTGGGCTGGAAGCTGAGGCCAGGGCCTCCACTGCCTGAGAAGGGGGATGAGACATCACCCTCCCCCATGGGCCCCTGGAGCCCCTTCTTCTCACCCCCTCCTGGGGACTGTTACCTGATGTCTGAGTCACACTGAGGCTCCTGCACTGTGAGCTGTGTTGTGACTCCTCGGCTGACAGTTTTATAACAAACACATTAAAAGCTCCCTGCACTGGGGTTTCTGGATGTGAAACAGCCCAGGAGGAAAATCTTCTGGTCTTTCTTTCCAAAGCCTCTTGCTCCAGAGGCCTGAGCCACCACCGTGAACCACCCCTGAGAGGCTGGGATGTTTTTGGAACAAGCCTCGGGAAGGGGTGACTGGGCTCATCCTCATGCAAGGACCAAGGAGCTCTGGAAGGTGAAGGTGCAGACAAAGAGCTAAGCTCATCCTCAGCCCGGTCTTGGAGGACAGGTGGGCCTCAGTGACACATTAAGTGGACATAGATTGACCCAACACTGAATGCTCCCACATGCTGACTGTCGTTCCTGCTCCCCTCCACCCTATGAAGTTGGTGCTGACTTATCCCCACTTGACAGATTAGGCAACTGAGACTTGAAGATCTGAGAGCCTGTCATAGAGCTGGGATCTGAATGAAAGTCTGTCACCCTCTAAGCACTACTCTAAACAAGGCTGCCTGCCTGCCAGCCTCCCAGCCATCCTCTCCTCACCATCCAAGGATGGCAGAGGCCTCGGGGAAGCAGAGAATTCAGCCTGCAAATTCAAAATGGAGTGAACTTGCCCTTGGGGTAAGGACTTGCCCATTCAGCCCATCTTCCCTCCCACAGGAGGCTACCCACAGTACCCCCCAGAGGACCCCCCCACACACAATGTGTTTTTGCCTCACAAGCCAAAACCACCATCCCTTCCTTCCTGTCTGCAACCAGCAAATTGACAGCAAGTCCCTCAGAACCAAAGTGGAGGAAAGAGAGGAGAGAGACACAGGAACGGTAATTTTATTGTACATTGGAGAAATAGCCCTGTGTGCTGGTTCAAGGTGCAACATACAGAATATCCAATTTAAGAAAATAGGGAACCAGGAAAGAAAGGGAGGGGAAACCTCTTGAGGTCCAAAGTTGCAAACAAAAAATGGTAAAAGATTCCTCACGCAAGAGGCATTTTTGCAAATACCATGCAAAACAGGCAGCTGCTGTGCCTTAGAGAATCCCTATAAATAACAGAAGACTCCAAGCATTCCTTTATGTGGACTCAGAGCACAGGGAAAAGGAAGGAAACAAAATGCCTTTTGGCATTTCAAGATATTTGGCACTCTTGTGATTACATTTTTTTTCTTTTTACAGTCCATTAGAGAGAATAAACTGACACAATATTAGAGAAAAAAACAGGCGGCTCAAACAACAGACTGCAGCGGGGAGGTTAGAAAAAGCTCAAGCATTTTTTTCTTTGTTTTTCCTGTTTTTTTTTTTTCTGACATATAAAATGTGTCTATTTGCATTAACTTGGGCAAATAGCTTGCAGCAACAAAGAAACACAAGCTTTACAATTCATTTTAAAATAAGACAAGGATCCTTTCTATGTATCATTCCTTAGAAAAGTTATCTTCTTGTTTTAAACACATTCCTGATAACTTCAAAAGGTGACCAAAATAAAACAGTATCTACAGATATCATTTTCTGATTTTTTTTGTACATCCAAAGTTAACAACATAAAAAAATAAAACTAGACAGCATTTCACATCCAAGTGCACAGAATCATTTTTGCAAGATTAAATAATGTAAACATTGGGAACAGCCAAATCAGCGAAGAATACCAACACCTCATCCGGTGTTGCCGCTTCGTTAAGTGGTTCAAAATCCAGATCTATAATTGCGCAATATTCACGGTATAGAAAAAGAAATAGATATTAATTTTGACAAATAGCTGCAACTGAGACTTCTTTTTTATTTCTTTATATGTGTATATAGTAATTTATTTTTTTAAATTTTATGTATTTTATTTTTATTTTTGCAGAGGAGCCCAGAGCCTTCTCCTCCTCCTCCTCCTCCTCCTCCTCCTCCTCCTCCTCCTCCTCCACACGCCTCATCTGTCTCCAGCCCGGCCTGACAGGAGACACAGGTTGTTGATTTCATCGTGGGTAGCAAGCTAGTAATAAATTGCAAAGTGCTTTCTCTTTTTCATGCTTTTTGCCAATAACTGCTCCCGCCGTGGTTCTTATTCTTTCCCTTAACTCATTGTCTTTGGGGGAGTTAGACACCGGGAGGTGCCTTGTCGGTCATATTTTTCAGCACGTCATCAATCCTATCATCTTCAATAACAACTGCAAAAAATGGGGGGAAAAGAGAGGTGAGCACGCTTGGGCCCTGCCTGGGGTCTTCGATCTTTCGTGTGCCGCCAAGTGGGGAGGGGGGAGAGGGAGAGGGAGGAGGGCTCACTGCCGGGTGAGACAGCCCCCTCCTCCTCGGAGGCTGCCTAGGGACCCTTTACAGCCAGGCTCTGAACTGCGCTACCCCGAAAGCTGGGTGCCAGCTGAATGGTGCAAAAAAGGAAGCCGAGAGGTGGCGAACGCAGCAGTCGGCTGCAGCCAGCGAGCGCTCTGGCCGCGTCCTTTCCCCACCCGGTGCATTTTATTGAGAAAGGAGGCTCCTTCGCAGAGAAGGGAGAGGAGTGGGAGCCCCGGGTCTCCGAGGCTCTGAGCCCCCAGCGGATGTCCCCAGCGCAGAGCGCGTGGCCAAGGCTGAGTGAGGAGGTGCGGAAGAGCCAGGAGGGGACGCCAGGGCCGGTTCCCACCGCGAGAGAGCTGGCGGAGGGTTCGGTCCTGGCCTGGGCCGGCGGCCTCCCGCCCTTGACTCTCCGGGTGGCTGCAAAGGACAGTCTTCCTTCGCCGCCTGCCTGGGGCTCTGCCTCTCTCACCATCTCGACCTAGCCGAGCCTTTCTCAGTCCCTCGGCGCGACGGTCGCCTCTGGAGATCTCGGGGTCTCTACGTCAGGGGTGCCGCTCACGCTCATTGTTACACTGCTTCCCTGTCCTCCCGAGACCTGCGTCCCAGGCTCCGGGCTCTCCCGCTGCAGCTGCCCCTAGAGCTTTGTCCCCGGCTCTCTGCCGACCTCGTTCTCCCGGGTACCCGCTCCCGTCCACCCTACGTCTCAGTCTCTCCTGACAGCCGTCGGGCAACCTCCTGTCCCCGCGTCTCTGGAGCTCCTCTCGGAACCTCCCGGCGTCTCAGACTCTCTGGGGTTTCTCCAGCTCTCGAGCCGAGCGCCGAGCCGTGGCAACTCCCCACCACCTCCCTTTACCAACTAACACGAAAGCCCCTGCGACCCGAGTGCCCCTAGCCACCGCGGCAGGAGTGGGAGCCTCCCCAACGCGGTTTCCCACGCCGTTCCTTGGGGGACCCTGGGACCCTCCCCCAGGACAGTACAGCGAGCGCAGCTGCAACTCCACTGCGCAAAAGAAGGGGGGTGAGAAATAAAAAAGCAAACTTTGACGCGGGTGGGGAGCGGGTATAACCCTTCGGCCTCCGCCGCAGCTAAAGGCCGCCACGCCCCCGGTGGACCCCACTCGGGATCCAACTGAGGGGGACGCCTACCCTTGGTCTGCTCCAACCCGACCCGCAGTGCGGGATCCCCCAATTCTGCGGGAGGGGATTCCATCCGGTTCGAACAGGCTGTGGTGTTCGGGAGACCCCTGCAAGCCTCCGCCAGGCCGCAGCGCCGGAAGAAGGAAGGAGGTGTCGGGGAAGGGACTGAGGACTCACCCCGCTTGCTCCGGCCGATCTGGCCCAGCTTGGGCGGCCGCTTGTTCTGCCCGGCGCCGAAGAAGTTGTTGGTGTCCTGCAGGCGGCACGAGAAGATCTGGCCCACGTCGCCGCCGTCGCCGTAGGGGCTCAGCTTCTCGTCGCCGTAGGGCAGCACCTCCGACATGGTCGCGTCCGGGGGCTCCGCGGCGGCACCTCCTCCGCCCGCGTCCCCGCCCGCGGCGGACAGGGTCAGCGGCGCTGGGGCCGGGGACGGCCGGCCGGGGTCGGCCCGCGGGCTGCGGCGGCGGCGGCGCCGGCGAGAGGCTGGGGGACACCGCTAGGGCAAGAGCGCGCAGCCCGCGCGAGCGACCCAACGAGCGCCCGCAGCTGCGCTGCGCTGCGCTCGGGCTCCGCGCGCGAGTGGCTGCTGCTCCGGCCGAGGAGAGCAGGACTCACATCCTCGGCGCTCTGGGGCGCTGGGCGGGGGCCGGCCGGGCGGGGCCGCGAGCCGGGAGGGAGGAGGGTGTCCCTGCGAGCCCGGAGGGCGCGGGACCCAGGAGGGCGCACCCGGGGAGCCGGGCGGGCCGGTCCTGCGGCTGGTGCGGGCGGCGGCGCTGGATCCGCGAGGCTGACTGGGGAGCTGCAAGCCGCGGGGCTGCGAGGGGCGGAGGGGGGAGGGGAACAGGGGAGGAGGGAGGGCGGGGGGAGGAAACCCGGAGGGAGGGAGGGGGAGAGAAACCGAGAGGGAGACGGAGAAAAACAGAGACAGAGAGAAAGGGAGGCAGGGGAAGCGAAAGAGGGAGACAGAGGGGGGAGAGGAAGGAGAGAAAGAGAAAACCGGGGGGGGGGGGCTAGATCTAGAGCGGAAAGACAGAGGGAAGAGACCGGGGAGGAGAGGGAGCGGGAGGGAAAGAGAGGGTCGAGAGGGAAAGAGGGAGGAGAGCAGGAGAAGGAGGCAGGGGCCGCGGAGCCAGCCAGCGAGCTGCAAACCAGAAATGCCGGCCGCAGCGCCGAGCGAGGCGCGGGAGGAGGGCGGGAGGGGGGGACCCGCGGGCCGGGGGAGAGATCCCTGGAAGCCAAGCGACGTCACGGGGCCGCGCTGGCCGGCCCGGGCCGCGCTGGCTTCCTGCCCCCGCCCCCAGCACCCGCTGTCCCGCCCGCGCGGCGGGCCCGGGGCGCCCCGCCCCGGCCCGCGCCCCTCCCGCCGGGTGTTTACCCGGCCCCGAGCCGGTGCGCGCCGGCTCCGAGCCCCGCCAGCCCGAGCTCTGCCTCCCGAGGGCAGCTGCGGGGAAAGGACCCGCGATGCACACGCGGGGAAGGACGTGGATACTGACCTCCCTGGAGGCCAGAGGCCAGGGCAAAAGATCCGAGAGCACCGGGGCGACACACGGACAGAGCCTCCCTCGTCCCGGTCCCCTACCACACTTGAGCCCCACTTCAGACCTTCACCCCTCAGCAGCTAGAACTTCACCCCCGGCCCCGGGTTCACTGCGTAGGCCCTGAAGGCCCTGCTCGCGCCACCCTGCCCCGCGACGCCGGGCTCCCGCGGGGCCTCGGTGGGAGGAGGGGGAAGGAAGGCAGCCCCGCCTCCGGCAGGAGAGGGGAGCGCCTCATTACGCCGGGCTTGCCCGGGTTGCCCGACTTTCGGCGCCTCCTTTCTCCGCCGGGGATGTCCCGGGCCTGCCTTACTCTGCCCCCGGGGACCTCCTTTCCAGCAACAACCATGAACCCTGGCAAGAGACTATGGCCTGAGCCGAAGAGTAGGCTCTTCTATCCCATGGGGGAGAGTGGGGCAACCCCAGAGGCCTGGGAGGCGCATCTGCCAAGCAGATGGTAACTCTGAGGGAGCAAGGTGCGTGAGGAGCGCTCATTATCCTCGCCCGGAGCCAGCAGCACCTGCTCTCCCCCCAGAGACCCGCACTGCTCGGCAGAACCGGCCTAATCTTGTAGAGGGGCAACCAGACCAAGGTCACGCAACCTGCTAGAAACACAACTCTCACCTGGTTGAACCTGCAAGAGGTTGACCGTGAAAGAGCACCGTCAGCCTCACTCTCCCCTCCACAGTTAGAACTCTGGTGGGACAGGACTGGAGGGAAAAGGGGTGGACGTTTAATGGTCTGTGGAGTAGAGAGACAACCTGAAAGGAGCCAAACCGTGTTAAAGGACTGGCTGGCTTCCAGAGGCCAGAGCTCCTGAGGAGGAGAGGGAAGCCAGGCTGAGAAATGGGAGACAGGCAATGTGGCAGATGGGATAAGCACGACCTTTGGGTTTGACCCATGACCTGTGTTTGAATCCCAGGCCTGACATTTGCTAATTGTGAGACTTGGGGCAAATCATCTACCCTCTCTGAAGTTCCATAGCTTCAGCTATAAACTGGGGCACATGCCTGGCTAGCTAGCTGCCTGAGGTGCCTTGCCTTTCCCAGCAGTAGTAAGGGGGAAAGTGAAATGAGGCTGGCTGAGAGTGGATGAGCAATAAACACTTAGGAATCACTTAATGGGTGAGAAAGAACAGTCGCACTTCACTCCTTGTCATTTCAGAGCCATCTGAGGGGGAGGATTCCTAGAGATTACCTAGCCCAACCCTGTAATTTTCATGTGGGAAGCAGAAGCCAAGAGGGTTGGGGCTAGCCCCAAATCCCATGACTTGTCCATGGCAGGAGCAGCAGGTCTCCAGGTCACCTCTGCTCTGCTGCACAGCGACCTGTCTCCATTCATTAAGGCTCTACCAAGCATCTGCTTCCAGGTTGGCTTCAAGGCCAAATGCTGGAAGAGAAAGCAAGAGCATAACAAGCAGGATGATAAAGTCACAAGAAGCTCTTACATTTGTATTAGGCTGTTTTTCCCCCAAAGCATTTTTTAGCCATTCTCGACCTTGCTTCTCAAAATAAAATACCTCTCAAGGTCCAAAGAGGAAACTTTGCATCCCTGTTTAACTGATGTAGCAGAAAGAGGGTAAGTGACTTACCCAAGGTCAGAGGCTAGCGATGGAGCCAGGAGAAGCCACTCTTCCAGCTGTGATTTCAGGTGCTGGGAGGGAACTCCCTGCAATGGTGGCAGCATGTAAAGCTAGACCACCCACTCATTTGGCTCCTTCCTTGCTGCTGAGCAGTAGGAAGCAATTTACACACTGAGCATGTACCATGGCCGAAAGACACAGAGAGGGTCCAAGAATCCAGGCACACAGAGCAGGTAAGAGCAAGAAGCCAGTTATAAATCCCAGCTGTTCTTAACTTCACCTTGCTTTGTCCGAACAAGGTCAGAGGTGGCAGCATCTCACCAATTCAGTACCCACTGTCATGACACACACCCCGCCTGAACATGTGGCCCTTGACAAACTGAAAAGGTCTCCTTGACTATTATCTCCTGAATAATCAACCTTCAGAAATGGGAGTCTCTGGCCCATTTAACAGATGAGGTGGCTGGAGGTTAGGTGATCTCTGCAAGGTCACATAGAAATTTCACAAGGGAAAGAGTCAGAATGGCATCTTTCTACCTCTACTTCTCCCAGCTGTCTTTATTACAAAGGCCTCATTTAATCTTCTATTTCTTCCATCTTCAGAGTACATCCCTCCATCCTGGGACTCCATTCCTACTATCTCTCCCCACCCCAGATGCCGAGTGGCTGGCTCTGAGTCAGAAGCCCAGGCCTGTGTTGAAGATGCCAGATCCAGGAGAAGGAAAGGACCAAAAAAGGCTGCCTTCCCTGGTGCCCAGCAAGGAACCCAGTAGTGCCCAGTCAGGAGCAGTAGACCAAGGTGAAGAGTTCCCAGAGGTGGTCAAGTTCAAATCCCTGCTCTGTGATCCTTTCACTTCTCGGTGCCTCAGTTTCCTCACTTGTCAATTGAGGATATAATCATCCTACTCAGTGGTTTATGCTAAAAAAGATCAACCATACATCATGCCTGGCACATAGTACGTCCTCCATAAGTATAGTTATTATTATTAGCCATTGATTCTCTTTGTGGCTTTTAATAAACTGCCTCTTCTCTTCAGTCCTCTGACTTTACATCATAAAATGGGAAAGATCCCATCTTTTTTTCAAGTCTCCTAAATTTAAAGTAGATACACAAAGGTGGGGGTCACAGAGCCCTCCCTACCTCTCAGCTTTCCCTTTGAAATTCACCTGAAACTCCTTCACAGAAAATTTAATTGCAGGACTCTGGAATTAAAAACCACAAGCCTGAACCATCTCCTCAGGCTTGGCCCTTTCAGTATAGACATTCAAGGATTGAAACACTGCAAATGAAGCCCCTACTGCTCTCTGAGCCCTAGGCTACAACTGTGGGGTACTGGGGAAGGCCAGCCCAGCAAGGCCCAGCATGAAATAGAGGTTCCCTCCCATCCCATCCCTCCTGTCAAGATGAGGAGACTGAGGCACAGGCAGCAGCATCAGTGATAAGACCCATTGGACAGCCCTGCAGGGCATCCATGGGCAGGCCAGGACCAGGCCCCTGTAGGGATGGAGCTGAGAGTGCCAAGCCTTGCCAAGACTGGCTCAGGCCCTAGATGATGGGAGGGAAGGATAAGATGCAGTCCACATCAGTGGCCAGCCGGTCACCTCCAGAGAGGCTAAGCAGCCACCCAGCAGGAATGGCCACTGCAAGCCAAGATTGGATTAAAACCATAGTCACTGGAACTCTGGTGGCAGCCAGTTCCCCACCTTCCTGGAAAGGCAGAGCCACTGCCCATGTCACTACCTGCACATGGGGGGAGCGAGGGGTGAGCACCTTGGCTGAGCCAGAGGCTTGGATCTAGATGCAGGAGCATTCAGGGAGCATCTGCGGAGGCCTCGGCGCCAGGCCCAGCCACTCCCAGTTCAGTCAGCTTTGCTGTTGCCATTTGTCCAATCATAGGCCCTTTTTTATTTTTGAATGGAAAATAAAAGGGAATCCGCTGGAGCTACTGGGGCTTCGGTTCCCACCATTTGGGCCCCCTGTCCCCAGTGGGTCCCCCAAAGAATGGCCAAAACTTTGCAGGCTCAGTTTGTAAACCACTTCTAGAGTCCATCTAGCCTGACCCCTCACATTACAGTGGAGAAACGGAGGCCCAGGAGGGGAAGGGCAGAAGCCAGGTCTCCCCTGTTACAGTCTCAATTCCTACCACCTCATCCTTTCCTACCGCCTTGTCGCTCCTCACACTCAGAGTCACAAGCGGGGAGGGAGTCCCTGCCATGCACCACCAGTTGCAATATCAAAGAGATTTGGGTTCAACAATGGATTTTGTGTTCTTCTTTAAAATGAAAAGATCATAGTCATTTTAAAGTTTTTATTATGCCCACAAAACTTGGGTCCCATGCGCTCTCAGGTAGACAACAGCGAGGACAGTCAGGGGAGTGTAGGAACCAAATGTCACCATGATGGGAGTGAGGTCCCCATTCACTTGGGGGGGGGGCAATTCAGCCACCTGCCTGTGCCCTCCCCCATCATTCCATGTCAACAGCTTGGGTTTGGGAACTCTGAGGAGAAATTACCCATAACCCCCAGCCCCAGACTGGCTGGTGGGAGTTGCCGGGGCAGACTGTGGCCTCTATGCTACAGTCAAGGGCTTTCAGGCCAGAAAAGCTGAGTGGCAGCCCAAAGTCACGTAGCTGATGGATGAGAGGCAGCCGGTCCCATCCCAGAGGTCACTCTCTCCACTGTTGGATGTCACTGCCCAGGGGATGTAGATTAGATAGCCCAGACCTGTCATAGGCCAAGGACTCCCCAGGAGGGAATCAGATGAAGGAGACCATTCTCTTTCCCAAGACAGAGAACACTGTTGTGCGTACAATTTCCAGGAGACCTAAGGTCCTCCCAATCTGGATAAGGCTGGATCCTGTCCTGTGACAACCCAACAGCTTTTGGGGCAGGGGTACCAGGGATTGAACCCAGGGGCACTCAATCACTGAGCCCCATCCCAGCCCTATTTTGTATTTTATTTATTGACAGGATCTCATTGAGTTACTTGGCCCCTTGCTGTGGCATCATGATCCTCCTGCCTCAGCCTCCCAAGCTGCTCAGACTACAGGATCTTGCCTCTGTGCCCGGCGAACAGAACAGCTTTTTATACCTTAAGCCCAGAGGCAGCAGGACCAACCAAGGAGACGCCAGAAATCTGGGGTCAGACCCACTAGGGTCTGATCAGAGATGTGGCCACAACCTGCTGAGCCCAGATCCCACCAAGGAGGCTGGTCATGCTCAGCTCCAGACCTTTCAATTTATTTTTCAAACCCTTTATTTAAATTTACTTATTCATTAAGCACTTTCCCATCCCATGGATGTGAAATTGATGCCCATGATAACCCCACAGGGTGGCAAGGCAAAGCAAGGATATCTCTTTTGTGTGGTGGGAAAGGTGAGTCCCAGAAGAGGAAGATGAGCTGCCCATCTGGGGACAGAGCCACCAGCACCACAGCCAACTCTCTCAACAATCAACACAGTTCCCTCTCCAGTATCTGGAGAAGCACAAGTCAAGTGAAGGTCAACTAGGAGACCTGAGTCCAATCCCAGCTCCATGCCCCACTATCTGCATCACCTAAGTGACCTTGAGGTAGTCACTGCTCTTTCTGAACTATAAAATTAGGGTGTGTCTCAGAAGACATGCAGACAGAGTCATTAGAGTAAGGGCAGGGAACAGTTTCATGCAGGGAGTCCCTCCAGGTAGTCCACAGGGCCTGCAGGGGTGGACAGAGGATCTGTTCTTCCTAGAAAGAGAACTTCCTGTGGAATAGGGAGAGCAGAGGTCTAGGGATACTCTCCACACAGGCACAGAGGCCCCACTGGGCCCAAACCTAGACTGAGCAGGGGATGGCATCAGGGGGCCATCTGGGCTGAGAAGAAGGTGGAGCACAGGCAAAGTAGCTGTGGCTTGAGACACTCTCACAGAATCAGAGCTGAGGAACCTCCAAGAGGAAGACAGCCACACAGAGGAAGACACCTGTCCACGTGCTCAGAGGCAAGAGACAGCAGAAAAGGAGCAGAACTACCAACCCACGGAGGGATGGGACACAGAGGGCCAGGGAAGAGGAAGTGAGACGGAAGGGGGAAGCTCGAAGCAGGAGAGAAACAGCAACAGGCCAGGACAGGACTGAGGGAGATGAGCGAGGAAAGAGCCCGTCAGGGAGAAGCAGAATTTCTCACAGAAGAAAATCAATCTAAACTCTGTCATACAGTTTTTTCCAAGCCTCCTCCTTTCCCAGTGTGAAGTCATTTGCGTATTTTAAGAACGTGCAATGCATTATGCATATCTCGTTTTTTGTTTAAAGAAATCATGGTTAATGTATTTGAAGACCTGAATGCCTGGAAAATTATAGAGAAAGACATGTGGGAAATTTCCCCCCTTGGAATTTTCTGGGTGTGTCAAAACTTTCACAGCTGCAATCAGTTCCCTGATGAGCTGGGCAGAGGAAGAAGGAGAGTGGAGAGAGGATTTCTGCTTCAGCCTTCCCAGGCTGAGTCACACTGGTCCTGGGACCAGCGGCCCAGCATCCTCCCTAGATTTCTCAGGCCTGGTCCACAGGCCTCAAGGAAGAGACTGGCACAGGCCTCCCTTTGCACAACCTGTTTCTCCTCCACGTTGTCTGCTGCCTCAACTGCAGGGTCACAGTGCCACCTGGCGGTCGTGGAAGAGACTGCCATATAGGAGGGGTCCCACTGTACATCCTGGGGCTGGGGAAGATAGGAAGAAAGGCAGCCCAAGAGCAAGCTATTGCAAGTAGGAAGCACTACCCTACCGGGCACCTTAAATACTGAGCGGAGGCTCTGAGGGGGCCAAGCTGCGGTTATGGTAATTTGGACATTAACACTAGGATGACTTCATTTGTACCCCCAGGTCTAGGGAGCATTCAGATTCCAGATGCAAGGTGCCTGGCACAGTTAAGTACTCAACCAGTGTTTGTTCAGTTCAGCGGTGGCCCTCCAAAGCCATTTCCCAAAGCAGACACCTTCGGCTTTGAGGCCTCCAATGTTAGATGATGACTCAGGTAGGGACAGGGATGAAGAGCAAAGGACCTGGGGCCTCCTCAGCCCCTCTGAGCAGCGCCTGCCCCATCTCAGGAAAGGGAAATGCCAAGTCCCTCGGTGGCATCTGGACAACAATAAGGCAGCTGCAGGGAAGTGACTAATGAGCACTTCAGGGAGCAGTTGGGGACATCATGCATGGAAACTTATCTCATTCAAAATGGATAACTTCACACTCTCTAATTAGAGAGAAAATGTGCTGTGCGCCCCAGCTCAGCTTTCTGAGAACGCAGGCCAGGGCACAGCTAGCCAGGAGGGAGTCACGTCTCATCTCTCAGCCCCACAGCCCCACAGGAGGGCTTCAAAACGCCCTTCCAGGTCCCTCATTTGCTTTCCATCTTGTGGACATGCAAAATATCTGAGCCGTCTGGAACCTTGGAGAGCTTCTAATCCAACTTGCTCCTTTTAGAGACAGAACAAAGGCCCAGAGAGTCAAATCGCTGCATCAAGATCACATAGCAAGCCGGGCGCCATAGCCCATGCCTATAATCTCAGCAGCTTGGGAGGCTGACACAAGAGGATCATGAGTTCAAAGCCAGCCTCAGCAACTTATCGAGGCCTTAGCAACTCAACAAGACCCTGTCTCTAAATAAAATATAATAAAGGGGTTGGGGAGATGGTTCAGTGGTTAAGTGCCCCTGGGTTCAATCCCTGGGGGAAAAAAAATCACAAAGTGATGGTACTAGTACCAGAGAGAAAGCCAATCTTTGGGTTCCCAGTTTGACGATTTATCACCATCCAATGATGTTGTCCTAACTCTCCTGTGTGGAGTCCCAAAGCTCTAGACAGGTCACTGGACATGATGTTCTTCCTACACAATTCATCCCTCTTGGCACCCAGGCCTTAAAGAAGACCCTCCCCTTACTCATTACAACCAAGTCACGGCTGTCATCTTCAGTCTGAGAGCTAACTCCTCCAGGCAGCCTTCCAGGATTGTTTCCTTCACACCTACTATCTCACTCACTGGTTTACTCCTCCATCTCATGGACATTCAGGATTAAGAGGTCAGACTCGGGGGTTGGGCTGCCTGAGTTTCAATCCTATCCCTAGCATGCTCAACCTCTCTGGGCCTCAACTTCCTTTTATTTAAAATATGGATAATACAAACACACACGTGAGAATGCAATCACACACAGCACTCATCAGGTCCCTAGCAAGGAGCCAGCCCTGGTGTCCACCCTAAGTAGTGCATACTGACAACCGAAGCTGGAGAAGGAAATGAAAAAATACAGCCCCTGCCTGAGATCTGTACAATATGGTTAAGAGCAGGAACAGAGAAACAAGAATGTGGGGCTGGGCTGGGGCTCAGTGGTAGAGCACTCGCCTCACACGGGCAAGACCCTGGGTTCGATCCTCAGCACCACATAAAAATAAGTGAAATAAAGGTATTGTGTCCAACTACAACTAAAAAATAAACATTTAAAAAAAAGGGAGAGAGAGAGAGAAACAAGAATGTATTTTGGGCCCGGCATGGTGGAGCACACCCCGTATCCCAGCCACTGAGGAAGCTGAAGCAGGAGGATCCCAAACAAGCTCAATTCTGCCTGGGCAACTTAGCAAGAGGTTGTCTCAAAGTAATTAAAAAAAAAAAAAAAAAAAAGCCAGGGTTAGGGCTGGGCTCAGGGAGTGCCTGCCTCGGCACATGTGAGGAACTGGATTTAATCTTCAGAACCACATAAAAATAAATAGTGTCCTAAAAACTAAAAACACTATTTAAGAAAAAAAAAGGGGGGGGCTGGGGATGTGGCTCAAGCGGTAGTGCGCTCGCCACCTGGCATGCGTGCGGCCTGGGTTCGATCCTCAGCACCACATATAAACAAAGATGTGTCCGCCGAAAACTAAAAAATAAATATTAAAAAAAATTTTAAAAAAGACAATAGCCGGATGCAGTGGCGCATGCCTGTAATACCAGCAGCTAGGGAGGCTGAGGCAGGGGGATTGCAAGTTCAAAACCAGCTTCAGCAACTTAGTGAGATGCTAAGCAACTTAGCAAGACCCTGTCTCTAAATAAAATACAAAAAGAGGCTGGCGATGTGGCTCCATAGTTAAGCATCCCTGGGTTCAACCTCCAGTACCAATAATAATAATAATAATAAATAAATGTAAAGAACTGGTGATGTAGCTCAGTGGTAGAGGACCCCTGGTTCAATCCCAAGTACTGCAAAAAAAAAATTTTTTTTGGAATCTCAAAAGAGGGACATCCAACCAGTCCAGAGGGGAAGGGTCAGGGAAGCTTTTCTGGAGGCGAAACCTCAAGCACAGTTTAAAGGGTAGATAGACTCAGATGGTGAAGGAAGGCCTCGACTACAAAGCAGGATCAGCATGAGCAAAGGCAGGAAGAGCACGGCAAGTGTTGGGAACTCAATTGCTCAGTGTTGCTGAAGTCACAAGTGTGAGACCAAGAGGGATGTGGACAGGCTTGGAGCACTGGCCAGAGCTGGGTCATGCAGAGCTTTGCGTGACAGAGCCACACCCTGATTCTGTAGGTGGCAAGGAGCTCAGGTTCTTGTTATGAGGGACATGGTCAGGTTGGTGGCTTAAATAAATCACCCTGGATTTGGAGGCGCATGCTTTTCCTCTCGTGGGCTCTCCTGCAATGACACACTGCCCTTCATTGGTTTATTTCTAAGGGTCAGAGATCTGCTGCAACCTGGCCAACCTCAAAGACCCTCTATGGATTGACTGACCCCTTGCAAACTCATTAAAATTTAATTGCCCTTGGACCATTAAGAGGTGGTTAGGTCACAGAGTGGATTAAGGCCATTATGGAAAGAGTGGGTTAGTTATCTTGGGAATGGAGTCCTATTAAAAGGATGAGTTCTACTTTTTTTTTTGGGGGGGGTCTCTCTTGGGCTTCCTCACCATGTGACACCCTCTGCCATGTTGTGATGCAGCAAGAAAACCCTTTTGCCAGATGCTGGTGTTTGCTCTTGGACTTCCCAGGCTCCAAAACCTCAAGAGAGAAATCTGTTTATTGTAAATGACTCAGTCTCAGATTTTTCTCTTACAGTAGCCAAAAACAGCTGAGAGAAAATTTCCAGCTATAATATTCTGTGAACCACAAGCATTCCAAAGAACTGAGCCCTCATCCCTAGAAGACTTGCAAGTAATTAGGATGCTCTGAAGCACAAATCTGAGCCCTGTGCAGGCAAAGACTGGGCCTTATGCATTTTACATTCCCAGACACAAAATACAAATGTTAGATGGATAAATATCCACGAGTGACACCCTCACATTCCAGAAGCCCTGCAGGTTCACCAGCCTCAGCGCTATCACCCAACTGGCTTCTTCAAATCCAGGGACCAGACTAAAGGGCATCCAAGGATGGCCTGATTTGTCAAGGTGTTTGCTTCTTTAATTTTCCTTAGAATTCTGAAAGAATTAGGCTTCTGAAGACTGCCTGCCAACCCTCTCTACTAGGATCTGCTGGAATGCTCATGGTGCTGACTGGTATGTAAAATGCTGTTTATAATAATAAATGCAGTTGGTTCTCCAAATCTGTGGGTTTTGCACTTGTAAATTTAATCAGCTGAAATCTAAAGTATTCCAGGGCGTAGGGAACTGCATCTATACTGAACATGTAGACATTTACTGCTCATCAATATTATACACAATAGTATACCAACACAGCATTTACCTTGTAGTAGGCACTATACGTGATCTAGAGACAATTTAAAGTGTTGGGGGGTGGGTGTAGCTCAGTGATAGAGCACTTGCCTAGCATGTGGGAGGCCTGGGTTCCATCCCCAGCACCTCAAAAACACACAAAAACAAAGTGTAGGGAGGAACTACACAGGTTATAATTTTAGGCCATTTTATGAGGAATTTGAGCACCTATGGATTATGGCATCTGCAGAGGTCCTGGAAATAATTCCCTGTGGGTGAGGAGGACCCCACCCAGCTGCCTCATGGAAAACCTGATGCAGTCCCAACCTAATGTAATCAAAAGTCGGGGGCTTTGTCTTCAGGCAGTGGTAGCCTTGACCTCCCTTTCTGGTTTGCTGTATTAGAAACAATACCCCTAAAGAGCCTAACATTGCCTGGTTTGTGATTATGTGGCCACAGGCAAGATGTAACTCCACCAAGCCTGTCCTCATTTATGAAACAGAAGTGACAACATCCACTGTGTAGGACAGCAAGCATTAATGCATAAAGCAGCTCCCAGACGTTCTGAGCACCAGCAGTAATCACTTAAGATGATTCCTGCCCACCACTGCTGCCCAGGAGCAAAGTGACTGAGCACAAGGCAGACAGGAAGACATCATTCACAAAGATCCCACTTAGTACTAACTTTCTACCTCCTTCCTCCCATCATTCCCTGTCCCACACAGATCTAGGGCCACTGGATCCTCCTGGAGATGAGGCTCCTAAAGCAAGATAGAAACTGCCACAGAAGGCCACAGCAGGGAGTGTGCCCATTTCAGTCCCAGACAAGCCAGGATCAAGCAGGGACCTCCAATGCCCAGTCTTCCTCCAGTATGGGCACCACTGCTCTACCAACTCTGGGAGCCAGTATCTCATGGAGTGTCCCGTTGACAGAGGAATCTGTTGGGCCTGCTGCTGATGGGCAGCAAACAATAGTTCAGATTGGGATCCATCACATGACAGCTCTTATGTCCTCACCCCCATGAACTTGCCCCCTCAGGGCCAATTTCTCATCTATACAGGGAAGCCGAGGACTCAACCTGAGAGCTGCCTGAGGGGGAACTCACTTTGCAACTGAAGTTTGAAGTGGTGTATGGTGTAACACCAGGCACACAGCCGTGCCCACTGTTTGCCCTTCTGTCCCCCAAGGCCGTACCCCGGCCAATGCTCCCAGGAGAATCCTCAGTGCTCCGATGTTCAGGACATCCAGACAGACTTCAAAGATAGCTGTTAGCCAGGCCAGGCGTGCCTGACCATGGGCTGGCTGTCCAGGAGGGTCCTTTGGGCTCACCAGACTCCTCCCGTGGTGGCAAGCATCAAGGTTTCTCCACTGCTGAGCTGCACCTCAGCTGGCGGAACCTAGACCACCTCACAGCCAAAGAAGCCTTGAAGTCCCCAGTTTTCATTCTGTCCCAGCAGGGATCAGCTCCATCCTGGGAAGCCTCAGCTTAGCCATTTAACTCATTAACAAATAACAGGCAAACACAAGGCCGCAATGTTTAATTTGTGCTGTTCACATGGGACACTGCTTATCGCTAGTGTCAGCCCCCTGAGAGCACCCCTCCCCCCACACAGAGGAGGAGCAGGGGATGAATGTTCAAGGACACAGAAGGGAAATAAGAGCTGTGTGCACGATTCTTGGCCACTCAGAGGCAGGAAGGACGCTCCCCAACTTCTCCTGCACTCACAGGCTCAGCACAGGGGCGTGAGGAGTGGAGGGTAACAGGGAACACGATGCTGGGATTGTGCCCCGGCCCCAGGCAGGGGTCGAGGGGCGGGCTTGAGAGGCCCAGAGCTCAGGGTGCCGGCTGGCTACTTTTCCTAGACAAAAGCAAGCAAAGAAGCTGCCACAAAGAAGCTGCAAGAGCTGGGGGCCAGGAGGGCTGTGCCCTCGCTGCTTCCTTCAGCGGAGGCCTTTTGGGCTCATCCTTTGTCAGGCAATCCTGAGCTACCCAGGCCTGCCCAGCTGCAGCAGCTCCACATCAGGGCCAGAGGTCTGCTCTGTGTCCTGCCCTTGGTCAGTGAAGATACCAGCAGGGCTGTCAGACCAAGCGAGAGACACCTCTTGGCGTCTGCTGATCCGTGTCCCACTGTGTAGGCAGAAACAGATGTGCTGACCTCACCCCCTCCTGCCCTGTCCACATGTGTGCACACATTTGGGAGGCAAGCAGGTGAGGGGAAAGACACAAGTGACCTGCCCAGCCTGACAATTTGAAGAAAGACCTTATCCCCGGTGGAAGCAAAAGGAAGAAAGCAAGGGCAGTCTCTGCAGGTACGGCTCTGGAAGGCCCGGAGCTCAGCCTTTCCTCTCTGAGGTCTGCAGCAACCAAGAGTCACCAGAAAAGATCAGTGGCTTTGGTGCTGAGGTGACAGGATGCTTTATCATACACATACACACCCCCAGCAGGTTCCTAGGAAAAAATGCCAGGCCTTGGAACCCACCCAGGGTGGGGCCCCTCTAGATGCTCTAGGGAGGTCAGAAAGGCTCTCTGCTGGTGGAGGTGTGGGTCTGGAGAGACTCCACTCAGTCACACCTGGAGGCAGAGCTACCCCCATGGCTGCTCTTCGAAAGGCCTCAAGAATGAATCCCCACTCGGGGAGGGTGGCTTCCAAGTGCAGCCACGTGCTGCAGAACCGCTAGCTAGCTGTTGTACAGGGGAATCACCCGGGTGATCTCCCGCCGACAGATGGGGCACCTCTTGGGCTCTGGCAAGGCACGGTAGCACTCACGACAGGAACAGACATGCCCACACTCCAGGAAGACGCAGGACTTGAAGCTGCTCAGACACACGACACAGGCACTCTTCAGACTCTCCCGGTCCTCAGGCGAAGCTTGACTCAGCAGCTGGGCCTCGTGTTCCCGGAATTCCTCCTGCAGCTGCTCTACGCGCAGGCGCTCCTGCCGCTGCAGATACTGTTTCCGGAGAATAAAGAAGAGGGTGACACACGTGGTGAAGCCAAACACCAGGGCCAGAACCTTCCAGAGTCTGACGCTTGACTCTTGCCTTTGCAGCAGGCTGTCAAAGTCCTGGCTGCTTAGGTAGTACTGCATGCCTTGCTTGGGGGGCTGCAGGCGCACGGAGTTGTTGTCTAGGACCAGTTCACCAACCCCCGTCAGGGTGGCCCCCACCTTCAGCATCTCTTCAGTCTCTTGGATGCCTTTGGGCCGTTCTCCACTGATGTAGTGGCCAATGACATCAGTGAAGGACTGGACCGAGGGGTGGAACTTCTCGTACACAGTCTCCAGGCCCAGGTCCACAGAGTCCAGGGGCTTCAGCACTCGTACAGCCACAGCCACGCCATCCTCATGAGGCACCAGATCAAAGGGCACAGTGTTGGTCCTCTGGTGAATGATCTTTGAACAGTCATTCCTAAAAGAATAAGAGGACTAAAGATGAAACCAAGTGCCAGATATCTAGGCAGTGGGAGATCACCTAAGTGGCAGCAGGACAGGACAGAATTCACTCTAACTAGGACTGCAACAGCAATCACTAGTCTCTGACCTCATGATGTGAGGCTGCAGTGCCTAGGTCCTCAGGTGGGGTCAGTGGGCAGAAAATACCAGCAGAGGTCCCTTTGCCACTGTCAGATAGACATCTGAGACAAAAGTTGCTAGAATCAGATGGAGAATTGGTACTCCATGTAAGGGCACAAAATTATTTTAACACTGAAGTCATTAATCTATAAATCAGTGGTCCTCAAACTTTACAGTGCTTAAGAATCAACAGATTCCAGGTCCCTTCTAACCTGAAAATTCTGGTTTGGTAGGCCAGGATGTGGGCCCAAGAATCTGCATTGTAATAAGCTGCCTATGGGCTCTGACAGAGGTCCATGGAACACACAGCCAGAATCACAGGCTGGTTTTCAACCTACTCAGGAGATGCTGAAGACAGCAATCTCAGATCAAAATTGTTAAAGAGGGGGGTACCCAGAACCCCAGCCTATGGACAGACCAGCTACCGTTTTCATTGGGGTGGAAAGAACACATACCAAAGGTGGGTTGTTCGATTCCACACCATCTTGTGCTCCTGAAGCGTCAGTCGCTGGATTACCCCCTTGCAGTTCTCAACAAACTGACTGTTCAGCGTTTCTTTAACAGATCGCACAGCTCCTAAACAGAAACAAATCATTTCATTTCTGAAGAACTGTTCTGCCCTCTCTTTCAGGTGATTCAGAATGTGGTTTTGGTCTCTTAATTAACGTGAATACATTTGTATTGTACCACCCTAAGATACATCTTAGGAGCACTATGCTGAGCACCTTACCTGGGTCACATCATTTAAGTCTCACAACAACTCTACAAAGTAGGAATTAGTTTACAGATAAATAATCTCTAGTATAATAAGAGATCTAAAAAGGTTTGAAAATTTTTCTCAAGGTCACAGGGCAATCACTCAGATCTTTCTAACCCCAAAGTACATTCAGACAATGAACCCCAACACCATAAAAGGCTCTTAATGTCAGCCAAGACAATCTTTTTGTTTTTGCAGTAGTAGGGATTGAATCCAGGGCCTTGTGGGTGCTAGGCAAGTACTCTACACTGAGCCACACCCCCAGCCCAACCAAGATAATTATCAAACTTTTGGAAGAAGGAAGTTGTTTTCCATTACCATTAAACAAACATACCTTCAATAACAGCATAAGGCACACATTTTCCTGGAGCTTCTGAAAGAATACTCTTTAAATCTTCACCCAAGTGGATTTTCTTAGCTCCCTAAACACACATACACACACACAAAAATTAAATTGGCCATTGAATACTAACATAGTCAACCAAACTTAAGGGCAAAAAAAGATCTTTTGTTTTTTTCATGTTGAGAATAAAAAAAGCTGAGCAGAAAGAATACTACAGATAATTCGACTCCAAAAGCTGTCCCAGAGTTTCAACATGTAAAACGGGCTAGGAGCAGGGCCTCTGCTCTTTAGTCACTGCAGACTGAGGGTGCCACATACATTCTTTTTTCTATTTAACCAAAACCGATGCCCCTTTTAATTTGAACACATTTAATCTCTTCTTGACAATACAGTGCTGTTGTATAAAGCACATGGTAGAGGCTCAAAAAATGGTAGGTGTTAATTACCACCGTGCCTCTGTGAATGGATGCCCTGCACTCTGTTATAATAAAGAGGTGCCTTTGCTTTCTTCGGGCAAGTCTCTGATAACTGGTGCCCAACAGTGGTCTGCTACTTTTTAATTTGTCTTTCTTCCCTCTCACAAACAAGCCTGCTGTTACTTCTGTTGCTGTCTTCCTCCAACAACCCCCAGTTCTCCCACCCCTGGTGCTCCCTTCTCCTGCCTTACTCTAAAACATTTTTTTGTCACTGTGCCATACCATCTGATCATGCGCTTTTGTTGGTCAAGCTGTACTAGAATGGAGTCTCTCCTACTACTGAGAATAGCGCCAGACATACAGGAAGTACTTGGTATATATTTGACAAATAAATCAATGATTAAAGTACTTAGATACACCATTGTACTAGGCACTATGCTAAGCACTTCAAATGCATAAACCTATTAATGCTGGTGTTGTCCCCATACAGTAGGCATTATTACCTGCAATTACAGAAAGGAAACCAAGGCTCAGAGCAGTGTAGCAACCTGCCTACTTTACAGTTAGTTAAAGAGAGAGAGAGAAAGAGAGAAAATCCATCACTATGGACAATTAGAATTTTAAAGGGCAGAGCCCAGCATGGTGATGGTGCACACCTGTAATCCCAGCATCTTGGGAGGCTAAGACAGGAGGATTGAGAGTTCAAAGCCAGCCTCAGCAACTTAGTGAGATTGTAAGCAACTCAAAGAGACCCTGTCTCAAAATAAAACATAAAAAAGGGCTGGGGATGTGGCTCAGGGGTTCAATCCCTGGTACAAAAAAAAAAAAAAGAAGAAAGAAAGAAAGAAAGAGAAAAAGAGAAAAAAAGAATTTTTAAAGGGCAGAGGGGTGGTGAATAAGTTCAGAAAGACATTGTGTTGATTAACCTCATCCCCAGTAACTCTGGGGAACTCAACTGATCTGAATCTCAGTTTCCAAAACTGTTAAAGATGAGGGAAACATAATCTCATAGCATTTTTTACGTGGATTAAGTGAATTTCAAGGAGTGGAAGAATCCAGCCCAGGGGTGGGCAGATGGGAGTATTCAATAATTATGCACTCCTATCACTATGAGAAACACAAAGGGTATAACAAACCCTACTCTGGAAGTTTCTTAATCCAACCGAGAAAAGAGAATCTAAAATATCAGGAGTCTCAATTCTTTTTCAAGGAGGGGCTATTTCATCCTTATAAAGAAACTAATTAGCAAAGCTTTTAAGATCACCCAAAGATCACCTGGAGAGTTCATTCAAGATCCTCACCCCCAGCCAACTTGAAGCCAAATTGGTTTTGAAATCAGAAAGTGAAGTATCAGCCACACTCAGAGCCAACAGACTTAGCAGTAACTTGTTTATTTAATTAGATGAACAACAGGGCAGCTGGAACCTCACCAGGATGCCATTTGCACAGCAAATCCAATTACCTCACAAACTGGTTCATTCTAGATTCCTAAACTTCTTACCTGCAGGGATTTCCCACATTTGTTTCTAAGCTCTTAATGAAAACAATCTGGTGATAAAGAACTTATGTTTGGAAATCTGCCCTTCATACAAATTAAATCTTTTGTTTGAAATTTCACAATTCAACTACTAAACAAATCCACTAACATTTATTGAGCAACTACCATTCTCAAACAGAACCTAGAAGGAAAAACCCTGTCTCTGACCTAGAGGTACACCTCTCTGGACCACTCTGACAGTTCCATTAAAATAATGTGGTCAATCGGGGGGAAAAAATAATCCTACCCTAGGACTCAAAAGACCCAAGTTCCAAGGTAAATAGCTATGTGACCTATCCTCTGAATCTCAATTTCCCAATTTACAATGGGGGGAGGGGTGTTGTCATTTCATCTACCTCAGAAAACTACTGTGCAGAAAAAATGAAAACAATGCTGTGTAAACTGTAAAATGCTGTTCAAAAAATGAGTTGAAAAAAATAAGTATAATATAAAAAGGGAAAATTTGTTGAAGCAAGGAGTTTTTAAAATAAATGGGTCTCGGTACTTGCAGTTCCCGGGTCTGAACTGCAGCCCCATCTCCTCCTTGTATTCTCCTCAAATGTCACCTAGTTTAAAATAGCAAGCCCCCTTTCCTGCCTTGTCCACAACACGTCTCCCGGGCTACACCACCTGTATACCGTCTGTCCCGCTGTCACCAGCATGGAATCTTCACGAGGACAGACTAGTCTTTGCTACTCACTGCCTGGCGCACGGTTCGAGAAACAGTTCCAGAACAAAGTTAAAGAAGAGTCGTCCTGAGTAACGAGAGGGGCTTAGGGCTAAGGGGCAGAGCGGCCGTGGTCTCAGACCCGACTTCGCACCCCTGCTCCTCCGGCGGGGCTGGGGAACACCGTCCCGGCGCCGGCTTCCTCTTCTGCAGGCTTCCCACTGTGGGGTGGCCAAGGTGAGCTGTGGGTCCCCGCGGCCGCGGGCAGACACGCCCGGCTGAGGCCAGGCCGGCCCGAGCACTGACCTTGAGCTCTTGGGCGACCCGGGCCTTCTGCCGGTACACGGAGTACAGGACGGCGGTGACGACGGAGCTCGTGCCCAGGAGGATGAACTGGCCCAGCGAGGGCCGCCCTCCGCTCTCCATGGCGGCGCTGAGTCGGGGCGCAGCCGGCGACACCGAGAACAGACCGCGAACCCCAAGCCCCACCTCCCGCAGCCGGGACCGCACCCCCACACGGTACTTCCCGGACGCCCTTTTCCGGAAACTCCAGTCGGTCGCATGGCGATGACGTACATCAGAGCCGGAAGTGGAGGCGGGGCAAAGGGGGCCGGAAGGCGGGGTTGCCAGGGCGACCGCTGAGCTGCGGAGGTCTCGAGGGAAACGGACCTCCGCACCCCGGCGCCTGGAGAGGCTTTGTGGAGTCGAGAGACTTTTTGCCACTGGGAGGCCGTTTCCCTGCGATGCGCAGAGCACGGCCACGACTGGCGCGCCCGCCAGAGGCCTCGATCGCTCTGGTTTTCCGGGGTGACTGGGTTGGTTGATGGGTTGTTCGATGTTTCCGCCATTAGATTGGGAAGAAAGAAGAGAATCGTGCGTTAAGCACTTGGGAGTGTTTGCGTTTTAGCTTTGGGACAAACACTTTGCGAGCTGGATTGCATTCTGTCCTTAGACGGGAAAACAGGCCAGAGCGGTTAGAGGATGTGCCCAAAGCCGTACTGCTAACGCGAGCTAACGAGGAATTCTCCTTTCCTCCGCTTCAAGACTGCAGACCAAATAGCCCCGTGATCCGCTCTCACCGAATAAGAGCACGTTAAATTAAATAATGATTAAATTATTAAACAATAATTACAGCTCCGTTTATTGGGTGCCTATTATGTGTCTGGTACTGCGACAAAATTTAATCCCCACAACACGGCTGCAATGCAGATTACAGATGAGACTCAGGTGAAACGACTTCCTCAGTCATGTGGCTGACAGATGGGCTTCAAATCCAGGTGATTATTAAGGGATTTATTATAATTATTATTGGTATTGGGGATTGAACCCAGAGACGCTCAGCCACTGAGCTATATCCCCAGCCCTTTTGTATATTTTGAGACAGGCTCATTAAGTTGCTGAGGCTGGCTTTGAATTCCTGGTTCTCCTGCCTAAACCTCCCAAATCTCTGAGATTACAGGCGTGCACCACCCCCACCCCCATCCCTGTGCCCAGCCCCGCATTCAGAGTCTTCAGACTTTTCTGATCTCTAAGGCTAAGGCATCTCCTTTCTAAAACAATCAGATATGCCCAAAATCTTATCCAAAACATCAACCTGTAAATTACGTATTCATTGAGCTATTTCCTACAGCTTATGCTTTAAATTTTGGAAGATGTGGGGATGTACCTGTTGGTCCAAATCAAGATTACATCTCAACATTGTTTTTAATAACAAAAGAATGAAAACAATCTAAATGTCATCAGTAGTCAAGTGGTTAAATAAATGTTTGAAAAAGAACATTGATATTTGCATGTCTAAGGAAGGATTCACAAGAAGCTGGTAATTCTGTTCATAGGAGGAAACTGGGTGGTTAGAGAACAGATGTATTGTTTTTGTATCTTTTTTAAAAATATTTTTTAGTTGTTGATGGATCTTTATTTATTTGTATGTATGTGGTGCTGAGTGCATGCTAGGCAAGCGCCCTACCACTGAGCCACAACACAGCCCTGTGTTATGTATGGTCTATTTTGAATTAATAAAACTTAAAAGAACACAAGTCAGTGACTCACAACCAACCATTTCAGAGGACCTCCTGCAGGCAAGGCTCTGGGCCTTATTCATCCAGGTCCTTCTCTAGCTGTTTAGGGCCTGGTGGAGAGGCAGATAGGATCAGAGATAGATACCTTTTGACCCAGGCCCAGTGGAATTAAGGTGAGCAAAGTGCCACCAGTGGTGTATGCTGTAGGGGTGTTGTTATCTATTCTCAACAGGGAAGGGATTTGAATTCTATAAACAGAATGAAGGTGGCATGGCAGGCCAGGGAGGATATAGGAAAGACTTTCAGGCAGAGGGAAAGAGTAGCAAAAGTGCAAAGCTGCCAAGGTGGCCAGGGTAGGTGTTATGGCAAGATTGTAATAAATCATAAAGCAGGAGACAGAAACTTTATGCACCAGCTGGCCATCTGGATCCACCAGCTGGCGGGCCAAGGGGGAGGCCACAAGTCTACACCCTTCAACCCCCTCCAGGGGTTTGAGTACATTTTTTTATAGCATAAGTAAAGCATGTCAGTACATTAATCATAAGTGGCTGTTGCTATGATTCAACACCATAAACAAACATCATGAGATCTAAAATCAGAAGCAGAAGGGAAAGTGGGTCAAAGCGACCCTAGTTGAGTACAAGTTAAAGAATGGTTCTAATATCTAGACAATATTCTCTGATAGGGTACATTGCCCAATAAAAATGGGCACCAAAAAGAGAACAATTTTACATTGCATAAGAATTGTCATTTTGAATTGCCAAACATGCTATGCTAAGCAACTGTTGATGGGTGCAGAGGCAGGAGAAGCTTTCCCAGGGGAGAAGCATTTCTTACATGTCATGGAGTCTCGGGGTCAAAAGGAGTCTGTTTGCTCATTGCCCATATAGCCTGACCCATAATATTGGTGGGCGCCAGAAGCATGCAATTGAAAAGGAGGGTTGAAGCCAGATCCTACAGGTCCCTCAATGCCAACCAAAACTTTAAATTTCATCATTTTGGGGATGCAAGCCAATAAATCTTAAGGATGAGCAAGAGCATGATCTAATCACTTTTTTTTTTAATAATCAGAATTCCTGCATCCTTGGATCACAGCAAGGGAAAAACAAAAAAGAGGTCATAACATTGAAAACTGGGAAAGTGTCTCCACTGCAAATAGATCAAGGATTCTTGTTTTATCTTAGGCCATCTAGTTTTATTCTCCAGGCTCCTTGTTAAAAGAATCATTACTCTTAAATGAGACACTTTGATTTCAAGTAACTCTGCCATTTTTGGCCAAAGGCTGAAATCCTTCATTAGCCATGCTGAGCACATCCTACTGGGACAGTTTGAAACTTATAACATGTGGGCCTTGTTAGGAACAGTGAGAGATGGGCAATTTCAGCTGTAGCCAGATGTCCCCAGGGAACCACTCCCAGCTTTGAAGGCAGTTTCACTGAGTCACAGTTAAAGATGAGCTTGTCTGGAGAAAGTGAGGTAAGTTCCTAAGCCACCAGTCAGAGCTTTGAGCAGGTGAGGAGCTGAGCTAGGAAAGAGGCCAGTAAGGACAATACCACCACGGGAAGCATGTCACCTCAGACCTAAACTCACATTTCCCCTTGGAGCAGCAAAAATTCCCTGCAAGTCGTGGAGCATAGACCTCTTAGGCATTCACCAGGGTCGAGGGACCAAACAGATATGAAGGCAGGAATCTTCTACCTATCCAAACATTGCCAGACAGGTGCCACCAGAAACAGGAAGTAGAAAAGTTGTCAAAAATAGCATCCAGTTTCCATACAGAACTTTCCCTTGGGATAGCACCTATATAATCATCAAGAATTATCTAATATAGCCAAAATATTTTTTCTATAGTTCTCGGGATTGAACTCAGGGCCTTGCAAATGCCAGGTAATTATACCACTGAGCTACTGGCCCAGCCTGAACATATTTTTTATGCATTTATTTTTATGTGGTGCTGAGGATCTAACTCAGGGCCTCACACGTGCCAGGCAAGCACTCTACCACTGAGCTACAATCGTGGTCCTTTTAAATGAGCATTTATCCCATGCAATGTTCTCTCCCAGATACACAGTGGGACATAGGGACAATGTGCAGGACATGCTCTCTGACCTTGCAGAGGGTACCATGCACTGACTTTCTTTTTTTTCCCTGATACCAGGGATTGAACCTAGGGGCGCTTAACTACTGAGACACATCCCTAGTCTTTTTTTTTATATTATATTTAGAAACAGGGTTTCATTGAGTTGTTCAAGACCTTGCTAAGTTGCTGAGGTTGGCTTTGAACTTGCGCTCCTCCTGCCTCAGCCTCCCAAACTGCTGGGATTACGGGCGTATACCACTACGCCAGGCTGACTTTTTTTCTTTTTGTAACTACTTAAACCTTACCTGTTTGTGAAAATTTTAAAAAAAAATCTAACAAAACCTCATAAAATGGAACATGCCATAAAACAGATGTATTTTAAAATTTTATTTTTAAAACACAGCTATAAAGAAAAAAAAACAGCTAAAAGAAGCAGAAAATTACCAAGTGGATAGGCATCTAGATGACTTCATCATGCCGTTGGATCCCAGCCTTGACCATCGAGCTACCTAACAGCCATGTCAAAAAGGAAATGTATTGGGGTACAATTTAAAAAGGTGGGGCAAACACACAAAAGATTGCTTTCAAGGCAGTTTGTGAAAAGCCAAAAGAGGAGGGAATCAAGTTACCTGTTGGTCAGTTGATCTGCCATCCATCTGTGAAAATGCTGCTGTCAGAAGCTCTAGAAGAATGTAAGCTTCGAGGCATGGTGGGTGGGGGGGGTCACTCTCGGTGGGTTTGCCTTTGCGATCTCCTTTGGACCCAGTTAGGGTTTATTTGCCGTCGACTGGCCAAAGTTTCCAGCAAAAATGATGCAAAAAGATGTTGTAAAAAGAAAATTGGCCCCTGGTTTGGGGATGTAGGTCGGGGGTGGGGCGCTTGCCTGGGTTCAACCCCTAACACCACCAAAAAGGAAAACCTGGTCCCTGAGGATGGAGTGATGGGCGTGGCCTCACCAGCTCCACACACTACTGGAGAAGGGTCCCTGCTTTACCATAGAATTCCTCAATTGCTGCAGTTGTCACTTTTGGCCACAGGGAAGCTCCAAGAGCACAAGATGCAGGTCTGTGCCTGTGAAACCATCACCACAATCAAGACAGCAAACATACCCATCACCCCCCACTCCCCCACCCCCGCCCATCCCCAGGCAACCACCAACCTGCTTTCTGTCTCCTTACATCAGTTTGCATTTTCTAAAAGTTGACATACACGGAATCAGACAGCTTACGGCTCTCTTCTCTAGCTTGGAATAGAACAATTTCACTCAGGATAATTACTTTGAGATTTGTCTTGTTGTCGAATGTATCAGTAACAGTCCATCCCCTCTTCATTGCCAAATAGTATTTCATTGTATATCCAATTTGTTTTGTAGATTTTAACTGCTACAAATAAAGTTGCTATGAACATTCATGCAACCATGCACCAGTCTCTGGCTGATCGTGTGCTTTTAGTTTTCTTGAATCAATTCCTAGGACTGGAGTGGCTAGATCATATGGTATATATAGATAGGCTTAAGGTATTTTTCTTTGTTTTGTTTTGTTGTTGTTGTTGTTTTGTACCAGAGACTGAGCCCACACCTGAGAGCCACACCTCCAGCCCTTTTTTATTTTTTGAGACAGGGTCTCCCCAAGTTGTTTAGGGTCTAAGTTGCTGAGGCTGGCTTTGAACTTGTGATCCTCCTGCCTCAGCCTCCCAAGCTGCTGGGATCACAGGTTTAATTTTTAAGAAACTGCCAAACAGTTCCCAAAAGGACTGTGCCATTTTACATTTCCGACAATATATGAGAGTTTACCTACCGAAATTCCACATCTTAACATTTGACATGATCAGCCTTTTGATTTTAAACATGTTACAGCTGTGTAGTGGCATTTCTCCCGGTTTTAATTTGCGTTTTTCTGAAGACTCTAGATGCTGAGCACCTTCTGTGTGCTATGTGCCATCCGGATAACTTTGTGGATGAAGTATGTGCTCAAATTCACCCGTTTTTTCCTTCCCAAGATGGGAGTCTTGTGATGCTGCTCCTGGGCTCAAGCAATCCTCCTGCCTCAGCCTCCCACGTAGCCAGGACTGCAGGTGCACGCCACCATGCTCAGATTTTTTTTTTTTTTGCCCATTTTTTATTGGTTTGTTTTCTGATTACTGACAGTTATTTTAATATTTATTTTTAGTTGTAGTTGGACATGATATGTTTATTTTATGTATTTATAAGTGGTGCTGAGGATCGAACCCAGGGTCTCTCACGTGCTGGGTGAGCACTCTACCGCTGAGCCACAAGCCCAGACCATTTATTGACCGTTCTTTATGAACTTTGGATACAAGTCCTTTAACAAATATATGACCCGCCAATATTTTCTTCATGTCTGTGGCTTGACTTTCCATTATCTAGATTGTCTTTTCAAGAACATAAGTTCTTGCCAGGCCCGATGGCACAGGCCTGTAATCCCAGCAGCTTGGGAGGCTGAGATAGGAGGATCACAAATTCAAAGCCAGCCTCAGCAACAGTGAGGCCCTAAGCAACTCAGTGAGACCCTGTCTCTAAATAAAATACAAAGTAGGGCTGGAGATGTGGCTCAGTGGTTGAGTGCCTCTGAGTTCTATCCCTGATACCGCACCCCCCCCACACCAAAAAAAGAACGTAAGTTCTTAATTTTTATGAAGTCCAGCTCATCCATTGTTTTCTTCTATGGAAGAAAACATGTTTTTGATGTAGCACCAAAGAAATCTTTGCCTAAATTAAAGTCACCAAGATTTTCTCCTATGTTTTCTTCTAAAAGTTTTAGTTTCAGGTTTGACATTTAGGTCTTGGCATGTCCATGGCGGTGACTTAGGAGACAAAGCACCAAGCAGCCCCACAGGAGTGAAAGAAGATCAATCAAACACCAAAGGAACCGCCTGTCAATCAGCGGGATCTCCTGACCAATCCTGGATTTCAGCCAGTTCCCCTGACCAACTCCAGAGGGTCACAGGACTCTAAAAACACCTTTTCCTGTCCCAAGCCCTTTTCTTCCTGCCTAAGCCCCATAAAATCCCAGTGGGTCGAGCCCCCATGCAGTTTCTCCTCAGACCTCCTCCTGTCTGCTCTGTTAGTCTGACTGAGTTCCATCAGGGAGTGAGTCTCAATAAACCCTCATTCAATGGCCTTTTAAAATCTGCCTCCTCTTGGTCACCACCTTGCCTGACCTTACAGGTCTATGATGCATCATTCAGTTAATTTTTGCATTCAGAGTGCCTGGCACTGTGTGACATTTCATGACATTTTCCACTTCATTCCTGAAAACGAGTTCTGGACTATTCCCATCCCCATTTTATAGATGCAGAAACCGAGACTCAGCCAGGTGGAGTAGCAGGATTTAACTGACTCCTTCTTTCTCTAGAACTATATTCTTAAGCAGGAAACTATGCTGACTTTCATTTAGTTTTAGTTATTTAGCTTTATTTTGGCACCAGTCATGGTTGTGCTCATCTGTAATCCCAGCAGCTCAGGAGGCTCATGCAGGAGGATCCCAAGTTTGAGGCCAGCCTTAGGCTTTTAGCAGGCCCTAAATAACTTACAAGACCCTGTATCAAAATTTAAAAAAGTAAAAAAGGCTGGGGATGTTGCTTAGTGGGGATGTTGCTCCGGGGTTCAATCCCCAGTAAAAGAAAAACAAACAAACTTGGTGTTTCCTTCCATGAATCACACCCCTCACTATTATTCAAATATTTGGTCAGTGACAGTCCATTTGGGGAAATGATCTGGAAGCTAGGATTCCTGGATTCTAACCTAGGCTCAGATCAGTCCACTCCTGGGAAAAATGTAAATTCCTTGTAAAATAATCTCTAAGGGTCCTTTATCTCTGCATTCCACTACCCCGAGGATTTCTGAGAACGTTGTTCAATCATTGCTGCAATTGACATTTTTAGCCACAGGGAGGCGTCAAGAGCACAAGATGCAGAAGGCAAAGCAAGAGAGGAAGGTCCAGGGGCCTGGGGAAGATGCAGAAGGGCGGGCAAGGAAGGCCCAGAGATTTAAGGGCCCATCAAGCCTCAGCTTGCTACCTGCCAGCAGGCACTGGGACCATACCTCCTATTACGTTCACCTCCAGCCTCACGTGGGAAGAGCACAGGTGAATTAGGACAGGATGGGGATCAGGTGCCCTGAGTCTGAGATTAGGGCTACTGCTCACTCACCAGGTCAACACCAGGTCACGCCTGCCTGATTCTCAGGCAGTAGGTGATGTCCCCCGTGTCTTTCAGCCAGGAGTCCAGTCCAGTTCTAGCCCCGCTGCCTGGAGAACTGGAGAATCACCTTCTCCTTTCTGTGCGCTAGACAGACCTCTTCAACCCCACCAGCCTTCGCTTCCTCAGCTAGGACAGGGGCGAGCCCAGAGAAGCTGACGTTGGCGAAGTGCTGCCTGCAGCCCAGGGATTCTGCTTCTGCTTCTCATTTGTATCCTTGGTCTCTGAAATGGAGGCAGAGAAGTTGATGGATTTGAGTAACTCTTGTTTTTTCAACCTGATGAATCTGTTCAACATCATTTGTTTACGATTGTAGAATTTCTCGGGGGGAAAAAAATTACTGCAGTTAGGAACCAATCAAAAGTTTAATAATAAAATAAAGCTACATGGCTAAATGGCAAGTGAGTCATGCAAGGACAATAAGATGAAGGTCAGAGAGGGAAACATCACCCCAGGCTACTGTGGTTAGGCAACAATAACAGCAGGAACTTTTGCTGAACACCTACTATGTGCCAGTCACTGGCAAGCTTCTCACATACAGAATTATCAGTGTTTGATTAGAAGGGACTTTGGGGTCCTGCTATATATTGTAATTATGTATAAACCACTATATTGCCGGGTGTGGCTGCACACACTTATAATTCCAGCAGCACAGGAGGCTGAGATAGGAGGATCGCAAGTTTAAGGCCAGCCTCAGTGACTTAGCTAGATCCTAAGCAACCCAGTGAGACCCTGTCTCTAAATAAAATATAAAATAGGGCTGGGGATGTGGCTCAGTGGTCAAGTGCCCCTGAGTTCAATCCCTGGTACCAAAAAAAAAGTGTTGGGAATGTAGCTCAGTGGTAAAGCGCCTCTGGTTCAATCCTTAGTTTTATTTATATTATATATGTAAATATTTATATTATATATAAGTATATAAAATATGTTAAATATATATATATTTAAATATATATATATATATATATATATATATATATATATATATATTTAGGTGCATTATTCTTCATTTAGGATTCATCTCTTCTGTTAAACTCTAAGCTGAATGAGCCCAGGGACTGTATCTATTTGGGTTGTTTTTTAATTTGAACTTATTTAGAGACAGGGCCTTGCTATGTTGTCCAGGTTGACCTCAGACTCCTGGGTTTAAGCCACCCTCCTGTCTCCTGGGAGCTGGACTGCAGTGCCCACTCCTGTACCCAGCCCTCGTATCTGTTGTTAATTGTCAGTGCTTCACTAGGAACCTCAATAGTAGGTGCTCAATAAATATCTGTTGAATAAATGAATGAGAACTTAATCAAAACTCGCCCCCAGCAGATGAAGTCCTTCTACACTGATTCAGAGAGAATACCGCTGCCTCTGCTGGAACACTTCCCTTGGCGAATAACTCACTACCTCAGGAGGAATCTGTGCTCAACCATCTTGGATCTCTGACACTTCAGCTCCTTCATCTGGGTCCTGCCATTCAGAGCCTCGGTCCATCCTGAGGAAGCTGGACAAAGAGCCCGTCTGCACACCTCAGGTAACTTCCTTTGCGTGCTGCCAACCATGCACCCACCTAACCCTGACAGAAGGAAGTAAGGAAATAGTATGGTGGCTGCAAAGAGCCAGGTCAAGCTAAGAGCTATTCCTCAAGATGGGGGGAAGCCATCTGTGTGGTATGGAATGGAACCTGAAGAGAAAGGGATAAGCTTAGGATGCTCTGCAGGACCCCATAGTACAATGAGCCAGAACCTGGCCTGGGCCCCAGCAGATGGGATGGTCAGGCCCCATTGCCAGGGTTGGTTTAGCAAGGGGCGTGTGGCTCAGTTTGTCCAATGGGAGGGGAAGTCAGCCGAGGAGCTTCAGGGAAGTCCTAAGACTACAGGCTAGAAGAGACAGTCCCTTTCCTGCCTCAGGCCAGTGTGTCTGAATTCTGAATATGTGACAACTATTGAAGCCATCTTGTTGTCACCAAGACCAGTACACAGAGGAGGGCAAAGCCAAAGAGAACCATAAAGAAGTGGAGCTGGGGCCTTGACCATGCAACCCCGATAGAAGAGAATTTCTTTTTCCTGATATTTTGGGACTTCCAAATGTCCTGGGAGTTGAGTCTCATGGACAGCTACAGGCCACATAACCATCCCTGAGGCCAGGAGAGGGAAAACGCCAACTAGCCAAGAATAGGTAACACCGGCACTCTTAAATATGCTTCGGACAAAGGTAGAAATCAGGGGTGTTGTTTGGTTCAATTTAACATACATTTATCAAGTGCCTTCTACGGGACCAGTACTGTTCTAGGTGCTGGGATCAAGGAGAATGGAGTTCTTGGCATCCATCCCACCAACCCTAAGATGAGGCAGCAACTGGAACCCGGAGAAGGCTACCATGACATGTGTGTGACTCCGTGGCAACCAACACAAACCACACTTTCTAAAGAAGAGCTTGTGTTGTAGCCACAACAGATGTTGGCATGTGAACCGGGCCAGTTTCCTTTCTTAGTCTAGAAACCCACAGATCTGATCCAGTTGTCTGTGTTCTTCAAGGAAAGGCTCCTAACATTTAGATTCATTTGCTGGTGTGGTCAACTAATGTAGTTTTTTTTGTATTGTTTCGGTTTTTTTGTACCAGGGATCCAAGCTAGGAGTACTTAACCACTGAACTACATCTCCAACCCTTTTTATTTATTTTTATATTATTATTATTGGGTACCTGGGATTGAATCCAGGGGCACTTCACCACTAAACCACAACCCCCCTCCCCCAGCCCTTTTTTTATATATATATATATATTTTATTTAGAGACAGAGTCTCACCGAGTTGCTTAGGACTTCACTAAGTTGCTGAGGCTGACTTTGAACTCTCGATCCTCCAGCCTCAGCCTCCAGAGCTACTGGAATTGCAGGCGTGGGCCACCGCACCTGACCCTTTTGTATATTTTTATTTTGCGATATCCTCTTATTGAGTTACTTAGGACCTTGCTGAGTTGCTGAGGCTGGCTTTCAACTGGGGATCCTCCTGCTTCGGCCTCCCGAGCTGCTGGGATTACAGGCGCACACGCCCCCTTAGATCAACTAATACAGCACACGCCCCCTTAGATCAACTAATACAGTTTTAAACCTGCGATTACAAAATGCAAATAGAGTTGGGGGCTGGAGTTGTGGCTCAGCGGTGGAGCGCTCCTCTAACACGTGCGAGCCCTGGGTTCGTTAAAAATAAAGGTATGGTGTTCAACGACAACTAAGATAAAATATTTTTTAAAAATGCAAATAGGGTTATATTATCCAAGAACGCACGTGTTAGGGTCAAGGCTAAGGGGAGGATAGTGAAGAGCCTAGGGCACAAAATTTAAGGAGGTGCCATCCTCCGTGGCTCAACAGTCCAAACAGAAGAGGCAGCGTCCAAGCCGGCCTCCAATGCACGAGGACCCGGGACTCAAAGGAGTGTTTTTTCTTCCCTTTCTTCTTCCTTTCTCCTCCCTCTCTCTCCTCTTTTTCCTGCCTGTTGCTCCGGCCTTCCTACATCCTCTTAAGTGCCTTTTACCAATCAGATCACAGTTGCCAACGGCACCAGGTTAAGCTTTTCATCTTGCAAGCAGAACTGGGGGTGGGCGGGGACTGGGAGAAAGACATCCATTGGCTTCCCTGGGTCACATGCTCATGTCTGGACCAATCACCGTGGCCAAGAGGTGGGCTAATAAACTTGCCGGGTTAGGACCGGTGCTCAACCTCTGTCTGTGGCCCAGGGGCTGGAGACTGAGATCAGAAGAGGGGATTGAGGGTCAGATCAAAAAGCCTCTTTGTATCTTAAGTCTAAAACTAGCCCTCTCTTATTTTTCTATTGAAGCTGTTTTTAATATGGCTGTTAGGACAGTTTTATTTCGATTTAAAAAAATGTGTCTCAGTTCGGTCACAGCTTTGGGATCATATTCAAAATAATAATGCATTTATTTGGGGAAAATTTAATTTTCTTTGTCTTCTTCAAAACCAACTGCAGGAATGCCTACAAGATCAAGTTTACCTAAAAACACCTTTGCTGGGGGTGTAGCTCAATGGCAGAGCCCTTGCTTAACCCTTAGAAGTCTCTGGGTTCCTCCCCAGCACTAGGGGAGAACAAAAACCATGCCCCTACTGAAACTTGATTCCTTGGGCCACTGGAAGGTCCTTGCTGTGCCTAACAGTACAGGTCGATCTCTGTGCTGGTTCTGAGCATCACTACAAGACCACCTGCCACCTCCAGGGCCCTTTCTCCAGATGCACCTCCAGTCTGGGCTCCACTGGTTTACAGTGCCACAGTCTGACCCTTTAGATTCAAATTGTTGGAAGATTCTACCTAAATCTTTGTTAAAGACACTACTTGAGCCAGCGTTGGTGGCACAGGCCTGTAAACCCAGCGACTGGGGAGGGTGAGGCAGGAAGATCACAAGTTCAAAGCCAGCTTGAGCAACTTAGCAAGGTCCTAAGTAACTTAATGAGACCCTGTCTCAAAATAAAAAAGGGCTGGGGGTGTAGTTGAGTGGTAGAGCATCCCTGGTTCAGTCCCCAGTACATACACACAAACAGACAGACACTACCGGGTAATCCCTAGAGCGCTTCATTATTCCTTGTAGACACCTCTTTTTCCTCTTGGATTTTTAAAATTATTGTTATTTTAAGATGTTGATGGACCTTTATTTTATTCATTTATTTATATGTGGTGCCAAGAATCGAACCCAGTGCCTCACACAAGCTAGGCAAGCGCTCTACCACTGAGCCACCACCCCACCCTCTCCTTCTTGAATTTTAAGACAGAATCAGCACCAAAGTCTCTGTGTGTGCAATGGATGTGGAAACAATTGTTCTTAAGTAACAGTTGGAGAACCTGAGGTTTCTTTAAAAGGCAACTAGTGTCAGAAGATTAGATTCTACCCAGGGGCAGGCAAAGACTAAAAAGATAAATTAGAGCCAGATCATGAAGGTATTTATTTATTTATTTTTGTTTTGTTTTGGGTACCAGGGATTAAACCCAGGGGCACTTAACTACTGGCCACATGCCCAGCCCTTTTTATATTTTATTTAGAGACAGGGTCTCACTAAGTTGCTTAAGGCCTCACTAAATTGCTGAGGCCGGCTCTGAACTTTCAATCCTCCTGCCTCAATCCGCCCCTGCCCCAAGCCACTGGGATTATAGGGCATGAACCACTGTGACCAGCTATCGAGGTCTTTTTTTTTCCCCTGCGGGGGGGGGGGGGTGCTGGGGATTGAATTCAGGGCTTCACACCTGCTAGGCAAGAGCCTTTACCACTAGGCCACATCTCCAGCCCCCCCCCCTTGGAGGTCTGCTAATTCATTATTTTAACACATTTGCATTAAACGCCAGGAAATGTGGAAATTGGCTTCTGTTCTGTATGCTGCAAGGATTTCTTGAGTGGAGATGTGTTAGAGTCAGAGAAATTGCTCTGAGAAGCCACTACACTGTGGGTGATCCTGGAAAAGAGACAAGGAGCCCACCTACTGGAGAGGATGCTGAGCACATGCTCCATTGCCACCCACGATGGCATCACTTGGGACGTGGAACCCAAGACCTCAAGGGCTCCTCTGTCATCTCACACCCCTTACCCCCATCCTCACCCCCACCCCCGCTCTTTTCCAAGCAGATCCACCTAAGGCCCAAAGGTGACAACCTGCTCCTTTCAGTCGGTGGCCACCAATTAGTTACCTTTGAGTCTCTGTTTTTCCATTTGCTCAGTGTTTACCAGATACAAATAACTCGCAAAAACATATGCATTGAGAAAACTTTGTGTCAAATATAGCTAATAATTGTTGAGTGCTTTTGTGCCACATCCTTCCCTATGCATCATATCTTTGTGATAATCTGTGGCAGAGACAGGTACTTGTACCCCAGTATTTGTTCTATGCCTTTTTTCTTAATAATGAAATCTCCAATTTTGGTGTGAGCACATAAAAACTATATTTCCCCTCCCTACAAAGATTTAACCATGTCACTTAATTCTGGCCAAAGAGAAGGAGAGGAAAGTATGACAGTGAACTAGGGAATGTTTTAGAGGGAAAGAGTCACAACTTCCTTCATTTCTTTCTTTCTTCCTGCTGCCTAGAATGCAGTCAAGACAACTGGAGCTTCAACAGCCAGCTTGGACCAGGAGGTAGTTGCTAGGTGTTACGGATGGCAGAGCAACAGGAGAAAAGAAACCTGCTTCCCCAGAGGCTGTGAAGCTACCTTTGACCTCCCACATTTATTACAGTGAAATTATTATTATTATTATTTTGCCACTGTTGTTCCCAAATGAACTTCATCTCAATTACTAATCCCAACTCCTCTGCACTAGCTGTCCCGACCCACTTTGCTTCCTTATTTTTCTCCAGAGCACTTACTACCATCTAAAATACTGTATTTATTTATTGTTTTTTAAAGAGAGAGTGAGAGAGGAGAGAGAGAGAGAGAGAGAGAGAGAGAGAGAGAATTTTTAATATTTATTTTTTTAGTTCTTGGCGGACACAACATCTTTGTTGGTATGTGGTGCTGAGGATCGAACCCGGGCCGCACGCATGCCAGGCGAGCGCGCTACCGCTTGAGCCACATCCCCAGCCCTAAAATACTGTATTTAAAAAATCCGAGCCGAGCGCAGTGGCACACGACTGTAATCCCAGTGGCTTGGGAGGCTGAGGCAGGAGGATCGAGAGTTCAAAGTCAGCCTCCTCCAAAGCGAGGTGCTTAGCAACTCAGTGAGGCGCTGTATCTAAATAAAATAGAAAATAGGGCTGGGGATGTGGCTGAGTGGTCAAGTGCCCCTAAGTTCAATCCCCCATACCAAATAAAAATAAATAAATAAATAAATAAATAAAATCCACATTTTTATTACTGGTCTCCTCCAGTAAAGTAAGACCGTGAGGGCAGGGGTTTTGTGTATTTTAGCCTCATGCCACATCCTCAGCTCTTTAATAGTTCCTGACACAAAGTAGATGCTTAGTACATATTTGTTGAATGGATGAATTGAAGGCAGGGGATATTATGATCTTACTGATGAGGATGCAGAGGCTCAGAGAGGACCAGATGGCTCCTGGATGCTAAATCAGGCAGTTGTCTCCAGAATATGCAACTCTTATTAAACACACATTAAAACTCTACCAAATGCAGAGAAATCCTCAAAATCCTTCTAACTGGAACCAATTCCTGTCTTTTGATGGGAAAGGCTCCACTTCTTCAGGAAGGAAATGTGAGCAGGAGCCCAAAAAACAGCCTGTGTAGTCCCAGGGTTAGTTACAAGTGAATATGGAGAATAAATATGGGTAAATCCCGTGTATCCAGTCATCTTTGGCGGGGGGTTAGTTACCATTGCTGATTATAAGACAGACACACCATCAATTTAATTAGGGACAGAGAAAGAGTATATACACTGGTGATAAGATGTCCTGATTTCAGAAAACCGGAGAGAATGCACTTTTTTTTTTGGTGCCAGGGATTGAATCCAGGAATGCTGCTTAACCACTGAACAGCATCCCCAACCCTTTTAATTTTTTATTTTGAGACAGGGTCTTGCTAAATTGCTTAGCGCCTCCCTGAGTTGCCTGGGCTGGCTTTGAATTTGCGATCCTCCTGCCTCAGCCTCTGGAGGCGCTGAGATTACCCTACATCCTGCAAGAATGTACCTCTTCAGTTGAGGCCGTGGAGTAGAAGATGCCTTTGAGAAACTCGATGGAGCCCTTTCCTCAAGTCTTCCTGGGAGGAATATACTTTGGCCAATCTTTTCCATAAAAGCGTCCAAAACAAGACTGGACTCTTTGGTTTCCACCCCCACCTACTTTTCACCAGAGTTAGTAGCTCTTCCTTCCGGAGCCTTAGGCAGCGTGCCCCCCTTGCTTTCAAAGCAATTTCCGTGTCTACCTCCTCCCTGAGGCCCAGGGTGGAGGGGGAGGCTTGCATCCTGCCTGTCCCGTTAGCTCCTGCGGCCCAGCACAGTGCTGGGCAGAGCCAGCACTAGGTGTCTGTTCACTGCAGGGAATGAGCGGATGATCAGTGAGCCCAGGAAGAGAGTGGACGCGTGGGACACCTGTCAGAACCTCAGCACACAGGTCGTGGTGGGTCTCCCTGTTCCTGTGCGTATCCCTGGCAGAACCCAAGCAAGTGTCCAGGGGTTTGGGCAGTATCCAAGAGAGGCACAGAAGACCTACCTCGTGCCCTGCCGGGGGCAAAGGCATGGGCTGCCACCTTGTAGCAGAGGGCTGCTTTCACACGGGCCGAGCGCTCCAGCCTCTAGCCCCACCATGGCCAAAACCTCGGGGCCATCAATTCTAAGGGAAACCTGGTGTTGCCAACCTCGCCAAAGCCACCGCACCCACCCACCCCCTCAAAGGCAGGAAGAAGGCAAGACAGATTTTCTCTCAAAACTATGCAGAATGGCGGTTGCCATGAGCACGGGAATCCCAGTGACAGTCATCTTTGGCGGGGGGTTAGTTACCATGGTAACAAAATACCGGTTTAGGTTTGGTTTTGTTTTTGTTTTGTCCCCCCAGCCCCTTCCAATGAAGATGACTCTCTGGTTGATATCCAAAGGCGTCCACGCTCTTTCTAGACATCTCCTGGAGTGGAGGGGCGGGACCAAGCCTTCCACCCTGGGACTAAAGAAACATCACAGAATTCAATCCAATTGTTCTGAAACAGCTTATGAAAAAATGGCTGCAGGAGGGGATCGCAGCCCCAGTCAGCCTGCAGGGGTTGAGGGTGGCGCAGCGGCCCTCTCAAAGCTCAGCAGGCACCGGCAACACTGCCCAGCATATAGTGGGCAGGTGCTTTTCAAGTCCAGGTGCTGGGGGCACCTGTATCAAGAGCAGGTCAACACAGACACAGCCAGAACACCAGCTGCTCATTCAAAAAATATGTATTGAGCATCTACTGCTATTAGCCACGGAGACAGAGACAACATCCTCCCTGAGGGAGTCTGCGTCCTGTCCTTAGAATTAAAATAGAGGCTGGCACAAGCCCAGAGTCAAGGGAGGCTGAAATAGGAGGATCACCACTTCAAAGCCAGTCTCATCCAGTCTCAGCAATGATGAGACGCTTAGCAACTCAGTAAGACCCAGTCTCTAAATAAAATGCAAAATAGGGCTGAGATGTGGTAAGTGCCCCTGAGTTCAATCCCCAAGACCAAAGGGGGGGGGGGAAGGTAAAATAAGGGGCTGAGGTTGGAGCTCAGTAATAGAGCACTTGCCTCACATGTGTGAGGCCCTAGTTTTTCCTCCTCAGCACCAAATAAATAAATAAATAAATAAAATAAAGATATTGTGTCCATCTACAGCTAAAAATATATTTTTTTTAAAAAAAGAAGCAAGGGCTGGGGATGTGGCTCAAGCGGTAGCGCGCTCGCCTGGCATGCGTGCGGCCCGGGTTCGATCCTCAGCACCACATACCAACAAAGATGTTGTGTCCGCCGAAAACTAAAAAATAAATACTAAAAATTAAAAAAAAAAAAAAGAAGCAAAATAGGGTTTATGGATGGATGTGATAGGTCAGATAATGATGGCTGTCCTCCCTCCCCCCTGCAAAAATGCCTACAGCGTGATCCCTGTGAATGATGTGAATACTTTATCTTGAGTGGCAAAAGTGATTTGCAGATGTGGTTATTGGAGGGATCCAGACAAGGATGCCATCCTGGATTCTCCAGATAGGCTTGGCATGACCAACCACAAAGGTCTTCAATGAGAAGGACGAATGACGTCAGAGAGAGGGGATGTCCCACTGCAGGCTTTGAAGAGGGACATTCTTGGCCTGGTGACAGAGAGCTCAGTTTACCATCACTGCAGTTTGGTTTTGAGTTTATTCAAACTCCAGGTGGAGGATAGGACAGAGCCTGGAGTACAGACAGGTCAGGGATGTGGGCAGCCTCTAGATGCTGGGAAAGATAAGGAAACAGACACTGCCCCCGGAGAAGCACACTCTTGGTTCTATTTCAGACATTTTGGGGGGTAGGGGGAAGGGTCACGTGAATCCCAGGACATACACAGGCTAGGCAAGCGCTCCACCACTGAGCTACACCCCAAGTCTTCTTTTAGACTTCTGATTGCCAACACTTTAAGATGATACATTGTGTTAGGACACTTTGTTACAGGGACAACAGGAACCGGATAAGAGAAGGGCGTGGAGAGCCGTGGCTGAGCATAGGGCAGAGGGAGCTGGCATGGTGGTGGCGGCCAATTTAAATGGGACGGCCAGCAGGCTGCTCAGAGAAGGTGGCATTTGAGCAAAGGTGTGAAGGACGGGGGAAGGGAGACCTGGAGGTGTCTGAAGAACATTCCTGGCCAAGGGACCAGTCAGCTTGAAGACCCTTAGGTGGGAAGGTGCCTGGCCTCAGAGCAGACAGCAAGAAGTGAGGTGACTCTACACTTTGGGGGTTCTTACCTCATAAGGCTGTATTTCAAGCTAACGCCTGGTGAGCTCACCAAGGGAGTGCGGGCTCTCCAACACGGGGGTCAAGGAGAGAAGCAACCAATTAAGGATCCTGAGATGGAGCAGCCACTGGGAGACAGGGGACTGGGAGAGGAGATAGAGAAGTGTGCTCAGGAGGAAGGAGTGGTCATCTATCTGTACCCCAGGCCTCCAAGAGGTCAATAGGATGAGAACTGACCACTGGATTTAGCAGCATGGTGACTGTCGGTAACCTCGAGAAACAGTGGCTCAGATGGAAGCCAAAGCCACACATGAGCAGATCCAAGAGAGAGAGGGAGAAGGAACTAGGTCCAACGAGCAGAGAGCATTTTTTTCAAGTTTTACTGCAAAGTAAAGCAGAGAAATAGGGCATTGGCTGGAAAGGGGATATAATATAATGAGAGAGGGATTTGCGTCGTTCTCATTTGTAGGATGAAAGGAGTTATAGCAGGTTTGCATGCCGATGGGGAAAAGTGATCCAAAAGGGAGGAGAGAGGGAAATAGATGAGGGAGAAGCCAGTGCAGGAGCTCTCTGCAGGCAGTGAATGGGAAAGGGCTTCCTGAGCCCGGAGAGGGCTGTGCCAGGCGGGCGCCTGGCAGACGGGAGGCACCTAAGCACAGATGCAGGTGGGCGCCGCCGAGTCGAGCAGGGGAAGTGCTCTTCCGATTGCTCCACTTTCCTTGGGGAAGTAGGAAGCACGAGCCACAGCTGAGAATGAGGACAGGGAAGGAAGTGTGGGGGTTTGAGGATGGAGGAGGCGGTGTGCAGTCGAATCCTGGAGGGAGGGCGTGTGAATGAATGGACCCGTGCAATAGTATAGTTCCTGGCAGCCCCCAACCCCAGCCCCTCAGATGAGCCATCAAGAATTGAAAGCAAGAGGTGGGTTCTGTCTCCCTCCACCATGTCCAGCAGCTCAAATGCACAGTTGGAATAGGTGCACAGAAGGATTCTGGGAGATTTGGGATTTTGCTCAGGCTGGCAAAATAAACAGAGGGGTGAAGCAAGCATTCAAGGGGCTCGTGGGACGTAGAATAATTGCCCCTCTAAGGTGTCCATGGACTCCCATTCCCTGGAATCTCTGAGGATGCTAGGTTACATAGAATAAAGATTTAGAATCGAGATGGCAGAGAGAGGTAGTGAGTTGACCAGGAGATTGGGGAGGAACCACCCTGCTTGTCTGAGTGGGCCACATTTCATCATAGGGACCTTCTCAATGGAAGAGGAAGGAGGCAGAGAAAAGAGACCAGGAAAATGGCAGCATGAGAAAGACTCAGTTCTGTTTGGTTGCCGGTGCAGGAGGGGAGGAGACCATGAGCCAAGAACCAAGGGGACCCCTGGAAACTGCGGAAGGCATGGAAACAGATTCTTCCTGAGCTCCTCCAAGGAGAAACCCATTCCTGCTAGCAGCTTTAGGCAAGCCCCATGAGACATGCTTGGAACCTCTGACCTCCAGAACTGTAAGAAAGTAATTTGTGTTGTTTTAAGCCATTAATTTGTGGATATTTGTTACAGCAGCAGCAGGACACTGATACCGGGGTATACAAATAGTGAGATTTGAACTAAAAAGGGAAATATGAGAAAAACAAAAGGTAAAAGAGACAAGGGGTTGAAAGCCCAGGTCAAAGAATGATTGGAAATGAGGTTCGAGAATCCTATTCTAGAACCCCATGGGATGCTTTAGACTGATTTTTTTTTGGAGGGGGGGGATACCAGCGATTGAACTCAGGGGCACTCAACCACTGAGTCACATCCCCAGCCCTATATCTTTTGTATTTTACTTAGAGACAGGGTCTCACTGAGTTGCTTAGCGCCTCTCCATTGCTGAAGCTGGCTTTAAACTCATGATCCTCCAGTCTCAGCCTCCCAAGCTGCTGAGATTATAGGCATGCACCACCACCGTGCCTGACACAGACTGATATTTTGAACGAGATGAAGTTCTTAATAATGGCAAGGTCAAGGGTATCCCAGGAGGAATGAGCATGGAAGGTGGGAAGAGGTCAGGATCTTCAGAGGAACCCGAATAGTAGAAAGTCTGGTTTTGCTGCCACCGGACCAAGCCATTAACTCCAGCGACCAAGTGATGGGAAAAGACAGAGCTTCACCGTCAACAAGACAGCAAGCTGGACTCCAGAGGGCAGTTCCCTCTTGCCAGGGGTCCTTGCCGGGGGGGGGGGGGGGGGGGGGGGTGTTTGCAGGTGGCAGGCTCACATGAGGGTTTCTGGGAATCTAATTTTAGTCCCGCCAGGCAGGCACCAGAATGGTCATGAATTCTTACAGTAATCAGCTCTCTTGACGTGGCTTCAGTGCTGTCCCTAGGTCACCAGGCAATCCTGGTTCCTGTAAACCTCAGAGAGATTACTGACCAGGAGGCCAGGAGCGCTGTTGTTCTTGGAGGTTTCCCTCATTATGGGTTAATTATTTGGGGACGGAGGCAAAACAGAACCAGTGCAAAACAGTGTGCCCGTGCGGGGAGTGACTTACCCATTCTTCAGCCCCAGAGCTGGGAGGGGCGATTTTTCCGGTACTGAAAATTATATTGTCATATTGTTGCTTGTGCAAATATACAATGACGAATCCCGTTATTATGTGCAACTATAATGCGCCAAAAAAAAAGTGGGAAAAATCATCTTAGTTTAAAAAAAGAAGGGGGGGGGTGGTACTACAGAGAAGGGTGAGCCTGGAACTAGGATCTTCAGGAAAGAGGAATAAGGTCCTGGGGCCGGGAGGTGACTGCAGCCAAGAGGAGCACTGGGGAGCATGGTCCAGGGACGTGGCCGTTTTAGGGAGGGGGAAGGGATTTTGATTTGTGATTCCTGCAGAATCAGTGGTTCCAGGATGGGGGACAGGAACCAGCCATCCAGAGAGGGTCATCCTCAAAATGACCCCCAGTGGCCGGGTCTCTCTGGGCTCCTGCCCTGGTGTCATCTCCTCCCACACCAGGTTAGGACTGGCACCGGGTGGCCAGGAGGACATAGCCGAATTCTGAGACCAATCCTAAAAAGCTTCGGGAGAATTAGTCTCAATGACATGAGGAGACGCCAGCAGTGCCCAGCTCAGAAAACCGCCAGCTTCAATGGCAAGTAGGGCAGCCAACCAGAGTGGAACTCCCAGCCCCCGTGGACCCTTCCCTGACGGCTGCAGCCCCAGCTCACATCTTAGATCCAACCTCACAAGAGACCCCCAACCAGAACTGCCAGCCCCCGAGTTCCTGACCCACAAAAAACCAAGAGACGAGATTAAATGATTGTGTTTGAAGCCACTAAGTTTTGGCATGATTTGTTACATAGAGACAATTGATACACTAGCTTTTTTTTTTTTTTTTTTGGTAGTGGGGATTGAACACAAGGATGCTCTACCATTAGGCTATCCCTTTGTTTATTTATTTTTTTCTCTAATTTTGAGACAAGGTTGCTGAGGCTGGCCTCAAACTTGGGTCCTCCTGCCTCAGCCTCCTCCGGAGGGGTACATGCCACTGAGCCAGGCCTTTTTATTTATTTATTTATTTTAAGTTCCTCTTGATTAATTAGGGCTCTGTTCCTCTCAGTGAACAATTAAGTCGTTATTTGCATAACAATTCATTTAATGTACTTATTTCCCCCAACACAAATCCCTCTCCCAAACAAAACTCCAACTCCTGGGGCAGGGACTCTTTGCCTTGCTCTCTAGGTATCCCATGCCTCCCACGGTTACTGGTGCGCAGCACCTGTGGGTTGACCGACTGGGCAGATGGGGCTCAAGTGGAGAGAGTCACGTGAATATCCATTGGGGGAAAAATAGAGGGAGCTCCAAATCCCCTCCCCCAGCCCTGTCTGGGATCCCACCTGCTTTGGCTCAGGGCCTGCTGGGCTGCAGGTGTCTCCTCTGGTCTGCATTCCTGAGATCCAGCTGTATCCAAATCCTGGCCTTGGTTGAGACTCTTCTGTTGTTTGTGATGTAAACACAATTTTGCTCTGAACTGGACTGCAATTAGAGGAGATGTGCCTTTCAAAAGGCAGCCTCCTGAGCAAGGTGCGCCCATCAGCATGGTTCATCTCCTGCGTCGCTCCTGCTAGTATCTGGGCTGCTGATTACAGACTACTGCTTTCTGAAGACTCTTTTACATGGAAAATCCTTCTCACAATCAGCAGTTTTTATCACATTCCCCCTCTTCCTTTTTTCTGAGTCAGAAATACACGTGCGCTATTTTACCAAAGGTAAGGGGCGGGCCACACTCACATTTCCGTTTTTGCTCGGCCACTTGCTAGCTGTGTAACTACAGGCAGGTTATTTAACCTCTCTGAGCCTGGGTTCCCTCATCAGTAACATAGGGTTAGAAATGGTTCCTACCTTGCAAAAGTAATTGTGAGGACAGTTGTGGTGAAGGAAAAGGACACAACCTGGCATACAGTAAGCATTAAGTAAATATCGCTTTACTATTATTAGAAATGCATATGGTGCACACCTGTAATCCTAGCAGCTCAGGAAGCTGAGGCCAGAGGATCAGAAATTCAGGGCCAGCCTCAGCAATTTAGCAAGGTCCTGAGAAACTTAGCAAGATCTTGTCTCAAAATAAAAAAGGGGGCTGGGGATGTGACTCAGTCCCTGAGTTCAATCTCTAGTACCAAAAAAAAAGAGAGAGAGAGAGAGAGAGAGAAAAGAAAACGAGGGGCTGGGGTTGTAGCTCAGTGGTAGAGCGCTTGCCTAGCACATGTGAAGCACTGGGTTTGACCCTCAGCATCACATAAAAATAAATGAATACAATAAAGTTATTGTGTCCGTCTACAACTAAAAATATATTTTTTAAAAAAGAAATGAATATAGCTTCAAACAAAGTCAAACAATTACATCACAGACAAGTCTGCAGCAGAATTTAGGATGTGATAAGCATCCGAGAGCAAACATAAGACTCTTAAAAAAAAAAAAATTGAAGCAGACACAGATGTATGCCAATCCAGCCTCGGAAGACACACACTCCTACGGACCCAGACCCAGCCTCATGATCAATCACAGTTCATCTCTATTTCACTTATATAATCACTTACAAGCCCCTGGATATTAAGAAAATTGTACTTCCAGAGCCTCAAAACTCCTGCCAAAATCTAAGTGAAACAGTTCCCGGCCTTCAAGAGAAGAAGCATTGTGCAATTGCTATCTACCTTTCTCAGACAGAAGAGGCAAGCAGCCCAAGGTCACAAAATGAGTCACTATCGGAAGTGAGACTTTTTTTTCTTTTTATAAATAAAAGTGTATGTGCTGTCCTTTAAGCATAATATAATGACCTGCCATCAATGAGGGTTTGCTCTAAATTGTTTTTCTTGCAGCAAAAGGCTGCCTCCTGAGCTAGGTAGTGGGGATTGAACACCCCCCACCCCAGGATGAACACTGAGCGAGAGGGTGATCACTGAGCCACTCAGAGCACCTCCCAATCAGTCACTCAACAAGCATCCTCTGAGAGCCTGCTCGGCGGGCTGGGGCGTGATGCAGAAGATGGGAATGCAGGGTCCCCGGACGGAAGGCAGGCACACACTCAGAAAGTGATCACACAGAGAATGAGTTGATTACGATTCTGAGAGATGCTCTAAAGGGTCCTTGGGGAGCAGGACCAAGGGAAGGCAGAAGGAGTCAGGCAACAATTTCCCAAGAGCGGCGACACTTGAGCGTTGGCTTGAAGAGAGGCACAGACTGGATGAAGAGCAGGAGGGGAGACAGAAGGACGGAGACGGGCCGGTGTGGAAAGGACCCGAGGCAAGGGCGCGCTCTGTGGCCACAGGGAATGGAAGGAGGCTGGGATCGGGTGTCTGGGGCAAAGAGGTGTTGGCAGAGAGGGGCTCCCAGGGAAATGGGAAAAGGGCAGCAGCCATACAGTGTGACAGTTGGGGACTCTTTGAGTTATCTTTGCTGAGAGACAGATTGTTACAAAGTTTAGCAACTTAAGACAACAATAAACATTTATTATGACATGGATCTGGTCAGGCACTTCGGGGTAGCTTAGTTACATGGCTGTGGCTCAGGAGACAGAGAGAGAGAGAGAGAGAAATGAAGGAAGGGAGCAATCAAGCAAGCAAGGACTTTCAGGACAGCCAGCTTACGTGGTGACAGGTGCTGCTGTTGGTAGGAGGCCTCGGTTCCTTGCTACCTGGACTGTCAGGCTGCTCCACCACCCTCAGGACATGGCAGCCAGCTTCTGCCATAGCAGGTGACCAAGAGAGAATACGGCAGAAACCAGGATGTCCCTCATGTCCTAGCCTGAGAAATCCCACAGTGTCACTGTGACAGTATCTTGTCCATTGCGTAGACCTATCCCTCGTGGGAGGGGCTGCCCACAGGCATGGATACCAGGAATCCAGGACCCAGGAGCCATCTTGGAGGCCAGGAAGAGCAGGGAGGCCTCACTGCAGAGCACGGGGCCTCCACCGGGCTCTCAGGAATACAGCGGTTCTACGATGGCAGTGACCAAGGAGGGAGTATAGCAATCAGTCCACCTTTCTCATTTGGCAGAAAAAAGAAATCTGCTGAATGCATATGCATAAATAAATACGATCCCAGGAGTAAATGATCATGAGATCAAGTAAGTATGACACACGAAAATCAACCTCTCTCTCTCTTATTTATTTATTTTTGTAAAGGGGGTTTCACTGTGTCCCCCAAGCAGGCCCCTAACCCCGGGCTCAGTCCTCACTGAGCCCTAGAGGAGCTGGGACCCAGCTGCCACATGAATCCTAAGCACAATCAGGAAGCATCAGAAAATCACTGAGAGACGCTCATTAGACACGGCAAATCGAGACTCAGGCCCCTCTCCATCCCCAAGCCTCACTGAAAGAACAGTAAAGGGACACAGGCGACAGACAGGCGGTGACAAGGAGGAAGGACGGAGGGCAACAAGCCCAGCGGGATGGAGAAGACTGGAGCCCAGCGAGCATCAGGCCCGTGTGGCCCAGGACCCTGGAAACTCAGCAATGCCATCCGCAGGCATCTCAGGTGGGGATGGACACCTCATCCTCCTGTCCTGAGCAGCATGGAGACCCCAGCCCACCCCCCCCACCAGACAGGAGCTTTACTTGCTAGAGGACTGAAGCAAAGGGCCTCCGGGCTGAAGACCCCAGAATGAGGGGACCCGAACCTCCATGGATCCGTGGGATCTCCTGGCCCCATCTCCACGCCAGGGCAGCCAGCATGGCATAGCCCTCCGCTGTAGGCAGACCAGCAGCACTCTACACAGTGACGGCCACACTTGAGGGCTTCCTCACAAATGGCTCTGTCCTCAGATGGGTGCTCACAAGGCAAGCCCTGCCATCGCTCCCAAGCACCCTCCACACCCAGAGCTGCCAATCAGTTTCCTACCCTCAGCTAGGACAACACCACAGTGATTACGTTAGAGGAAAAGATTTATATTTGTTTAATTAATTTAAAAGAAAAATCAGGGGAAAGAGCCGTGCTCTGTGGTGCATACCTGTAATCCCAGCTACTCGGGAGGCTGAGGCAGGAGGATTGCAAGTTGGAGTCCAGCCTTGGCAACTGAGTGAGGCCCTTAGCAAGATCCGGTCTCAAAATAAAACATTTTTTTAAAAGGGCTGGGATGTGGCTCAGTGGTTAAGCAACCCTGGGTTCAATCCCAGGTACCACAAAAAAAAAAAAAAAAAGAATGAAAAAGTCAGGGGAAAGAAGCTTAGCCTATCAATACAGGACATGGAAAAAAGACTTTTAAAAACCACTATAATTAGAAAACACTAAGGTTTCCACCAAAAAACATTTGGGAACTAATTACAGTAAAGCTGAAAAATCAACAAGCAAAAATCAGTTGTGTTTCTCTATACTAACAATGAACAATCTGAGATGGAGATAGGAATCCTATTTACATAGCATCAAAAAGATACAATTACTTGGAAATAAAGATGTCACCAAGAAGGCAAACAATCTGTACACCAGAAAATAGAAAACATGGCTTAAAGAAATTAAAGATGGCACAAACAAATGGAAGCACATCCCAGGCTTATGAGTTCAAAGACTCTGTATTGTCCAGATGTCCATCTACCCAAAGCCATCTACATGTTTAATGCAATCTCCATCAAAATTCTAATGACATTTTCCAGAAATAGAAAAGTCCATCAAGGGCTGGGATTGTGGCTCAGCGGTAGAGCACTCGCCTAATGTGGGCGGGACCCGGGTTCGATCCTCAGCACCACATAAAAATAAAGGCATTGTGTTGTGTCCATCTACATCTAACAAATAAATATTAAAAAAGAAAAGAAAAGAAAAAAATCCATCAAAAAAATTGTATGGAATTTGAAGCATCCCCAGCGAACCAAAGAAGAACCATGTTAGAAGTCTCACACTTACGTTCAGAGCAGTATCATGCACAAAAGCCAAAAAGTGGAAGGAACCAAGGGTCCATCAACAGATGAACAGACAAACAAAATGTGGTATACATAGACAGAGAATATTATTCAGCCTTAAAAAGGAAGGCAATTCTGACAACACATCCTACAATATGGATGAAACTTGAGGACATCATGCTAAGTGAAATATGCTAGTCATAAAAAGATAAATATGGCCAGGCACAATGGCCTATAATCCTAGCAGCTTGGGAGGCTGAGGCAGGAGGATCATAAGTTTAAGGCCAGCCTCAGTAACTTATCAAGGCCCTAAGCAACTTAGCAAGACTCTGTCTTAAAATTTATTTTTTTTTAAAAAAAGATAAATACTGTATGATTTATATGAACTATCTAGAGTAGTTAAATTCATAGAAATAAAAATCAAATGGTGGTTGCTAAGGGTTACAGAGACAGAAAAATGAGAAATTTTTGTTTAATGGGCATAAAGTTTCAGTTTACAAGATGAAAAAGTTGGTTGCACAATAAAGTGAATGTATTTAGCAGCATTAAGATACATACTTAAAAACAGCAAAAAGCCACACATGGTGGCACAGACCTGTAATCCCAGTAACTCAGGAGGCTGAGGCAGAAAGATCACAAGTTCAAGGCCAGCTTTGGCAATTTAGCAAGACTCTGTCTCAAAATAAAATAAAAAGCCTGGGGATGTGGCTCAGTGGTAAAGCATCCCTGGGTTCAATCCCCAGTGTCAAAAAAAATTATATATGTATCTTATCACAATTAAATTATAATTAATATTCTCAGAGACATTAGAGTAAGTCCATGAAATAAGTATTGGCAGCAGTAAAAATAATAAGAAATTGATTTTAGAATGAAAAATTTTGTCTTATAAAGAAATTTTTGGGGCTGGGGATGTGGCTCAAGCGGTAGCGCGCTTGCCTGGCATGTGTGCGGCCCGGGTTCGATCCTCAGCACCACATACCAACAAAGATGTTGTGTCTGCCGAGAACTAAAAAAATAAATATTAAAAATTCTCTCTCTCTCTCTCTCTCTCTCTCTCTCTCTCTCTCTCTCTTCTCTCACTCTCTCTTTAAAAAAAATTTAAAAAAATTTTTTTGCTGGGCATGGTGGCACATTCCTGTAATCTCAGTGGCTCGGGAGGCTGAGGCAGGAGGATCTCAAGTTTAAAGCCAGCTTCAGCAACTTAGTGAGGCCCTAAGCAACTCAGTGAGACCCTGTCTCTAAATAAAAATATAAAAAGGGGTGGGGAATGTGGCTCAGCGCCCTTGGGTTCAATCCCTGGTGTGTGTGTGTGTGTGGGGGGGGGTGCTTTAAATAAAAAAAAGATGTGGGCCAGGGAAATAGCTCAGTGTCAGACCCTTGCAAGCTGAGGCCTGGGGTTTTATCCCCAGCACAAATCTAATAGAAAATCTGGAAGACAAAGTTGAGGTAATGTCCCAGAAAATAGAACAAACTTTTTAAAATGGAAAATTAGAAAGAACATTTTAGAAAAACTGGAAGATGAATTCAAGATATTCACCTAAAATAGATCTGAAAGGAAAAAACAGAAAAGAGAAGATGGGGTGGAGGAAATAGGCACAAAGAGATCCCCCGCAAAACTGATTTCCAAGACTAAAAGAAATTGATATCCCGATTAAAGGGCCCACCAAGGGCCCATACTCAACATACATCACTAGGAAACTTGAGAGCTCTAGAAGAACCTAGAAACTTCCAGGGAGAAAAGCCATGTCATTCATATAAGACCAGGCATCAGAATGTCATTTGACTTTTTATCTTTATTTATTCATTTTGCAAGGCTGGGATCAAACCCAGGTTCTGTTGGAGAACTGGAGGATGAATTAGTGATAGGTACCTAAGAAAGTTTTGTTTAAAAAAATGAGGCAATTAGTAACTTCTGGAAAGGAAAAGTCATCCAATAAGGGAAACAATTGTGACACACAGTATATACTTAGTCATGATCATTAAGCACTGAACACTGTTTCAACAAAAACAATAAAATGTTCTAACTAAACTAGGAAGGAGGGAGGAAGAAAAATATGTGTGATGGAGGGTAGACAAAAGAGCAATCACCATCACCTACTGTAACAGGGAGGCAATAAGCAAAGATTTTAAAACTGGAAGATCTGGCTGGGTGTGGTGGGGCACAGCCATAATCCCAGCAGCTCAGCAGGCAGAGGCAGGAGGATCACAAATTCAAGGCCAGTCAGTCTCAGCAATTTAGGGAGGTCCTAAGCCATTTAGCAAGATCCTGTCTCAAAATAAAAAATAAAAAAGGCTGGGGATGTGGCTCATTGGTAAAGCACCCCTGGGTTCAATCCCCAATACCAAGGGAAAAAAGAAAGAAAACAAACTGAAAAAAGAAAAAAATATAACTGCATACTAGTCTGTGAAATAGTGATACCTTGTGCAAGCTTTTAAGGTGGATGCACTGAGGGAAAGCTTAACAAAGGAGATGGAAGCCCACCCCCTTCCCGTGGCCAGACCAGCTTTTTTAACCACCCAATACAAAGGATGGTAGTCCCAAGGGCAGCTGAGCCCTATAAGGGAACAGGTTTAGGAAAAGAAGAGCAGACTATTCAAGATCAAGTTCAGCAGAGTGAGGGGTCCAGGAGGATGCAGCCAACTGAGGATGGGGAGGAGAGAACACAGGACCAGGGGGCCAGAGGAGTTGTTAACAATGTATCAAAGAAGCAACAGATAGGAGCAAAGTGATTAGAGGGGAGGCCCCAAATCCCCAGGCCCAGACAGAAGGCCAGCAAATTCAAGGCCACCTTTGGGAAGGAGAGAAGAGAAAGATTAATTAACATCAGCAATGTCAAATGCTGCTTTTTTGGTCAAGGGGTCTTAACCTAAAAACAGACTACAGCCCTTGTCACCTCCTGGGTTTTCAATGACACCCCACCCAGAGGTTTCTTCCAAAAACCAATAGAAACAGAAGCCACATCCCAGGACCAACTAGGGAGAGAGAGGGAGAGAGCAGGGATTCCATGTACAGTGCACACCTGCACATTCCCTCTCTAGTCCTCTGGTAGGGAGGAGGGTTAGGGTTGCCAGATTAAATACAGGCAATTCTCAGGACATACATATACCATGTGGTTTTGTTTGTTTGTTTATTGCTTATTTATTTATTTTGGTAGGAGGACTGAACTCTGGGGCACTCGACCAACCGCTGAGCCACATTCCCAGCCCTACTTTGCATTTTTTTTTAGAGACAAGGTCTCACTAAATTGTTTAAAGCCTAAATTGCTGAGGCTGGCTTTGAACTCCTGATCCTCCTGTCTCAGCCTCCCAAGCCGATGGGTCCTGCTCTACCTTTCTTTTTTTTTTTTTTTTTAATTGTCATAACAATTAACTCTAGCAACTCTAAAGAGGTAACACCATCCTCTGGGCAAAAGCTTGGTGACTTTGCCTCTGGACACTGCCACCAGCCTCTGGCCATTGCAGGGACAAAACTCCCAGGGGCAAGGTCAGGAAGGAGGGCCTAGGAGACCCCAGGCAGGATGAGGCAGAATTTTTCAATGAGCAGACTCTCAGGTCAAAACTACATGAAGTCTTTTCCCTGAAAGGTTTTGGTTGGGTGAATGTCTCCATCGGTCCAAGAGGCAGCTCGGGTACCCTGAGAAGCACTTCCATGACCCCCAGCTTTGCTGAGCCTGTACCCTTCCTAGGAAGTCAGGTCACATCTTGGGAAGTGTGGAAGACTTTTCTGTCCTTATATGAATTTTTACCACAAGCGTGTATTACTTTTATAATCAGCAGAAGGCAATGAAGACGTGACTGTGCTAAAGATGAAATGAGTCTGCCCTGGACCAGATCTTCCGTGGGGCAGCCTCCAAAGCAAGTAATTTCTGGTTCTTTATTTGCACCTCCTTTTGGAAGCACTCAGCAGCCCCATAGTGGTTTGTCCTTTTACTTTTATTCCCCTGGGTGTGTGTTTTGGGGGGAGGGGGTTCTGAGCCCAGCCACTCACCACTCCTGCCTGCAGGCACAGGATGATCGACCAATCTAGTCACTGCCCCCACTCTCAGATTTCTCTGGGTTTGGCTTGCTCTGAATTCAGTCCATGTCCAGACCTGGGCTCACTTCTAACCTGGAGGACATCCAAGATGACCTGTCCAGAAGCCAGAGTAGGAGCTTGAGTGTTGACTGCATGGGACCACAAGGCAATGGGATGACGGAGCCCACATCAGACCAGTCCTGGGATTCTAGGGAGCTTGTGGCTTAACAAATTCTGGAAGTGGGGAAAGTGTCCCAACAGAGCCCCTCCCTAGTAAGAGCCAACCGCTTTCCCTTAGGGAGTTCCAGGGGAAGATGGCCAATGTCCCATCTATATGATGGACTCATAGAAGGGTGGGAGCCTGCTCTTGGGTCCCCAGGGCCTAGATGGAGCCTTTGATCTACTTACTACCAGCCCTGTGACCTTGGGCCAATCAACTAACTGAGCCTGGGTATCCTGAGGATTAAATGAGATAATGAATGCTAAACACCTGGGAACAAATAAGGAGTTCACAAATAGGAGTTTATCTATTTAATCTTCAGAGAGCCCAGAGGCTGCACTTTGACCAGAGGGAACATTTCATCTGCCAGTCCCACAGACCCAGGATTGTTCTGAAAGGTTCCCCTCACCCTCAAAGAGTACACCTTCCCTGCTTCTGTCCAGGCGACCAGATGCTGGAGCAGTGACGGCCTCTACTCCTGTGCAGCAGCCTGGCCCATGACCTTGGAGGAACCTGGGAGAAAGCTTCACCAAGCGACAGTACTTTTCCACTGCACTGCTCAGCCACCTCTGCTGGCTTTGTGCTGTGCAGACCCTCCGGTGCACAAAGCCGGCCCCATCAGGAACCCATCCCATCAGAAAGCCACCCAAATCCTATTCTCAGGGATAGGGATAGGGACCTGCTGTGGGTGAGGAGCAGGAGGAATTCTAGAAAGAGGGGGTCTCCGAATATGCCACGGGGGGAGGGGGCAAGGATCCCACTAGAGAGGCCAAAGAATTTGCATCGGCAAAGTCATCCATAGCATATCCAGGGATTCCTAATCCTTTACCGCCCCTCCGTCCTCACCCCTCTCATAATAATAATTAAACCCTTTCTGCCGCGCCTGTGCCGGGTCCCGGGCAGCGCGAGCTTGTGCTGGGGGAAGGGAAAGAGGAGGGCGAGGGGAGGGGACAAGAGAGCTAGCGGTCCCGCCCGGTGATGTAGGCAGCCCGGGGAGGTGGAGCCGCGACGCCTGAAGGAGTCCCCACCGCAGCCGCGCTCTAGGTCTACCCCACCGAGCAGCTGCCATCCCCGGCACCGGCGACCTCCCTTGCCGCCGCAATTTGGGCGGCAGGGACCACGGGAATCCCCTCTTATTCGGGCCTGGGGGGCGTCCGCCAATCCCAGTCCCTGCCCCTCCTTGCTTCCCAGACGGCTGGAGCCATTCCCGGGGGACGCTATTCCCGGCCGCACGCCGCCGCCCGGGCATCTCGGCTGCCAGCCCGGCTGGGCAACGGGCATCTGCGAAACTAGCCCCGCCTGGCACTGGGCATCTTGGGCACCGGCTGTCTCTGACGCCGCCCAGCTTTTCGCGACTACAGGGCGGTGGGCTTCTGGGCGCTTTTCCTTCCCTGGGTCGCTGGATAGGACGCTGGTGAGCTCCCTGCGCCTCCAGCCCCCTGCGCCGCGATGCTGCCCTGGAGGCGAAACAAATTCGTGCTAGTGGAGGACGAGGCCAAGTGCAAAACGAAGAGCCTGAGCCCGGGGCTCGCCTACACGTCTCTCCTCTCCAGCTTCCTGCGCTCCTGCCCGGACCTGCTGCCCGACTGGCCGCTGGAGCGCCTGGGCCGCGTGTTCCGCAGCCGGCGCCAGAAAGTGGAGCTCAACAGGGAGGACCCGACCTATACGGTGTGGTACCTGGGTAACGCCGTCACCCTGCACGCCAAGGGCGACGGCTGCACAGACGACGCGGTGGGCAAGATCTGGGCGCGCTGCGGACCAGGCGGGGGCACCAAGATGAAGCTGACGCTGGGGCCGCACGGCATCCGCATGCAGCCGTGCGAGCGCAGCGCCGCAGGGGGATCGGGGGGCCGCAGGCCGACGCACGCCTACCTGCTGCCGCGCATCACCTATTGCACGGCGGACGGGCGCCACCCGCGTGTTTTCGCCTGGGTCTACCGCCACCAGGCGCGCCACAAGGTCGTGGTGCTGCGCTGCCACGCCGTGCTGCTGGCGCGGGCGCACAAGGCGCGCGCCCTGGCCCGCCTGCTCCGCCAGACCGCGCTGGCGGCCTTCAGCGACTTCAAGCGGCTGCAACGCCAAAGCGACGCGCGCCACGTGCGCCAGCAGCACCTCCGCGCAGGGGGCGCCGCCGCTTCGGTGCCCCGCGCCCCACTACGCCGCCTGCTCAACGCCAAGTGCGCCTACCGGCCGCCGCCGACGGAGCGCGGCCGCGGGGCGCCGCGTCTCAGCAGCATCCAGGAGGAGGACGAAGAGGAGGAGGAGGACGCGGAGTCGGGCGAGGCTGGAGCCCCCCAACGCGAGCGGCCCGAGGTGCTCAGCCTGGCCCGGGAGCTGAGGACGTGCAGCCTGCGGGGCGCCCCGGCGCCTCCGCCGCCCGCGCAGCCCCGCCGCTGGAAGGCCGGCCCCAGGGACCGCGCGGGCCAGGCGCGCTGAGAGCCCAGGGGCAGGACTCGCCGCCCCAGACCGGGCCGCCAGACTTACTGCCTCCAACCCCGGCCCTGCCCGCTTCGGCTCCCCGCTGGTCCCTGGCCCTGCCGCCCTTGTGGTCTCGTCGTCGCCTCCACCCTTATCCTGGCTCAGGGTGACACCTGATATGCCCTGGGCTATGGGGGGGGGGGCGTGTTCACTTCCCTGCAAACCCAGAGTTTCCTGGGCCCTGCGTTGGGGAACTGCCCTTGCGCTTTACACCGAGTCTGTGCCCACAGACCTCCCTGCTTCCAGCCAAAACATCCTCTCAGGAGAAGGGAGAGAAATTTTCAGAAACCATGGATGGTGGGTTTGGACCCTGACCAGGGTGGAGGCTGTGGCCCTGCCCTGGGTCCCTCTAGACTTTTTCCCCCGTGGTAAGAACCATCCTGGAGAGGCATTCTTGTAGGGAAAGAATGGAGTGACTGGGGGAAACTGAGGCCAGGCCCATAATGGGCACAGCGTCTGCAGGTCAAACTAACGTGGAAGAATTCTCTGCCTTGTGTGGGGCCTCTCTATGCCTTGGAGGACTCCTGGGACTTCACTGCTCTGCCTCTGGAGAAGACAGACTGGGCTGGTAACAGCTCTGCACCAAGCAGCAGCCAGAGCTTGTGCCTTGGCACCCCTAAGGATTCTGCACTCCATCTACAGACAGATAAGTAAGATCCCCCACTAGGTGCCAACAGCCAGGACCAAAGATGGGGCCTCCAAAGGAGGTAAGAAGAACCATTGGCTGGTGTGTGGGGATGCAGATGCTGGAGGAGAGATGCCCCAAGTCAAGGCTCTGGGCAAGTAGTCCTAACTGCAGCTGGATTCACATGGCAGGCTGAGGAAGGAGAGCGTGCTACCCCAACACAGGGAGGTGTCTCTACAAGGCCACAAAAAAGCCCAAAGATCTGTGTTACCAACCGATCATTGTAAATAAAGTGGATCTGCTTTTTCAGCCCTGTCATCCCTCCTGTCTTGTGTTTGATGCCAGGCCGCAGGGGGTGAGGTGGTCCTCAGGACCCAGCAGGGCAGGAGGAGACCCAGGAAGTAGCTCCTGTAGCTGGCTGGAGCCAGCTGCCGGGTTTGGGGTGGAGGCTGCTGTCAGGAAGCTATTCCTTTAATGTCAGGGGAGAGGCATATGCTGCGTCTGAAAACCATTGAGCCAAGCCCTGGAGGAGCCTCCTCGTCTCGGCTTCCCACAGTGTCTGTACACTGGGCACTCAGACGCAAGTGTCTCTGGGACATTTGGCAGGAGGGGGCACTGAGCTGAGTGAGGGCTTCTCATAAGCCATGTATTTTCAAGACGTTTCATGAGTAGGTCACAATATGTAGTAGAGACTGTGTGTCCCTTCAGGAATGAGAGGAGGGTTATGGAGGAGGGTTGGCAGCCCAGGTTTCTTTTGAGAGGACTGGAGAAGTCTGTGCAGACCTTTGTGATGGAGTGAACCTTGAGCTTGGATATCTTCTTTATTCCTGTGCTGAGCTGGGCACTGAGCCCAGGGTGAACCACACGGGTGGCCTCTGCCATTACCAGTGATCAGAATGATTCTATTTCCCGGAGCTGCCAGGACAGAGGGTACCACCATCACCTCACTCCAGTGGAACCCTCTCAGGGTCAGGGGGCTTTGAAGAGGAAAGCAGGGGCTGACTACATCGGGGGTAACAAGGACCCACTTGGCAAGGATGCCCATTGCTTCCCTTGGGGTTTTGCCGAGGCTTTTCTGATGTTTTCCCCACTTGCAGAAGGAGAAGTAAGGTGTCAGACCTGGAGAGGACCACGGGCTGCAAGGCAGCCTCTTGGATTGGCCAAGAGGCCCATGCAGATGCACGCAGCCTGTATTTACTAAAGCACCTGCCCTGCAGCAAGCACCATGCTAGGCCCCTAAGTCCTCTCTGCAGGGTCTCACTTTCTTGAATGAAGTGTGTAGATTAAATGGGTAGTTGCTGATAATCATTCACAGAATTGCTGGGCGCAATGGCACATGCCTATAATCCCAGAGGCTTGGGAGGCTGAGGCAGGAGGATCACAAGTTCAAAGCCAGCCTCAGCAAAGGCGAGGCGCTAAGCAACTCAGTGAGACCCTGTCTCTACGTAAAATACAAAATAGGGCTGGAGGTGTGGCTCAGTACCCCCAAATCATCATCATAACTCACAAACCCGTGCCCAGCCTCTGCCCCTGCTACTTCACTTTTCTCCTCTGCAGCCTCCAACACAGACACGCGTGCATGCACGCACACCCGGCCTCTCCCTCTCTCACTCAAGCTACACTCACCAGGCCTGGAATTAAAATGTCTGTAAGTCATTTTGCTGGCCACATCTCCATTCTTATTGTGTAGATTGGAAAGAGAACCTGGCCCCACAGCGCTCCTCCAGGGGGCTGCAGTTAGACAAGCCGGCAGGCCACAGGGAAGGGTGTAGGGGAGCCACGCACATCCCATCCTTGATTGCTCTCGGGCTTTCTCCTCCAACCTAGACACAGGGCAGAAAAGATCCCCAAAGTAGCAATCAGGGGGCCTGGCGCCCCTGTGTCTCCTCCTGGCTTTCCTTCCTCCCTGTGGAATGAGATTGGGAGTGGGCTAGACCAGTGGTTTTCAACCCACACTCCTTGAGTTCTAGATTTCCCAGGAGCTCCTGTGGGGAGCCACGGGGAGATTGAATGGGAAGGCTCCCCCACCCGGCTTTAACTAGAGCAGTCCATTTTCTGCTTGGGGATTCTGTGATTTGGAAAAGAAAAAAGATTTTTTCTTTTTTTAAAATCACGGGATGGATGCTTTGTAAATTCCCTTCCAGCCCTGAGGCTCTGAGGTCTGTTGGCTGTTGGAGATGACCGCTGGAGCATGTAAGGCAAGCTCACACAAGGCAGTGGGAGTGAGAGGCGTGCATCCAGCCATCCACAGCATGGAGGTCAAGACTCTCCTGGGACGTGTGGGACCTATCTCTGTCTCTTCACTTTGGAGGGACTGGACTGCAACTGTTGTAGCATGCCCCAGCACAGTCAGCTGGCCCACCTACCAACCATCCTGCATCCTGGCTCTCAACCCAGTTCATCTTCCACCCTTTCCCTGCCCTCTGCCTCCAGAATGGCTCCCTTATTGCTATACATCACCATCTCCCTATCTCCGGGCCTTTGTACATGCTGTTCCCACTACCTGGAGCCCTTTCCTTTAGCTATATATTTTCAATCCTACCCTTCCCTCAAAGTCCAGCTCCACCTCCTGGAAACTTGCTTTAATGCACTTGCCTCTTGCACTCCTACCAAATCTGGGGGTGGTCTCTCCCTGTGGTTTTTCCCATGGCCCTCATGACCTTCTACCTTGACTTACTTTTTTTTTTTTTTTTAGTTGTTGATAGACCTTTATTTTATTTATTTATTTTTATGTGGTGCTGAGAATCGAACCCAGTGCCTCACGCATGCCAGGCAAGCGCTCTGCCACTGAACCTCAGCCCCAGCCCTGACCTACTCTTTCAATGTCAGCGTCTTCTCTCTCTTACCGATCACCTTCATTTCCCGCTTCCTCCAGTACCTGGTCCTCAGCAGGGTGGAGAGCTGGTGCTCAGTAATCATTTGCTGAATGAATAACTGAATGAACGGCCAGCTGGAAGAGCCATCGTGGGCTAGGAAACCAAGTGGGTGGAGGAGCGTTTCCTCTGCCAAGCTTCTGCCTGGGGATGCTGAGGGAGAACTGTCCTCAGACGCCCTGTGCAGACGGGTGGCTTCCTAAGGAGATCAGCCCCAAGGCCAGGGTTCCCAGGCTCTGTTCTGCTTCAAAGCCTCACGACTGGGCCCTGTTGCTCTCTGGGCTCGTCCAGGCCACACAGAGCCGACTCTCCAAATGCGGAGCCGCTCCTGGCAATGACAGCCACCCTCCAGACACACTGGCTGGGGTTGCGCTCGGGTGGGTGGTGGGAGGACATCTGGACAGATGTAGTCTCTGTTTTAACACACAGGCAGCCAAACCCAGGCTGGGGTCAGACCAGCTGAGTGCCAGTTCCATCACTGCCACTTGATGGCTATACGACTCCAGGGAGTGGGTAAGGTGACATCTTGGGTGGTTGGAAGAATGAAGTGAGGCTTTGTATTTAGATCATTTATTTAGCCCAATGTACAGAGTAAGTGGTGGTTCCTGTGATCCTGATTATTATCATTTTATCCAGAAGTCTCCTAAAATAGATCTGGAGTAAGGAGACCAGGTACCTGGCCTTTGGAACAAATATGTTGTTCATGCCCCATCTAAAATCCCTGATGTCTCCACACCATGTTGGAAGACTCAACTCCAGCTAGCCTTAGAAGCAACTCGTCTCCGGTTATTCAACTTACAAAGGCCTGGTTGCATTAGACTAGATCGAGTCCAATAACTTCTACTTCTTACATACCTTTTTCTCCTTAGCACCCAGCACAGTGCCAGGCACACAGTAAGCACTCCGGTGAATGAATGAGAGAGCAAGGGAAGGATTAGCTGCTGCTGGCCACAGTGCTCCCAGCCCCAGCCTTCAGCTAGCAGGATGCTATTTGTTTATAAGTAATGGGTCAGCTTCCCTTCCTGGTCGCTGTTCAACCTGAACTAGGATTAAGGAGAAAAAGAAGATGCTTCAGTCAAGGAAAAGGTCACCTGAAACAGATTAAGGGGGCTGGCCTTCAGTTCTGGCCAGTCTCTGGGCCAGACCTGTCCCCTCTCACCCTCTGTGGCCCTTGCCTGTCCTCAGAGCATGTGTGGGCTCATCAGCTGACCCAGAGGCCCTGAGCCAATCAGCACTTCAGGATCAGAAGGAGATTAGGGTAGGGGTGCAGCAAGGGCCAGAGGGCAGGCTGGAGTCCAGGCCATCATAAGGGAGACCCCAGCTGGGCAGCCTGGGCCAACGCTCTACATGCAGGGAACGCTTGACCAAGAGGACCAAAGGAGTTTGGCTGCAGAAAGCACAGGGGGACCCTGTGGTGCCTCCCCAGCACCCATTCATTCCCCTTTTGCAGTGGACACTGCTCCCTCTTCCTCCCACACCCCCCTGGCTCTTGTCTCCCCTCTTCCCAGGCTGGGCCGTGGGATTCTGGCCAACAGAATCACGTGCTCCCCTCTCAGGCCTGCATCGGAAAACACACGATTATTGCTTTATCCCCCACCCTGTCTGCTGCATGTCATCACCTAGGGTGTCCTTGGGAGCCCCTGTTGAGGGTGACAGAGTCCTTACCAGCTCTGTGCCTGCCAACAATAGGAACAGAATTTCCCATTTTACTGTGTTGGGTGGCAGGCATGGGGGTTGTTTATTGTGACAGGTGGCTTCCCTTGACTAACACAGCCTCCATCCATTCCCTACTCTCAATCCCTGCTGTCTCCACACCAGTTCCAGAGAAGGACATGTGACGCAGGCCCGACAGATCACAATATCCCATCTCCTTCAGTACAGATGTTAGTTCAGAGAAGGGCATGCATCCTGATCAGAGCTGGTGGGACTCAGTTCTGGGACTTTTGATGAAACAGGGACTTTAGGGAAAAGAGATGCATGCTTTCTGCTGGAGTTGCTGAGAGAGTGGGAGGCATGTCTAGTGCTGCTGGCAGCCATCTTGCCACCATGAGGAGAGAGCACCTGAGGAAGAGGGCAGCACAGTGAAAAGCAGAACAGGGACAGAAAAAGCAAGGCCACGTCCCACAGCGTTGCTGAAGCCCCTCCATCCCACCAAGCCTGCCCAGGTCTGGAGTTTTCAGTTCCTTGAGACAGTAAATTGTACTTTGTGCTTAGGCCAGTGTGGGTTGGACTTTCTACCCCTTGTGTCTGGGAGCAACCAGTCCCCACCATTGCTGTTCTCATCAGATTCAGTTCTGGAAAAAGAAGGCTTTCATGGTGTTCACAGCACCCGATTGTAGGACATCCAGCCAGCTCAGAGAATCCAGGGGTCCCCAGGCCCTTTCTCTTTCTGGGGCCACCTGGCCTTCCATCACAGCTGCCCTTCATGTACCTTCCCAGTCTCCTCAGTGGACTGGCTGCCTTCCTTGCACCTGTCCCTCTCGTGGCTCTGATGCTGAATCTACCCACCTCTTTTGCCCACAGTCTCTGGTCCGTGTGTGAGCACCGCAGCAGGAGGCTGACTGGCAGTCACTTGATAGTCACAATCTGGCCTCTGGGTGGTGAGATCCACCCTCCTCCATCAGCTGTAACTGGGGAGCAAGCTCCCTGGGTATTAATCTGGCCCACTAAGCCGGTCCTTAGGGGATCTTGACGGAGAGGGGACTTCTGAGGATGGATATGAGCTGAGCAGGCTGATCTTGCTAATGAAGGCCTGGGACTGCCTTTGACCACTCTAGGAGGAGGCTACCCCCAGCTCTCCGTCTCCATTTTCTCTAGACAAGGGAAGTAACACCCCGGGCGCTGGCTCATGGCCTGTTTTCAATTCTGGATGGAACTGGGAAGGCGGCTCCCAGTGTGCACGGGCCGGGATGCCCCCCCCCCCCCTCGCTCCCAGATAAGGAAGCTGCGGGGAGCCTGGCTGCAGGGCCCCTGTCAGGAGGGAGGACAGAGCCCACTGGGAAGTGGTTAAAAATAGATACCTGCCGGGGTTTCCTGGAGGGGAGCCTGCGGAGCTCCCCTCCGGCTACCCTGCCCCCATAAGCAGGGGGCTGCTGGCCGGGTGGGGGGTGTCCATCTGCAGTAATGTCCCGGAGCCCCCCCCCCCCCAGGGCGGCCATCAGTGCCTCCGAAGCACTAGAACAGGAGAGGGTTGGAGCTGGCTGGGCGTCTGCCTGTCCTGTCATAATCACGCCTGCGATCTCTGAGAATGGGATCCTTCTGCTGCTTTTGAAATAGGGATGGGGATGTGGGCAGGGAAGAGGGACATTCCCGTAAGATCAAAGTGGACACTGGGGCTGGGGATGTGGCTCAAGTGGTAGCGCACTCGCCTGGCATGCGTGCGGCCCGGGTTCGATCCTCAGCACCACATACCAACAAAGATGTTGTGTCCGCCAAAAACTAAAAATAAACATTAAAATTCTCTCTCTCTTTCTCCTCTCTCTCACTCTCTCTTAAAAAAAAAAAAAAGTGGACACTGGCCACTCCCATTCGTCTCCACCTCAGTCCCCAAGCACAGAAGACTCTGCGATGGCCATCCATGAGGCTCTGCTGAAATCGCATGGATGCTCAGGGTGGGAGGCGGCTGGGCCCCGAGGTGGGTCTCCTGCTCTTCCCAGATGCGCTGTGGGGTCAGGGCTGCCCAGGGAGCAGGGGACGTGTCGGTGGAGGGAAGATGTTTGGAAGGATGCATCCCCCTGCAGTCAGGCCCCTTAGAGCTATATGACACTCCTCTTCCAAGACGATAAAAGCAACACGTTTTTATTTGAAACCAGTGAAAGAGCAAATAAGAAAAAAGAACAAATAGATTCCCTCTCCCAGCCTTTCTCCATGCCCCAACCCCCTTCCCTATACCCTCAGTGCACACACAGCCCCGGGTCATCCTCCCCGACTGGTCCTGTGAACCTGATCGTGAACAAGTGCATGTACACAGCATAGAGATTTCCTTGTTTATTTAAAAAAAAAAAATGGAGTCATTCTCTAACCCATTATTCTGCAATGAGCTGTGTTCTCACCTCATGCGGGTGGCCCAGCTCAGGGGGCCTGGTGAATTTAAGTCCAATTCGCTCAGTGTATTCCCCCAGCCCTCCACAGTGTGTGCTCAGGTTGTTTTAAAGGGTCTAATAGCTGCCTGTTGTATGCAGAGCACCAGACACACTTGTTGCAGAAGGAGCAAATACACAGGGCGCAGCACCTATGGCTGAACACAAGAACAAGAAGAATTTACATGGGCCAGGCAGGTGGTGCAGGCCTATAATCCCAGCATCTAGGGAGGCTGAGGCAGGAGGATTTCATGTTCAGGCCAGCCTGAGCAACTTAGCAAGACCCTGTCTCAAAATTTTTAAAAATTATAAAAAGGACTGGGGAAGTGGCTGGGGGGTACTGGTTTAATCTCCATCGAACCCCCTCCCCCCAAAAAAAGAAGCAAAAGAAGTGTTTTCATGAATTTCTGGGGTCAGTATGTCCCAGCCAAGAGGGCCCTTAGGACTGTGGTCCAATCCTTGGTTTGGAGATGAGCAGGGGAACTTGTTCAAGGGCACACAGCTTGCTATAGGAAAAACTAGGGCCAGAATTGAGGTTCTCTGACTGCTAGACAGATGCCTTGTCCCTGTACAAAAGTTGCTAAAATAAAAAACACAAAAATAAACACAGCTTTAAATAAACACAGGCTTATTTAAACTCATAGATGCCCAAAATTTGGGTGTCAGTGAGGAAATAATATGTACTGAGATCCTAAAGAGTTACCGGCAAAAAGGTGAAACCTCTTTCTATATTCTACTGCCGGCTGTCCTCACCAGTCATAGTTCAAGGTCATTTCTGCCTCAGGACCTTTACACTTGCCATTTCTTCTGCCAGGACCGTACTTCTCAGGTTTTGCACGATCACCTCCTCCTTGCACACAGCTCTCAGCTCAAATGCCCCTCCCTGGAGAAGCCCTTCTTGGTTCCACTCTTCCCACAACTCCAGGTCTTATTGACCCTCTCATCATCTCCTGCTGTCGTCACCACTCATCATCATCTGAAATAATAGTGACCACATGGTTTTCTACTAGTTCAGGACAGTTTCCTCATTAGGATAGAAACGCCATGAGAGAGACAGCTCTGCTGCTGAGGACAGTGCCCAGCACATAGTAGGTGCTTTGTAAAGATTTGAATGGACAGAGCCCAGGTCTCCTGAGGGCTAGTCCAGGGAGGTTTCTTCCACCTCAAGAGGTGCCTTTGCTACTTCAGGGTGACAGAGGCTGGTGGCCCCAGCTCCTCCTGGCGCTGGCTGCTGGCTTCTGTAGAGGCTGGGGAAGAGACTGGGCTCCTGCAGGTTAAAGGCTGCGAGTTGTGACAAGTCCTGGTGGCATTCTTTCTTCATCCTCAAAGCCACAACAAACCTTCTGAGTCCTCTTCCAGATGCCCTCAGGCTACTACCTGGACCAGAAACTGTCCCCTTCAGGAAGGTGATGTGGCGCACTGGCTGGCAGATCTTGGTCACCTGTACACTGGGAGGTCCTGACAGGGTCCCTTTTTCTCTCTGGACTTTGTTTCCTTCTGGAAAATGAGGGACAGGAAGGCTATAGAGTTGATGGCTCTAAAGCTTGGACTCTCTCAATCAGCTCCATGATGCTCTTGTTCCTCCCTCAAAACTAGAAGGAGGAGCCAGGCTCCCGTCCGTATTTTATGCAAAGAGAAAGAGAGAAAATGAATCAGGACCTGGGTGGGGGGAGAACTGGGAAACAAACTGTCCTAGAATGAGGGTAGCATAGACTAAGTGGCTTGGCCATGGGGGCTTCTAATGTTCAGAGAAAGCCTCCCCCAGGCAGAGGGGGTCAACCCAGACCCGAGGCAGGGGCCGTCAGGGAGAGGTTCACAGGCCTCGGGCAGTGTTGTGGTTTGGAAGTGGGGTGTCCCCCAAAACCTCCTGTTAATGTTCTAACGTTTGGAGGTGAGAGCTGTGACCTACCTAATCAGTCCATCCTAGCTTGAATGGACTGGGTGGCTACTTTGGGCAGGTGGGCATGGCCAGAGGGGTGACTCTCTGGGGGCGGGCCCTGGAGAGCTGCAGCCCTCTCTCCCTCCCTCTCCCTCCCTCCCCCTCCTTTCCCTCCCTCCCCCTCCCTCTCTCTTCCTCCCCCTCCCTCCCTCCTGGCTTCCTGACCACACCTTGAGCTGAGCAGCTTCCCCCCACCCCTCCCCCATGCTAAGCTGACTCATCTGGGACTCAGAGCCACAGAGTCAGCCATGGACTGAGACCACTGAAACCTTGAGCCCCCAAAAACTGCTCCTCCTCAAAATCGTTTTTGTCAGGTACGATAGACACAGTGACGCGAAAGCTACTGCAGGCCGAGTGGGCCGGCCTGGTGTGGCCCTGGGGAGGCTGTCACTCAGACCTGGCTCTTTCTCAGCTGTGCCTGGCCGCTGGCCCCACCGCATTCCTGACAGGCAGAGGGGAGACTGCTGTCCACTCAGGGCCCAATGTGCTGTGGGGACTGGGCACAAGCAAGGGGGCCACACCCCCTCATTCATTCACCTTTCTCTGGGTAAAGGTCAGTGGAGCACCTGCAGCATACTAGATCCTGGCCTGCTCCGGAGGTCACAGTAGGTCACAATGGTGAAGGGGGCACATGGGATCCCGGCCCCACTGGAGTTCACATTCCTGTGAGGAGAGACCAGCGACGAGCCAGAGGCTGAATAAACCAAGTCAATGAAGTTAGAAGGTGACTCCTCCCCAGGGGGGAAAAGAAGGGTGAACAAAGTGGTGCCTCTCTCTTCCCCCATCCTGTGAGGTGGACATTCCCAAGGTCATCTAATCGTCCTGAAAATGAGCTAGAAATGGCAGTCATGGCAGAGACTGGCTAGACGTCCACTGAACCCATCACCTCTTCTTCTACAGTCATAGCAACACATTTCCCAGCCTCCCTTGCAGTTAGGAGTGGCCACAGAGCCAAGTTCTAGCCCATGGAATGTGAGGCCTCTTTTACACGGAGCCCACAGATGCACCCCACTCCTCAGGCTAACCCTCCCATCAAGCCTTGTTCCCTCTTTCCCCATCTGTCAGCAGAATGGAAGGGACCCTGAAGACCTAGGGAGTGGCAGGGCCACAAGACAAGAGGCGTCGGGGTCCCTGGAAGACTGCACAGAGAGGCGACCCCTTTCCTCATCTGATTAGACTTTCCCTAGAAGGCACAGTTCACCACAGAACTTAAGGCCGTGGGGGCTATTTGCAAACCCTGGTAGGTGAAAAGAAAAGCCCCCCCAGCAAGACCAGCAGGACAATCGCCCAGCTGAGTCCACTCCAAATGGCTTACAGAATGGTGAGCAAATAAAATGGGTGCTTTTTTTAAAGTTGCTGAGTTAAGGTAGTTTGGGGGTGCAGCAATTGGTAATGAATAATACCACCTCAAGAGGAGTTTCTGAGGATGGACTGTGAAAAGGCATGGAAAGATCTTGTTTTGGCACAAAATAGTAGCACAATAAAACGTGGCTCTTGTCATCCTTGAAGGATTCAGAACCAGTTCTCTGGTTTCAGAACCTCCCTATTAGACTCCTTAGTCATCCCAAGTATAAATTGAACTGATGCTGGGGAATTCTGTGAGGCCACCTTAAACCTGCCTGTGGTGTCTGGGGGCTTGGAGGATAGGGTTGCTCTGGGCACACTTTAGCCTGACTGCTCTTGAATGAGGCAAAAAAGGAATTTCAGATGGAGACTGGGGGATGCCGAAGGAGCATTAAGATTAAGTAACTATGGCCTGGTCACGTAGCTTGGTGGGAGAGTGCATGCTAAGTGGTAGAGTGCTTGCTTAGCATGCACGAGGCCCAGGGTTCCATCCCCAATACCAAAAAAAAAAAAAAAAAAAAAGAATAAAAAGAAAGATTAAGTCACTAAGAATGGCAATTATGCTATGGACGCTTTGGTCTTCTCTGAGGCCCCAGAGTTTCCCCCGAACTGTACTTTGGGGCTCCCTCCCTCTCTTCTTTCTGCATATTTTTTTAAATATTGTTTAGTTGTCAATGGGTCTTTATTTTATTTATTTATCTGTGGTGCTGAGAATCGAACCCAGTGCCTCACTCATGCTAGGCAAGCGCTCTGCCCCTGAGCCCCAGCCCCAGCCTTCTGCATACATTTCTGAGCCTCTACTCCATGCAGGAATTGGCCCAGGTGCCCAGGACACAGCAGGATTCAAGACAGACATTCATCTGTCGCAATAGCCGGCAGACAGTAAACCCATGACTAACCCTGTCGAATAGCCATCCGTGCTCCCAGGAGGATGGGGCAGGGGAAGGGAACAGAGACGGGGTGGGGGGGGGTGTTCTGCCGTCATGGGAGGACTCTCAGAGGACCTGCCGCTTGAAGACCCCAGGCGGGGGGAGAATGACCCAGTTAAAGGCCTGATGGTGACACAGTCATGGGCATGTCTGGAACCTCCCTGGGCCAGAGGTGGCTGGACACGGTGGGAGACTGGCAGGGGATGCACCAAGAGTGAGGCCAGCTGGGCGGGGCCAGACCTCACGGCCATGAAGGCCTGGACACTTCCCTGGGCCACCTCAGTGTTTGCGCTGTGGAAAGTTCAGCCACTTGGTAAAGGCTGGGTTGGGAGGGGCCGTGGAAGGGGCCGAAGGGAGAGAGCCAGGAGCCAGTTCCCAGGTCTCTGCAGAGCTCTGGGTGGAAGAGGGGGGCTTCAACTAGACGCCAGCAGCGAAGACAGTGAACAATGACTCAAAGCCAGGCCGTGGTGAGTGAAGCATGGGGTCTCTACTAGTTTCTGGCCTGAGTAGCTGCGTGGCTGGTCCTTCCTTTCACTGAGGCATAGACAGGTGGAGGTGGGAACGGACTGGGGGTTGGGTGAGGAGAGAAGTCCCATTTTCCATCTCCTCGCATGAAGATGCTGATTGAATCGGTGCTCTGGTTTAAACGTGTCTCTCCAAATTTCATGTGTTGTAAACATGGTCCCCGATGCAGCCTTGTTGGGAAGTGGGAATTTTGGGATGTGATGGGGTTCTGAGGTCTCTACCCTTATGGAAGGATTAATCCATTCACAGATTAACAGGTTAGCACAGGAGTGGCTTAGCTCTAAAATCAAGCTCTCCCTGGCGCGCTTGCTCTGTCTCCCCACGTGATACTCTGCCGTGTTATGATGCAGAAAGAAGGCCCTCTCTGGGTGCCAGTGTTGTGCTGAGGCTGATGTCTCAGCTTCCAGACGGTCAGTCAAATAAACCACTGTATTGCCAGGTGCAGTGGCACAAGCCTGTGGCCCCAGCAATTCAGGAAGCTGAGGTAGGAGAATCGAGGCCAGCCTCAGCAACTTAGCAAGACCTTAAGCAACTTAGACCCTGTCTCAATCTAAAAAATAGAAAGGGCTGTGGATGTTGCTCAGTGATAAGCACCTCTGGGTTCAATCCCTGGTACAAAAACAAAATTTTAAAAATCACTCTTCTCTAGGGCTGGGGATGTGGCTCAAGTGGTAGCGCGCTCACCTGCCATGCGTGCGGCTCGGGTTCGATCCTCAGCACCACATACAAAGATGTTGTGTCCGCCGAAAACTAAAAAAAATAAATATTAAAATTCTCTAAAAAAAATTTTTAAAAAAAATCACTCTTCTCTATACATTACCCTGTCTGTGGTTTTCGTTATAGCAACAGAACACAGACTATGACGATACCCAACTAGAAAGGCCAAGTTGGGTATGCAAGACCTCCCAAGGACGCAAGACCTCCCAAGGACCAGGCCTGGGTGGTGGGGGCTGATTCTGAACAGCAGGTGGAGGCAGCTTTCTGGGTAAGATCACTTGGGGGAGGGGCAAACGTAGGTGAGAAGTGAAGGGACGTTGGGCCTGAGCCACAAGGCACTGCCAGGTACACAGGGTGCAGCAGGGCTGGAGAGGGCAGAGGCAGGAGGAGAACCCGGAGATGCGACACCCCAGAGGCCAAGAAAAGCCAAGAAGCCAGGAAGAGGGAGGCGACACCTGGAGTATTCTGCAGAGTCGGGTGCGATGACATCAGCCAGCCAAGCTTTGGCCTTGGCATGATGGAGGCCTGGTGACCTCAGCAAGGGCGATTTCAGCATCTGGCTGGAAGAAGAGCCTAGCAGGAGCCAGACAGACAGGAAAGGAACCGAGGAAAAGGGAGGATGGGCCCGGGCTGCAGAAGGAAGGCGCCTGGAGGGCCGGAGGCTCGGGTGGGGGGGCTCCCTGTCAACCCCCGTTCAGCCAGGCCCCCTAGAGGGGCAGCGGCTGTGTGGGTGCTGGGGGTGATAGCGAGGCACCGGACACTCACCTCCATCGGCGACCTCCTCAGCAGGACCTTCTGAATCCTCCCTACCGAGAGTTGGGCCCCAGTTCTAGTCTCTGCCACATCCAGCTTGCACTGAGGGACGCCAAGTGACTTGTCACCCCCTTCATCGTCATTAGAGAGTGATTCGGCCTTAAGGAGAAGCGCTGAGTTTCAGAGGCGCCTCCCTGGTGGCCCTAAGCACCTCCCGGCCCTGAGCTGGCGGGTCGGTCAGAGGCCTCCCGAAGTGCCCAGGGTCAGTGCCAGGGCTCTGAGGTGGCCAGGAGCTCAGAGGAAGGGAAAGTGGGTGACAGGACAGAGATGGTTTGGGAGCCATCGCCTGTGAAGGGACATTAGAAGAAGTTGGGTGTGGACAGTGGCCAGAAGAAGATGGAGAAGGAAGGGTCCTATCCCTGCGGGTCTGTACTATCCTCGAAGCCAGGACTTGAGGAAAGGTGGGGCTCACCGCCCCAGCTCTGCCCTGCTTCCCACACGGTCCCCAGGTCCAGCAGGGGGTGCACCTGCCCTGTCTGTGCTAAAAAATAAAGACCAACCAGGGAAGAAGTGAGCGGGAGGAGGTGGGCGGGAGGAGGGAACAGCACTGTACATGAGTCTTGATCCTTCAAGGGACGTCCTCTGAACCCCCTCCTTCCTCTTCAACACCCATCCCCCACCCAAGGGGAGCCGTTCATCTGCGCCTGAGCCTCACCTGGGCGAAGCTTGGTCCGTGTAAACTCCCGTCTTTGGGTCTTTGGTGGCGGGAAGGGGCACCGCAGCACTGCCCCTACCCTGGTGTGACCCTCTCGGATTCCCTCTCTCCCAGTCCGTGGTCCCCCACCCCAAGCATGGAGGATGGGGGAGGCAGGAGTGGTGTGTCCGTCCTGTGTGCCTGGTGCCACAGCTGGAGGGACGAAGGACTCCTCCGCGCCCACCCTAACCCACACCCACAGCCCACCTCAAGGGAGCAGGAGGCTCTCTCTAAAGGACCAGGGTTGCTACAGGAATGGCCCAGCTTCAACTGAGCTGCCGGTGCCTAGGAGGAAAATGCTGCTGTCGATTTGTGTCATAGTGAAGGCCCCTAAATGCCCCAGTGTACCCTCTACTGACCCTGCTCTTCTCTCCTTTGGTGACATATGGGGTCAAATCTCATCACTGTCCTTCCTTCTGGGGACCATATGCAAGAGCTTCAATTTCCTCATGTGCCATGGGCATTGCACTGGCCCTGCAAGGGGCCTGTGAAGGTAGCAGATGTGTCACAGTCCTCAGCTCACAGCCAGTACTTGGCAGCACTCTTCAAACTCTGATATCCCCTGCTTTTTTAATGGCTGCCCAATCCAGGCAATCCCTTGGGAAGTCTTTTCCCAGGACTGGTCGTGGCTAGGATACTCTCCCCGACATCCTCCTTTGTAGGTCCAGATACCCTTGAGATTTCAAAGATTTTATTAATCTCCACAGGGAAAGAAAATTGCACACAGTATCTCTGAGTCATTGTTCAGATTATTCCCTCTTTCTGAAATGCTCTTCCCTGCTCAACTACTGGAGAACTACTCATCCTTCAAGATCGGCTACAATGCCACATCCCCTCTGGGGGCACCTCCCCAGGAAGACAGAAACATCCTCCTCCTTCCCGGTCTTCTCTATGTAGCCACGGCCTGTGAGGGAAGGGGGCACTGCAGAGACAGATTTTGGTTCACTTCAGTCAGAGGTGCACAGAGGGTAACCCTAGGGGGAACACTTTTGGGTTCTGCTCCCTTCACAGGCCAGACTTACCCTCCCCAGGGACCCCTGGTAGGAAATGGGATTTCACAGGATCTCAGGGGTGGGCCCTTGTGTGGGCCACGTTGACAATTAATCTGCAAATGCTTGGTGCTGCCCTGGGATGGCTGTACTGTGGAGAGTTCCAGGAAAAAGTTTGCCCCTCCCCCAACAGCCCCGCCCTACTCCTCCATCCCTGGGCTCTGAGAAGGGGAAGAGCTGGCCTGGGAGCTTAAGTGGGGAGATTGTTTGGAGCATGGGGATAATGCTGCCTTGCAAGGGAAGGTAACAGATGTGTCACGGTCCCCAGCTGCACTAGGAAGGAAAGTGACTCAAGAAGGACATGGACAGCAGAGGAAGACCCGGCTCAGCCAAGTGAGTCCAGGGAGTGCCAAGGCTTACAATAATCATAACATCATCACCCATGATTATACCAGCAAGAGAAGCAGCTAGCCCCAGAGGTGAGTACCTTGCACAATGATCTCACTTACTCCTCACAATGACCCTGCAAGGAAGGTGCTATTGTCACCCTCATTTTACAGATGAAGAAAATGAGGCTCAGAGAGAAATAAGTTCAAGGCCACACAGTCAGTCCACGGGTCCCCGTGTGTTTAAGCAGTAAATTCTTTTTTCAAATAAAGTCATAAGTAACCCTGATATGTAAAACAGGAAAAAGCAATACTTTCTCTGTGCATGAACCATTTTTTAAAATTATTTATTTTTTTATGTAGTGCTGAGCATCCAACCCAGTGCCTCACACGTGCTAAGCAAGCCCTCTACCACTGAGTCACAAACCCAGCCCAACAGCTTTTTATTTATTTATTTTTGGTTCAAACTTATGAATTTATTACTCTAAAGTCAAATGTTGAGGCCAATGAGGCTACTTCAATTATTTTTAAATTTGGAGTTAGCAATCATGGGGACTATTTCAACCTTCTAGTAGCTTTACCATCTATCTGACTCTTAAGTTTCCTATGAGCAGACAGGAACAAGAAAATTTTAAAAGAGGTGCAATGGGCATGTTTTGTTTCAAAGAGGGATCAATGATCAAAAGGCCATTCTCATTTCTAGTAAAGAAGAGAGTAGGAAGCTACCCAGAATGGATCACAAGCCATAAAAATGCATATTAGAAAAAAAGGCCATCAGTCGTTGCAAACTCTGTTGCTCAGGATTTGGTAAATAGAAACTTATCTAGGTATTTCAGGCAGAAAGGAATTGGATGCAGGGGATTGATGACTACAAAATCACTGGATGGGCTAAAATAGTAAAAGTTAGGGGTCTCTTTGGTTTCAAGATCATCCACAAAGCTGCCTAGGTCACTGCTGCTGCCCAGATGTTTCAAATCCATGCAGCTGGCCACTAGAATCTGGGGCCTAGAGTCCAACTACATCATCACGAGGTTGGACTGATTGACCAGCTCCTGCTGTCACTGGAGCTCAGTCTCTTGTGAGGCTCCCATATCTCCTGTGAGTCTCCTTGGCAAAATGTACAGCCCAACCAGACCCTACAAGGGAGTATGCAAAAGGTGGTCCTGGCCTCTGCAGCACAGGTCACCTCATAGGAGGGGGTCTGAATGAACATCAAGTGCAAATGGACAATGTCCCTCCCATTAGTGCTGGACCCACATTTTAAAATATAATGGCCAACACTTGCCTCATAATTAATTAGGCATGGGAAGCTGTAGATGCTGTAGTATGTACTTGCTTGTATAATTTTACATAGGCAGAAGTTTGAGGGCCTGAATTCAAGAAGGAAAAAAAAAGTGCTTCTTAAACACATAGCTAAAATAAATTAAAATGCACTAGACTTGCTCCAACATCCTTGCTGTGGCTGTTCCCTCAGCCAAGAACACCCTTCCCTAAATACCTGCTCAGCTCATTCCCTCAACTTTATTGACTGATTGATTGACTGATTGATTGTACTGGGGATTGGACCAAGGGGCGCTTGGCCACTGAGCTGCAACCCAGCCTTTTTTATTTTTTATTTTGAGACAGGGTCTCACTAACTTGCTTAGGGCCTCACTAAACTGCTGAGGCTACCCTTGAACTTGCCACCCTCCTGCTTCAGCCTCCCAAGTTTCTGGGATTACATGTGTTGCATGCCTAGCTTTGTTGCTTCTAGTCTTTGCTTCTTGATTGAATACCATGACCTGCCCCTCTCTCCCCCTGGGGAGTACCCTACTCCACTTGCCTTTTTTCCATAGGATTTATCACCTTCTCACATATTATATAATATGTGTATTTATGATGATCATTTTTTATCATCTTTCTCTCCCACTAAAAGTAACCTCCACCAGGGCAGAAGTCTTTGTCTGCTTTGTTTACGAACCTCATAAAAACATAAAATAGTGCTTGGCCCTATAGTAATTACTCAGTAAATATGTTTTGAATTATTGAATGCGTGCATACAGAAGGCAATCAAAATTTTATGACAAGTTTTACACAAAAACAAGTAAACTATATTAAATAAAGTTGGGCCTTCCAGTGTGTTAATAGTCTTACATAACACATTTGAGGATGTGTTGTTCTCTACCACAACTTTTGTGTACTTCCTTATTTATTTATTTATTTGTTTATTTATTTATTTATAGTTAGTTAGTTGAGACAGGGTTTCACTAAGTTTCCCAGGCTGACCTTGAATTTGTGATTCTCCTGCCTCGGATTCCTGTAAGTGGGATTACTGTCTGTGCCATTACACCCAGCTCACCATAATTTTTAGAGTTAAAAATATGTGCTTGGGGGACTGGGGCTGTAGCTCAGTGGTAGAGGACTTGCCTCACACATCTGAGGCATTGGGTTCCATCCACAGCACCATATAAAAATAAAGATATTGTGTCCATCCACAACTAAAAAAATATTTTAGAAAATATGTGCTTGTGATGATGTACTTCCAGGTCCTTACAACATCACAGACTAACAAGGTTAGCTGCCTCCTTCCCCAAAACCTTGTTCTGGGGGTCCCACAGAAGACCAACTTGGTGATAACCAGAAGGCAGCAAGGATAGGCATACCCAGGTGCTGTCTCAACCGGAAGAAAAATATGTTGATCAGCTTTAGAAATTGACAGGAGAAATTAATGTCCTATTCGTATTTATGGATAGTAACAATTATGAATAATCACTAAAGACAAAGAAAATGAATAACTTCCAAAAATGAGTAAAGGAAAACTAACAATTTCTAAAAGGTAGGAAAAGGGGGAGGTGGATAAAAATAAAGATCAGCTTCCCGTGCAGACAACAGATCCCCTCTAGCCACTGCGGATGGACGGGTTGACCAAGGGATCAAGTGGGTGTTCACTGGAAAGACCGAGGAGCCTGCTGCAAAACTGGCCAGGGCAGGAGAACGTCTGTCCCTCTGCTGACTCCAGGACCTCGCTGCCCAGGTTGCAGCTGGGAAAGCTGCCAAAGGCACGAAGCTGACGCTCTGCCCAGCGCCAAGATCTGGCGCCAGGGCCTCTGCTGCGGCTGCCTCAAAAGAAAACACTTCCTCCGCGGTGCACCCAGAGCAGCCATGGCTGCTTCTACCCAGGGCTCTGCCCACCTGCTGCTTCCGGTTTCTCTGCATCTTCCCAGCAGGTGACCTGGGGGATGCTAGCTGCATGAGTAGAGAAATGTCCTCGCTCACCTTCAAGAGGTTCAGAGGGGACCCAGTCGGGTGGGTCCTCCGTCTTTGTCCCAGCCCCCTCCTTACTTCCTCAACCTCCATTTCCACCCTGTGTTCCTGCTTTCAATTTCCATAAACCCACCACAAAATGTGGCCCCCCGGACCTGAGGCAATGCATCTCCATCCAACAAGCACAGGCTCATCTTTTCTCCGAGACAAACCTTCAACCCAGGCAGTTCTGTGGCTGCATCCGCCTCCCTCAGCAGGGATCCTGGCTGGTGTTCCCTTCTTTCCCAGCTTAGTCACAGTCCCCTCTTGGTACCCTGTAATCACCCTCCTCTCTGCCCATCCTGTTTGCCCTGCACCTTCAGCAAGCACTCCGTGCGGTGGGCCAGAGGTTTCCACTGCGCAGGATCATCCGGCTTCAGGCAGGAGGGCCCTGAGCACGGGGTGGTCCTCCTCATACTGGGCTGCTGTCCTCTTACCTTTGAGTAGAGGCCATGGGATGAGACGGCACCAAAGGACTTCAGGGGATTCAGATCTCATTCTCACTGGGCAGCAGAAACTGCGCTTGACAGCCAGAATCAAAGACCGCAGCCAGCCTCCCCTCTGTTTCCCTGAGTGTGAGGATGGACGGTTTGACAGAGGGTGGAAGAATGTTCTTCCTTTGGATACTAGAACCTCTGAATGGCAGACCCCAGGGTAATGACGAATGGGAGCAAAATTTTATAAATTATTGTGAGAATGGCCTTAGGCCTGAGCCTAAGCAACTCCATTTTAAAAACTCCAGTTTGAGGGCTGGGGATGTGGCTCAAGCCGTGGCGCGCTCACCTGGCATGCGTGCGGCCCGGGTTCGATCCTCAGCACCACATACCAACAAAGATGTTGTGTCCACCGAGAACTAAAATAAATAAATAAATTCTCTCTCTCTCTCTCTCTCTCTCTCTCTCTCTCTCTCTCTCTCTCTCTCCTTTCCTCTCTCTTTAAAAAAAATAAAATAAAAATAAAAATAAAAATAAAAATAAAAACTCCAGTTTGAAACCTGCAGTCTCACCAGGTGCACCCGCAGAGCCTTCTCCAGTATGGCCTCAAACAAGTTACTTCCCCTCACCCTGATAAACAGAGTGAAGCCCCTGGCAGGCTGTCCTAGCCTGATAAGAGGGAAAGGTGGGAAGATCAGGGTGGAGACCACCAGACCAGATGTTTCCAACCCCAGGGTAAATGATGAAAGAGGTGTCAAAAGGCCCAAAATTTAGTATAAATGATAGAGCAAATTAAATGACAGAGCAAATGAACAGGGATTCAGCCAGCGGAATCAAGGATGCACTTGAGCTGGCAAGCCTGATGAGGACCTGACCCCCATCACTGACACCCCATTGTTCCTGAGCCTCTGCTTGATCCTCACTGCTTTCAAACTCTACCACCTCGTCTGAACCTTGGTGAGAGCCGCAACTTCTCCCTATGACCCTCTCCTCAACCGGTCTTCCACTCCATGCCAGGAAAAGCCTGCCTTGGTTCCAAACCTGGTCACCGCGGTCTGAGTGACTACGCATCTGCTGGACTTAGAGCCTAAGGCTTAAGACTTTTGGACAGGGGCTGGGGATGTGGCTCAAGCGGTAGCGCGCTCGCCTAGCATGCGTGCGGCCCGGGTTCGATCCTCAGCACCACATACCAACAAAGATGTTGTGTCCGCCGAGAACTAAAAAATAAATATTAAAAACTCTCTCTCTCTCTCTCTCTCTCACTCTCTCTCCTCTCTCACTCTCTCTTAAAAAAAAAAAAAAAAAGACTTTTGGACTTAGCATGCAGAGGAAATGTCTGTCATTAGCCTGTCATGATCAAGTGTGTTTTGCAGGGCTTAGAATTAATCTAGAATTGTTTGCTGTGAATTGATTGTCTTTTGCAGTGCCTAGCATTAAGGATTGTCATTTTGATTAAGAATCTATAGAGTGAAATTGTATTGAGTAATTTGAGTGAATAAAGCATTGAAAGGGGCAAAAGTGCATGGACATTCTTTATTTCTCCCCTCCATTGCATACGTCGCAATTTTGCCCCCTCGAGACAGTTATCCAGCCCAAGATTCCCTGATCCATGGACTCTCCGAAAGAGAAGCATTGCCTCTACAGTGGCTGACAGTTGAGAGCACTGGTCAAATCCTTCATTTCAGATTCACAAAGTTGATGTCTTCTAGCTGACACTAACCAAGTCCCAATAGGTCATGTCACCAACCTCTAAAACCAGATGACTCTGGTGATAAGGCCAATGAGTCTCATGCTCCCCTGGCAATTTCTTTACTTCTTTTGCTGAAAGGAAAAATGAGGTTTCTGACCAGAAAGCAATGGTGTTTGGACTACCATGATTGTCAACAAGACGTTCAGTAAATCTACCCGTGATGTCACAGGCAAAAGCACGGTAGGTAGGCAGAGAATGCAAAGCCCAGAGCTAGAATTAGTGTCTATTCCCGAGAGGATGAGTCTCTACAACCTTCTTAACGAAAGGAACCCAGGGTAGCCAGCCTACCAGCAGGTGGCAGGCTGGTCCTCTTGTGACCGGGTACCATACTGAAGGCTTAGAGTCCCTGTTCTTGTCATTTGGGTCTCAGCTATGGTGGGGGGACTAAGACTGATAATAGACACCCAATGTCCACCATCCTCTCCTTCCTGAGTCAGGATCCTCATTTTATGAAAGTCATCCGTATACCCAACCAAAAGAAAACATTTCCAGGTTTCTTAACTACTAGATGAAACCATGTAACTAAGTTCTAGCTGATGAAATGGTGGAAGGGGACCCCCATGGTACCCTCCCGTCATTTTTTCTTCCTGCCACTTGGATTGAGTCTGTAAAGGCTAAAGCACCTGTAGCCATCTTGGACCTGAGGTGAACTGGAGGAGGGAAGCTAAGAATGTGCAAACTGGATCCCTGAGGACTGTGGAGTCACTATATGTAGGTCCTAGAGAAAAAAGAAACAAAATGACCTCTGACTTAAATCACTCTCATTTGCAGTTTTCGGTAATATAAGTCACACCCAATTCCAACTGTCACACAGCGTAAATGAGGTGGCAGGGGAAGTCCAAAATAAATCAATAATTGCAGTAATTATAAATGGATTGAGTGTCTAATCAAAAGACAGAGGCTTTCAAAAGCAATTTTTAGGCTATTTATATGTCATTTCTAACAGAGTCACAAAAGGAACAAAAATCAAAAATAAGGCAACTGTTTTATATTACGGTCTTTGAGATCCATGAACTTGGAAGAAAAAAAAAACATATGCCTTTATTTTCACTAATTGGAATCAGTAATAATAGAAGTGCTTATGACCTTGATCTCAATATAATTTAGAAATATTTTCATATCCCTTTATAGCAGCATCCTAAAATAACTTTAACTCCTATCATTGCTTCAAATCACAATAATTACTAGGCCTGTTTTTGGATCATGTCACTTGGTACATTAATTTAAAAATGTATATAATATATCACAATTATTTTAACTATCCTAATAGCTATCTTTTTTTTTAAAGAGACAGTGAGAGAGGAGAGAGAGAATTTTTTTTTTAAAGATATTTTTAAACTGATTCTTTTTTTTTAAGAGAGAGTGAGAGAGGAGAGAGAGGGGAGAGAGAGAGAATTTTTAATATTTATTTTTTAGTTCTCAGCGGACACAACATCTTTGTTGGTATGTGGTGCTGAGGATCGAACCCGGGCCGCACGCATGCCAGGCGAGCGCGCTACCGCTTGAGCCACATCCCCAGCCCCCTAATAGCTATCTTAATGCAATTAATTTGCTTTGTAATTCTATGCTCTTAAAATATTATTTTGAAAAAGGGAGGATCCTAATCCTGATGTTGCCTCCCTGACATTCTGGTCCAACTTGTGCATGGGCTGAGTGTATGCCTGTGCCCAGGACATGCTTAAGACAGGGAGCCCTGGGTTTGTCCAGGACTGTCCACTGAAGCTGGAGGTGACCTCTGGGAGGCATAGGAGGTGGGGCATTGAGAGTGTCTGCTACATCCACTGTGTCCAGCACAACTGTCCATCCATTGTTTGAGACTCCTGCTGGACTCCTGTCACCTGGAACCTTTTCTCAACTCACCCACCCTTCCACTCCCCTCCAGACAACTGGTTATCCAGTATTGCCACAGGACCTAGTACCTGATCGTGTTACAGTGTTTCACATCTCTCTGTTAACTTCTGTCTCCTTCACAGCCTCTGAGAATCCCAAAGGCTGGAACCAAGTTTTATTTACCTCTGATTCCCTAGTGCGCAGTTCAGGCCCTGGAACACAGTATTCATTATGTACAAGCTAACACCTGTAGAGCATTTACCAGGGGGGAATCTGTCTTTCTCTTTCTCTCGTTCCTCATCCCAACCCCGTCCCCAGGAAGTAGTATGTTGATCTAGATGCCATAAAGTTGAAAAAAAAAAAAGACTCAAACAATTTTAAGCTAGAAGTGAATTTTTTGGTTCAGCTGTGGGAGAACCTAGAAATACACTTTCAGGCATGACTGATTCCAGAGAGTCAGAACAATCAGAGTTCTTCCCCAGCACCACCACCACCCTCTCTCAGCTCTCGAACAATGGGAAATAGCCCATTAACTCAGCAGAAAAGTAAGGGCTCTGACTCATTCCATGTCAACGGCCTATACATGCTGACAGGGGCTGGAAGCACAATTGGCAGTTCACAACAAAGAGAAAAGTGACGAGAAATCCTCCTGAGCAGAGTAAACTTTTGTCACCATGATCCACCATAGGGTTAGGGTACTAGGGTTGCCCCATTGAGTAAATCAGGAAAGAGAGGCCCCGAGTGATGAGCTCACTCGCCTATGTGCATAGCAGGTAATAAGTGCTCAAAGCAGGATTTGAAGTGGTTGGTCTGATGCCCAGGCCTGCACCTTGCCAGTCTGTTATACCAGCTCCCTGAGGGATCTGGGGTGGGTGAGAGTCCAGGACTCCAATGCAAACAAACTCAGGTTTGAGGTCAGTTTCTAAGACTCTGATTTCTGTGAACTCGAGTGTTCTCATCAGTAAATTATAAGCAATAACAGTATCTGTCTTGCGAGGAGGATTAAATGAAATCATTCAAATCCAGTAATAGCCTCAGCATCGGGCCTGGCACATAGCTAGAACTGTATTAACGTCAGCCTCTACTACAACTGTGCATTGAGTAAAAAGGGGGTGGATGGTGCCTAGACTCTGACCTGCAGATTCTGGAAGATTCCCTCCCCGAGGGGATGGCATGAGGTAGGGTCAGGGAGGGCTTTGGACCCCTAATAATATCCATCTCACTGGAAATATATCCAATCTCAGGCCAGGGCAGGACAATCCATTGAGGACCCTGGGGGCCTGCCAGGCCAGCAGGGCACCCTCATTTCCCCAGCTCTAATGAAACCTGGCCCCAAACCTCCCATGTCTAGTGGACATGCATTGTCCCGAGACAGGAGATCCCAGCCTCTGCTCCCACACGAAGGTTCCAGAACTCAGAGGAATGAACAACTGGAGGCTGAGGGCCTCGACCCTCTCCGAGGGCTGTGCATGGCGGAAGGGGAGGGGGCCTGGCGTGGGGGATGAGATAAGCTCTACCAGTCTCTACAGTGGCTCCCAGGTGTTCACCTCTATCTCTGTGGCTGAGAGGTCAGGTCCAGGAAACAGAGACACCAGCCTCACTGCCCGTGCCTGTCCCCTAATTTCCCCCATCCCCATCTAAGACTCCATCCCATCCCTCAGAGAAGTCTCTGATTCACTCATTTCTGCTGGACCTCTGGGGACAACTTTGGCCACCTTAGCTGGAGATTTGCCCTTCCTATGTGGTTTTTGCCAAGTCACTTAACGAAAATAGCTGGATTTAGGTAGAGTCACAAAGTGGGTCCACACCAGGACTTCACTGGTAAGTGATAGAGTCAGGATGTAGACCCATTTCCTTTACCACCAATTCCAATGTCCCTTTTGCCAAGGGGAAAAAAAAAAATGAGGATGACTGAGTAGATCTTCTCGAAGTTTCCTCCAGCTGAGATAATAGTTTCCTTAATCTTACTGCTGCTTTTTGTAACTCCTGACTCCCAGTGGTTGCCCCAGCCCTGCCCTTTCAGTTTCATCCTTTCCCTCAGTGAAAGAGAGAAAAGGTCACTCAGCAGAGGAGTTTGGACATCTAACACCTCACACTGACCCACCAACAGTCTACCTGAGAAGTGTGTCCACAGTCACCTCCTACAGAATGACACCCACCCTCTGACCCACTCTCGCCCCTCATCCATCAGTGTGTGAGCAGAGGGGTCCCTATGAACGAGAGCGAGACACCCAGGGGCACAGCACACCCGTCTGCCCTGGGACACGCACCACACCCTCTCAGCTAAACCAGGGGGAGGCTCCTCTCCCCAGCCGGGTCCTGCCCCACAACCCACGTCCGGCAGGCCCGGAGCCGCCGGGTCTGCACGCAGGGACACACCCCGGGGGAGGAGCCACCCTCCGGCTGTCCCGGCCCAGACTGGAGAGCAGTTCTCGGTCCCGCTGCCCCAGCCAGCGCCCACAGGGAGACGACATGGCCCAAGAGCGTCCTTCCTGCACCCTGGAGCCTGAGCACCTGCAGCGGCTGCTGCTGTCCTCCCAAGAAGCCAAGAAGTCCGCCTACTGTCCCTACAGCCGCTTCCCGGTGGGGGCCGCCCTGCTCACCCGGGACGGGAGGATCTTCTCGGGTAAGGGCGGCCGCCGGGGCCCCTCCTCGGCAGCCTGGGCGGGGGCCAGGGGAGGACACGCAGGGTGGGCGCCCAGGAAGGTGGAGGGAGACGGCGCTGGGCCTCCCAGTCCCTCCCTGGGCCTCCCAGTCCCTCCCTGCCTGCCTCCTGCCCCCGACTGTGGTAGGACGGGTAAACATGACTGGAGAACTTCTCCCGCGGCTGTCAACTCTTGGAGGACTCGGGTGGGGCAGGAGGGTCGCAGGAAGGGAGGCCCCTAAATCCAGACCATCTGCCGTCCAGGGCGCTGGGAAGGAAGGGCCAAAGCCTTAGGAGGCTCCCATGCGCCTGGCACCTGTTGAGGCCTCCTAGGGATGGAGCAAGTCCTCAGCTCCCACCCCCTCATCTAGGTGTTATGCCCATCTTTAGATGAAGAACCTGAGGCCCAGAGAGGCGGCAGGACTTTCCCCAGGTCATAAGGGGCACTGGTGGTGGAACCCAGGGTTGGGGTCCCCAAAGTCCTGCTCTCTTCCCTGAACTCAAGGAGGTGGCATCATCAGTGGTGGGGCAGGCCTGGCAGAGGGTTTTGGAGGAGAGAAGCCAGGTGAGGTTAGGGTGTCCGGCAATGACAGGAAGCCCTGGGAGGGGGCAGGAAGCCACCAGAGTCTGCACAGTGGCTCCTAGCCTCCCTCCTGTAGCTTGCTGGTGCTGTGGAAAAACTCACCTGAGGCTGGGGTGCAGCTCAGTGGGAGAGCACTTGCCTGGTAAGTTCCAACACCAAATAACGAAATAATTTAAAATAAACAAATCTTCTCTGTACTCAAATTCAAACTCGTTTTCACTAAGCTTAGGGACAGCAGGGGACATGGTATGAAGGTGATAGGAAGCCATGGTGCCCCTTTGAGTCTCTTGAATGTTGAGGTTCTGTTAGGTCTCATGAGACATCGGGGTCTCAGGTCTTTGAGCAGAACCCTCCACGGACTGTTGGCTTGTGACAGGAAGGCAAGGAGCACTATTCATTGAGTCCTTACAACCCCACAAGGCGGAGAAGGAAACTGAGGCTCCGAGCGGGCACATGCCCAGTATCGCAGAGCTGAGATGGGAACCCAGATTTCCCTGACTCCAAAGTCTGCTTCTCTATAAGGGACAAAAAGTCTCTGTCACATTGAAGCTCGGGCATGGCCTGATATTTCTGTGAGTGTTGAACATTAACCAGCACCAGGAACAACTCCGTGGAGTGCAGTATTACAGCATCGTGAACAAGGAATCCGCACAGTCTTGGTGCTCACCTGTAATCCCAGCAGCTCAGGAGGCTGAGGCAGGAGGATCATGAGTTCAAAGTCAGCCTCAGCAAAAAGCAAAGCGCTAAACAACTCAGTGAGACCCTGTCTCTAAATAAAATACAAAAAAAGGCTGGGGATGGGGCTCAGTGGTCAAGTGCCCCTGAATTCAATCCCTGGTACCAAAAAAAAAAAAAGGCTCCACATCCCTCCAGATGGTACAGAAAGCCTCTATGCACCCAGCACCTACAGTAACCCCTTGCAAGGCACTTCCTGTGTGGCATCGTCACTATCCATTTACATGGTCACCCTGTCCCCAACTTTGTGCTGCCACAAGACAGGAGCTGTGACTTGGATCTTTGTGCCATTGGTCTCCTACAGCGACACAGCACCGGCCTAGTCCAGGGCTGGCCCTCGTTGTTGACTGACTGGATGGATGAATGGAGGTGTTGGCCTTGAGGCTGAGTTAGATTGAGGAGGCAGAGGCGTCCAGGGGCCAGTGGTGGGGGCTGGGGTCCATCACGTCAGGCCACAGCATTTCCTAGGCTGGGGAACCACTCTGGCTGTTTTCCATACTTGTTTTCCAGCATCAGGACTGGTGTCGTGCTTGGACAAACAGGTGACCAGACAGGCAATGGAGCCAGCCCTCCAAAGCCAGATTCTATGTCGGAATACTCTGGTTCTGCTCTTTCTTTCTTTCTTTCTCCCCTCCCCCCACTTCACTTTTTTCTCCTTCTTTCCACCTACAAAAAAAGAAGGTCACTCTCAAGTGGCCACTAGGAGGTCGGCAGAGAGAAGCCTGGGCCTTGGTTATTCCCACACTGAGCATCAACAGGTACTTGCTGAGCCAACTCCATGCCAGGTCACGTGCCAGTGCTGGGTAGACCTCAGCGAGCAGAAATGACATAGCCCTGCCCTCACGGAGGTCCCCTTGCCTCACACAGGCAGGAGCTTCCATCAAGGTCGTGGGGAGTATAGGATGGATCTGAGCTGGCGCGGGCCCTAGTGAAGCACAGGAGAGGCTCAGGAGTGTAGGGTCAAGGTTCTGGGGTCAGAGTGTGAATCCTGGTGCTGTTGTGTGACCCTGGGGCATAGACTTCACCCTCTGAGTCTCAGCTGGCACAGTGACAGAGCAGCTGTCTTATCGTCCACCTTCAGGATTGCTGAGCAAGCACAGCGCTGCGCCCAGCTGATGTGCCCCATGTGATGAGGAAGGAAATAGGGAGCCGATGATTGTCACTAAGGAGAGGAGTGACATCAGAGTGGTGTTGAGGACAATTTGGCTGCTGGGTTCTGGAGGAGGGCTGGAGCACAGCAAGCAGAGTCAGGGGCTGGTGTCTGTTTTGGTCACTGACCTGTCCAGTGAGTGTGTGCGTGTTACCTGGCTCATAACTGGTTCCCAGTTAAGGCTTGTGGAACACATGAAGGAATGGCTCCTACAGGGATGGTGGCAGGCCAGGTGAAGAGGAAGGGAAGATCTGAGAGACTCTGCGTGGGACAAATGGACGGGACTGGGACGGGCTATGTTAGAAATGAAGGGCAGGAATGTGGTACTGGATCTGCAGGGGGGTGGGGCAGGGACGGATGAGGCATCACTCACGGTGGGATGCTGAAGGCAGAGCTGGGCTGTGCTGGGGACAAGGTGGCAGGGACCAACAGCGATATTAGTACCTAGGATGGCCGGAGCACTCGCTAAGGGCTTGGTGGAGAAGATCTCCTGGAACCTCACAGCCACCACGTTGGGGGCGAGTAAGGGCCACCACATCCGTCAAGGTGATCGCCCCTAGAAATCACAGAGCATCGCAAGCACAATGGTCAAGTGGCGCTGCTCCCCAGGCAGGCTGACCGGGGAACTCAGGTCACCGCGCCCTTCCTTATCCTGTGGACACTAGTTTCTTCCTTTTACCCCAAGGGCGGGCATTCCCAGGTAGCAGGGAACACAAGTGCAGGCTGAAGCTGGTTCTCATGCTTACAGCCTCAAACCCAGAGGGGAAAGAACTCCTTCCCACCAACTCCTGATGGAAAAATTCCAGAGAAGGACTCTGATTGGTCCATTTCGAATTACGGGCACATCCCTGGGCCAATTGGTTGTCCTGATGGGGTAGTGTGATTGGGCCAGCTGATGCACATATCCCTCCTCCTTGGGAAGAGGAAGCGCCCGATACCACAGAATGGGGCTGGGGTGGGGACTGTGCCAAGCAAAACCAAAAGATGACCAGTTCCAAAAATGGGACAACTGAGACTCAGTTTGATCTGATTCCAAATGCCATGCACTTTTGGTGGTCGCTTGGGACTGGGTGGATATGCAGAAGGGGCAGAGAGAATGTGCTGGAAGGAGAGGGCAGTTCACAGAATTCCTGTGGACACTAGCAGCTGGCGGGGCTTGGAGAAGAGGCTCTTGAGTAACCCTGGGAGACCCGACCTGGGCTCCTGAGGTGGGTTAGAGGGATTGGAGGGTAGAAAAGGCACAGCCAATTTTAGACACTGTGAGTTCACAGCTTACCGCAGTCACTGCCCAGTTCTGTGACTTTGCTCAAGAAGAAAAGCCCAGCCACCCTGGAGTCCCTCAGCGGTGGCAGCTGGGGTCCCATCCTGTTCCAAATCAAGTCTGGCTGCCAGCCTCACTGTCGCGACCTTGTAATGATCATCTTTTCCCCTCTGTCACTGTCGCCCTGGCCAAGGCCTTGTGCCTCTCACAGATGGGCCTCCCAGGATGGTAATGATACCTCCAATAACTGCCTCTTCATCATGCACTGCCGGCTGGGAATGGGACATTCCATGGCTGGAGACATTCGGCAGTTATTTGCTGGGAGGAAGGGAGGAGGAACTCGCTGGTGAAGAAGGAGCTGCTGAAGGAAAGGGAAGTTAGGAAAGGAGGAGGGTCAGGACAGAGGAGGATTGGGAAACCCAGGGGAATGGAGTCTGGGTTGGAGGCTCAGCCTGTGTTTATGGGCAAAGATGATGGTCCTAGAGCACCAAGGCTGACCTTAGGGTGGTGTGCAGGTGTCCCTTCCCCCATACACACCTGGCAGTGACCTATCACACACCAGAAAGGGTCTCAGGCCAGTGTCCCAACACAGCATCTCTTGGTTTCACTTCAACTCTTTTTTTTTTTTTTTTTTTTTTTTTTTTTTAAAGAGAGAGTGAGAGAGAGGGGGACAGAGAGAGAGAATTTTAATATTTATTTATTTTTTTCTTAGTTCTTGGCGGACACAACATCTTCATTTTTGTATGTGGTGCTGAGGATCAAACCCGGGCCGCACGCACGCTAGGCGAGTGCGCTACCACTTGAGCCACATCCCCAGCCCTCACTTCAACTCTTTACTGAGCCGGGATAGTAGTCTCTCTCCCGCTTTCCTATCCATCTGCCATTTAGGGGGAAAACCACTTTACTGGACCAGCTGTGAGAGGAGCAGACCTCTTTTTTTTTTTTAAGAGAGAGAGAATTTTTTTTTTAATATTTATTTTTTAGTTCTCGGCGGACACAACATCTTTGTATGTGGTGCTGAGGATCGAACCCAGGCCGCACGCATGCCAGGCGAGCGCGCTACCGCTTGAGCCACATCCCCAGCCCAGGAGCAGACCTCTTTAAGACACTTAAGGATGTCCTGCTTCATTGTGAAATTCAGCGGGCCTTGGTCAACCCTTCAATCTGTCTTCAGTCTTTCTTCCCACAAACCAGCCCCACTCTCCACTTCCTTCCCAGCGGTCCCCTTTTTGTGCCTCAGTGCCTGCACAGGGTTGACTGGCTCCACTCCCTGCACCCTAGCCTTCCGCTCTTCTGGGTTTGGGTCAGGTGTCTCTAACCTGCTTCTCAGTTCTCAGCTGAGTATCTCTCCTCTCAGCACCCCCACACCCCTGTTGCCCTCTGTCCCCCCAGACATCACTTAGTTCTCTCTACTGACACTCAAAAGTGGCTCGTCGCAGAGATGAGCATTGCTAAAATCCCTTAACTCAGTAGTTTAGTTAGAATGCAGTTCATAGGTGAAGTGGTCATTTGCATTGGGCAGAGGTTAAGATGGAGACAGCTAGGATTTCTTCAAGCTCACGGGCATGACATTCCTCTAGTCCAGGGATTCTCAAATGTGGCCCCAGACACTCAGCTTGGCACCTCTTCATTAGAAATGTGAATTCTAGACTCCAGTCCAGACCTGTCGAATCAGAGACTCCAGGGGAAGGGGGGACTTCAAAATCTGTTTTAAGAAGCCCTCCAGAAGATTCGGATGCCCATTTGCTGGGTGTGAGAACTGCTTCTCCAACTGCGGTAATATCTCTTAGAGAAGAGTGGACACCAGCCCTCCGGCTCTGCTCTCTTCTCTGCGGGGCTGGGTTCAAATCTCACCATTAGAATCTCTTTCCTTGTTGATGCTGTGACATCATCCCACCCCAGGCCCCACTGGGTCACCAGAGCAGTAGGAAACACAGCTGGGCTGAAATGCCTGGGAGAGAGAGCTGTCCTTGGCCTCCGGCCACCAGCCTCAGCGTTTAGCCTCTGGAAGAAGGGACTGTAATAGCATCTGCCTTACCCAACTGCTGAAAGGGTTAACTGCCAGCGCAGGGTCAGGTCCCTCACAGTGTGTGGCAGGCAGGAAGTTGGTGGCAATGAGGAATAACAGCAGTTTCACCCCGAGGGGTTATTTGGTCCAGTCCTATAATCATCGCATTGTCCTGGCTGCTCTCCTGTGCTGTAGAGTGAGCAAGACTGCCAGGAAAGAGCTGGCTCGCCTGGAGACGGTGGCCTGCTTTCTTTTTTGTTTCCTTTCTACTTTTTTTGTTGGTGCATTAGAGCTGTACATAGTGATGTGATTTACTGCTACATATTCATCCACGCACACCATATAACAATGTCATCTGGCCAATATCACTCCCCAGCACTTCCCAATAGTTTGCTTTATGAACTCAGGATTATAGTGTGTGGCCTTCCGCCACACCCCTGGCTTTTTCTTTTCTTTTCTTTTGTCCTGAACAAGACTGGCAAGTTACACTGGAACTTGCTAGAGGCCCTAAGTACAGTTCTTACTTTGCATGGCAGAGATGGAGCACTGACAGGAAATTGCACCCCTTCAATGATAGGCAGCCGTCTTAGTCAACTCAGGCTGCTGTAACAAAACACCATAAACTGGGTGGCTTAGACAACAGATATGGATTTCCAATGGTTCTGGAGATCAAGATGCCAATAGAAACCCTCCTACGTAAGGTCTCCTTCCAATCTTTGCCACCTTCTTACTGTCCTCACAGGACAGAAGGAGAAAGCTCCAATGTCTCTTCTTATCAGGACACCTTATTATAAAATGGGATTCTCTTCTTATAATCCTATGGGGGCTCCATCCTCGTGGCCTCATGGAAACCTGAGAACCTCCCGAGCAAGGCCTCACTTCCTCATACCATCACACTGAAGGTCAAGGCTTTGGCAGAGAATTTGAGGGGGACTTCAGTCTGTGATGGTGACCAAGAGCCCCATGTGTCTCTGCCCTCAGGAAGTTCACATTTTAATAGGGGAATCAGATAATAGGGACATTTACTTCTAGAAAGTGTTAAGTGCTGAGAAGCAAATTAAATTGGGATAAAGTAATACAGAGGATTGGAGGGGGTGAGAGATGCAGCTTCAGACAGCGAGACCAGAGGAGGCTTCTCTGCGGAGGTGATATCAGAGCAGACTTGACTAGGGTGGGCTCTGTGCATGTAGGGTATCAAAAGACAAAATCACAACAATTTAGTTTAAAGATCTTAATGGATTTTATTTCCAATTCCAGAATTAGGCAGCACTTCATTTCATAAAATAAGTATTCTGACATACAATGCAGAGGTGGTTTGATTTATAGGCAGAGAAAGGATGAAGACAAAACAAAAAGACAAAAATTGGATCGATCACTTCAAAGTTACTTTTCTTCTAAAATGGTTTGTGGGTCGGCTTTGTGTCATGGGAGGAAATTAACTTACAAAGAGAAAAGGTTTGTTTTGGTTCACAGTTCTGAAGATTCTGCTCCAAGATCAAATGGTCCCATGCTTTGGGCCCCCGGCAAGGGCAACCCACCATGGCGGGAGCATGTAGCCATATAAACCACCCCCCTCAGGAGCTGGGAAGCAGCAAGAAACAGAAAGAGACCCGGTTTCCACAGTCCCCTCAGAGTATATGCCAGTGACCTCAGGACCTTCCGTGAGACTTCCTGCTGGAGGTCCACAGCACTTCCCAGTAGGCCACCCTGGGGACCAAGCCTTCAACACGTGGGCCCTGGGGGATGCTCAACATCTGGTCTACAGCAGGCAGGGACAGGGAGACGCCAGGTTAACCTCAGGTTACCGTTTGTGTGTGTGCAAGGAGCAAGAACTTCATTATCGTGTCTGTTGAAACTGACCCTTTAGGGAAATCTATTGTTTCTCCTGTCATCTGGAAAGGTCTGATAACAAGTTAATTTCAATTTGATGACATGGGACTTCAGCACAGATATGCCATTGGAGGCTCAATACCTGTCATTATCATTTTGCAAAGGAGGACAATTGATCCTTAAGGAATTTCAGTCCCTCTCCCAATTCTCAGAGCCAGTAGAACAAAGAGTCCCAGGACCCAATAGAACCTCAGGGTTGTTCCTGCAAAGCACCTGAGTCACGGGGGCGGGGGGGGGGCAGGAGGGTGCTCCCAGCAGGACGACTACTCTCCTCTTAACTGTGGAGATGTTTTGCGCATGGTAAGGAAGACTGCTCTAAATGTCACCTTTCTGAACTTCCACCAGACACATGCCCTTGTCCTAAGAGACTGGGTCTTCTCCAAATGTGGCAATTTGCTTTCACAACTCATCAGGGAATCCCCAGATCTATGTGAATCATGTCTATTGGGAAAAGGGTCAGGCCTGAGTCAGGGACAGGTCAGGGCTGGCCAGGGTTGCTGGCCTGAGAGGAAGGCCAGCAGGGATGAACCTGGGAGAGGCAGAAGCCAAGAGCAGGTGTTGCTATCAGGGGTCCCAGGGTTCTTTGTGTCCCATGAAAAGAATTGAGCCAGAATTGGCAGGCAGAGAAGAGGTTTATTGAAAACAGAAGTTCATTCTGGGAAAACAGAAGTGAAACAAGCTAGGAGGTAGCCCCAGGCCCTGTCTACACCACCGAGCTTGCTTTTATTGCATTGTGCTAGTTCCTTTAGGGAGGGCACTTGGGGTTGATTGACACCTTGATTGACAGCTGAACCTAACATAATTTCCTTTCTACTCTGCATGGGTAAGTTTCATTTTCCATCGGAAAATGCACAGAGGGGGAGCAAACCGCAACACCAATGGTACATTAGCTAGCAACAGGGGAACTTTAGGTCAGTCCCTGGGGCTGTTACCCTGGCCCCAGATTGGGGACTTTCTCTAAAGGGGCTTGAATTCCCCCTGTGGTCATCCAGTCCTCCCTTTAACCACAAAATGACCCAGGATTCCCTCCCAGGAGGCGCTTCAGACAGAGTGTGAGGAGGGTGCCTTTCCCATCCTGCCGCCAAGCCCCGTCTCCTAACTCATACAGCAGGGTCAGCAGAGGTGGGAGCTGTGGGCAGGTGTGGGCAGGCAGGAGTGGTGGGGATCGGGACCACGCTGGGGAGCAAGAGGGACTGGTTCATTTCTTCACTCAACTTCCGTCAGCCCAGCAGAGGTTGAGTGATAAGGGGTCAGTTATCTCAGCCATATAACTCACTTTGGGTGCTAGGGATTGAACCCCAGGACACTTTACTACTGATCCAATCCCCACCCCTTTTCATTTTTTCTTTTGAGACAGGATCTCACTAAACTGCTGAGGCTGACCTCAAACTTGAGATCCTCCTTCCTCAGCCTCCAGAGTTGGATTACAGCTGTGTGCCAGCACCCGGCTCATAACTCACATTTTAATATGAATGACTGAGTGCCTAGCCAGCATGGGCCGTGATACCTGTTAACTGCTACTTTCAGGATCCATAGAGCAGGCCTACTCTACGGATTGATTTATCTGTAGATGCAAAGGATAGAAATGCTCATGAATTACTGTAGACAGAAAGAGAATGTATGTGTGACCAGCAACCTAGGCCCAAGGCCTGACTTCTGAAGCCCCAGCTAACCAGGAATGACCACATGCCCCGCCCCCCCCCAAAAAAAAAAAAAACAGAAAAGGAAACTTTAACTGATGTGGCCATATTGGGAAGACAAAGTGAAACCCGGCCCCGGTGCTGACAGGACCTCAAGTTAAATGGAGGAGGAATTGGGGTGGGGATAGGGGTAGGGTGGGCTGCACAATTAAGCCATCTTGGTCAAACTGCGCTCTGGTGGATCATTCTCTCAGTCCTGGTTCTATGAAGGGGCTCTGGAGAAGTCCTTATCACTCCAGGGTCCCATTTCCACTTGCCCCCCAGATCATTTGTCTACCAGTCTTGTGATCCTAGAAGGGGGCCATGACTGGGGACTCCCAGGCCCCATTTCAGGGGCCTGAAACAGGATGCTGCGAATCTCGCCTCAGTCTTCCAGGAGCACAAGATGGGCTAGATGAATTGAGGGCAAGTGACCCTCATGTTACTGTTTTTTAGATAAACACTCCTTAAAGGATTTAACATGCCTATGTGCAGACCAAAGTTTAAGTTAATAGAAGACAGATACAAAATGAAGGCAGGGATGCAGGGCAGGCCTAAATGGAGAGTCTCTGCCCTTAGCAAAGGCGGCCTCTCTCAGTCCCTGGGTGCACCTAACTGAACAGTGGGAGGAGCTGGAACATAGCTGGGCCTCATAGGCAACTGCCTCGGGCCAGACTCTCCTCTCCCTACCTGGCCTCACCTCTTCCCTCTCAGTCCTCTGTGCGTTTCATGTCTGGTATTGATCTCGCCCATGATGGATGGAGACATGGCGGCCCACACTGGGTGTCAGAGAGGAACCAAAGTCCCACCCAGAGAACTCTGATTGGCCAGGCTGGGTCAGGGCTCAGCCTTAGGCCATGTGAGAAAAGATGTCAGCTTCCATGTGGACTCTCTGCTGGGAATGAGGTAAGGTGCCAAACACAGAGGAAGCAGGGCTCGCTGACCACCTCCGCACCCAGCTCGGAGCTGGATCTCTCCACAGCCCTCTTCCTCCAGCCTGGCCTGGCTCTGCCTGTCACTAGTCCCCTGGCCTGCAATAGCAGTCCATAGACCAAATAATCATCTGTCCCCATTCCCTCAATATACGTTGTGGAGCAGGACAGGGCGGCAGCCGTAAGATCTCGCGTTAGCAAAGGGAAGAACAGGAAACCCACAGGGGGCCCCCCCGTCAGGACATTAGTGAAAACCGCTGTATGGAGCCCTCCTGCCCTGGATCACGCTCCTCTTCCCTTTCTGCCCTGGGGGTGACCCTTCTTCACTGTCTTCTGGGACCCCTGGCTCAGCCCTCTGGGAGCTTCTTCCTTGGTCATTATCCTCCTTGGCCATTCATCTAATGTGTGTGTTAGAGAGAATGGCCAGCCCCCTTTGGGGGCCCCCAGTTCTGTGCACACACGTGTGGTGTTTTGGGGGTTCAGGAGTTTCTTTAGGGGTTGAACAATCATAGGCTCTTGTGGACCTGACTTGCCTGTTTGCTCTACCAACTACCTACACTGAATGGTTATGTCAGAAAAACACAGAATTCTGTGACATTTGAGTCACTGTATTTTGAGACCTTTTTGTTACAGCAGCGTAGCCTTCTTTGGCTACTCAATTCTATCAAAAACTCAGAGGCCTCCTGCTCTCTTTGCTTCCAGTCCTCCCATGCAGGAGCACCACACCCAAAAGGCCCTTCTAGACATGGTTATCAACCCTGCCAACTCTGTTTCCAAGAACTGGCCTCCTGCTGCCGCATGTCAGGGCTGGCTGTTGAGGCACCTGAACAATAGTCTGAGTGGGAAGGTAACAAATGACACTCTTAATTAGATCCTGGCCACAGGGCTCCTTCTCATTGCCAGGTAGAGGAATATTAATGGTAGGTAATGCAGTCTGCCCTTCAGGTTATGGCAGTCTGCCATAGACTTAACAAGGGCCATCAGCCTGCCATCTTGCCATATCTGTCTGTGTCTCTCATCGATATCACCCAACCATCAAACCAATGCCATATAGTTTAATTTTTTTTTTGTACCACAGATTGAACCCAGGGGCACTTAAACACTGAGCCACATCCCGAGCCCTTTTTACTTTTTATTTTGAGACAGTGTCTTGCTAAGTCCCTCGGGCCTCATTAAGTTGCTGAGGTTGTTCTCAAACTTGTGATGCTCCTGCCTCAGCCTCCCAAGTCACTGGACTTATCAGTGTGTGCCACCAAGCCCAGCTTTAGATGTTTTTGTTAAAGTTGTATCTCACTTTTTATATTCATTGAGTGTAGGCTACGCTGCTATAACAAAAAGGTCTCAAAATACAGTGACTCAAATATGATAGAATTCTGGTTTTTTCTGACATAACAATTCAGAGTAGGTCGTTGGTAGAGCAAATAGGCAGCTCTGCTCTGTGAATTGACCAAGGTCCCAAGTCCCTTCTCTCGTGTTGCTTCTCCATTCCTATGACATACACCTCATGGTCAAAGCTGTCCCACTCCATCCGCTCCCACCTTCCAGCTTATGGAAAAGGAAAAGAAAGGAAATAGAGGTAAGGAATCCCATTAAAGAAAACATAACCCACAAGTTTCCCATTGTCACTTTGGGCCACATCCTATTGGCCAAAATTCAGTCAAGACATGGCCACACTGTGCTACAAGGGAGTCAGTCATACTGGAATGGGGGTCTCTCCGATCACTTAGAGGAAGAATAGGAAATGGAGATTGGGGAGTAATTAATGTCTCTCTCAGGAAGAAAGCAAGCTACAAAGAGTGATGAGGAGCGTACACCACGTCCCAAAGGTCGGGAGACAGCCTGGCTCCCGGGGCCACTTCTTCATGGTCTCAGCTCCCTGAAAATGGGCATTTCCCAGTCAGCCGACCTGGCACTGCCAACATTGTCTCCTGGGAGCATCCCTGGCTCATTATCCCCAGGAGGACCCCTGAGAGGGGCACTGGGAAGGACTCTCTCTCTCTCTGAGGGTCACAACTCACCTCCCACGGGAGGCCCCAGGATTGTCCGCCACCTGGTGCCATCCTGGGCACCTCCTGCGAAGCTTGGGAGTTTTCTGTTAGTTGATTTCTTTGATTTGATGGTGGTTTTACAACAAGACTCACAGAGAAGCCTGGCTGAACCCAGGCAGCAGGTGACCAGCAATGGACACGTTGCCCAGCCCTGAGCTTCCAATCAGGACCTCTGCGACACCAGGACTCCATGGTTTATTTATACACAGCAGAACTGGGCGGCCTGAGGTTCTGAAGGTTGCGGAGTCCAGGATGAGGCCCTGGCAGCAGTGTCTGGGGAGGGCCCCCTTTCTCACAGATGGTGCCTCCTCCCTGTGTCCTCCTGTGGCAGAAGGCACGGGGCAGCTCTCTGGGGCCTTCTTTTAAGGCACTTATTTAATCCATGGAGATCAGTCCCCTTCATTAGGTCCTTGTGACCTGGTCACCTCTGCAAAGGTCCCACCTTTTAAGACTATCACTTTGGGATTAGGACTCAATATATGAAGATGGAGGACACAAACATTCAACCACTGCAGGTGTCACACCTCAGGGTTTCCGACTCTTAGATCCAGGCCTGGGGCTCTGTTGACTTTTATTTATTATTTACTTATTATTAAATTTTTTTTCTTGGCACAGGGAATTAAACCCATGGCCTCACACATGCTAGGCAAGTGCCACACGGAGCCACACTCCCAGCCCTCTGCTCACCTTCCTTAGCCTCAGCACCTCCTGACCTTGACCTCTGCAGGGTGCTGGGGCTGCTCAGCCTGTCCTGTCCCCCGCTGCACCAGGAGGGAGGCGCTGGGGAAATGAAGGCAGCGAGTGGTCTTGGGCAGGGCCACTGCACCATGGGCTCAGGGTCCCCCAGGGCTCCAGGTCAAATTGCCCTTTCCTTTTCCTGCCATGTTGGAGTGGCCGGTCCCTCCCCATCCTGGAATGGGCCAGCCTCGCGGCACACCCGCAGCAAGAAGTGGCTCTGCTGGACAGATCACCGGGCTGTCCTCTCTCCTCAGGGTGCAACGTGGAAAATGCCGTCTACCCACTGGGCAACTGTGCTGAGCGGACTGCCATCCAAAAGGCCATCTCCGAGGGACACAAGGACTTCAAGGCCATTGTTATCTCCAGGTGAGTGGGGGAGGCAAGAGACAGTGGCCCTCCTTCAGCCCTTCAGCCAAGGCCTCACCTGGGACTCCTGGGCACCTCGGTGCCAGGCACGGGTTCAGGACCTGCTGAGTCTGAGGGTGAGGAGATAAGTAAGAAGTGGACTCTGCCCCTGTGAGCCCCGAGAGCCACCCTAACACCAGGGCAGGTTCCCTTCCAACGGTACAGGGCACACAGAAAGGCAGCCCAGAGACCAAACCTGGAGGACCCAGGCTTAGGTTCCCTTTTACAGAAAAACCAAACCTGAGGCCCAGAGAAGTCAAGCTACTTTCCTGGGAGTTAGTGGCAGAGCTGGGACAAAACCCAAGTCCCAGAGTGCCACTCCAGGGCCATCCCACTGCGCCAGGCTGTTCCAGGAGGTCAGTGGCTGCTAACCCAGCCCTAAGCCCACGCCCATCTCCAGGCACCAGAAGCAGGATGGGGAGACCAGCTGCCGGGGGGACGGAACGAGGGTCAGACAAACCCGGCTCCAGCCCAGGTTCTGGCTGAGGAAGAACCCCAGCCAGCTCTCTCTGTGCCCCAGACACAAATGTCCTTGTTCTGGGGACCTACCCTCAAGGCAGGCAGGCCGAGTTTTTGCTGGCTCTGGACCCAAATACGGTGGCCGCAGGGCTCCCTCTGAATGACCTCTTTACTCATTTGACATTGATTGAATGACCCGGGGTGGCTGCTTTTGGTCCACTTGTGCATATTACAGGAGATTGTCACTAGTGAGTTAATGACATGAGAAAGGTTAGCCCACCCAGAAAGAGGCTCCATGGCTGACCAAGCCTTGGTCTTTGGGGGATTTGGCTGCCTGGGTCACACCCCATGGACAAGGTGGTCCTCCCGGGGGACAGAGCATCTTCCTGGCCCTCATGCAGCTGCCCAGAGCAAGGCCGGTGAACGTGGCTTTTCTCAGACCCTGAGCTCCCACGGGCTGGCCTGGGGTGGGCCAGCTCACTCCAGGTTTGTTCTCTGGGTGACGGCCACGGGTACACCGAGGGAGAAAGGACCCTGCTCCCCGGAGCCTCCCCCATGACGGAGCCTGACCTGGCTTTCCTTCAGCTTCGGGAGAATAAATGAGGCTGTGCCAGGAACATTTTGTGCAGATGAGCAAATATCAGAATGTGAGTTGCACTTAATGAAAGAGAGAGAGAGAGAGAGAGAGAGAGAGAGAGAGAGAGAGAGAGAGAACTCAAAGCTGATTTCTTTGAGAAAGAAATAACTTTCAAAGCTGATTCATAAAAATAATGATATCCTGGAGAAAGAGAAACTAAAGTCAACAAAAAGATAACGGGGCAGAAGCCTTGCTGTTAGAACTTTCCAGATAAAAAAAAAAGCCTTTTGCTCTTGGTTATAATCTGCTTTTAAACACGACTGGGCATTGCTAGCCACGATTAGCAAATGTCCTTATCTACACATAACCTGCGTTTCTCCCGCACCCAACTGTCCTACTCTGGTGACTCTCCCTGTGCCTGTGTCCCCAAACCAGGAATGTGGTCATTGTTGGATCAATGGAGAGCATGGATTTAGGGGATGGATGGGAAACGCCAGTTCTCTCTCGAGCACTGGACAAGGCTGAGATCTCTAAGGACAGACACTGCACCCAGGAGAGGCTCACGGGTCCCCGCACAGAGCCCGGGTGGGCTTTGCTTGCAGAGGAATGAGCTTGGCCCGAGTCCCAGCTGCAGTCACCACGGTCAATGGGTTTCCAGGCTGTCTAATCTGACCAGCGTGACTTCAGCTGTGACCAAGGTCGGCACAAACCACAAGAACTCAAGGCAGGAAGGTAAGGGGGAGGGGCGAGGGGGAAGAGGGAGGCAGGAGGAAGTGTCCAGATGGAGCCGCCCTCCAGGGACTCTGGGCAGGGATGTGGAGCCAAGGGTAACCCTCGGGCTCCAGGGTCAGTGAGGCCTCCAGCTCCCCCACGGACCACGGGCATGGCTCCATGGTCTCTGAGCTGACCTGATCCATGAAATGGGGAGAGTAACGTCTATCCACAGGCTGTCCCAGCGTCTCCTGAGATGGTTTCTGTCTGGAGCAGAATATGACCAGATCTTAAACTCCGGTTTTGAAGTCATCATTATTACTTCAGCAGGCTGCAAGGTCCCCAAAGGTAGCGTGAACAGATTCTGGGTTCCAGTCCCAGTTCTGTGGCCGTGGACAAGGGGCCTCAGCTGTCATGAACTAACATGTAGGTTAATAAGGGTACCTGCTCAGCCCTCACCCTTGCAGGGGTGTTGGGGAATAAATGCTCTAGACCCTGGGCACAGTGCCCCCACCAGAGGCACAGTGTAAGCAAGGGCCATTGTTATTCTTAGAACTATGTTGCGGTCACACCTTCTTGTGACTTTCAGTAGTTGAACTGGCCAATCTAACTTTCCCATAGAATACATGCTTGCCCCCCTTGAATGCCCTAACAGGTCACCAAGTTCAAGGAACCGTTCATCGGGTAGTTGACAGAGCATGCCACAAGACAGGAAGTGGCAAGCTCAGCAGGGGCCAGATCATATAAGGTCTTACAGGTCATGGGAGGGAGGCTGAATTTCACCTGGAGTTCCTCTCCCAGGGCCCTGCCCACTGTTTGCCTTTGTTACCTCATTGACATTCAGATTCATTCCCCCCCAACCATGAAGGGTGGGGCTTTCCTATTGTCTTTGTTGATCCTTTTCCTTGACTGCCCGGCTCAGAGCAGGTTCTTGGTTTATGTGGGTGGAACAAAGCAAGATATAACCCAGTCCAGCCTTAAAGGCTTATGGGAGAGGCCCATAGTGCAACAGCTGTCTCCTGATCATTATTACTAGGGTCAACTTGGCTCAGGGGCCTCCTGGGCCAGGTCTGCACCTTTTCATGTTCCCATGGACTTCTGGAACAATGCTCAGAGAGGACCCCACCTTTCCATGGAGCAGGTCGTTATCAGGAAGATTAAATAAAATAGCACCCTCTGTCCCCTAAGCCCCTTTATTCTGTTCATAGCACCCATCCCACCTCCCTTGGTACCTGGTCGGCGGGTGGGTGGTCTGGCTCTCCTGCCTTGACTGTAAACTCCTGAGCACAGTGAGTCTGTCTCAATCACTGCTTTGTCCCAGCACCAATGACAGTGCCTGGCACATAGCAAGTGCTCACTAAATATTGGTCTGAAACGAGGCAATACACACAGGGTGCTTTGCAGGACGCTCTGCACGTTCTTGGCACACGTTAAACAAATATTGTTAACAGAATAAGAGGAGTCATAAAATAATACATGGCACACATGAAATGTGATAAGGTACTGAGCCCGCGACAGCGACGATAGATGCAAGGAACTAGTACAGGCGATGACAATATGGGCACAAACTAAAGTTTAGGAGCCTCGCATACACACCTCGCCACACCTCATTTTGTTTTCTCACGGTCCTACACGAGGTAGATGACTTCATTCCCCATGAAATGAGGATGGTTAAAATGACTCCAGGTTCGCGCATAGGTTGGTTGCAAAAGGAGGAGCTGAAAACCTAAGAAGTTGAAGTCCCTTGTTCTTGCAGGCGTATCTTAAAGCCAGGGTGCAGCGGGCGAGATGATGATGCTGCTGGCTCAAGGTCTGGCGCTCCAGCAGGCTTCGAGTTTCCCAGTTAAACTTTAGGTGATCTTTGTCCTGCTCAGAACTGGAGGGCTGGCTGTAGGTGCTTGAATTCTCACAGGCAGCCCCTGGCTCTAAGCCCCTCCTCTCCAGGCTTTCTTAGATTCGAGCCTATTTTACTCTTTGAGTCTCATGCATCTTGTTCTTCATGCATCAGGGCCTTTGCACATATTCTTTAGTTCCTTTGCCTACAACATAGAAAAAACCCAGCTTCAGAACAGCATCTCTGTCACTTCATCTCACTGACCCTGTTTCCTCACCTGTAAATTGACCATTCTGACACACAGGTTACTCTGAAAATTAAATGAAATGATGCATGTCAAATGCCTGGGGTAGTAGTTGCTCACTAAATGGCGATGTATGACCTCTACTGTTCCTCCAAGGACATGGTCAAATGCTGCCTCCTCTGTGAAATATCCACTTTCACTCTGGTGGCAGGGCTTGTCTCCCTCTTACTCTGTGTTCTAACTACATGTTGTTTAAAGTAATATCCGGCTTTCTGTCACCTGCTGGGCTGAGCCATCTCATGAAGGCCAGAGTCAAATTCTCCTCAGCCCCTGGAACCCCAGAGGGTGGGCGGCACTTTGTGTTCACTAAACACTTACTGAATGCTCTGAAGACGACCGCATTCCTGCCACTGGCCTTGCCCCTTGGAAGTGTGGGAGGCCACCAAGTCGCCTCCCCAGCCTCTTGGACATCACATGTCTGAATCAGGAGCTGCCCAGGGGTCCGGCCTACCTGGAATGGGGCAGGAACTCAGCGCCTCAATCTTAGCCATTGTCTTATGCCGCGGGACACACTAATTTGCCTTCCCATCTCTATTTCCCCAGTAACCTGCAAGATGACTTCATCTCGCCATGCGGGGCCTGCCGGCAGGTCATGAGAGAGGTAAGAGCTCCCTCCCCGGCAGAAGGCCCTGGCTCTGGCCTCCAGGCCGCAGGAGCCCCACCAAGTGGCCCGGTGCTGTTGGCTGACTCCGAGGGCTTCCCCAACCCACAGGAGACACTGCAACGGCCCCTTCTTCCCGCAAATACTTCCTGAGTGGGTGTCATGGGTGCCAGGCCCTGAGCCAGTGCTGGGGACAAGGCAAGTCAGGCCCTGCCTCCTGAGAGCTCACGGCCCCAGGGCCCAGGTGGACATAAACAAGGAGGCGTCTAAGAAAGGTTCTGAGAGGGAGAGGGCAAGGTGAGTAACTGCAGGAAACGGAGTCAAGTGACAGTGGGGACACTCCAGAGCAGGGGCTGCAGACGCCAGCCCGTGGACCACAGCTGGCCTCCACTGGTCTTTATCAATAAAGTTTTATTGGAACCCTCTGTGCCCATCATTGATGTATTATCTTGGGCCACCGTCCCTTGGAGAGCAGAGCCAAGCAGTTACATAGAGGCCACGTGATACTTACTGGCCTTGGACAGAGGGGGTGTCCACCCTGCTCCAGATGGCCAGGAGGGCCTCTCTAGGGGAAAGCATTTGAGCAGAAATCCAAATCACGAGAAATTAGGGGAAGGTTCAGGGAGTTTTCCAGAGACCAACAAGGTCACCTCTTGGTGAGTTTGATACACAGCAAGAAGCACAGGACCTGGGCAGTGGAGTGAGGGGACGATGGGATGCGGGATCAGAGGCCTGGGCAGGGGCCAGATGGGGCCCGATCGCACCAGACGGAGGGCAATTTTATTCCAGAAACAGCAGGAACTGAATTGTACACTTAACAATGGTTCAAAAGCCAAATTTTATGTTATGTCCATGTTGCCACATTTTTTTTAAACGCTGAAAAGAGAATGAAGGGACGTTTGTAAAAAGGAGCGTCTGGGTGGTGATGTGTGTGTTACAAAAGCCGCCTTCGGAAGGCAGTGATTCCGCCAACTCTAAAACCACAGGGGTGGCTTAGACCGCGGGCTCTTCATCTGGGCCAGGTGGGAGTTTTTGAGGTTTATATGAACATTGGGGAGTGGCAGTGAGCCTTGTGGATTCTCAAAGAGAATGTGTCCTTTGGAATCCCAAAAGGTGAAAGCCACCAGCTCAGAGCCCCACACACTCGGCCCTTGAGCTCTGGCGCAATGTCATCAACCGCTCTGAACACTGCAGCTTGTTTGGCCCTCGCCCTGAGCCCAGGAGATACGCGGATGCCATCAGCCCCATTTCCAGAGAAGCCCTTTGAAAAGGGTCAGAGAAGCCGAGCGCCCGCCCACGATGAGCCGGCATCGGTGGCCCTTGTCCGTCTCCCTTAAAACATTAATTCTGAAAAAGCCAGAAGATTGATGGTGTCTGGTGAATACTTGGTGGTTCAGACAGAAGTGGAAGCTGCGATGAGCGGTTGCTGGCAGCCAGTGTGACCTAGCAGAAGGGGTGCGTTTAACTGAGCACATACTATGTGTCTTTCCCAGAATTGTCTCTAAATCTCACCACACCTGGCCAGGGAGAGCCTGGGTCTGCTGATGCACACCATCTCCATGACACCACCATCAACTTAACTCCCACCTACTGACCTGCCTACCACATTCTCCCATCTCTAAAACTGTCTCATGGATCAAGACGCTGAGCCCTAAAGATTTATCCTTTGCCTGAGGTTGTACAGCAAGCAAATGTTGTTCCTCACAGTGCACAAGAAAGAGGGGGAGTCAGCTCACTGTTCCCTGTAAGCCTCGGTTTCCTCATCTGTAAAATGGGCCTAACAGCACCTACCTCCAAGAGTAGATACTAAGGCAAGCACACTACCGAGGGCATCATGAAGCAGGCATGTGACCTGTCCCGACGGGTAAAGGACAAACAGTGAGGGAAGCAGGCCTTAGCTGTCATTCATCATAGCAGAAAGAAGTCGGCCTCTGGCCGTTAGATGTCATTTTTACAAAGCCCTGGGTGAACCCTCAAAGGACACATTGCCCACCAACAATGTGCCCCGGGCCGTTGGGCCTCTCAAGGTCTATGTGTCGAGCACAATTTCTGCCATTACCATTTTACAGATGGGGAAACTAAGGCACCCAGAGGAATGTGGGGCAGACGGAAACCCAGGTCCCCCTAAGCCCTCAGCACCTGCCTCCCTCAGCCTGGCCTTGTCTCTTTTCCAGTTTGGCACCGACTGGGCCGTGTACATGACCAAGCCGGACGGCACGTATGTGGTCAAATCCGTCCAGGAGCTTCTGCCCGCTTCCTTTGGGCCCGACGACCTGCAGAAGATCCAATGAAGGCCGAAGAACACCCCCTGTCCAGGAGGGCCTGGTTCCTACAGCTGCTTAAGGGGACAGCCACCCAGAAAACTTCCTGAAGATGTCTTTGCTGACCTAAGGACACCTGCCAAACGGGGTCCCGTCATACAGGGGCCAGGAAGGACCGCTCTTCCAAGTCCACCAAGCACCATGAGGGGATAGGGCTTCTCTCACCAGGCAGGAGCCCTCCTGTGCCCTGTCCACCCTGGGGTTCAGAGCGCCCTGTCCCTGGCTTTCCCTCCCATGGCCCTCTTTAAAGCTGCCCCAGCCTGAGGTCCTGGCCTGTTCCAGCGGCTCTGCTTGTCACCCACAGCCCAGTTTGCACAGATGTGTTTGCTTTTTGTCGTTGCTGCAGCTCTTCGCAGGCACAGGACTATCTGTCCCTTTTAGAAGGACCTGGACAGTCTACTTGGGAGAAAGCAGATACTTTAAAATTGTGCCTCTCTTCCATCTGCTACCATTTGTACCTCGACTGTCCCCAAAAGCCCATGTCTAAAAGGCTTGATCCCCAGCCTGTGGCACTGCTGAGGGAGGGTGAAACCTTTAAGGTGGGAGACCTTCAGGTCAGGGGTGGCATGACCTTGTAGGGCACTGTGGGACCCCAGTCTTTTTCTCTCTTTTGCTTTCCTGTCATGAGGCTTTTGCTCCTGGCAACCCCTCCTGCCATGATGTGCTGCTTTTCCATAGGCCCAAAGTCAGGGGACAAACCAGTCATGTACTGAAGCATCCAAAACTGGGAGCCAAAATAAACCTTTTGTCTTTATGAGATGATCATCTCGGATGTTTGTTATAGTCACGGAAAGCCAACGAGGACACCATCTCTAGAGTCTGGTTTTGGCTCAGCATAGACCTGAGCCCTGGACGCTGTCCACCTGCTGCCTGCAGCTGAGATTCCAAAGGGCGTGAAGGGAGCCTGGTCAACCCCCCAAAGCTTCCTCTCGGGGCCTCCTGGGAGTCGTGGACTTTCGTGTGTGTTATTTTTCATAGAAAATACTCAACAACTGTGGGAGGTGGCTATCTCCCCTTCTCACAGATGAGGGTGCTGGGATTCAGAGAATCGAGCTCTTATTCTAGGACCATGGCAAAGCTCGGCACAGAATCCAGGGCCCTTGATCTCCCCTATGTTCTAGAAGCTCTGCGGACTTCGCCATGCACCGAGGTGTGTACCACAATGGACCCATCACACCCTCATTTATCAAACCAAAGGGCAAGATTATCACCTTCACTTTATCAATAAACAAGGCAAGATTCAGAGGACTTGAGCCACACGCCCAGAGTCACAGAGCTAGTCACTGGCAGAGCCGGAATCTGAACCAAGTCTGCCTGATTCCGAGCATTTCCCCACAGCTGATGTGTTTATTTATGAGGGTTTTATACATCGAATATGCTAAATAATGCAAAGAGGAAAATATCTAAAACACAGTCTCTGCCCTTGAGCAACAGTCTGACGGGAAAAGAGGAGTGTAAACAGAACCCACAAATACACACTGCCGTCCTGGCAATACCGAGTGTGGGTGGCACCGTGGGGGCCATGATGTGTCCTGGAGGTGAGGAGCACCATGGAGGGACCGTTCACTTCAGTGGTGCCTTGGGTATCTCTCTCTCTCTCTCTCTCTCTCTCTCTCTCTCTCTCTCTCTCTCTCTCACATACACACACACACACACACACACACACACGAAGGTCAAGGCTGGTCCTCTGGAGGGGGGTGTCCTTCCAGGAAGAACTGACCTTGGGGCCAGCTCAGTGGGTGGGATAAAAATAGAACTCAGGTTCCTTTGGCCAAGAAAGGGAAGTAATAATTGGATGCTATAATTTGGATTTGGGACGTCACCCAGTGACCCACGTGTTGAAGGATTGGTCCCAAGGTGCTGCTGGGAGTGGTTGAGCCTGTGAGATGTGGGACCTAGAGGGAGTGAAGCCACTGGGGTCATGGCCTTGGGGGACTCTTGGTACCCCAGCCCCTCCCTGCTTCCTGTCTGTCTCTTGGCTTCCTGGCGGCCATGAAGTCAACAGACCCGCTCTGCCATGAACACAAGGCAACAGGGCCAAGCGACCCTGGTCTGAAACCTCTGAATCTTGTGAGTCGAAATAAACCATTCCTCCTTTTCAAAAAGTTGACTACCTCGGGTGTTTTGTCACAGTAACAGAAAGCTGACTGCTACTCTGAAGGACAGGAAGTGGGCGGGTAAGTCTGCCTTGGCTGGAAGTCTTTTCCAGCCAGGTGCTGCTGCCTGGGAAGACTGTGTTTCCACACACACCCGGACTCACCTGCTGCCACCGTGGGAGACAGCAGTTGTCCCAACATTTGTTGCTGCAGGATGCAAAACTCTACTCTGCTTTTCATTAAAATGGCTTTCGGGGGCTGGGGATGTGGCTCAAGCGGTAGCGCGCTCGCCTGGCATGCGTGCGGCCCGGGTTCGATCCTCAGCACCACATACAAACAAAGATGTTGTGTGCGCCGAGAACTAAAAAATAAATATTAAAAAAAAATGGCTTTCGGACCTTTGGCACAGTCTTCCAAACATTTCCAACAAAATAGGTAGAGAAATTTTAAAAAGAAGAAGCTAGAAAAAAAATATGCCAAGATTTACATCAATTAAAGTTCTGTTTATTAAGATTATAAACGACTGATTTTTTTCTTGTATACATTTTGTTTTTTTTTTAATTTCCAAAACATTAATAAATTAACAAAAATAAAATAAAGAAAAATAATACAGTAAAATGTTTAAAGGCTTACACTTTGGAGTTGAACAGGTTGTAAGCCATGTGGCTTAGCACAAGGTATTTCATGATTCTGAAACTCAGTTTCCTCATCTGTTAAATGGGAATGACAGTATCCACCCCATAGGATTGTTGTAGGGACAGAATGAAACAATGTGATATGAGAAGTCCACTGTTTGCCCAGCGCAGTGGCCCATGCCTGTAATCCCAACAGCTCAGGAAGCTGAGGCAGGAGGATCAAGAGTTCAAAGCCAGCCTCAGCAACAGCCAGGTGCTAAGCAACTCAGTGAGACCCTGCCTCTAAATAAAAATATAAAATAAGGCTGGGGATGTGGCTCAGTGGTTGAGGGACCCTGACTTCAATCCCCAGTACCCGCACCCAAAGTACACTGTTCGACCTTTGGTAAGGTCTCCATAAATGTCACCTCTTCAACTTTATTAAGGGTAACAAATTTTGGTCCTGTGAGGATGGATTAATTTTTGTAAAGAGTCAACAGTCTTTTACAACCGATTTGTTGATTCCTTTAATATTTATTAGTGTGTGCTAAGACTGGGACCATCCTGGGGACACATCAGTGAATAAGACAAAATCCCTGCCCTCAGGGACCTCTCAGGCTCAGTGGGAAAGTGAGGTTTGTTTTTTGTTTTTTGTTTTTTTTTTACCATCCAGGTAAGGACTTGGGTAAGGAGAGGGGTGAAAAAAATAAGGCCTGGCTACAGGACGGGGCCCAGTGTTTTGGTACTCTTCGCCAAAGAAAGAGTCCGGAAATTATTTGAATGGTGTCCACTTGGAAGAACAATGCTTATTTGACTCTACAGGGGCTGGGATGTTTATTTAAAATAGAAACATTTCATTCTGCAGCTGAGGATCTGGGTTTGCAGAGCAGTACACGCTCCATGTTCAGCACAGTCTGGGTGTCTTCGGAGCCTAAAGCACATCCAGATTTCCATGGAAATAAATAGAAGCATGTATGGCCCCACGGCTCTCGCCAGCTGCTGCAGACTGCTTATGTAAACTGTGCGAATCTTTGGGGTTTCCTTTTACACAGCTATAATGACAGACACTGGGGATACTTCAGTGACTGTGTTTGAAATGAAACCAGAAAATGTTCAAGAATAAATAGGGGGGCTGGGAGGGGCTGGGTTGGTGGCTCAGCAGTAGGGCGCTCGCCTAGCACATGTGAGGCCCTGGGTTTGTTCCTCAGCACCACATAAAAATAAATACATAAAAGAAAGGTATTGGGGGCTGGGGATGTGGCTCAAGCGGTAGCGCGCTCGCCTGGCATGCTTGCGGCCCGGGTTCGATCCTCAGCACCACATACAAACAAAGATGTTGTGTCTGCCGAGAACTAAAAAAATAAATATTAAAAATTCTCTCTCTCTCTCTCTCTCTCTCTCTCTCTCTCTCTCTCTCTCTCTCCTCTCTCACCCTCTCTTTAAAAAAAAAAAAAGAAAGGTATTGTGTCCAACTACAACTACAAATATATTTACAAAAAATAGGGGGGCTGGGGATGCAGCTCAGTGGAAGAGCACTTACCTAGCATGTGCAAGGCCCTGGGTTCAAGCCCCAGAACCTCAGGAGGGAGGGAGGGAGGGCTGGGGGTGTCACTCAGTGGTAAAACATCTGCCTAGAATTTGCAAGACCCTAGGTTCCTGGTCAAGTCCCACACTTGTATTTGATTTTATGGGCACAGAAACTAAACCAAAGGAAGCCTCAGTTTGTTACATGTTTTTAAAATAAATAAATAAATATATAAATAAACATATTTATTAAAAATGTTATTGAATATAATAATACACACACACACAATTTGGTGAAGGAGGAATTAAGGTGGGAATTAAAAACTCTATGACTGAACAGAAAAATGGACAGCATAATGGTTGCATTAGTTATCTATTTCTGTGTAATGAATTAACCCCAAATTTAGTAGCTTAGGACCAGGATCATGTATGCTCTGAGCTTCTGCTGGCCAGGATTGGGGGCTGAGCCAGGTCCTGTGGCTCAAGGTCCCTTACAAGACAGCAATGAAGGTGGCAGGCCGGGCTGTGTCTCCTCCGAAGACTCGACTCGGGGTGAATCTACTTCAAGGGCAGCTCACATGTTGTCGGCAGGTTCGGTTCCTTATGAGCTGCTGCTGAGATGACTTGGTCCTTTGTTCTCCCTAGGGCCGTTGACAGGGCAGTTGGCTTCTCTTAGAACAAGCCAGTAGGAGAGCAAGAGAGGAAGCAAGACAGAAACCAGAGCCTTTCTGTAACCTCCCCACCCGACAAAGCAACATCCTGTCAATCTTGACATATTCTATCCTTAGAAGCAAGCCATTGAGACCCAGCCACATCCCAGAAGGGACTGCACAAGGGCACAAATACGAGGACGTGGGAATTCTTCAGATGTGGAAACTGAAAATGCACATGACCAAGAGAAAGAAAGAAAAAACGAAAAGTACAGAAAGTACAGACAGGAGGGGCTGGGGAATGTGGCTCAGTTGGTGGAGTGCTTGCCTCGCATGACCAGGCCCTGGCTTCAATCCCCAGCACCACAAAAAAAAAAAAAAGAAAGAAAGAAAGAAAGAAAGGTAGGTAGGTAGCAGAGGGTCAGAAGCAGCAGGCGTGGTGAGCCCCGGGAAGGAATTTGAGCTCTATTCCAAAGGGCACCCTCAGCTTCAGGTGGAGGTGGAGGATCAGTTTTGCGCTTTAAATAGCTCCATCTGCTAAATCAAGAAATAAAAGAGATGTAAAGAAAACTATCAGAAAAAAAATAGGTAAAAAGGAAATATTTGGGCTGGGCTGGGGACTAGGCTTAGGGAAGCAGCTGACTTCTTTTTATCAGGAGCCTGTGTCCATGCACTGCCAATGGGGGCTTGGGGGTTGTTTTTGGTTGGTTGGTTGGTTTGCGCAGTTCTGGGGATGGATTCCAGGAGCCCAGGCGGGCAGTCTACAATTGAGCTGAGAACTAAAAGGAAGGAAATGTAATAGCAACAATGTGGCACAAATCCTAAAGGGTGGCTGCCCCCGATGGTTCTGCAGGGGAGGGGCGAGAGGGGGCAGCTCTGACATTATCTTCAGGCCTCTCTGCACACCTTCCCTTTCTCCTCCCCAGAAGGAGTGACTGATGTGACCAGAAGTTCGAAAGCATGTCACAACCTCCTCTTCTCACCTTGGCCTAGGACATGAGCCTGCCCACTGAGGACTTGTATTCCCCCATGGATCTTAAACAAAGGCTGGGGACTTGGCAGGCCCTGGGTGGGGTGCTGGAGATGCTAAGGTTTAAACATCACCACCTCTGTCCTTACAGAGCTCGGATTTTAGAGGGGAAGACAGAGAAGGAGCATCTAGTCCAGTCTGGAGAAGGTCAAAGAAGCCTTTTTGGAGGAGGTAACCCCAAATAATTCAGCACTGATGCATCATAAAGGGCAGGGCAGGGGGATCAGCAAGAAAGACCCTGAGACCAAAAAGTGAGGCACCTTCCTTACCACACTAAGGAGTTGCCTCGGGCTCCATTCTGAAGGTTATGGGTAAGGGCAGAGAGCCTAGGAAGGACTTTCTGCATCAGGTGACACAGCTGTATTTGTCCTTTAGACAAGCAGTGTAGGGCAGCAGAAATATCGACTGCACACACCACTGATCGATCGCCGGAACTTCCCCACAAGGCAACGTCACGGTGGCTCCAGTGCCACGGTGCTCTCATCCATCTTGGCAATGTGGAAATCTCACTGTCTACCAAGGTCTGATCAAAACCCCCAAAACCTCCAGCCCAGGAGTTTTGAGTAGTAGCAGGATTGTGAGATTGTGATCTGGCTGCAGCTTCACTCTGTCAACAGTTTTAGCAAAATACCCTTCCACCTGGGCTGGCAATTTAGAAAGAGCATTTCTGAAACGCTTTGTGGATGAAAGATGTTGCTGTTCTGGGAAAATGTGTCTTGTCTCCTGCCAGGAGGGGACAGAAAGCACTGAAACAGTTCCAAGAGATGCGGTCTAGAGAGAGAAGGAAGGTCCAACAGCTCTCCACAGTTCGTTCTCTCTCTCTCTCTCTCTCTCTCTCTCTCTCTCTCTCTCTCTCTCTCTCTCTCTCTCTTGTGTGTGTCTTGCCTTTTCCATTTTTACATCAGCATCAGTTCCACACACCGCCCTACCTCCCCATCCTTTGGAAGGTTAAGTGATGCTTCTTAGGAATATTATATAATTTACTAAAACTCAGGTAAAACACAGGCTTGCCCACCTGGAGGGAAAGGTACAGACCAGAAAAGTACAGACCAGAAAGGATCCTGTGGCCTCCCCAGGACCCCCCACCCTCCTCTCATTTTTGCATCTGAGCAAATCAAAGCCTGCCTGTTATATGTGTGATGGGTACTAAATGCTCTGTGAATCAATGAGTCTCTCTTTTAGAATTTTAAATCTGCAATGTCAGCAGAAAACCACATCCCATGTCCTCATTTTCACTTTCTTGGGGTAACACGGCAGAGACGGGAGAGGTTATGGGGGAATCTGGGAAAGATTCCTGCTCCCTGCCATACCTGGTGCCACTAAGGAAAGATTTCCTTCCCAGGAGAACAGATGGGGATGAATGAATCAGGACCCATTGTCCCCGGGACAGGCCTGCCCTGGGCGCCTGCCATGGGACGGCTGTGTCTATACCCGAGAGGAATAAGAACCTCTGACTCTGAAATCCCTGCCAGAGGCCTCTTCGTGCAAAAACCCACCTGCTTACCTTTCATTGTGGATGTCTGCCAGAGAATCAAGCTTCAAGCCGCACTTGGCCCAGAGCTGTCAGAAGCAACTTAGATCTTTCTACAGGAGGAGATGTGAATGGGTCCAGCGTACAATGGAAGGTTAATTAACATTGGTCTGGAGATTTCATTTCCAGCAGGTGGTTACGCATCACAGGTTCTTTAAGTTTGTTCACAGCTTAGGGGAACAAATCCAAAGGCTTATAAAAAAATGCACCCCTTAACTCCCGACAACCCACACAATGTCCTTTAGCGAACATGGCTTACAATCTGAGCAGTCATCCTAGACCACGCAGCAAAAGCTGATGTTCCAGAAGATCAGAGAAAATCCTTGTAGTTAAAATACTAAATATCTCAGAGAACCTCTTGTTCCCTCTCTGTAAACCTTAAAAAGAAGAGCTATATTGGGGCTGGGGATGTGGCTCAAGCGGTAGCGCGCTCACTTAGCGTGCGTGCGGCCCGGGTTCGATCCTCAGCACCACATACAAACGAAGATGTTGTGTCCGCCGAGAACTAAGAAAAAATAAATAAATATTAAAATTCTCTCTCTCTCTGTCCCCCCCCTCTCACTCTCTCTTTAAAAAAAAAAAAAAAAAGAAGAGCTATAATGGCAGACACAGAGGCAAATAGATTTAAACTTTGAGACCTTCGCCCCAGCTGCGTTTCCATGGGTGAGCCTGTAACCCCTGCAGTCTGGGGTTCTCCAACCTCCTCCTCCTTACTGTTCTCCAATGGGATCATTTCAAAAGAGCATTTAAAACCATAACTTTAAATTGTCTAAGATCAAGCATAAAATCAAAAACAAGGGGCTGGGGTTGTGGCTCCGCAATAGAGCACTCGCCTAGCACATGCAAGGCTCTGGGTTCAATCCTCAGCTTCACATAAAAATAAATAAATAAAATAAAGGTATTGCATCCAATCACAACTAAAAAAAAATTTAAAAATCAAAACCAATATGTGATTTCCATGTGCCTCTATAAATAAATTGAAAATTTGTCTATTTATGTCTCTCCCAAATAAACATGACTGGAAATCAGAAGGGCCTTCAATGCCTGTCTTCAGGCAGATCCTAACAAGAGAGATCCCTGAGCATGTACTGTGCTAACATAGTGGTCCACCTGTCCCTGGCCAGGGGTCCATCCCATAGCAGCACACCTGGGGGCCAGGCTCTTCAGACGACTGAAGAATCTCTCCTTTGGCAACACCTGCTGTCTGCATGTCCCTTGACTTGGTATTTAAGGAGAAAAAAAAGGGATATAAAACTGTGCCTGTTCTCTGCCCTGGGCTTCTTTCCTGCAACACCTTCAGAAGAATCAAAGTAAGGACTGCCCAGATCTGAGCTGTTCCTTAATGTTGGCTGACTCCAGATAGTGGAAGGTATATCTATCATGTTGAGGAAATGGGCCGATTTGAATGTATGCAACTTCAAGGCAAAGTTCAACTCCAGGTTTATGACCAAACAAAGTGCATTATTCAAGTGTAGTTGTTTTAAACCACCAAGTGCAGTTTAGTAAACTGTGACTGTTAACAGGTTATTCCATTGTATGCTCATTGTTTTTTGAAAACCATGAGTGAATTAGACCAAACTTTTAATAGTTTTCATTATATGAAAAAAGTTGTTTTTTTTTTTTTATTTATAGTATTTACTGAAATATTTTACACAAGGGTTAGGGCATACCTCAGAGGCAGGGGACATGCTTGGCATGCACTAGGTCCTGGGTTCAATCCTCAGCACCAAGATAAAAAGAAAAAAAATTACACATGGAAAATTGCAGAAATCATGGTGTACAGTGAGTGAACTTTCATCACCTGAACATTCACAGATCTAGAAAGAAAACATCACCAGCATTCAAAAATCTCTTTCCATTCCTTTGAGAAACTACCCTCCAAGGCACCCACTGTCCTGACCCCTAACACTATAGATCAGTTTCAACTTTACATAGTGGGATCACAGTGTCTACTCTTTTGGGTCTGCCTATAACTCACCAGTATATTTACAAAATACATCCCTGTTGTTGAATATAATGATGGCTGCTTAGTACTCTATTAAGGAAATATACCACAATTTACCCAGTCTACTATAGAAGGGCATTTGGGCTATTATACAATGCTGAACAATGTTGCTCTGAACATTCTTGGGGAACATATGTATGCATTTCTGTGAGTCCATAAAGGAGGAGTGAAATCACTGGGTTCCCATTTGTATATCTACATTTTCACATCTCATATATTTACATATGTATGTTTAAACCCATCATTTCTAAGGCAGATCCTTTTGCAGTGGCCTGACTTCTACTCAAGCTTCCCATCCTTACTCAAGTCTGAAAATAACCCTGAAATAAAAGGGGTAACATGTGCCTTTATCATCAAGCAATGCTGGCAGTGAGTCTCTGATCAGGTAAATGTCTCCTGGCCCCGAAGTTCCCCCAATCACACACAGACACATGGCCACACCTACAAAAAGGTTTTATGTCTTTAGGGTCCTTCATTCATGATCAGCTTTCAGGTAAGGAACACAGGTATCTAAGACTGCAGGGACGTTTGAAAAATGCAGTGCCATAAAATATACCTCTTGGCTCAGGGGTGACTTGGTACCTGGTTAAAAAATAACCCACCAAGGGCTGTGGCTGTGGCTCAGTGGTGGCACACTTGCCTGGCATGTGTGAGGTATAGGGTTCAGTTCTCAGCACCACACATAAATAAATAAAATAAAGGTCTATCAACAACTAAAAAAAATTTTTTTTAAATCCACCAAACAAATAAACCATCTAGACTTTGGATCCCAATTTGAATAACTAATACAAAATAATGAGGAAATCTGTAAATATTCAGTAGGTATTGAATGTTATTATGGAGTTAATGTATTTTTAAGAGGTAATTGTTTATTTTTATTTTTTTTAAGTTCTCTCTTAGACACTGAGGGCTGGGATTGTGGCTTAGCGGTAGAGCGCTTACCTAGCATGTGTGAGGCACTGGGTTCAATTCTCAGCATCACATACAAACAAATAAATAAAACAGTTCATCAAAAACTAATAAAAATAATTCAAAAAAATAAATAGACACTGAAGTATAACAAATGAATTAATCAGATGTCTGCCTTAAAATAATGGGGCAGGGGATAGGAAGGTTTAAGTGAAGAAAAATAATAGCAATTGGTAACTGTTAAGCTGGATGATGGGTAGTGGGGTTCCAAAATCTGATCCTATTTTTCTGTATACCTGAAAATTCCATTTTTTAAAAAAGGACAAGAAAAAAATAAGCCATTCAGTAATGAATATGCTTATCAGCCATTCCGAACAGCGGTTTGGGGTAACAGGCATTTAGGCAAGTCCCTCCACGTCCCAAAGCTCGCTCATGCAGATAAGAGAAAACCTTTGAGGGAGATTTCACTTGGGGTCTCAAAAAGCCCAGGGGCCGCAGACCTGTAAAGGAGCCTAAAAGAAATGGGGAAGGCAAGGACTCAACAGTTAAGGCAACTTTAACTTCTAATACCTGCACGTGCTCTGGAACACGGCCCCTTTTGTCACTTGCCTATAAAAAATTAAAATATACAAAAGGTCTGGCATGGTGGTTGATAAATATTTGTTTTCCATTTCAATTTCTCGATTTGGCCCAGAACCAGTGATGCTTACATCTAAAACTGGCTGAGCTTGCAACCCTTCCACCCGGGTGCAAAGTGCAAACCAACCGGAGGCTACACGCCGCTCAGGTGCGCACACAGCGCCCTCGTGAGCTGGGGAGAGGAACCGCCGTGGCCCCGCCCCGCCCACTGGCGCCCGCGCCTGCGCAGAGACACCGCCCCCGAAGTTTGTTGTCATCCGTGTCCCGGACGCTTGTGGTGGTGGCAGCGGGACCGGGTTGCGGCGCCACCATGGCGGTGCGACAGGCGCTGGGCCGGGGCCTGCAGCTGGGTCGGTCGCTGCTGCTGCGCTTCACAGCCAAGCCTGGCCCAGCTTGCAGCTGGGGAAGGCCCGGCCCGGCAGCCGGCTGGAGCCGCGGAGAACGCCGGGGCCGGGCCGCAGGACCCAGCGCAGAGCCGCGCGGGCTCGGACTCCCAGACCGCTACCGCTTTTTCCGCCAGTCGGTGGTCGGGCTGGCGGCGCGGCTCCAGCGGCAGTTCGTGGTGCGGGCCCGGGGCGGCGCGGGCCCTTATGGCCGAGCCGTCTTTCTGGCCTTCGGGCTGGGGTTGGGCCTCATAGAGGAGAAGCAGGCGGAGGGCCGGCGGGCGGCGCTAGCCTGTCAGGAGATCCAGGTGAGCCCAGGCTGCTGGCGCAGCTGCCCTGACCCAGCGGGACGGGGCTAAGAGTGGAGGCGGGCCTGAGCCGCGCTGGGCGGGGTGGGGCGAGCCCTGAGCGAGGCAGGGGCGGGGCTCGGTTCGGGGGCGGGGCTGATGGATGAGCCCTCGTCCGGGGTTGGCTGGGCTATAGTTAAGGAGAGATCCTGAACCAGAAGGGGCGTGGCCAGGAGCGGAGGCAAATCTGGAGGCAGGCCCTGAGCCGCTAGGGAATTGGGAGTGGGCGGGGGGCGGGCCTTGGGTCGCCCGGCTTGGAGCGGGGCTGCGTGCGGGATCCTGATCCGTGATTGGACCCTTCCAGGGGCGGGGCAGGCGGGACTAAGTGCGTAGGTCCTGGATTCCTGGGGTGTCAACGGGGAGGGGAGGAGCTTTGAGCTGGTGTTGGGGAAGGTGAAGGTTAAAGTCAGTTTCAAAACGTTCTGTAGATTCCTTGGAAATCACCAGTTAAGTTTGGTATATTTCACCATTGCTAATATCCAACACCTCCCATTTCTTTTATTGTTTTCCTTCCTCAAAACAGATTTTGGAAGACGTGTTGCTAATTATAGCTCCAGTAACACCATGGCAAGTGGCTTTGTATAATTTTTCTAAAAGTTTAATGTCAGCAAAGTCATACCACTCTTTTCTGAGGTAGTTGTCATCCCCAATTTTTAAAAAAATATTTTTAGATGTTTATGAAGCTTTATTTTTATTTTACTCATTTATATGTTATGTCCAGAATTGAACCCAGGGCCCCACACTTGCTAGGCAAGTGCTCTACCACTGAGCCACAACCCGAGCCCAGTCACCCCCAATTTCTTTGGAGAAGCACAGATACTCAGAATAAGTGATCTGCTCAAAGTTACGCAGCTAATAAAGGCAGTGCATAAATTCTGGTTTTTCACAGTACATGCTCTTAACCACTAAGGCAGGCTGCCTCCCGGGTTAAGTGAAATGATTAGCCAGTAACGACGTAGCTGAACCACAAAAAAAAAAAAAAAAACTATGAATGGCAGGAGAAAATAGACCTAACATTTAGTTAACCTGTATAGAGTGATCCCTGGTAACTGGATATGACACATAGAGGTTCTTAGGTTTTCTTAAAATTAATAAATAAATAGCCAGAGACCTCTGTTTCTGCTCAACCAAAGTTCCATAGTCAGGGTCCTCCAGACACAACCAAAAGGGTGCGTATATTTAAAGGGATCTATTTTAGGACTTGGCTCTCTGTGGGCTGGGAAGTCTAAAATCTGCAGGGTAGGCCAGCAGGAGCTGGCTGCAGACCCAGCCAGCTCTGCAGTTCAAGCCTGAAGGCTGTTGGCGGCCAGAATTCCACCCTGTTAGAGGAAGGTCAGTACTTCTCCTGGAGTTTGGAACTTACTGAGTGAGTGTAGCCCTGAATTTTACAGGTTAGGGCTGAGAGAGACGGGACGAAGGACACAGCAGATGAAGAATCAAGCAGTGTTCCCTGATTTCCAGCCCAGTTCTTGTTCCTCATCACCAGAGTGTCACACGTTTGAGCACTCACTAGTTTGGAGTGACATATGACATCTGGCTTAATCTTCAATCTCAATCCTTGTCTTTTGCATGGCTTAACTGGCAAAAGCCAAGGGTGGGAAATTTAATACATTCTGCTTAAAATTAAAGAGACCTTTTTCCTTTCCCAAGCTCACCATTCACACACCCTTTTCTCACACTTCATCCTCCTGTTGTCTTAAATTTTTTAACTACCCATTAATTTCACATTAAAAATTCAGGAATATGACTTATTTTGAACAAAATCAACCATAGCTGACCATTCTAGTACTAAAAGTCTATGTGGTCAGGCTGGAGTAGGATCTTAGCTGTTCCCTGTTTCTAGATGAATGCATGTTTTGTTTTTTTTTTTTAAATCCAGTCATAAACAAGGCAGAAGGCATGGGTATATATTGCAGAACAGGAGATACAGGTACCAGATGAACCATTTGAGAAATACACATTTAAAACATAATGAGTTCTTTTCTGCACATTTATTAGAACAGCTAAAATAAAAAAATGACAATACCAAATTCTGGTGAGGATGTGGAGAAACTGGATCTCTTATATGTTACAGTGTGTGATAATATAAAATGGAAAGTAATTTGGCAGTTTCTTACAAAACTAAACACATTTACCATCCCACCCTCTCATTGCAGTCTTAGGCATTCACCTAGAGAAATAAAAACCATGTTCACATAAAACCTGTTGTACACAAGTAGCTGCTATGGAAAACAGGATAGCAACTCCTCAAAAAAATCAAAAATATAATCAGCATATCCAGCAATTCCATTGATTAGACACCCAAAACTTTAAATCAAGGACATGAACACATTCAAGGTAGCAGCATTGTTTACAGTAATCGAGGTGGAAGTGAGCCACGTGTCCATCCATGGATGAATGGAAAGGTAATATGAGGTATATGCACCCAGTAGAATGTAACTCAGCCCTAACAAGGAAGGAGATTCTGACATGTGCTACAACATGGATGAACCTCAAGAATAAATAGTGTATGATTCCACTCATGAGAGGTCCCTAGAGTGTCAGATTTGTAGAAAGTAAATCATTTGTTATCAGACACTGGGGGAGAATGGAGAGCTGTTGTTTAGTGGATACAGAATTTCAGTTTTGCAACTGGAGATGGATGGTGTTGATGGCTACACAACAGTGTGGATGTACTTAATGCTGCTGAACTGTACACTTAAAAATGGTTAAGATGGGGGCTGGGGTTGTGGCTCAGGGGTAGAGTACTCACCTAGCACATGCAAGACGCTGGGTTCGATCCTCAACACCACATAAAAATAAATAAAATAAAGGTATTGTGTCCAACTACAACTAAAACAGTATTTTTAAAAAATGGTGAGATGGTGAGAGGCTGAGGTAGGAAGATCTGAAGTTCAAGGTCATCCTTTGCAACTTGTCGAGACCCTGTATCAAAATGGACAATGAAAAGAGCTGGGGATGTAGCTCAGTGGCAAAGTGCCCCTGGATTCAATCGCTCAATCCCCAATACCATCAAAAAAAAAAAAAAAAAAAAAAAAGAAAGAAAGAAAGAAATGATGGTAAACTTTGTTATGCAGATTTCACCACAACTTAAATAAATGGAACTTTTTTAAAAGAAAAAAAGATCCTAAACACAAATGATCATAGTAGCATTATTCATAATATCAAAAACAGCCTAAATGTCTTTCCACAAGTGAGTGGTTACACAAACTCAGGTATATCCATGATGAAGTACTACTTAACAGTAACACTAGTCACCTGTAACTATAGGCAATTTAAACAGCAGTATGCTTGGTGGAAAAAGTCAGCCCCCGAAAGTTACATACTGTGTGATCCCATTTCCATAAGTTCCATGACATAGAAACTACAGAGGTGGAGAACAGGTTCGGGGTTGCGCAGGGGCAGGGGCAGGGCCAGGGGCACGGCTGATGGTGCAGATACAAAGAGCGCAGAGGGTTCTCAATTTTGAGGTGAGGGAAGAGTTCTGCATCTTGATTGTGGTGGTGAGTACATGAATCTACACATGGCTGAAACTGCACAGGGGGTCTCTCTCTCTCTCTCTCTGCAAGTTTAAACAGTGACAACTGAGTAAGGGCCATAGTTAGTGTACTAATGTGACTTTCCTGGTTTTGATATTGTACTACTGCTACATAAGATGTCACCAGTGGAAGAAGCTGGGGGAAGGGTACAAAGAACACTTAGTACTGTTTTTTCACAACTTCCTGTGAGTCTATAATTATTTCAAAATAAAAAGATATACACACACATATTTCTCAAAACCTGGTTGATATGCAATTACTGTACAAAATATTGTGCTCCATAGAGTTTATAAACTCATTGGCAAGGCACTATAAACTTGAAATTTGATTAAAAAGTTCAAAGTTATAGTGAAAGTGTAGTAGCATATAGTACTTGAGGAATTTTTCAGCAGGAAGGCTGCCATGGGCTGGGACTTCAGGGCTGGGTTAGAGGCTGAGTCGGAGCCCCGGGCAGTGGGGATAGGGTAGCAAGGAGAGGTAGTTGAGGGGTCAGCTTTGCCAGCTTGGCAAAGCTCTAGGACCAGACACAGTCGTCCCTTGGTATCCAGGGAATGGGTTCCAGCACCCCCCCTCAGGATACCAAAGTCCTCGAATGTTCAAGTCTCTCCTAAAATGACAGTATTTGCATAAAACCTCTGCACACTTTTCTGCATATTGTAAATCATCTCTGAACAACTTATAATACCTAATACGATGTAAATGCCATGTTTATAGAATAATGACCAAAAAAAGGTTCAGTGCAATGCAGTTTTTTTCTGAGTCCTTCTGCAGTTGGTTGAATCCAGGGATGCAGACATGGGGGGCCGAGTGTATTCAACGGCTCCTGGTAGGTTTGTGAGTGGACAGTGACATGTGAAAGCAATGTGGTATGATCTGGCCTGGAGCCAGTGAAGGGATCATGTGATCACGGGAAGTGTGGAGATGGGTGCCCCAGGGGCTCTGCCTAGGAACATACCAGCTCTCCAACCTGGTGCTTGTGAGTGATTGACCATGGAATTGGAAAAGGGCATCAGCAGATCAGACCATCAAAGGGCAAAGGCAGAGCCTGGGTGACTGGAGAAATGACGTCACCACCACCTGAAGCAGGGGACAGCCCAGATTTGGGGGAAACAGCCCTCTCTTCCTCAGCACCTGTGCCTCCATCTGTCCTGTCAGAGCTCTGGTGGGCCTGCAGAGCCCTCCCAGGAGGAAGGAAGACCAGATGATGACAGCTCAGGGATGGTCCCCATCTCACCCGCTTGTCTTCCCAAGCCACCCCAAGTGAGGTCACTGTTGCTCCCGCAGGCGAGGGCTTCCCAGAGGAGCTGCCTCCACAGTCAGATGCCCAGGTCGCAGCTAGCAGGTTGAGGACAGCCAAGGGGCATGTACCGCTGCAGGACCCAGGAGCCCTGGCCTCGCGGCTGACTGGCCACGCTGTGCTGGGCTTGAGCAGGTGACCCCAATGAAGTGAAGGAGTGTGAGAAGGATTGTTCTGAATAAAGAGATGCAGGATGGCCTCAACACAGGACAAGCTGTCAAACTCCACGCTGTTCCTCTCTGACGCAGCCCCGGGCCAGGGCAGGCTCCTGGCTCATAGTGCATTCTTTTCTCCTTATAGGCAATATTTACCCAGAAAAACAAGCCAGTGCCTGACGCGATGGACATGCAACGCTGGCAGGGCTTCCGGCTGGAGGACTATCTGATAGGACAGTCCATCGGCAAGGGCTGCAGCGCTGCTGTGTACGAAGCCACCACGCCCGCCCTGTCCCAGCACCTGGAGAAGGCAGAGCCCACCGGCGCTCTTCCAGGGAGAGGCCCACAAGGAGAGGAAGGGGAGCAGGCTCTGGGAGCCCCAGCCTTTCCCTTCGCCATCAAGATGATGTGGAACATCTCGGTAAGGACAGAGCCTTTCCTCTCCCAAGTAGGTATTTCTCAAAATGCCAATCACAGCGGACCTGGTGGAGTCTTTTTCCTGGAAGTACCTAGGAAAAGACAGAGGTTCTCCACAGGAAAGGGGCCCATGTGGTTAGGCTTCCTCGTCCTCTTTTGAGAATCAAGCTACATTTCTCCAATTATAACCTCTCCATAGCCCACCTAGGGATCAGGTTCAAAGGTAGAGTTAGCAAGTCAGGATGGGACCAGAGAGTCCGAGGTTCTTTTCAGCAAGTCCCCAGGTGATGCCAGGGCTGCTGGTCAGTGAAGCACACTTTGAGTAGCAGGTGCCTAGATGGGTGTTTAATTCATTTCTGGTCACCATGTGGCCACTCTCCCTTCCACCTCCACCCTCCCACTTCTGTGACCTGCCTCGAGGAGAGGAGGAATCATGCTCCTCTGCTCTGAACCCCCTTAGCCCCACCTCCAGATTAAAGGCTTGCTTGTCACCTCCCTGCTCTCAGCTCTCTCACAAGAACTCAAGGCTTTGGGAGTATTTTTCCACACAAAACCAAAAGATTTCTATTTAATGTCTTAGCTTTGCCATTGAAAGATGGGTCCAGAAAATTAATCAAGACCCAGGGTTCTCTCTCCTGCCCAGAGCATCCTTCCAGGCTAAAGGGGACAGCAGCTCATGCTGTGCCCTAAGAGTGTGGTTTCTTGGTAAATTTTGGGTGTGAAGGTTATTAGGCTGGGTCAACAGCTAACAAGCAGTTGAGTCCTTTGCACGTGAAACCTCCAGTCTTGGAATCAAACTTCCTGGTGGGCATGGCCGGTGTCGCGTTTGCAGAGTAAAGGACTGCAGATTGTTATGTGATTTTCTTGGTTCTTAACAGGCTGTGCAGTCCTGGGAGTTGTTCGTAATGCAGTGGGTAAAATCAGGTGCTCTTCCTCCTCCTGGGGTTTCTGTGTTGGGGGATGGGGAAGGCTGCCCTGTGATCCTGAAAAATTAATCCAGTTGGAGCTTTTCTGGCTCTAGTCTGTTTGCCAAAGGGAGCCTGCAAAATGAGACTTAGTGACCCAGTGGTCAGTTTTGAGCTGGTGGTGACCAGAGGCATCCAGGAGAGGAAGAAGCATCCCGTGTCCTGGCCATGCTGGCCTCACCTCCTGCACCTCACCTGCCAGGGGCATGGGACACCTCCTCTGATTTGGCACGGATAGCGCCTCCCCTCTCTCTCCTGGAGGGAACTAGTTTTGGCCTGCTGCTGCTTATCTTATCTTGAAAGTCAAAGCCAAAGCTAGGCGGCAGCTGTACTGGCAACCCACTTGGTCCTGTGTAACTGGATGCATTTTGTGGATGTTTTCCAGGCGGGTTCTTCCAGTGAAGCCATTTTTAGGAAGATGAGCCAGGAGCTGGTCCCAGCTAGCAGAGTGGCCCTGACTGGGGAGTATGGAGCAGTTACTTACAGGTAAGCTCTCCTATGCCCACCATAACCACTGTGGATTGAGAGAAAAATCATCACCAGTGTCCTCAGCACTCGGTGTGTTGACTGTGCCACCCATCAACATCATGGTTGATGGATTTTCAATTAGTGGGTAATTCAGCTTGGGAAAGATTGAGGATCCTCTGACCCCAACTAGTGATGCGACGGCTCATTCACATTGGAGCAGGTGAGAAAAGGGCATCCAGACATGCCCAGTGGGGATGCAGTTCTGATTCCTGCAAAGCAATGCACAGGTGCAGCGCCACCTCGTGGTGCAAATGAGCTCTCTCCCCATAGGAGGAAGCCCCAGTAACATCTGCAGGCACCTAATAGTGCCAAGAGCTTTTAAAAAGCAAAAGCAATGTGTTCCCGCAGGAGTTCTCAGTGCCGAAGCAGAACCCAACAAGCCCAGCCCAGTAAACTCTAGAAGAGCACATGTCTGGTCGCCAAGGGAGGGGGGACACTGCAGGGGCAGGGGAACAATCTGAGCTGTCCTTGGGAGGAGGAAGGGGCGTCACCTACGCAAAGGAGCAAAGAAAAATGCTTTCTCAGCAGAGGGAGGAGCAGGTGGATGGCAGCCCAAGAGTCCCATCTGCAGGCCCCAGTGAAGCCTCGGTCACACTGGGGACGGAGAAGACACTTGTGCTCCCCTTAATGTCTGTGTCTGGCCACTGCAGCTCTGACAGGAGAGCTGCTTTATAGGTCTCAGTTCTGTGAAAAGCAAGAAGCCAGAGATAGGAACCTAAGGGCTCCAAGTAGAAAGCCATTGAGGGCTCGGGGGCTGCCTTGAGGCTGAGTGTCCTGTGTCACTTAGTGGCTAAGGTGGCTTAGGACCGTCCCTTCCCCGCAGCCCTTTGTTGGGAGAAGGGACTCCTGAATGTCAGCTGCTTGGGCCCAGAGTGTCTGCAGGTGGCCCCTTTTGTGATGTCAGCCGACTTGGTGCTGCCACATAGCTGTGAGCATTACGTCACCTGCCCAGACCTTCCTTCTGCAGGGGTCCCTGTCACTCCCTGGGTTGTTGTCATGGCATGTGTCACCACTGGCTTGAGGTTGATGTGCCTGTGCCCGTGTCCAGCTGTACCGTGGAGCACGACCCCCCTTCCCCATGGCTGCCGAGAGACAGGAGGCTGTGGCAGGTGTATTAGCCTCAGAGCTGTGGACTCAGGACAGCCTTTGTGACAGGCCCTCACCACTTCCCCCACCTATGTCTCCTCCTTCCTCGAGTACACCAAGTGCCTCAGGACCTCCTGGGGATGCACCTTGCTGAACTTGGGCCGCTGCAGGTCTCAGCTGAGCCTCAGCCCCACATACCTCCCTGGCTCAGCCCAGTCCGCTTCAGACACCTGGCTGGGCCCCACAGCTTCCTGCTGTGGGCCTCATTCTCCTTCTACCCAGTGACCCGAGGGCAGGAACTGTGCTGCGTAGAGTAGGACGAGTGACACAGGAGAAGGAGCAGCACAAGGACATACCGTGGACATGTCCACAAGGCTCGGCGTGCACAGGGACGGGGCGAGCCTCACCTCTCTCCTTTCTCTGCTCACCTCTGCCCTCCGCAGCCTCCTCTCTCCCTCAGCCTCCCTCTTCCTCCCGTGGCTCTTCTGTTTCTGCCAACCCGAGGCTGCTCCCCTCTTGGCTTTCCATGGCTCCATCATATCCCGTGGTGTCCTTCCTCCTCAGCTCCACTGCTGACTGGCAGGCTTCCTCATCATGCTCCTAAGTAAAGAGAGAATCTACCTGTCCCCACTAACCACTCAGACCTCAGATGTGCCATAGGCTCACTGCCCTTGGGGCAGGTGGTCACCCTTGGCCAGTCAGCAGGCAGAGCCATCCTATCCAAAATACAGGCTCAGCTGGGCACAGTGGCTCACTCCTGTAATCCCAGAGGCTTGGGAGGCTGAGCCAGGAGGATCACAAGTTCAAAGCCAGCCTCAGCAGCTTAGCAAGGCCCTAAGCAACTCAGGGAGACCCTGTCTTAAAAATACCATGGAGACGACTTAGGCAAGGTCCCTGTCCTTACAGAGCTAAAATAATTACTCAATGAGCATCGCTTTCCTGTTAGATCACAAACCCATAAAGGTAGGGCCTCTGCCTGTCCTCTGATTAGCTCCGCCACACACTAGCACAATGTCCAGTACACAGTATGAAAACAGTAGACATTAGTTGAATCAAAAAATTGTAACAGTTAGGGCCTCAGTTGTGGCTCAGTGACAGTGCGCTTGCCTAGCATGCATGAGGCACTGGGTTCGATCCCTGGCACCACATAAAAATAAAAACAAATAGAATAAAGGTGTCCATCTACAACTAAAAAGAAAAAATCTTTAAAAAAATCATAACAGCCAATACTTGCTGTTTGCTCTGCTGAATGTGATTTTGGGTACTTTATGTGTTTTAACAACCTCATGTGGATGTTACTGCCTTAGACCCCTTTGCACTGTAACTTGGCCAAGGATCCACAGCGCGCACCTGCCGTTCATACCCAAGATGACACCAGGGTCTTTCCACCACTGTGTTCTGCTACATGAGAGGGATGGAGATGGAGGGAGGGACAGATGGGCTGAAGGAGGGATCGGGGGAGCCATCAAATGTGGTCAGCCATCTGCATCAGGGTTTTGACCCCAACACCTACATACAAAACCTAGAACATGGCAAACGTATAAATATTTAGTAAATAAATAAGTAGATAAATGAAAACCTGTATTTGCTGTGGCCTTAGATCATTATCTTTCCAACTGGTGTCTCTGATACATGTGTCCCATTTGGCTGAATAGAAAATCCAAGGGAGGTCTCAAGCAGCTAGCTCCTCACCCCAACATCATCCGGGTTGTCCGCGCCTTCACCTCCTCTGTGCCGCTGCTGCCGGGGGCCCTGACCGACTACCCTGACGTGCTGCCCCCTTGTCTGCACCCTGAAGGCCTGGGCCATGGACGCACGCTGTTCCTCGTTATGAAAAAGTAAGTGGCAAAAAAGAGGGGGCTGGGATTGTGGCTCAGTGGCAGAGCACTTGCCTAGCATGTGTGAGGCACTGGGTTCGATTCTCAGCGCTGCATATAAATAGATAAAATAAAGGTCCATTGACGACCAAAAAATATTAAAAAAAAAAAAAGTAGTAGTAAGTGGCAGGACCCAGGAGCTATCTGTCTTCACGATGGGAGTTGGTCCCTGCCCTCGGAGGCTTTCCCTGGGGCTTCAGGATTAGGGTTAGGGTTAGGGTTAGCATAAGTGGTGCAGAGTGTGCATGGACCTGGCTTTAGGATGATTTCTCTTGAAAACAAAATGTCACCTTCAGAACACTGTTCACTGGTGCTCCTGGCGCTTCTCTGTGGCTCACCTGGCCCTGAAACAGTAGTTCCTCCTCCCCCTCGGCCGAAGGAACTATCTCACCAACACTCTGAACACATGGAGCCACAGCCCTTCCTAACGTCAGCACAGTGGGTGGGTGGGGACCACAAGAATATGTGAGAAAAAGGAACTAAAAAGCCTCCGGGAGGGGAAGAGGAGAGGCCTGATCCTAACTGACCTAGGTGCTGGGGCCATGCTGTATGACGGCCACAGGTTCTGTCACCTCCCACCAGCTATCCCTGTACCCTGCGCCAGTACCTGCGTGTGAACACTCCCAGTCCCCGCCTGGCCACCATGATGACCCTGCAGTTACTGGAAGGCGTGGACCATTTGGTCCAGCAGCGCATCGCACATAGAGACCTCAAGTCGGACAACATTCTTGTGGAGCTGGACGCAGGTAGGCTCTGGCCTACCCTCAGGCGCTGCGGGGAGCTGGGGCATTAGGACCCTCAGGGTCCGTTTTGATTCTTATGCTCTGTCCTAAGTCATCTTATCCTCACTTTGCTCCATTCACACGAGACAAGCAGCTCCTCCTCCAGAGGCAGGCTCTCTGTAACAGCTCCCAAGTCCCTCCCCATTGCCCACTTCTGGAACAAGAACCTAGTGCTGCATTTATTATTTATTGTATTATTATAAAAAACTTTATTTGAATTTTTCTTGAATAAAGTAGAAGAAAGATGATCTTTGGCTCAATAAAACAAAGAAAACAAAAAACAGTTTTCAAATAGCAAGAGTTGTCCAAGTGCCAGCCCAACTGCCCCTGGAAGCAATGAGCTTCCAATCCCAGAAGCATTCAGGCAGAAGCCACGTGGTGCTGCAAAGGAGATTCACACATCTGATAAATTCTTGAAATGGAAGATTTAAAAGAATTAAATGTGCAATTAAAAGACTAAAAAACCTAGCTTTTAAAAGAAACCATTTGAATTCTTTTTACAAATAACCAATTCCTAATGCACCTGTTTTTTTAGATTTATTAGGGTTTCAAATTCAGATGCAAGACTCCTGAGGTAGAAGTGTCCTTAGGGATCATTGGAGCCAAGCCAGCTCCCCTGGTCTTGGGACAACCCCAATTACCAGAAAATCAATCATTAGACAGTTACTTAGATGGCGGCCAACTTTTATCTAGTCCTTTGCCTGGGGACTCTGTGGGCCTTTTCTCCTGACTGGCACCTCCGCATCCCTGGTGTGGCTCTTTCCTATTCTGCTCTGGGTGAGCCAGCTCCATCCAGGCCTTGCTGGTCTGCACTCCTGGGCCAGTACAGTCCCTGTTAGCTCACTGACCCATGTCTTGGTGGCTCTCATAGGGACCTGGGAGGGTCTGAGAGGGAAGAAGGGTGAGAAGGGGTGGCTTACCTCTGCCTGCTCCTTCACAGACGGCTGCCCCTGGTTGGTGATCTCTGATTTTGGCTGCTGCCTGGCTGATGAGCGTGTGGGCCTGCAGTTGCCTTTCACCAGCTGGTACGTGGACCTGGGCGGGAACGGCTGCCTCAGGGCTCCGGAGGTGAGTCTCACCATTAGCATCCTCCATCAGAAGTGTTTCACCATGTTCTCCGTAAGTGACAGAAGAGACCCCAGGTTCCCTCCTTGTCATGGTGCTTTAACCTGGGTCTCCCTGCTGTTCCCAGTGTCTGTTTTGCCAGCATCCAGTCGGCAGCCTCAGCAGATCCTTCTAGGTCTAAGCCAAAAGTCACTTGATCCTGGGCTCCTTGAGAGTTCAGATTAGCCCCAGGCTTGGGTGACAACACAGGAGCATGAACAGGTAAACCTGCCAGTGGCATGACCTCTCATCCTCCACTTCCTGAGCAGGTGTCCACAGCCTGTCCTGGCCCCAGAGCAGTGATTGACTACAGCAAGGCCGACGCCTGGGCGGTGGGAGCCATCGCCTATGAAATCTTCGGGCTCACCAATCCCTTTTACGGCCAGGGCAGGGCCCACCTTGAAAGCCGCAGTTACCAAGAGGCTCAACTACCAGCACTGCCCGAGTCAGTGCCTCTGGACACCAGGCAGCTGGTGAGGGCATTGCTCCAGCGAGAGACCAACAAGGTGAGGCTGTCCCCCGGCTCTCAGGGTGACTCTGTGGGTCTCAGTTCACGCTCTAGAGCAAACTCAGACTTGGACAAATGCTAAGGCGCCAGGCAGAGCCTCTGTACTGCACAGGTAAAGGCCAAGTCCAGAACACGGATCAATTTTGAATGAACATAAGCAAGGGAGCTGGCCACCAGATCTAGTCAGAATTCCAGCAGTTCAACTCTTCTTGGCTTTTTAATTCTGTTTTACTTTTTGCTGTGCCAGTGATTCAAAATGGAATCTCACACATGTTGGATGAGTGTGCCCCACTGAGCTGCATCCCCAGCCCTTCTGGGCTTGTTTAGTTTCTTAGCTACTCAGAGGGAAGAGGATGCATTTTTGAGAAATGGTTAATGGAGACGTAACCTATGCAAACAGCTGAGATCTAAACAGACAGATGTGAGAATACAACTCCAGAGCGGATCTGGAAGTTACTGTAAAGAGACACAAAGGCCAGTGTATTTGAAGCCATACTGGAGCAGCAGGTGCACTCCTTAGTGGAAGGAGCTGAGGCAGCCTCAGCTGCTGTCGCAGCGCTTCCTGCTGACCTCTCGCTGCACAGGGCCTGCTGTCTTGATCACAGCAGGTGCACAGTGAAGGCCTGTTAGACTAGTGCCTGAACCCAGTTATCAAGTGATGAGGGATTGCATACCCCAGCCTGGTACAAGGGACCAGACAGAGCCATACCCACTGGCCTTCCATGCCCAAAGGCCATCCCAACACTGCACAGGTGGCCATTCGAAGCTATACATTTGCAAAGGCCTGGAGCCTGAGCAGAGCTGCCAGTATGTGTCAGCAGAGGGAAGGGTCTCAGGAAGGGGCAGGGCAGAGGGCGACTTGGATTGGGGCCAGAGAAGGGACACTAACAAAGTAGGTGCTGTCCTGAGCCTCCGCTTCCCTTCCTGTTGCAGAGACCATCTGCCCGAGTAGCTGCAAACGTGCTTCATCTGAGCCTCTGGGGCGAGCACATCCTAGCCCTGAAGAATCTGAAATTAGACAAGATGATTAGCTGGCTCCTCCACCAATCAGCTGCAGCCCTGTTGGCCAACAGGCTGGAGGAGAGGAGCTGCGTGGAAACAAAGCTGAAGGTGCTGTTCCTGGCCAACCTAGAGTGTGACGCGCTCTGCCAGGCCGCCCTCCTCCTCTACTCCTGGCGGGTAACCCCCTGATGGCTCTGCGCCAGCTGGTGTGTTAGTAAAGGACTCAGTGGCATCTGTGTGGTGGAAGTGTATAGTGTCAAAGGAGGGTGGGGGTCAGAGGACAAGCTGGCGCAGGGAGGCTGGTCAGCCAGGGAAGGCCTTGGGTTTGGCAGGAACTACTTGAGTCAAAGTAGTAGGTAGTAGCCACTACCTCCAGCCGTGCGGGTTTGGATGAAGCTCATGCCCTCTGCCAACTTGGCTTCTCCTACCTGTAAAATCAAGATGTTGGTCTCTATCAGAAACACCCTCTGTAGAGGGCCAGCTAGTGAATTAAGCTGTTGCAACTAATCAACTCAGTAATGCACGAAAGCAGCATAACCACCAAATGGGACTGTTCTGTTAGGGCTTTATTTATGGACACTGGAATTTGATTTTCATGTGTCACCAGATTGGCCCACAGGCCAGTTGCCAGGCCTGGTCTGGTGAACTCATAGGGCTCACTCTACAAAGCATGCTTCCCGACAGCGAGGTCCCTCTGTATCGGTGATAAAGACGATGTGAGATTCCCTGCATGAATCCATGATTCACTGCATGAATCATGCAGTGTCACCCTACTCTGTCGTTATTCACCAAGAAGTCCAACCTTAAGGCCCTTTTCTGGCCTCACAGACCTCTCAAAGTGATGGCCCAGCGGGTCTGTAGGAGGATTCTGGGCTGAGGGAGATCAGACCTGTGCTCGGCAGCATGGAGGATCCAGGCCAAGGCAGTGGCGGGGGTGGCAGAATTTGTGACATTTGCCCTTAGTGCTGAGGATGGACTGTGGTTCTTCTGGAGGGGGGCCTGGCACCAGTTGGTATGTGCCACCTGGGCTGAGGCAGACATCTGCATGGTCAGTATATTCAGGGGTCAGCACAAAAAAACATGAAAGTGAGGTGCCCCTTCTGGACCAGCTCTGGAGTGCACAGAGAAAGCCTTTCCCGTGTTCCTCTAGCTACTGAGTTAATCTAACATTGCCAAGATCACTGATGAAATGGAAATTAACAGTGTGGCATCTTAAACTTGTTGATTTCCCTTTTGACTAGCATTTCTGAGATATTAAATACAAATTTACAATGCAGAGTATGTACGTGCTGAACTCAATATTTCGCTTTCTGAATGAGTCTTACACCCTGATGGGAAAATTTTGTGGACACATAACATTGGGGAAGAGATTCCACATTTAACTGCACACACTTTTTGTGTGTGGTACTAGGGACTGAACCAGGGGCATGCTACCACTGAGCTGGGGAGCCTCCTGCCTCAACCTCCTGAGTGACTGCAATTATGGATGTGTGCTGCTGTACCCGCTTAGACACATGCTTTTAAAGTTATAGCCTTCAGCGAGGTGAATATATATTTAAGGTTCTTTTCACCCAAGGTACTAATTTTTTTTAGTCCAGCATCTGTATTAACAACTTTATTTTACCCTTTGAGGAGAAGTTAGGATCACTTCCTAGTTGAGTCTTGGCAAAACTAAAAGGAGCCACTTATTAGTGGGCATCTAGGGATGCGTGAGAGCAAAGCAGGCTCGGGCAGGAAAAGTGTGGGGGCCACAGTTCTCTTTATTTTAGAAATGGGAGTGACTGCACATATGAAAAACACCACAATTCAAGGTGGAAAAAATGCATAAAAAATGATTCTCTGGCCCCTCCCCCGGTACTCAACGCTGCACCCCCGACTGAGGTAAGGCTGTGCCGTTTCCCACGGCTTCAGAACAAAACAAACAAAACGAGATCACCAACCCGCCCTGGTAAAAACCCTCCGCTCTCCGCTGCAGAGTCCCGGGCTCTGGCCCCTCAGTCAGACTTCTCCTTCTCCTTCATGTGTAAGAAGACGATGCTGAAGATGAAGAGCCCCGCCATCATGGAGAAGGCACTGGCATAGTAGGGATAGGCCGAGGGGATGAAGCGCTCATACTGCGTGTGCTGGAGTGGCCTCACTGACACCTGCAACAGGACAGAGGTGGCAGTCCCTGGCCACTGGAGGCCTAGGCAGGGAATTGCTGGCTGAAGACAGGGACTGCCCGCTGTGCATACCTGAGTGGAAGAGTACAGGTGGGTGTAGCCCAGTCGGTTGTAATCCACTTTAAACTGGAACACACCGTACACATCGGGCAACTTAAACTGGACGCTGTATTTGCCACCTGGGGAAGAAGCGACACCAGGGGTTTACCGGAGTGTTTCTCTGCCAGGCCTCATGGAGGCTAGCACAGGTGTGGGCTGCCCCCTGCAGCCTTCTCTGGCAGGAACTGCCTACCTTTCCTCTTCAAGAAGGTCCTCACGAAAGGATCTATGCGAACAAACTCCAGCTGAATGTCGTCACCATCAAAAGGGACCCACCTGCCATTGGAGAGCTGCTCAATCACGATGCTGTACTCCTGAGAGGAAAGGCTGGGTCAGCCGGGGCTGCCAGGGGCTGCAGGGTGCCACACCTGCAGGCAGTGCTGCCCGTGACTCCTGCCCTCCCACCACGGCAGGGAGCTCCCGAGTCCTGCAGCTCGTGGGAGTCCCTCCACCGTCCTGCGCTCCTCAGCAGGGCCAGTGCCCCACAGCACCTCTGCCTGACCAAGGTGCTCGGCACAGAATCCCTGGCCATGGACGTCGACCATCCATGGAGGCCCTTTCCATTCCCAGATGCGCAGGCTCTGTCACTGTCCTCATGCCTTGCTTTGCTTCTCTTGCCTGACAAACTCATCCTAAAAGCCAACTGAAATGCCGTTTCCTTATAAACCTGACTTCCCGGGCAGTGAAGTGGCGCGGCCCCCTCCCATGGTGACACACAATCTTCAAAACAAGGCCTTCTGCTAGACATGGGTTAGTGCAGGCCCCACACCTAGACTGACAACCTTAGGGACAGAGGTGAATGTCTTCATCCTACTTTATGCCCCCGAGCCCCAGGCACCAAAATGACCCACAAATGCTTCTGAGTCAAAGTGACTCAATCTGGCCAAAACTTTGGGCCCGGGGCCCCCGCCCCCGCCCCCTCTTACCACTAAATCAGTGACTGTGTAGGCATTGGGTGGGGCTGTCTCGCCCACCCGATGATGGGACACAGGTCCTACACGGAGAACACCCTCCTCCTTGAACACCCAGCGGGACAGGGCCACAGCTAGCTCATAGTTGCCTGTCTGGGAGTACCTGCAGGAAGGAAAAGGAGAGGCTGGCGCCCGGGACCAACTTCTTCCTGGTGGTGCGTGATGGGACAGGCTACCCTGGTCACCAAGACGGCACACTAAGCAAGGCTCTGTGCGTAGCCTCATGCTCTCAGGAGCCATGGTTAAACAAAATCAGAAGAATGAAGAGATGCAGATGCCCTGGGCATCACCTACACCATAAATACACAAATCTCTAAAGGAATGCTGGTCTCCAAATAGCTCCCCAGGACCATGAGAGGTGTGGAGTGCCAACCGCAGCAATGTAAGCAACCAAGTCATCTTCAAAGAATTCCAGAGCCCCAGACAGCACATAGGCTTCTCCACACAAACAACCTGCACCTCCCAGACCACGTGCGAGCGCCCCGGGGAGCCCCACCTCTGGGCACCAGGCGTGGCCTTCTGCACTGCCGAGTTGAAGAAGGCATCGCTGAAGAAGTCGAGGGAGCCGCTGAAGACGACCCGGGCGTTGTTCCTGGCCTGAAGCCCGGCAATCAGCAGGGTGTTCTTCCCCACCGCGTGGGGGTACTGGGAATAGATGGAGGTAGTCACCCACACACTGCCAAGGTGAAGCCAAAGCCACCAGAGCAAGAGGACAACAGGCTGGACACCTAAGTGGCTGTGTCCTCATCTGAGGGAGGAACCCGAGAGCACACCACTTCTGCCCACGCGCCCTTCCTTCCACCCTGTCCCCTCAGCAAGCGTGCCTCCAGCATCGTTTTTATTTTCCAATAAGAAAGTGCTTTGCCACCGGGCCCAAGAGGCGGAAGGTCAAGGCTGCAAAGGTCCTTACCTGGGTAATGGGTTTATCTGGGAAGAAGGAGTAAGAGGTAGACGAGCCCGTCAGGATGTCCAGGACCAAAGGATTGTCGGGATCCGCCACCATCCTGCAGAAGGAACGAAGAGCAGCCCGACACTGACCCAGGAATGAGCCCAAAGGACGAGGGATCGCCAGGGCCACTTCTTCCCAGGATGGATCCTTCTCTCTCAAAAGCCAAACACTTAGCTCTCTTCTCGCTACAATAAGAAATTAATCCCACCCACATCTGCTGGGGGAAGGAACACCCCCAAATAATCACAAATTTGGTTTAGCTTCTCCAAAACCAAGTGACCCTTCCTTCCCCAGGTTTCTACAGGCCTCTTCCTGCTCACTCACCCAACTCCTCGAAAGAGGATGGGATTTAGAGACGATTTCCCAACAATGGTTGGGGCCTTCAGCAGGTTCTCAGTGTCAGCCACGATGAGCGTGTGCTACAGAGCAGAGGGAAAGAGAGGTGTCCAGAAAAGGTTCCTCGGGCCAGGGAGTCCCTCTAGCTCCCTCTTGTCTTTAGGCTGAGCAGAGCTTTGCCATCCATGCCAGAAGTCTAGAAGGCAGTGGGCCCGATTACCTGGCCGAGGTCTGAGACATCATAGTTATGATGGTCGATGACAGCTGTTTTCTCCTCATCAAACTCAATTCCACACTCACTGCCCAGCTCTCGGAGAGGGTCACCTGCAAAGACCCAAGAGATGCCTGCCTGAGCCCTTACAGTGGGCTCAAGCCAAACAGGGTCATGGTTTCCCCATGACTCACTCATCACTGGTCAACACCAGTGCCCTGCAGCTGCATCAGGCCAGCCTCTGCCTCCAGGGATCACACTCTGAACTGATGGAACAAAACCACGACCTGGTCTCCTTCCACAAACACACAATGACAAAAAACCCCTCTGAAACCAAGCCTGACGTGAAGAACCTGGGTTGACAGGTTTCTCCAGTCCTTGTCATGCCCCATTACAAGGAACATACTTTTAAAATATGTCAGTACTCGGGAGGCTGAGGCAGGAGGATCAAAAGTCTGAAGCCAATCTCAGTAACTTATGAGAGCCTGTCTCAAAAAAAAAAAAAAAAAAAAAAAAAAGGCTGGGGATATAGCTGAGTGGTAAAACGCCCTGGTACCAGCACCAAAAACAAAAAAAAACATTGTCAGACTGCCCAGGAATGCTGAAGCTGGGTGATCAGCACAGGGGACTAAGGATGCAACTCTCTCCCTACTTCTAGGCACCTCTGAAATTTGGGGCCCTGGGATCCATTCCTAGTACTTCAAAGAAGGAAAAAAAAAAAAAAAACAAGGCAAAAATCAATTAGATATCTGGGCCTTCTCTAAGGGACAGTCCCCAAAACAAAGCCAACAATGAAAAAAGCCCAGCCAGGGTTTCTAATCCTTCAAGCCCTGAATCTCACTGTCTGGTCACAGCAAAGCACAGGAGGGCCTGAGCACCCAGCAGCCTGCAGCCCCCTCACTGACTGCTGGCCAAGGCCCACCCAGAGAATGCCAACTTGACAGCTTCCATTTGTGAAGCTTTCCAAGCTCCCTGGAGAATGGAGGAAAGCACCAGAATTTCCCAGGTCCAACTTACCTATGTCTGAACTGGCAGCTACCAGGACACTGCCTCCCCCGTCGATAAATGCACTGATGGTCTCCACATTGATGTTGCCTCCAAAATCTGAAAGAAAACATCAGACACAGTAACCAGGCTCTGCTCCCTGACACTCAGGGTAGGAGTGGGGGTCTCCTGTAGACCAGCCACAATCCATCAACATGGGACCCCCAGTGGGCCCAGAATGAAAGACAGGGCTGCCGTGCCCCATCTGGAAAAAGAGCCCTCATTTCCCAAAAGTCAAGATTCAGTCAAGTCAAGTAACACCTCAGATTCATGAACTTTTAAAGGTTTAGATGAAACAGTCAAACATCTACTAATGTTTGGGGACTAAGGATGTCAAGCGGGGCACCATATTTCAGGTCACATATAACTTTCACTTAGAAATACTGCCTTTCGGGCTGGGGTTGTGGCTCAGCGGTAGAGCACTCGCCTCGCACGTGAGGGCTTTGGCAGTGGGAGCCACGGGAGGATTCTGAGAAGACCTATGTGACTTCACTTGTGCTTTCTCAGGATGGTCCTGGTGGCTGTGTGGGGACCAGGCGAAGGGAGTGAGGGTGGAAATGTGACAGGTTAGGAGGCCACCATGAAGCCCAGACTGTGATGAGTGCTTCCAGGCCACACAGAGGTAGTACAGCAGAGTGCAGGGTGGGGGTGGGGTCTTCCCATGGGCATGAAGGTAAACCACAGGGGCCTTGAGGGGGTGCCTGTGGCTGCCACCCAAAGAGAGGGATTAAGGACAGTCCCAAGGAGCCCAAGCAACTGGAAGGATGAAAGTGCCAATTTACTAAGACCAGACATTGAAGTTTGTCTGTTAGACATCCACTAGGCATGGGGACAGGAAGGAGTCCATGAAAGGCCTCTGTGAAGGTCTGCATGGAACAGCCCCCTTTTCTGACTCTGAAAAAATTAAAAAGCACCTCACCTTCAAGTATAAAGAGTACTCTGTTCTTGGGGATGCTGCCTCTTATCACAGGTATAAAGCCATCTAGCCACTCTCCTACAAAGGCCAGAAAGAGCCCCAGACAATTCCAAAACAGCTTCTTGGTATAGAAGAGGCTTTCAACCTAGGGTGACCGTACCCCTCAGAGCACTGTCTAGAAGGCATTTGTGATTATCACAATAGCAGTGAAGTAGCTGCTGGCCTCTAGTGGGTAGAGGCCTAGGACACACTGAACACCTGCTTTGAAACTGAGGCAGCCTGGGCTTAAACAAGGCAAACCCCTGCACCTTTCTGAGCCCACCTCCCATCTACAGAGCAGGAATCCAGTGCTGCCGGCAGCCTGTGTCATTCCCCTGAGCCGCTACCGCACGTGACCTGGGAATCTCCTAATTCCATATGGGGCGGGAGCCACTGGTGCATGGACAAGGGAGCCAGCCCAGGTTTGCAACCTGGCGGAGCTAATGTGGTTACTGACTGCAGAAGGACCCAGAGCAGGGCCAAACTTATACCTTGGACCCTAAGCAGTATGAGCCTTCTCCCTAAGAGTGCCTGAGAGGACTTCCTGCAGCAGCATCTGCTGGTGTGGGACCCACTCACCAGGATCAAAAAGCTGACAATAGTGATGTGTGGACAGTGCTTTAAATAATGCTAAATCTCACAAAGTTACTGTCTTCCCATTTATTTTCCAAGCTTTTTCTTAAGTTTGATACCAGCATTAGAATTCCTCTATACTTGCTAATCTCCTTTCTGAGGAGAGAACCTGTAGCAGGCAACAATACACGATAGAAGTTACCAGCACTGGTTCTAGTCTATCTATTCACAGTTAGCATCTACCTGACACTGGCTTTCCATTTGCACTGGTGATACCGGGTTCATTGTTGGTTTATTAGTACAGTGACATGGAATGTGCTAGAAAGCAGGAAGGAGATACGCAAGTGACTAACCCGAGAAATACTATCTGAGGCTGGTGGCATCTCTCCCACCTCCCTTTCCCGATGTTCTCCAATCCATCTCCCCACTGCTCCTTTCCTTCCCAGTCTCTCCAAAAGCACAACTTGACAGCTTTTTCACTCCACCTTAAATCCTGACACAAGGTTTGGTAATTCATTTCCAATCTTTATTTTCTCAAACACAGACTGAAAGAACTTCCCAAGGGCAGGCTCTATCCTTATTATTTCACCACTGGACTATCCAACCACTGGACTGTGTATATTTCAAAGTCCCAAATACAGCAGAAACGCAGACAACCATCACTCTGCTGACAGATCCAGTCCAACTGCCCTCTCATTTGAAGATCTTAACTTAAAGAGCCCGGGTCACATCCACCCAACTACCCTCGTCTCCAAAAAGCCAGTTCCAATGGCATGTGTTGCAGAGCAATGGGAAGCAAGATAGTGAGTGACAGGCCTTTGGAGAAAAATACTTAAGGGATTTGGTAGAACCCAATCACATGTGAACTACAGAAAACAAAGTAGCTGTCAACAAAGCAAAAGATGTCCTAAGCTTCATCAACTGAAGGGAGGGAGGGTTGCAGGGTACATGGTAGTGCAAACAGGGGTAACATGAGTCCTTCAAGGAAAAGACAGAAGCAAATAAAGAAGGGAATCACTAGCATTCTCACCAAAACAAGCCTGGCCAAAAAAACTGGGGATATTAGAAGAAACACCTAAGTAGGCTATGACCATGTGAAAACTGTTTTTCAGCAAGATAAGCACCAGATTTGTTTTCTAAGGCCCTGGGGAAGGCTGGGAATCTCCCTCGCCAAACACAGTAGAAAGATACAAGTTGCAGTTTAATGTAACTTTGTAACAGAATTATACAGTGATGGAATAGATTGCCTCCTAAAATAGGAATAGTGAAGTATAAGGGGCCTGGGGGCCTGCTCCAGGAATAATTTGAAGAAGATATTCTATTAATAGAATAGTGAAGATATTCTATTAGATAATTTGAAGATTCTGTTCAACAATTAGCCCTCTGCTAAGCCTCTGAACATATCCAGCTGCTATCAAATGGGTAGGAGCCTAATTGCTAAGGCTTTTTCTCAGCTGGAGGTTAAGGTCAACTACCAATCTTCACAATGCCTCTTTACACTAATCCATACTAATAACATGCAACCCCTCTTTCCACACAGGCAAACTCCATCAGGCATTCTTCATTCTATCAGACTCTTTGCAGAAAAAAAAACGTCCTTCTCTGCAGAGGAGCAGGGCCCGAGTTCCACGGTCTATGGCAACACTTGACCCCGCAACCCTTAATTGTGCCCAGGTTAGAAATTAGCATTTTCTCTTCTCTTGGCAGCAGCAGTGCCAGGGCTGGCAACCCATCCCCAGACCCTGAACCTGCCCAAGAATCAGAAGAAAGCAATGGATCAGTCCGGGGTCCTGAATCCCGGCGACGCGCGGCCCTTACCTTCTACCGAGGGGGAGAAGATGATGAGATTATCATAGAGGAACTCCCCGTACTTAATGAGGGACAGGCTGGGGTCATCGGCGGTCTTGAATGTGAGTTCAAAGTCCCGATCTGGACGAGGGAAAAAAAAAAAAAAAAAACAGCATCAACTACGGCAGACAGGACGCAAAGGGAACCAACCCCCCTGTGCAGATATCGCGAGCCACTCCAGGCGGCAGGCCGCACCTGGGCGCCTGCTCCAGAAAAGTGGGTGTCAGGGAGCATGGTGATGCCCTCAGGCTCGGGCGTCCTTCCCAGCCCTGACTCTCACGCGCCGTCCCCTCGGTCCCCGCTCTCAAACCTTTCAGGCTCCGGAAGAAAAGCGAGTGCGTCTCCCGCAAGTTGAGGTTATCCAGCAACACTAGAGTTCGGGGGCCGCTGGCGCAGACCGAGCCAAGCAAGGGTAGCAGCAGCCATAAGAGAGACCAAGCACGGGCCGCCGTGCACGGCTCCATTTTCTTCTTTCAGCCAAAGAACCCACACCTGGACACCGGAAAGGTCCCGTCTACAGCCGACCAATCGCGACTCGTGGCCGTGGAGTACCAACCGGAAGTGATCTAGATACTCCCGGCCGGGCATCAACAGCTGCGACTTTGACGGTAAGAAGCCCGGAGCATTTCCGGAAGTGCCCTAGTCGGAGGCGGACCCCTTACATGCTATTGGTAGAAGGGACTTGAGGCCCCGCCTCCCAAGAGGAAAAGGTTCAATACTGAAGAGACAGCTCTGTAGCCGCCACCAATCAATGCCGATCGCCCTTTGGCTCCGCTCAGTCAGGCTCCGCCGCTAGTCCAGGGCCGGGTTCTGGCGCAGTGTGGTCCTTTTCGAAGAGGTATTGTCCCGGACGGGGAGTGGGGCACTTGGCCCCTTCCTTGGTCCTCACCAGTCTAGGGCAGACCGGGAGGCCCATCTCCCAAACCTCTAGAAGGAGAGGCTAGAGAGCAGGGACGGATTAAGGAGGGATAAGGTCGAGGTCAGGGGAACTGCGAGCTCCTGCCTGCCCATCTCCGTCCCAGGGGTCAAGCCATTGGCGAGGAAAAAAAAAATAAAATAAACCCCGTAGCTTCACTTGCTTTTCATAGATGTATACAATATCTTTATTTTTATGTGGTGCTGAGGATCGAACCCAGTGCCTCACTTGTGCAAGGCAAGTGCTCCACCACTGAGCCAGAACCCCACCCCTTTTCATTGACTTTTAAGGTCACAGCCACCGGGCAGTACATTATTAGCCCCCCCCCCCTACACACACACACACACTAGCTTTTGTCTAGGTCACTCTTCAGGAACCCAAAGGCCACTTTTGCTGAAAACACTGAGTCTCCACTTGGGCCCGTAGATGTCCCATGGATGACTGGAATTGACTGGAATGGGATGAGGAGGCTTGTTTCTGTCTTCCTTGTTGCCTTAACCGTTGATTCAGATTCTTCTGGGTACTATATGTAGGCATGGTCATCATTTGATATGTTTTGCCCAGAGCTATATATAATACAGGGTTAACTTGACTAGACTTGCCCAGCACCCCCTCAAACCCAACCTTTTAAGTCTAAAGACACCTACCAGCCACCATGACTAGAAACGCTCAAATTCTCTGAAAGAGCTCCACCTAGTTCCAGAAGACATGAACATTCCTTCCCTTTTAGCCTCTCCTCCCCCATGCATTTCCCTAGCAGACGCTCCTCCTCTTCATTCCTTCTGGCTCTACCCCAAGTGGAGTCTCCTCCTGCCCTCCCTAGCCTACCCCTGCCACAGCTCAGGACACCTGAAGGTTTTTTCTTCACCTCGAGTCTGCACCTGACCTCATCGCTACAGCTTCATCTCTCTTGTCCGTGCTCAGGGCTGAGTGTTGCCACCTGGTGCTTTTTGCTCACGAAACTTCTGCCACCAGGAGTACCCTCCCCATATACCTGTCTTGAACCTCCAGGACCTTCTGCCTTCCTTACAGGAGGGAGCCCTGCCCCACCCAACACTCTCCCTTCAGAAAGGCTCTTTGTTCCCCTTAAAGTCTCTGACCTGGTGAGTAGTGTAGTCAGAGGCTTGCCTCTGTGGCTACCTAAGCACCCCACCCCAGCTTCTTCAGAGTGAGCTCCTGGTCCTATTAATAGTTCCACAAAGGGGCCCTGGGTGACAGATTCTTTGAAATCTCTGACACTCTCCAAAGAAAAAAATACTCTTTTGTGTTTGCAGGTGCAGGGAGCCTGCTGGTTTTAAAATCTCGGGCCAGTGAACGCCCATTCCAGACAGCTGCCATGGCTGCAGAGATGCAGGGCCCAGGGATGTAGTCAGAGAGGGTCAGGGAGGTGATTTATTCTAAAAGGCAGTTTATTGGGCAGCCTAATGTGAAGCAGCCTTCTCAGCCCAGTGGAACCGCCCTCCAGGCCTCTTCCAGTGCCCCTCCTGCAGGGCAGGGCTTCCTTCTGGAAAGGGGGCAAATCACATGGAGGCACAAATTTCAGTCACCAAGATGTCGCGCATCATCCAAATGCTGGGGCTGGTGATGAAGGTGCCAAGGCAGGTCCGAAGCTTCTGAGGCCATCGAGGCAAAGGACAACACTGGTAGGCCCAAGTTGCCGGCTCCAAGGTGGGAGGGTGGGTAGGAACACTGATGCGGTGCACGGAGCCGGGGCAGGCCTCTCCGAGGAGGACGAGGAGGAGGACGGCAGTCTCGGAGGCAGTCTCTGCCGGCCAAGCCCCAAGCCCCAGGCATAGTGACTGAGGGCCCCCCTGGGCCCCAGGTCACTGTGGGGGGAGATGGGAGGAGGCCTTGGCGGGGCCGCCCAGCAGTTTCTTGGAGCCTAAAGGCAGGTGGTAGCGGGCAGCTGCCATCACAGAGGCTCACTGCCAAAGTTGCTTTTGCTTTTCTTCCGCCTAGCTTTGGTGAAGGGGATGTCGAGGGACTCGAGGCGGAAGGGCCGGGGCTGGGGCATTTCAGGGGCCTGGGCAAGAGGGATGGCAGAGTTGTTGCTGAGCGGGGAGCCGAGGCCTGGTGGTGAGTTGTGATGAGCTGTGGAGAGAGGGCAGGGCTGGTGCGCACAGGTGTGGAGAGAGCTCCTGGGGTGTGCAGGGTGGAGGACGGGTAGCCCTCTCCTCCCAGCCAGAGGCCCTGGCTCTGCAGCAGGACCCTCTAAGGCTGCTCTAGTTGAGATCTCAGCATTACATCTGCATCCGAAGAATCTGGCTGGGGTTAGGGGCTCTAAAGCTTCAAACTGAGGCAGCCTGAGCTCTCAGGCCAGACAAGCTGGGGTTCAAAGCCCAGCCCCACGACTCCCTAGCTGTGCAACCTCGAGCAAGTCACTCCACCTCTCGGAGCCTCTGCAACGTGGAGGACTCCGCTGATGTTCATGTCCCTTCTTTCGGACTCCTGCCCTTACTCCTCAGTCCACTCAGTCTCTTACATAACCTCTGTATAGAACTAGGATTCATGCCGGGCGCAGTGGCGCACACCTGTAATGCCCTCTTGCCCTGCCAGCGCCCTTGTGGTGGTCCTTGAAGAGAGTCAGTCCTCATTTGGGGAAAGTCGCCACACCGGCATAAGGAAGCTGGGGAGTAACCAGTTTATTGGGCAGCCTAATGTGAAGCAGCCTTCTCAGACCCGACCCACAGCACCAAGCCAGGGCCCTCTGTGTGGCAGGGGAGACACCAGCCACACACAGTCTTCTCCCAAGCACCTACTATGTGCCAGGCCCTGGCTTGGTTATTTCCCCACCTCATCTCCTCTAATCCCACTCATTTTATTGCTAAAAAACACAAGGCTCATGGAGGGAAAGGTGTTTTGAACCCAGGTCCATTCAACTCTAGAACCACCCCCCATGCCTTTCCTAGGTGTGGGGGAGGGGGCACAGGTGCACAGGACACTCACTGAGGCTCTTCATGGGATCTGAACTGAGGATCTGGTTGGCCCGCTTGGGACGGAAGTAGTTACTGGCAATATGTTCACTGTCACTCCGACTGAGCATCAGCTTGTAGCGGTCTTCCTCCTGCTGAGATGTCAAATCCTAGTGGGTCAAGACCCCTCATCTTCGCAGAGCTGATCTGGGCCCCCTGCCTGGGGCTCAGCAGCCTCCAGAAGCCTGGTGAAGTGGGGCTGGCCTGAGCCTCCCCCAGGCTGCACCAGAGGGCTGGAGGGACCATGGCCCATGGCAGCACACCCTGCCACAGACCCTGGAGCCCCGGGAGCAACTCAGGCAGCTGGGGATCAGGCGGTCGTCTCCAGCCAGGCCCACACCTGCCTTCCCTCCCTTGAGATGGGGAGTACCTTGTTCCCTCCTGCCAGCTCCAGCAGGGGCAAGGGTGATACAGAGCCCAAACTCCACCGCACAAGGAATAGAGTACTCAGCCCGCAGCTACCCTTATGACCACTGTGCCTGGCATCTTGACCTCTCCGTCACCCAGAACAGACACTCCTCACTGCTGTCATAGACTGACTCTCTCCGTTCTGTCCCTCACCAGGTTCCCAGTAGGGTGATCATCCACAGGGCCCTGTGCTACAGGGCCAGACACATGACCCACACTGGGCCAATCACAGAGCATCATCCTCCTGAACAAAGTAATTGACCCAAGAATAGGCCCATAACCTGGGCAGAGCTAATGAGAACCTTTCCACCAGCTTCAGAGTGAGATTTTAAGGGACCAGATCTCTCTTCCTTTTGGATCATAACAGTTTGCAGGCCATCTTTCCCACGCTGTGGAGAAAGCATACCAAAAACAAGAGGAAAAGACATAAAACCCTCACAGTTTGGGCCCCTACATCCAGCCATGCCTGAAATTAGTCTACTTATATGAACCAATAAACTTCCTATTTTGTTTTTGTTAGTGGTGGTACTGGGGATTAAACCCAGGAGTGTTCTATCACTGAGCCACATCCCCAGCCTTCTTTGTTTTTTTAAGACAGGTTCTTGCTAAATTGCTGAGATTGGCCTTGAACTTGTGATCCTCCTGCCTTGGCCTCCCATTCACTTGGATTATAGATATGCACCACCACACTGGCTGCTTGTGACTATTTGACATCTGTCTCTTGGAACTAGAAGTGCTTTCACATAATCTTTTTGTGGTTGCAGGTTAAGACTGTTCATTTTTGAGAGAGATTCAAGGAGGCAGCTTAGAGGAAAGTTGCATGGCTTGGGATTCAAGCAGCACGAACAGGCTCCTCAGTGAGACTGTAAACTCCTTCAGACAAGCATAGTTCGTCTCCCCAAACACCCTGACCTAGAGTGCTATGCAAAGTCTGTGGATGTGAACTGAACAGAAGTTTTTAGGATCTACTTTGAGAACCCCAGATATCACTGATGACAGCTTCCACAAATGAGAGAGAACATTTGACCCTTGACTTCCTGAGTCTGGTTTATTTCATTTGGCATCACGTTTGCCAGCTCCATCCATCTGCCAGTAAATGACTCAGTTTCATTCTTCTTTTCATTCTTCTTTGTGGCTGGGTAAAACTCCATTGTATATAGACACTGTATTTTTTGAAAATTTTTTTTAGTTGTAGATGGACACAATACCTTTATTTATTTTTTAATGTGCTGCTGAGGATCGAACCCAGTGCCTCACATATGTGAGGCAAGCAAGCGCTTTACCACTGAGCTATATACCAGCCCTATACGCTCTTTTTTTATTTATTCATTGTTGGATTGACATATAGTCTGATTCTATAACTTGGCTATTATAAACTGCATTGCTCTGAAAAACTGATATGCACGCATCACTATTAGTTAGAAGGGAGAGCAATAGAATAAAGGGGATTTAGAGGGACAGAAGAGGACAGGGGAGGTGCTAGGGGACAAAACTGACCAAATTATGCTATTTCCATGTGCAGTATACCACATGCATCCCACTGTTATGCATGATTATGATGCACTAACTTAACAAAAATACTGATGTTAGAAGGGATACCGGTAAAGTAGAAGAAGGGGACCAAGGTGAGGGGAAAGGGAGAGAAAGGGGAAGTACTGTGACCAACCTGTTATGTGCAAATACAAATATCACCCCTCTCTTTGGTACAATTACAATGCACCAACAAAAACACAGAAAGGCAGGGGGAAAAAAGAGAATGTTTTGCTTTGTTTTACAGCAACTTTGCCTTTTCCATGAAGTTAAGCCATCAAAGTAGCCAGTCTAGCTCCAGACCAACACAAGAGGCCACCCTGTGCTGCTCAGGCAGAGGAGCCTGGCTGGACATACTGGAACTGTATGATCTGTGTGCGTTTCTGAAACGTTCATAATGACTTAAGGCAAGGGTCAGCAAATGACAGCCAACGGGCAAATCTGGCCCATAGACTATTTTGTAGATAAAGTTTTATTAGAACACAGTATTCATTTATGTACCATCTATTTCTGGTTTTGTGCTAGGGTGATGGAGTTGAGGAGTTGTGACAGAGACCACATGGCCAACAAAGGCTAAAGCGTTTATTTTCAGATCCTTTTCAGAAAAGGACTGTGACTCCTGCTATATAAGGATCCACGTTACTATTGTGCTACAAAACATGGGAGCTATGAAATTAAATGACTTTAGAATCCCAACCACTGCTCGTGGGCACTCTGAGGACCATTTTGGCCCTGGTGACCAACTAGGGTCCAGGGAATGAGAAGGTGCCATTTGTCTTCTAGGGTTGAGGCTCAAGCCTCTGTTGGACACCAGTAGGACAGGCTGCCCCCAGCTGTCTACCTTTCCTCTGGTCCTTTGGAGCATATGTGCCCCTGACCGAGGGCCAGAGGGGACTGAAGTCCAGGTGCCAATGAGTGACAGAAAAGATCCCGGCTCAGGCTGGGGTTGTGGCTCAGTGGTCTGGGGTTGTGGCTCAGTGGTCTGGGGTTGTGGCTCAGTGGTGAAGCGCTTCCCTAGCATGTGTGAGGTACTGGGTTAGATTCTCAGCCGCATATCAATAAATAAAATAGGGCTGGGGATGTGGCTCAAGCGGTAGCGCGCTCGCCTGGCATGCGTGCAGCCCGGGTTCGATCCTCAGCACCACATACCAACAAAGATGTTGTGTCCGCCGAAAACTAAAAAATAAATATTAAAAACAATCCTCTCTCTCTCTCTCTCTCTCTCTCTCTCTCTCTCAAAAAAAAAATAATAAAATAAATAAATAAATAAAATAAAGGTCCATTGACAACTTAAAAAATTTAAAGAAAAGAAAAGATCCATGCTCAGCCCTTGCTTCAATCCTTAGGCATGATGAAAGTAGCCCCCTTCCCAGTGGCAACGCTGGCCCCTTCGCTGTGGGAGCAGAGACCCCATCCCACCCTGCGCGCTCCCATGGGCCTTACCATGTTTGGCTCCCCGTTGTCAGGTGCAGAGGTCTTTCGGGCTGACTTGTTCTGTTGCCCAGTTGGAACTGCTATGAGAAAACAAGAGCTGAAAAGCCAATGGTGGAAGGGAACAGGTGGGGTACTGTCCCAGAGGTGGGGTCAAGCCAGGCTTGGGCTAGAAAAAGCCACATCCCAGTCCCACCTAAGGAATGTCCTTGGGAGTGCTCAGATGCCAGAAAAGCCACTCTCCCACTTCCAGGATGATGGGTGGGTGGGGGAAGGGAGAGAAGTGGGGGAAGGGAGAGATTCAGCTGCCGCCCAGAGCTCATGGGAAATGGAGCCAGCTGGAGTTTTAACAGGAGGGTGAGGCCCTGAACCAACACTGGCCAGGGGGAGCTTGTGACTCCCCAGGTCTGTGCATGGGGAGAGCCATAAAGATTCTGACTGTGGAGATGTACAAGGCAGCGTTCCTCTGGTGAGCAAACTCCTGGAGGGTAACAGGTGCCCTGTTTTTCACACTTGGAATATTCCACAGTTTCTCCCTGGAACCCGTAAGATGACTCATACATGCTCAGGGCCTAGCTGCTATGGTAATGTCCTTGGTGAGGAGGCTCTGTGCTAGAGTCTTATCAGCCTCAACCTTGGTCTCAGACACTCAGCTTCCGGGGCTAAAGGAGCTCTCTCAGACAACACCATGTGTCCCTGCACCTACACCTGCCCACAGGACAGTAACTTTATACAAGGAGCATACGTTCTAATGATGCCAACGGGGCTAATGTAACCTATGGATATCAATAAAGCTGGCAGCTCAGCGAGCAGCCCTTTTACTTCACCCCTCCCCTGCTGGCTTCTCTGTCTCTCTTTGTGTTTTCTTTAGAGAGAGAGCCATAGCAAATCTGACTTTACTCCGAGACTCGGCCAAGGTGGATGGGTCCGTAAGATTATCTCACCCAACCCCTGATTTTGTCAAGAAGCCTAGAGAAGGTCAGCGAGTGATCTTCCTAAAGTCACACAGGAGGTCAGCGACCAAAGCAGAGGCTGAACCAGGCCCAAGCCCTGAACAGCTGGCTTCCCTCTGCAGTGCTGCAGCTCACTGCCAGGCTTTCAAGCTCTGGTAAGTCACTCACACCCTGTGAGACTGGTTTCCTTGCATGTGTGATAGGCGTCGTGACCATCACCCTTGGCAGGGCTGATGTAGGGATGGAATGGAACAATGATGACAATGGTAATGACACCAGGGACCACGCACCCCATGCCAGGCAGTGCTTGAAGGCTTCCACGTCTGAACATGTCATAACCCTCTCAGCAACTCTAAGGAAGGTCCTATTATTCATCCCATGTCACAGATGAGGACATTGAGTCCCCAAGGGGTCACCCAAGGAATGGTGCAGCCAGAATTCCAACCTACATCATGGCCTCCAGAGCATGCCACCCTCCCAGGGGCCCAGCATGTGGGGTACCCAGGGTCATGCATCTGTTGCACCCAAAACCTGCAGGGAGAGGCCAGGCTCCCTTTCTCTCTGCACAGCGGCCAACTGTGAAGGAGGCAGGGAGGTCCATGGGGCAGCTGAGCTCCTGACCTACTGGAAGGCTGGTTTTAATGATGATGGGCTCTGGGATCTTCCAGAAGCCACTATCCTCATCCCAGCATGATTCGCGCCGAATCCTATCCAGGTTGCTGTAGTTGCAGTCCCTTCGGATCAGGGGCTGCACCTGTTCCAGAAGTTGCTGGAAGAGCATGGAGTCGCGCTCCTGCCGACGAATAGTGGCCAGATAATCGATCTTCTCCAGCTGGAATTCTGACTGCAGATCTTTGATTTCCACTTCTGCTGCCCGAAGCTGAAAGCCAAGGATGATGACAAGTAGTGAGCAGGGGAAGATGCCGGCAGGCCGCCCTGTCCATGGCCTGCCAGCTGCCCTCATCACTGGTCACTGGTCCACTCACCCTCTGCCTCTTGCCTTCACCACCGTCCAGCCAACTCTCCGTCCCCCCATCCTCCTCTGACACCCACTGATCTCTCCACCCATCCAATACTCTCCTCCCGCCTCTCCACCCAGCAGGTAATGAGCACCTGGTGTGTCCACAGTGTGCAGAAAGCTGACTCTCAACCCCGCTGCCAGCTCGGGCACTACTCCACATCCTACACTCATGACAGGGCCTTTTAGAAGTACCCATGTGCAACACGACCATCACCAAAGCCCTAGGAGGTCTCTGAGTCACACAAGTGACTCTCCTAAGGGTGGCAATAGGCAGAAACTCAGACTCCACAGCTCTTGTTTTCCCAGGTCTATAGCTCTGTCATGGTGTGACAAACACTGCCCCTTAATTTGATGCATTCCAGATGGTTTGGTCTCCACCCCCCACAACTGGCCCTTCCCTTCCCTCCTAAGCCCAGGTGACTGTAATTCCAACTCTACCCTGTTTTGCCTGAGCCCCAAGACCCCTGATGCACTCTACTCCTCAAGGAGCAGGTACAGGTGATTCGCAAAGAATAACATTGTGCACACCAAGGAAAAGAAACTACAGTCCACATCCCTGAGGAACTTAGGTGCAAACATCCTTGACAAAATTTTAGCAAATCCTATTCAACAACATGTTAAAAAGACTGTATATCATGACCAAGTTGTTTTTCTCCCAGAGATGCAAGGATGGTTTATTATTTATTTAAATCAATAAATGTACTTCATCACATAGTAAAATTAAGGACAAAAAAACCACTTAGTCATCTCAATTGATGCAGAGAAAGCCTTTGACAAAATTCAGTAACTATTCATGATAAAAACACTGAAAAACTGAGGGACAGAAGAAATCATAAAGGCTATGTATGAAAAACTCAAAGCCAATCTTAATAATAAATGAGGGAAAACTGAAAGCATTTCCCATAAAATTTGGAATAAGACAAGGATGTCGACTCTCAACTCCTATTTAATATAGTGCTTGAAATTCTAGCCAGAGCAATTAGCAAGAGAAGGAAACAAAAGGAAGGAAAACAGGAAAGAGGGGCTGGGGCTGTAGCTCAGTGGCAGAGTGCTTGCCTAGCCTGTGTGAGGCCCTGGGTTCGATCCTCAGCACCACATAAGAAACTAAACAAATAAAATAAAGACATGCTGTACACCTACAACTACAAAAAATACAAATGAAAAAACAGGAAAGAAGTCAAATTATCACTGTTTGAAGATTATATGATCCTAAAAGATCCAATAAACCCCACCCAAATCCTGCTGGAGCTAATAAACAAATTTGATAAAGGAGCAGGTTACAAAATCACCACACAAAAATTAACAGCTTTCCTATATACCAAGGATGAATCCGTTGAGAAAGAAACCAGAAAAAAAAAAAAAAAAAAAAAAAAAAGCCCATTCACGACCTTGAAAAACAAAACCAAAAACCTAGGAATGAATCTAACCAAGGAGGTGAAAGATTTCTACAATGAAAAGTATAAAACACTGAAGAAAGAAATTGAAGCCCTCAGAAGAAAGACCTCCCTTGTCCATGGATAAGCAGAGTTAATATTGTTAAATGACCCTACTGTACCAAACGCAATATACAGATTCAATGCAATCCACATCAAAATGCCAATGACATTCTTCACAAAACTAGAAAAAAAAAACAGTACTAAAATTCATTTGGAATAATAAGAGACCCAGAATAGCTAAAGCAATTCTAAGCCAAAAAACGTAATGCTGGAGGCATACCTGACTTCAAATTATACTACAGAGCTATAGTAACAAGAACTGCATGGTACTGAATAAAAACAGACACAGAGACCAATGGTACAGAATAGAAGACACAGACACAAACCCACATACAGTCATCTGATCCTAGATGAAGATGCCAAAAATATACACTGGAGAAAAGACAGCCTCTTTAACAAAAAGTGCTGGGGAAACTGGTATGTAGAAAGAGACTAGACCCTTCTCTCTCCTTCTCTCCCTTCCTTCCTCCCCCCACCTCTCCCTTTGCAGGGGTTTGGAGGGGAATACCAGGAATTGAACTTAAGGCACTGAACCACATCCCTAGTCTTTTTTTAAAATTTTTAAATTTTTTCTTTTTTAGTTTTAGGTGGACACAATATCTTTTTTTTTTTTTTATTTTTACGTGGTGCTGAGAATCGAACCCAGTGCCTCATGCATGCTAGGTGAGTGCACTACCACTTGAGCCACATCTCCAGCCCTCCTTTTTATTTTTATTTTGAGACAGAGTCTCACTAAGTTGCTGAGGCTTGGTTTGAACTTGTGATCCTCTTGCCTCAACCTCTTGAGTCTCTGGGATTATAGGTGTGCACCACCTCACCCTATGCAACTCCTGGAAGAAACTGTAGAGTCAATACTCCAGCATAGAGGCACAGGCAACGACCTGTGCTTTAGGACCCCTAAAGCTCAGGACATATGACAAGAGTTAATAAATGGGGAGGCATCAAATTAAAAAGCTTCTGCACTTCAAAGGGAACAATTAAGAATATGAAGAGAGAAACTCTTTGCTAGCTACTTTTCTGTCAGAGGATTAACATCTAAACTATATAAAGAAATAAAAAAAAACGTTTACACCAAAAATATCAAATAACCCAATTAATCAATGGGCAAATGAATTAAACAGACACTTCTCAAAAGAAATACAAATGGCCAACAAATATACAAAAAAAAGGGGGCTGGGGCTGGGGCTATAGCTCAGTGATAGAGCACCTGCCTCTCTCATGTAAGGCCGTGGGTTCAATCCTCAGCACCATTTAAAAATAAATAAATTAATTTTTTCCACCTACAAAAAGTTTTTTTTAAAAAATGTTACTAGAGGGGCTGGGGTTGTAGCTCAGTAGTAGAGCACTTTCCTAGCACATTTGAGGCACTAGGTTTGATCCTCAGCACCACATAAAAATAAATAATAAAGATACTGTGTCCACCTACAACTAAAAAAATTTTAAAAAACACAAATATACAAAAAAATATCCAACATTGGGCTGGGGATGTGGCTCAAGCGGTAGCGCGCTCGCCTGGCATGCGTGCGGCCTGGGTTCAATCCTCAGCACCACATACAAACAAAGATGTTGTGTCCGCTGAAAACTAAAAAATAAATATTAAAAAAATTCTCTCCCTCTCTCTTAAAAAAAAATATCCAACATCATTAGCAATTAGAGAAATGCAAATTAGTACTACATTGAGATTTCATCTCACTTTAGCAAGAATGGCAGTCATCAAGAAAACAAATAATATTAAATACTGAGAGGATGTGGAGAAAAAGGGACACTTTTATACTGTTGGTGGGATTGTAAATTAGTACAACTAATATGTAAATCAGTATGGAGGTTCCTCAAAAGACTAGGCATGGTGGGACTGGGGTTGTGGCTCAGTGGTGGAGCGCTTGCCTTACACGTAAGTGTGAGACCCTGGGTTCCACCCTCAGCACCACATAAAAATAAATAAATCAAATACAGGTATTGTGTCCATCTACAACTAAAAAAATATTAAAAAAAAAAAGACTAGGCATGGACCCCCCCATGTGACCCAGCTATCCCACTGCTCAGGATTTATCCTAAAGAATTAAACTCATCATACTACAGTGATCTGTGCACACCCATGTGTATAGCAGCACAATTCACAATAGCTAAACCATGGAACCAGCCTAAGTGTCCATTAGTGAATAGAGAAAATGTTGGAGTTTTACTCAGCCATCAAAAAAAATGAAACTACGTCATTTGCAGGAAAATGAGGGAACTAGAAAACACCATGTCAAATTAAATAGGTGAGTGTGGTGGTACACGCCTGTGGGAGGCTGAGGCAGGAGGGTCTCGAGTTCAAAGCCAGCCTCAGCAACAGTGAGGTGCTAAGCAACTCAGACCCTCTCTCTAAATAAAATACAAAATAAGGCTGGGGGTATGGCTCAGTAGTTGAGGGTACTCCTGAGTTCAATCCCTGGTACCAAAACAAAAAACAAACAAACAAACAAAAAACAGCATCATGTTAAGTGAAACAAGTCAAACTCAAAAGGTGAAGCACCATATGTTTTCTCATATGTGGAAGATAGAGAGGAAAAAGGAAAAGAAAGGCGGCAGGTGATCCCATGAAAAGCAAAGGGAGATTGGTAAAACGGAGGGAGGGGTACAGGGCGTGAGAGGAGGGGAGTGGGGATGTGCTGGGGAGGGATATTGGTCAAACTATATTGTTATACAGTGTGCATATACGAATATGTAACAATCCTACCATTACATACAACTATAATGCACCAACTATAAACCACCAAAGAGGTTTAAAAAAAGAACAATGTCACAAGCTGCTGGGAATTGTCATCTCCTAGTCAGCATGGAAGACACCTGGCAGGACACAGATAGCAGGGATTGTCACTGATTGATTTCTGCTTCCTAAGCTGAGTGGAACATACATGGTGCTCGTGGTCACCATCATCAAATCTTCTTGAACATCCACAATCATTCACAATGACTTCTTTGTTAGATGGGGCCTCACTATGTTGCCCAGGCTGGCCTTGACCTCCTGGGCTCAAACACTCCTCTTGCCTCAGTCTCCCAGGTGGGGGGGGGGATAAAGCTGTGTGCCACTCTGCCAGCCTTGATAATTTCTAAAACTGCTTTATTGAGCTATAATCCATGTGTCAATCCATGTACTGTCCACAGTCCACAGTCCAGTTCAAGCCCAGTGTCAGGACACATGCCTGTAGTCCCCACTACTCAGAAGGCTGAGATGGAGGATAAAGTTCAAGGCAACATGGTGAGATCCTCCTAAACGAATAAGTGTAAGGTGTGCAATTCAGTGGTTCTGACGATTCCATGAAGTTGTTCAACCATCATTACAATCAATTTTAGAGCATTTCATCCCCTAAAAAGAAACCCCAGACCCATGTGCAGTCATGCCCAAGTCCCTCACCTCCAGCCCTAAGCAATCTTTCTTAGTCTTTCTGCCCACATAGGTTTGCCACTTCTGGACATTTCATACACATGGAATCTCTTCTGGCTGGTTTCTTCTCTTAGCATAATGTTTTCAAAGGTCATCCATGTTACAGCCTCTATCGGTAGGTCATCCCTTTCTATCGCCAAATATATTCCATTATATGGCTGTACCACACTTTATGTTTCCCCAAACTTGTTTGTTTTTTCCCCCTTGGAGTTATGAATAATGCTGTTATAAAGATTAGTGTACAATTTTTTTTCAATCCTGAGAAGCAAGCCCAGGGCCTTATGAATGCAGGCAAGTACTCTACCATTGGGCTACAGCCTCAGCTCAAGTATACAAACTTTTTGGTTTTCGTTTTTTAACTCAAGGGCAATTCACCACTGAGCTACATCCCCAGCTCTTTCTATTTTTTATGAGACAAGGTCTTGCTAAGTTGTTGGGGCTGGTTTTGAACTTGCAGTCCTCCTCCCTTAGTCTCCCGAGTTGCTAGATTACAGGTGTGCACCACTGAGCCAGCCAACTGTACAAGCTTTTAAGTGGACATATTTTCCTATCTCTTGAGCATAACTGCTGGGTCACATGGCACACCATACTTAACCACTGGGGGTTAACAATGTGTTTTCCACAGTAGCTGCACCATGCCTCCCACCCATCAGCAGGGTATGAGGCTTCCAATTTCTCCACATTCTTACCAACATTTGTTTCCCGTCTTCATTATCACAACTATAACAGTTGTCAAGTGGTATCTCACTGTGGTTTTGACTGGCATTTTCCAAAGAGTTGATGATGCTGAACATCTTTTCATGTGCTTATTGGCTATTTGTGTGTCTTCTTTGGAGAAATATCCATTTGTATCTTTTTTCCCATCCTTAAATTGGGTTTTTGTTGTCTTTTTTTTATGACTGGGTTGTAAAAAAACACAGTACCTTACCAGATATATGGTTTGCAAATATTTTCTCTCATTCTGTAAACTGTCCTTTCTCTTTATTGACAGTGCCCTTTCAAGAACAAAGATTTCTCTTCTTTTTCTTTTTTTGCACCAAGAATTGAACTCGGATGCTTAACCATGGAGCCACATCTCCAGCCCTTTCTTCCTGAGAGAGAGTCTCATGGAGTCGATTTGTAGATGGCTTTGAGTGCTGCCATTTTTCCAGGGGTAAGTCCTCCACTTCTTGAATATGACGCAGCTGTTTCTTTAGGTCTTAATTTCTTTCAATGTTTTAAAGTTTTCAGAATGTAAATTGGGCACTTCTTTTGTTAATTTATTCCTATTTTATTATTTTGATGTAAATTAAAGTGTTCACTTTATTTGCAGATTGTTCATTGCAAGTATAAAGAAATACAGTCGATTTTGGTTTACTGACCTTGTATTCTGCAACTCTGAGGAGCTCATTTACTGATTCTAATTAGTTTTAGTTGTTGTTGTTGCAGTCCTGGGGATTGAACCCAGGGGTGCTCCACCACTGAGCTACATCCCTGACCTTTTTATGTTTTGAGACAGGGTCTCACTAATTTCCCAAGCTAGCCTTGAACTTGCGATCCTCCTGCCTCAGCCTCCCAACTAGCTGGGATTATAAGTGTGTGCCAAGGTGCCCAGATGATTCCAATTTTTTAAGTGGATTCCTTCTATACACGAGATCATGTCATTTGCAGATACAGTTTTATCCCCTTCTCCAATCTGGATGCCTTGTCTTTCATTTTCTTGCCATTTGTCCCAGTTACACCCTCCAGCCCAGTATCCAATGGGAGTGCGGAAAACAAACCTCCTTTTCTTATTCCCTGACTTTAGGGCAAAACATTTGGTCATTTGCCATTAAAAAGATGGAACCTGGGGCTGGGGCTGTAGCTCAGGGGCAGCGCACTTACCTACTAAGTGTGAGGCCCTGGGTTCAATCCTCAGCACCACATAAAAGTAAATAAATAAAACAATTTTTTTAAAAAAAGATGAAAGCTGGGATTTTTCATAAATGTCCTCTATCAGGTTGAAATGGTTCCCTTCTATTCCTAGTTTGCTTTATATTTTTATCATGACAAGTATTGAATTCTATCAAATGTTTTCTTCAAATTTATTAAGATGATCTTGATTTGTGATGTTTGTCATTTATTATTTTTTTCCCCTTTCTCTCTCTCTCTTTTTTTTTTTTAATACAGTGCTTGGGATTGAACCCATTATACCTTCAAGGCAAGTACATTTGTCCTTGATTCTACTGATATATTACCTTAATTGATTTGAGGGATGCTAAACCAGCCTTGCATTCCTGGGATAAGTTCCTCTTCAGTGTGGTTTATAATCCGTTTTTTTTTAATCTTGTTGGAATTGGTTTTCTAGTATTTTGTGGGGCATATTATGTCTCTAGTCATAAGAAATATTCATCCATAGTTTTCTGATATCTTAGTCTGGTTTTGGTATCAGTGTAATACTGGTCCTGCAGGATAAGTTGAGAAGTGTTCCCTTTTATTTCACAACAATTTTTAAAATATCTTTTTAAACCAAAAACCTTCATTTTGCAAATAATACTTAGTTATATGATATAATGGACTGGCATGGTGGTGCATGCTGGTAATCCCAGAAACTTGGGAGGCTGAGGTAAGAGGCTTTCAAGTTCAAGGGCAGCCTCAGCAACTTAGTGAGACTGTCTCAAAATCAAAAGTCAAAAGTTCTGGGGATGTACTCAGTGGTAGAATGTCCCTGGGTTCAATCCCTATACTGCAAAAAAAAAAAAAAAAATGTGGGGGGGGGAGGGAGGGAACAGACTCCATATAAGAAAGAAAAAAAGAAACTAGATATTTTAATAAAATTAACAAGGTATATCCAACATCTAAATGAAGACAGGGAAAACACTCCTGGAGGACACAAAACTTAGTTTGAACTAACAGGAAGCTAAGTCATGCTCCTGGACAGGAAAATCCATCTTGTAAAGGGATCAATACTTCTAAGCTAATTTATAAACATGACGTGACCCTCCTCTAACATCCAACCTTTCCTTTCTATCTGAATTTGTTTTGGGCTTCCTGATTTTTTTTTAATCACTTCATCAAATGTTTGTCAGACAGAAAACAGAAGAGTGAGCCCCTAAAGGAAGGAACCGAGCTGGCTGCCCCAAACCTTCACCTCCATCTTCAACAGTTCCCAACAGTCCAGAAAAATAAGACTCCAGAACTAGCAGAGAACAGACACATCCAAGCGAAGCTGCTGTAAGAATCCGAGATGAAAAACAAACTATTTTTGCTGAAGGAAATTCTCACAAGAACCAAACATGCAGATCAAAAATCTAACCCAGGGGGGCTGAGGTCATGGCTCAGTGGTAGAGCACTTGCCTAGCATGTGAGAAGCACAGGGTTCAATTCTCAGCACCACATATAGATAAATAAAGATCCATTGACAAATAAAAAAATATTAAAAAACAAACCCAGCAACAACAAATTGTGCTTATCAACAAAGGATAACTTTAAAAAAAAATCTAACACAGGGGCTGGGGTTGTGGCTCAGTGTTAGAACGCTCGCCTAGCATGCGTGAGGCACTGGGTCCGATCCTCAGTACCACATAAATATAAAATAAAGATATTGTGTCCACCCAAAACTAAAAAATGAATATTTTTTAAAAAATGTAACACAGGGCTGGGGCGTGGCTCAGTACAGCACACTCCCTTGGCGCACAAGGTCCTGCGCTCCATAACCAATGCCACAAAAGACAGACAGATAACACCCAACTTGAGAAAAATTAGCTCAGCAAAGTCCACAGGTATGAAAGTTTCAAATACGAAACTGAAAATCTTAAAACAGAAGTGGACCCAAAAGAACCAAGAAGATGTAAAATGGGACTCTAACTGAACCTCAGGAAAGAAAGAGAAAAATAGGAAGACAGCCAAAGAAGTATCAGAAACCAAGAGGCTAAAGGAGGCGGGCTGCTGATACAGCTGGTAGAGCGCTCACCTCGCACACGCACAAGGCCCTGGGTCCCTGGGTTCAATCCCCAGCACCACACACACACAAAAAAAGGTAGGGGCTGGGGCTCAGCAGTAGAGCACTCGCCTAGTGCGGGCAGGACCCGGGTTCGATCCTCAGCACCACATAAAAATAAAGGCATTGTGTGTGTCCATCTACACCTAAAAAAAAAAAAAGAAATATTAAAAAAAAAAAAGATAAAGGAGAGAAACATCAGCTTCCCATGTGCAGGGGCTGGAGGGGCTGCACTTGTAAGAAGGGAGTGTGACAGCCACGGGCAGCTGCACCCTCCCCACTGCCCTGGCCTTCATTCTGCTCTAGCACCTGCTGGCCTCCTGCCCCCTTCAGCTCTGGCTGGCACCTCCCTCTGCCTGGAACACTCTGCCTGCAGGACCCCACAAGTTGACTCCCGTCTTTCAGTCCCCTTCATGGGAACACTTCTGTCCCCCACTTTGACCACCTGGAGTTCTTCTGTCTTGGATGCTGGCACGTGGGCCACTCACTTTGTGCAAATGAAATTTGTCTCTGTGCACTTCACCTTCCATAAACCTGAGCCAAGTGTGGTGGTGCACACCTATAGTCTGCTACTCAGGAGGCTGAGGCAAGAGGATTGCAAGTTGGAGGCCAGCCATGACAGCTTGACAAGGCCCTAAAGACTTAGCAAGACCCTATCTTAAAATAAAGCATAAGGGCTGGGGTTGTGGCTCAGTGGTTGAACGCTTGCCTGGGTTCCAGCCTCAGCAGAACACAAAAATAAATAAATACATTAAATAAAGGTATTATGTCCACCTACAACTAAGAATATTTTAAAATAAAACAAAATATTAAAAGGGGGGCGGGGCTGAGGATGTGTCTTAGTGGTTAAGCAACCCTGGGTTCAATCCCTGGTATCAAAAAAAAAAAAAAAAAGGCGGGGGTGAGGGCTGAGGATGTAGCTGGTGGAAGGGCGTGGGCCAGTCCTCAGTACTGCAAACACAAGGGGAGGGAAAAAGCCAGGAGGAGGCGCCTCCCTGGCACACTCTTCACAGCACTCGGGCTCGGGCTTGGGGCCTCTTGCTGATCCTCCCCAGGGCCTTCTAGTTCCTGCACACTCTCTCACTAGACAGGACAGCAGGGACATACCTGCACTGTGAATGCTGCCGGCTGCCAGCATTAGAGCAGGGCATGGCACACAGCAGGTGCTTAATAAGGGCTTAATAAGTTCCTGTGCGCCCTGCGCATCCTGTGACCCCGGGCTGGGAGTGGGGTGCCGGCCGCCGCCTCACCTTCCTCTGCATCTTCTCCAGCAGCTTGCTCTTGGCCCTCACTTCCTCCTGTATGGAGTCGTAGACGTTGAGCAGCACCCAGTCCCCGCTGTCCTCGTCCGAGTTCTGCAGCGCCGCCACCAGCTGCTTTTTGCGCTCGTCCGCGTACCGCTTCCGCCGCTTGTGCTTCTCCTTCAGGTCCTTGTTCTTGGCCTGCTCCCCGCCCACCACCTGCTGCTCCAGCAACTGCAGGCTGCCAGCACCGAGGAGAAAGCAAACGTGGCAGAACTTGCCCATGAGGGAGCCTCTGCCATGGGACAGCTCTGCCTGGGCCGACCTCACCAGGTCCTTCCCACAGCCCCAGGGCCCAGAGAGCACGGGGCACCAGACGCTGGTTGCTCAGGCACCAGAGCTCCTTCCACATCCACCTAACTTCAAGCCTGTGCACTTGGCCACAGGAGGGGCGAGAGTCTTCCCATGGTCTCAGAGGTACCCCAGGCCCCCTGCCCTGATGCTGCCAGGCCCTTTAAGAGCAGAAATGTTGGCTGGCACAGCGGCGCAGCCTGCAATCCCAGCAACTCCGAAGGCTGAGGCAGGAGGATCACAAGTTCAAGGCCGGCCTCAAGGCCCTGTCTCAAAATTTAAAAATATATATAAACGTCTGGGAATGTGGCTCAGTGGTAGAGCGTCCCAGGCTCAATCTCTGGTGCCAAAAAAAAAAAAAAAGAAAAAAGAAAAGAAAAAAGGACAAATGTTAAATAACTACAGAGGCCCACGGGCTCTCCACTGTCTAAGCACCACAGAAACGTTTTAGGCCCTGCCTCCTTCCAAAGGGGTGGAAGGCCAGGGAACAAGAGGCATCAGAGAGTTCCTGGAACGGTGTGTGTGTGTGTGTGTGTGTGTGTGTTAAGGAGGGGGAGAAAGGAACCCAGGGCAGCCAGGCCCTGGGGTGGCTGTGTCCTCTAGGTTCCCTGGCAGCAGGACAGAAGGGGACCATGTCCAAGCCCTTCTTCTGCTAAAAGTCCTTCTGGGACCCCATGAGGATGAAGAACCCACCTAGGGACACCAGGGCCCCTCTTTCTTTCTCCTTACACACCCCAGGCTCCCTCCAGCTTGTGGCTAAGCTCCTCCCAGCAGTTTGCCAGCCCACACAGCTGCAGACGCAGATCGTCACCCGGGCATGTGGCTGGCACACCCTGCTCAGGAGTCCCTCTCTGTGAAGCCTTCCCTGACCTTCACTCCAAACCCTACTGTGAGAACAGCCACAAGGACCGCCGGGGGCCTCCTCTGGATGCTGCCTTGTTTACCCTCACCGGCTCCTCAGGCTGCGGCCAATGAGGTCACCCGTACTACAGATGAGAAGCCCGGGCCCAGGGAGGTTGAAAGTCTGCCTGAAGGGGCAGGAGGCCGCAGGGAGCCCAGGCAGTGGGGCTATGGTCCCATTAGCTTCTCTCTGCCCAGATGCAGACACAGGTCCAGAGCCTGGATGTCTAGCGCCCCCGGAAGGGAGGTCCCTGCAGACCCAGCAGCACCCTATTCTGGGTGCCTCTTGGTGCCCAGAGCTCAGATCCTGCTTGAACTGTGGTGCGGACATTAGGAGGAAGTTGAGCTTGGCCCACTGTCCTGGAGCTGGGCTAATGGGATCCCCATCAGCAGAAGTGAGTGATGGGCTCAGGACAGTGACTTTGACAAAGCCATGAAGTAACTGAAGAAAGCCCAGCTCTCCAGGAGGTACCAGGGGGCCTGGGGTGGCTTGTTCCCAAGGCAGGTGAGTCCCACATCATGGAGGGCAGTGGAGGTCAGCCAGAGGAACTGGGGACTCAGCTAGGACCCAGAGAGAGCCAGGCTCGGGAGGCTGGGCCACCATGGCCCCTTTACTTCTCCCTAGGGCTGCTGCTCCCCAGCAGATGCCTGACCAGAACCTGGGGGCAGCCAACATAGCTCAGTGCGGAGGCCTGCCTGCCCAGCCAGCTGTGGCACCCCGACACCTTGACACCTCAGCCCAGTGGAGGGAGAGCAGGGTGCAGATCAGTGGATATGGGGAGAAGCTCTCGGGCACACCCCACCCACCCCAGACCAGCCCCTGCTCCTTCCTGCCCTCCTGTGGGGTCCCCTGCCTGAGCAGCAGTGCTTACCGGGCCAGCACCTTCTGCTGATCCAGCAGCTCCTCAGTCAGCACAGCCACCTCCACACCCACGTTCTCCTTTCTCAAGCTCCCCACAGGATGCAGGGGCTGAGGCTGGGTCCCCTGGGCCGCCTCGACCTCAGCCTCCATCCAAGAGCCAGGCTCTGCTGTGGACTCCACCTCATTTGTCACCTCTGTGACTAGATCCACTTCCTGAACACAGGGAGAAATCAAGGGAGAACACAGGGGTTGGAAGGCCGCCCTAGAGGCAAGTTTGCAGGTTCCCAATAAGGGACCCCCCCCCCCCCGCCAAGGTTTGGGACAGATCACCTCTGGCTCAGAGACACAGGCTGAGCATCCCTAATCCAAACATAAAACCCCAGAATGCTCCAAAATCTAAAAATGTTTTGAGTTTAATAATGCTCAAAGTTTCAGATATCAGAACATTTTAGGTTTCGATTTTCAGATAAGGGATGTTCAACTGTTAAAGTTTATGGAAACATCCCCAAATCCGAAAAACTGCAAAATCTGAAACACTTCTGGTCCTAAGCATTTCTGATAGGGTAGGGGATATTCAACCTATACCCAGTTATAAAAATATTGTACCTAAATGAAATTTTACTGACACATCAGCACCCCCAAAACGGTTCCAGCTTTCTGTCTTACCCCCAACAATTCAGTCTCTACACGGCAACCAGGGCAATTTCTAAGAAATATAAACTGATCACAATGTCCCTTTCCTGACAGGAACCCTTCCTGTCGAGTTAATTCACAGGAAAATCCAGTTTCCAACATGGCTGTTATATCCATAGCACTACCCCTACCCGTCATCCTGTCCACCCTTCGACCACCCCAGCACTATTTTGTATTGCTACGAAAGTCAAGGGCTTCCCAGTGACAGGACTTGGTACTTGTTGCTCTTCCTGGCCTCTTCCTTCATGCCTGGGTCCCCCCCTCAATGTTACCTCCTAGCCAGGATTTCCAGTCACTCTACCACCTACTGAGCCAGCTGTATGCCAGCCTCACCCAGTGAAGGGCACAGCCCACTGTCAGCATCCTCCATAAGAGTGGGTAAGGTAAAGGCTTCCTGGCACCACCCCCCCAGGTGGCTCTGCTGTCTTAAGCAGAAGAGAAAGGGCAGGTTCAAACTGGGTTCCACGGCCCTGGAGGGGTTCCTGATGGTGCTCAGGGGCTACCAGCCCTGACCCAGTGCACACAGAGAAGCTGAGGAATTCTCAAAGTCTCATTTACATCAACCAAAAGCAGTGCCTCCTCTGATTTGGATACTGCTTGGTCTCGGGAGGTGGATGATAGTCCCTGTCTCATGCAAGAGGAGACCAAGGCCCAGGGAGGGAGGGGACAAGCCTGCGTTTCACAGAAAGCTGAATGGAGCCCAGCACGTCATGCAGAGGGCTAGGGAGATACTCACGGTACTGAGTGGGAGGTCATTGGATACCTCTGCTTCCGAACTGGTGTCACTGGGCTCCGGCAGTTCTGGTGGGGAGGGGTGCTCCAGGGAGAAAAGGGTGGGAGGAAGAGGGATGGTTTGGGCCAGAACCACCCTCTACTCCCCCACTGCCCCTGACCTCCGCTGCAGCTCCCCAGGGCTGCTCCCGCTCCCACAGCCGCCTCTGCCTGTCTGCAGAGAGAAGGGCCCAAGGGGTGGAGAGAAGAGCAGGGAAGACAGGGCCTGTGCCCTCCACGATCTCATGCCAAACACCAGCACCCCATTTTCTAGAGGAGGAATCTGAGGTCTGGAGAGGCAAAGGTCCTAGGTCTCATAACTGAGGGAGTGTGGGCCTGGGATTTCGAGGACCTGAGCTCATTCTCTCTCTCTCTCTTAGGAAGGGGGAGCAGAGACTCAGCAGGAATGAAGAAGAACATTTTTTCAAAACATAAAAAGGAGGGTTGAGGAGGGAAAGGACCACGACAGAGGATCAGGAAGGGGAGAGCAGGGTCCAGGCCCCGGGGGTCGACACTCCCCCATCCAGTGTGCTGCCCTGAGCCTGCGAGCACATGAGGATGGACCAGGCCACCCGGTCTCTCAGGCCCACCCTCAGCAGGGTCCCTGGGCAGGTGCCCTCCTCACCAGACAGGCATCTACCTGGATAACCTGCACCTCCGTCCCAACCTTCCTACTGGCCTGTGGACCCTGGTGCCCCCGGCCAGCCCCCGATGCTGGAGGCCCAGCAGAGGTACTGCCACAGCAGCAGGTCAGCCAGGGTTGCCTGCTCAGTTTTTGTGGGCCTCATGCATTATATCAGCTACCTGCTCGGGGACCTGGGGTGCGCCTGGCTGGGGTACGTCTATCCTGGCCACAGTGGAGGACAGTCTGGCCAGCTTGAGCTCCACCTTGGTGAACGGGTCCTGCAGGCTTGGCAACAGCTGCAGCGGCAGCATCGACAGTCCCTCCCCCTGGACAGCGCTCTCTTCTTCCAGCGGGGGCCCAGCAGCCGCCTGGCCGAGATAGTCATCCAGGAAGTACTTGTCCCTGGGCTCCTCCTCGGGCACAGAGAACTCTCCATTGGAGAACTCCTCGGCACCAGGTAAGGCCTCAGACGTGGAGGAGTCCAGCGGGGATGACTCCGATGCCCAGGAAACCTCACACTTAGAGGGCTCCTGGGGCATGGAGAAGACCTCGGGCTTTGCCCCCAGCTCGTACTGGAACGCTGGTGGCTGCTGGGTCGTGTTGGCAAACTCAGCCCTGGATATGACCTCGGCCTTGTAGAGGACTTCTGCCTTCAGGACAGCCTCTGCAAAAAAGGAGAGCGTCCTGCAGCTTTCTACAGGGGGAGGGGGAGGGGTCCGCCCCCCAGGAAGGCGGCCCACGCCCTTGTTTCCAGGAAGCCAGCTGACCAGAGCCTCCCAGTCCCTGGAGTCCAGCTTGCCGTCCATCCCTGCCCCATGTCCTCTCTCCATCATAATTCAAACCCAGCCTCCCTCCTCCTCCTCCAGGAAGCCATTGCTGACCAGCACCATGCCCTCTCTGCTCCTGGATCTCCCCATCCACTAAGCGCAGGCTCTCCCCACCTCCCCTGACTTAGGAATGCCCTTTCACTTAGCAGGTGGCCCCATGGGTCTCCCTCCCTCCAGTGCTGAGAACTCGGCAGAGCTCACACCTAGTGCTCCCATATGCCCCCATGGGGTGCCCAGCTCCAGGTGCCTGTGCATGGAAGGTAAGTGAACACGGGATGCGTGTTCCAGAAACCAAGTCAGGGTCCTTGGAGGCCTAATATTCAAACTGGAAGGAACACTATGAAGGACAGAAAATGCTAGAAGCTACCCCTTCCCTCTTTTTCTGTGTCTCCGTCAAGAGCCAAGGCTCCCTCCCAGCTGGGACAGAGCTCACACAGTCCAACGCAGGGGCTTCAGATGACCCCTTAACGTCCCATCCATTTCTTTATTGCTTATATTCTAGGCTCCCGAAGAGGGTCCTGATCCCCATCCCCCCCCACACACACACTTATTTTTTGCAGTCCTAGGGATGGAACCCAGGGCCTTGAACATGATGGGCAAGCACCCAGCCACTGAGCCCTTTTCATTTTATTTTGAGACAGAGTCTAAGTTCCTGGCCTCAGACTCTGATCCTCTTGTCTTGGCCTCAGAGGTGCTGGGATTCCAGGTAAGCGCCAACTCTGGCCCTGATTCCCTTTGCTGAAACGTGACGTGCTCTCCCTGGCTGGTGTCCTGAACCTGAGCTTTGGTTTCCAAGCCTGTTGGGTGAGGATCTGGGGGGGTCCTACTTCCCTAGGTTGGGGTAGGTATGAGGAGAGGGTGACAGAGCACCCACGCAGTACCCCGCACCCAGGAAAGCCCAACTGGGTCTCACAGGAGACGGGTTTTGCCATCCTGGGTGAGCACTAGGCGAGCCCAGCTGCCTGGCAGCCTGGGGGTTTGAATGATACTCATGAAGGGAGCATCCTAAAAGGTCAAAACAAAGACAGGAACTCCCACACAAGCTCACACTTGCTAATGACTGGATCCTTATGGGATGTGGTTGCTTTGGAAACGGGCTCAAAAATAAGAGAAGACTGTAGAAGACGCAGAACCTTGGGGCAGGGACTCCATTCTCAAACCAGGGTGACACTGCACACATACAAGTCAGCCCTGAGCTGGGCAAGCCTGTGGCCAAGCCACCAGGACATGCGGCATCACTGTGAGAACACTGGTCTGGGGCCAGGTGGCCTGGGATCAAATCCTGACTTCACCTTACCAGGTAAGTAGGTTACTTACCTTCTCTGGGCCTCTGTTTCCTCATCTACAAAATGAGGGTAACTGTGGACCTACCTGTGGGCCAGTGTGAGGATTAAACAGAGTGGGGCCTGCTGTGTGGAGTGCAGTCTGTGGGAAGCCATTCTGACACGTGATTGGGTGACTCCCGTTAAGGGCCTGAGGCGCTTTGGCTCTGTCGAAGCTTTCCCGACCCTTTCCTGATGAGAGAGCCCATCCGTGTGGGGGTGTGCCTGACCACTGACCCCGGGGAACCCAATCACTGACCCTGACCTTGGAGTGCAGCCCCCCCTCAACCTTCATTGGATGGAATTCTCCCCTGAATCTCTTGTTCCCCAATAAAGGGCTACTCCCCGGCGTGTTCACTCTCTCTCTCTCCTGCTAGCCCTTAGTAATCCTTGCTGCCCTGCTGGGCGGTTAGAGGAGGGAACCAGAGAGGGGAGCCGTCTCGGACCTAGCAATATAAATAAGGTAACTGAGTCTGTGTGTTTTATTTCAATCTCATCTAGCTAACTTTATGCCTAGAACCTCATTAATGAAACCATTGCACAGGCCGCGTGGTAGAGCAGTCTATAAATGCTGGTTCTAAAGGGGGTGGGTGTGCCCACCTGTCTCCTTCCGCAGGTTCTCCTCCAGCGTGGACAGCTTCATATCATAGGAGTTGCGCATGGCAGTGATGTCTTCCTCCAGCCTGGCCCGGGACTCCTGCTCTGCCTTGTAGTCAGCCTTCAGCTGGGCCAGGCGCTCCTCGTACTCCTGGGGGTCAGGGGGAAAGCAGGGGCCAGCATTTTACCACCACTCACCACCTGGCTCTCAGTGTTCCCTGTGTTTACTCAAATGACACAGGAAGGAGCTGGGGTTGTGGCTCAGTGGCAGAACGCGTGCCTCGCTAGGTTCAATCCTCAGCACCACAAAAAAATGAATAAACAAAATAAAGATATTATGTCCATGTATAACTAAAAAATGTTTTTTAAAATGACACAGGAAATACAAGTGATCAAAAGAAGAACATTAAGCCCCCTGTGCAGCCTGGCCGGGGATCACCCCTCTGAATCTGCCCTGTGCGTTTTGCTTTCTGTAGTTCTGGGGTGGAACCCAGGGCACCTCACGTACCAGGCAAGCGCTCTAGCACTGAGCTGCACCCCAAGCCCAGGAAGGGACTCTCTTTTTAACTTTTCAACTTTGACTTACTAACAAGAAGGTCACAGAATAGGAGAAAATATTTCCAAAACATAAATCTGGTAAGAGACTTTTATCCAGAATAAAGAACTTTTTTTTTTTTTTTTTTTTTTTTTTTTTTGCCTATACTGGAGACTGAACCCAGGGGTGCTCTACCACTGAGCCACATCTCAGCCCAATCACTCTTCATTTTTGCCACACTCAGGGGTGACCAGTAACTGCCAACCCAGACACAGTACTTTCTCCTGCTCCTTAGCAAGGTTCTCCCCAGGCCTCAGCTTAATAGTGCCCCTCAGCCATGTCCCCACCACACTCTTGGAAGACCCCTGCCACTCTGCCACTGCATCATCTTCTTAGCCCCTGTCTTCTCTGTATCCCCTCCTGGATGTGCACTCCCTGGGACACCCCTCAGCCCATCCTCAGCCCATCCTCAGCCCATCCTCAGATGCATTTGTACTTCAGGTAATAGCCGCAGTGTCACTAAGGCCCGGGGAGGTTCCACCACCAACGGGGCAGCTCTCTGACAGCCTGGGAGACCGCCCACCACCCCCGTCCTCGATTCCTTGAGAATCCCAGCCAGCGCACCCTCATTCCTGAGCCAGCACCTGCTTGCTCACCCTGAGTCCTTTGCAGTTTTCTCCCAACACAGGCCTGACCCTGGTGAGCCCGGCCTCAGCCACCAAGCCCTGCACCCCAGAAAAGCCAGCCTGGGAACGTGCAGCGGAGCCACCCTTCTCACTGTTAAACGAGGGGCCCTTAATCTTGGGGCCTCTAAGTAGCTGAGCACCCTGCCCTGTCCCCACCGTCTTCATCTGTTCTCTGTACTCTGCACGCCCCCAAATCTCCTGCGTCTGCCTACACAGCAACACCGAAGCCATGGGCGCTGTCACCTGCAGGCTGCCGAGCGCCCCCTGTGGCCATCAGCCACCTCTGGAGCAGAGCCTGGAGGCCTTTCAGTCCCCAACTCCCTGCCATCCTCTGTACTGGAAGGCTCCCCACCAGTCTAACCCCAACCTCCCTGGGCCCCACAGGCCCTCCAGCTACAGTGCGCAGCGTGGGCTTGGAGAGGGCTGAATGGGGCTGGAGAGCAAGGCCAGCCCCCAACTTCAGGTGGCCAGCTACACAACCCAGCCACAGGAAGACAGCCCTTCCTCCCGCACGCCCAGGCCCACACCAGCAGCAAGCACGAGAGCCCAACGGGCAGACAGGGCCCAGAGAGCTGAAGCAACCAGACCGAGGCCACAGCGCCCTGCAGGACTTGACGTGTGGCATGAACGGCTGGCTGCTCCCTGAGAATCTTCCAGTGGGAAATCTCACATGTGGACTGGAGACAGCGCCTCGCCACACCTGGGCTCCTAGCCGAGCCCCTCCACCACACAGGGGGGCCTCCCTCCTGAGCATCTGCCGGCTGGAGAGGAAAGGAAACCCAGTCCCAGGCAGGGGGCAAGTGCAGTAAATATGACAGTCATGAGGGAGAACAAACGGCAGGGAGGAGGGAGGACACACATCCTCAACCCTTCCGAGTGGCTCGGAGCAGAAACTCCAGGGTTATCAGGGAGTCTCAGTGTCAGTGGAAACGCAGAACACTCTGGTGGACGCTGGCCACACCCATCCCCAGGGACCAGAGGGACCCTCCCATCTTCCTGTCTCCAGTCTCACAGTGGCTTGCCAGGAAGGGTGTCCCTACCCCATGGTGACCACTAGGGGGCGGTGGCGCCTGCTCATTGGACAGCCAGGGCACCCGCTCAACAGGGCAGCCTTGGGGAAGCCGTGATCACAGCTCCTGTCCGACAGTCCTTCCTGGATCTAACCAAAGTCCACCAGTTGATTCCACACCCTCCCAGGGCCCTGCAAACCTGACTTCTCTCGCTTCTGTGGGCTTGTGCTCCACCATCCCTTGCCGCCACCTCCCCAGAGGCAGACCAGGGCTCCAGAGACAGACCTGGCACCAGACCCTGCCCCAGACTCATAGGAGAAAAGGTGAACTGAGCAGCTGGGCTCCCGGGACCCCCATCCCACAAGACAGGCCCCAGGCCTTACCAGCTGCACTCTCCACAGGCTGGGCACCAGGCCCCGCAGCTGGCACAGGCAGACCCAGGGCCTGAGGGCTGCCCCCAGCTGAGGTCATAGTTGAGTGGCAGGGGCCCAGGTGCAGAAGCAGCTAGGACAGACCCCTGCAAAGTTGGCTCTGCCTGGCAGTAGGTCCACTGTCAGGAGAAGCCACTTCCCTAAAGGGACTATCAAATGTCAAGCTCCACTACAGGCTCAGCACCTGGAGCAGGGACGGAGCCTAAGCCGGGAGGCTCAGCCTTCCCTCTGCCCATCAGCTCTCCACCTGCCCTCCTGCTTCCCAGGGACCCTGGGAGACACATGTGGAAGACCCAGGTGTCCCCAGCAGCAGCTTTTCCTAGGAGGCCAACACTATGCTGACAGTGGTCAGTTGGGCCTCCAGGCTCTTGGCCCCTGGCTGGCTGGCAGCTGCTAAGAGAGATTCCTGCACGGAGCCAAATGACCTTGACCTGGCTCATTCCCATCCATATCCAGCCCTCCCCTCAGGCCCGGGGAGGATGCACTCCTGGGGCTGTCCCATGCCCTCTGCTGTCCTCACACATGTGTTCCCAAGGCATGGGCTGCAGGCAAGAGCCAGGAACCTGGGTTCAGATCCTGGCTCAGACTCTCCGTAGCTATGACCTTGGGCAAGGCAATGACAACTCTTTGAGCCCTAGCTTTCTTCGGCACAAAGAGAAGGCTGCGGCCCCAGCCCCATGGGACAGGTGAGGGGGTGCTATCCTGCGTTCGCTGGCCCTCCGAGGCCTAAAGCAGCAGTCACCCTCCCTTTCCTTAAGGGCCCTGCAAGCCTGCTCCCCCACATAACCAGGCCTCACCTCCCGAATTAGCTGCTTCTCCGCCTCTGTGTCTTGTTGGATCACAGGGGTGGGCCAGGGATTCTCCTCAACCTGGACAGGCTTTGGGGGTGCCTGGCTGGACAGCAGAGCTAGGAGAAAAACATGGATAAGGAGCCGTGAGCGAGGCACTAGGTTTGCAGGAACTAAGCAGAAATCAGTCACGAAGCGACTTGGAAAAGACATGTCTCTATATAAAGTATTGTTGGTCATCCAACAAATCTGTAGGTACATCCAGACCCTGGGGTGCAGCACTGGACAGAGCAGATGAAACTCCACAGCCACGCTGAGCTTTCCACCAGGGGAGAAAGGCAAAAACAGAACCAAGCAAAATGTGTCACCTGTCACAGGAGATGTGTACAGAGAAACCAACCTCGGGGAGCAGGCTCAGAGGTAGGGACCCCGAGGAGGGCTGCACTTTGAATACTGTGAAGACCTCTTAGAGGAGGTGAGATGAAGGCAGAGATCTGAAGGAGGAGGAGGAGGAGGAGGAGGAGGCAGAATCCAGGGGAGGGCTTCCCAGACAGAGTGTGAAGGCCCCAGGGGCAGGTCTGGGCCTACACTAGAGGCCAGTGGCTGCAGTGGAGCGGCGTAAGGGGGACAGTGGGCAGGGTGCAGCTGGGGAGGGCGCAAGGCCAGATCCCAAATCCACAGCTAGGACAGGCCTGTGAGCCCAGCAGAATTACTCCAACCAGCCAGGCCTCAGTTGTCCCCCTGCCAGGTCCTGGATTCCCCCAGAAACCCCAGAAAAGCCAAAGGTGATCATGGAGGGAGGAGAGACAGGACAGCTCCTTGGAGGGAGGACAGAGGGAGTGGGGAGAAAGACTGGGACCAGCAAACGCAGACAAACGTTTCACATTTTGCGAAAATTTTTTTAGAAACACGCCAGGAGCCAGAGGGAGAGCCAGGCCTGGCCAGCACCAGGGGAGGCTCCTGGAGCCTTGAGTTCCACAGGCCTGGCTCGAGGCTCAGCTCCAGGCCAGGGCAGCATGGGCTGTCTGGGGGCCTGTGAGCCAGATCCAGGCTGAGGTCTCACGGGCGTCTCTCAGGCCATTCCCAGATCCCCGCCAAAAACAAGCCAGTGTGGCCTCCACCTCCATTCCCACAGGAGGTGAGCTGGCTACCGACTGCCTCTGCCCCCCGCCCCGTGTTCCTCAGCAATCTGCGTGTTGTGGCCCACATCGGCCACTCTCACCCTGTGAGATGGGGCTCACCACGGCCTCCTCTGTGCGCCTTCTCTGACTGGCCATGGGCCACCTCCAGACAGACCTGGCCACACACTCCTTTCTGCCCTATAGTCTGTCGCTGTGTGAGAGTCTGCTGGAGCGTCCCCTGCCCAGGAGACCAGGGCCCCATGAGATCCTGGGTCTGAGTCATCGCTGTGTCCCCAGCACCCAGCCACATGAAGAGGTGGTGCTCAGGGAATCCTGGACGGATGGGCAGTGGGTGGGAGGAAAGATGGAGGAGTGGGTGGCAGGGTGGAGCATGGGTCTGTGGGTGGCGGTGGATGGGGCTGGTGGTCAGAATGGGTGAATACAGGGATGGACTGAGGAGGGAAGGAGGGAGGGAGATGGAGGAGGAGGGAGGGGAGACAGTGCGCAGGCAGCGGTAGATAGTGCCTGGCTGGGAGGCGGGAGGCAGATGAAAAGGGAGAGGGGAGGCAGAAACTGGGTGACTGGTGATGGCAGGTGCGTGGGCGGAGGGAGGGCCACGTGGGATGGAGGGCACAGGAAGGTGGGCAGGACTCTCTGCTCCCTCCTTGGGGGACTGAGAACAGGGGTGTCCCAGAGTCCTCCGGCCGCACCCTGCAGGCCCACTCCTGGCACGATCCCCCGCCAGATGACAGCCGAGCCTGGGCGTGAAAGCCGCAATGACAAGGTGCCTAATTAGGCACAGGGTGGGGCGTGGGGAAGTGAGTCACCCCGCTGCTGAGCTCACGACGACGCTGCCAGAGACGTGGGCAGGCAGGTGACAGATGAGCCCAGAGGCGGGGAGTGGGCGACAAGGGCCTGCGGCTGAGGGACAGGTCAGGCAGACTGGCCTCTTCCTAGGGGAGGGACAGGCGGAAGCCATGTCTGTGGTGGAGGTGGAGGTGGGCGCTGCTCCCACCCTCCCTGCCACCCGGGCCGCCCACCTGCCAGGCTGCTGGGGCTCATCTGCTGCGCCAGGATGGCCTTGAGCCTCTTGATCTCCTCCTGGTACTCCCGGAGGAGGGCGTCCTTGGGGTCCTCATTGATGCGCGGCTTGTTCTTGATGTTCTTGGCCCGGTTGGCGTAGCGCAGCGTGCTGAGGGTCTCGTCGTAATTGTTGTCAGCAGGGGACAGGCAGGCCACCATCAGCGTCTTGGTGTTGCCGCCCAGGGAGTCCTGCAGCAGCCGCGTCAGCTTGGAGTCTCGGTAGGGGATGTGCTTGCAGCGCCCGTCCACCAGCGCCGAGATGACGTTGCCCAGGGCAGACAGCGACAGGTTGATCTTGGTGGCCTCCTTGAGCCGCTCCCCGGTGGCCCCCGTCTTGGACTGCCGCTCACTGCCTGCCAAGTCCACCAGGTTCAGCTTGCCGGCTCGGAGGTGGTCCTTGCCCCGCTCGTCTGCAGACAACCAGGCGGGAGGCGGACCATGGGTGAGTCCACGGTAGCTATAGCAGTTCACCACCAGGCCCTGAGGGCCCACCACCCACCCAAGGCCTCACATCAGGCTAACAGGAGCCACACAAAGGAGGTGCAACCATTGTGCCCATCTTACAGGGGAGGAAACTGAGGCTCAGAATGGGCATGTAACTTTCCCAAGGTCACCCAGCTGCCAAGAGGTAGAGCCAAGACCAGAACCCAGGGCTATCTTTTTCCAGGGAGCGCAGTCTGGGAGGGACAGAGTGTTCTGAAGGCAGCAGGATTCCTTTTGGCCACCACATCAATTCCTACAGACTTCTTGTGTGTTCTTTCACACACACACGCACACACACACACACACACAAAATGCTTTAGAAATCCTTGGACCTGGTTCCCAATGCAGTCCTGCCTCCTCCTTGCTGTGTGACATTAGCAGAGCAATGCACCTCTCTGAGTCTCAATTTCACACATCCATGAAGTGAGACTAGCAATCTACTAGAGTAGATTGGTGGCACATTCTTGCAGGATCTACCTGGGGCCAGCACATATCGGGGGTTTATTCCTCTGGGAATAGGGACAGTTCTGCAGGGCCTGGGGCTGTGCCAGTAGAGCAGACCTTGGGTGTTGGGGGTGACAGGAGAGCCAGGCACTGGCTGGGAGCACGGGGCTTAGAAACAGGTTTTTGAAGACACAGATCTGGAGGGTCACATCCTGATTCTGTCCCTTAGTGGCTACAAAACTGCAGGAAATGGCTTCCCCCTGGACTGGAAAGCTCAGCCTTCCTCCCGTGCAGGGAGCCGAACCCTCCTGACTGGGTGGGGTCCCACAGGGCACCCACTCACAGAACCCTGGCGCCCCTGGCTGAGGGCAGAGCCCATGCCACGACACCTTGCTGCTTAGTGCTACTGAGGTTCTTAGTCATGGTCACGAGATCACCAAAACTCCCCAAGAGAAAGGGGGTAAAAATCATTTGTTTCTGACTTCTCTGTGAACTAGGCCCAAACTCGGGATGTGGGAGGGAGTGGACGGGGCATGGAGCTTCCTCCCTGTTTCCCACGGGCTGGACCAGAATTGGCCTGAGTCATGTCCATGGGCACAGCAGTAAAAGTCTGGCTGTACCCAGTAGTGACAGACATACAAGGGGCTTCGTTCTTCAGGTTTAAAAGGAAAAAGAGAAGTGGGGAGCTGTGGGGGCAGGTGCACATCTACAATCCCAGCCACTCAGGAGGCTGAGGCAGGAGGACAAGTTTCAGGTCAGCCTGGGCAACTTAGCAAGACCCTGTCTCAAGATAAAATAAAACAAGGGCTGGAGATGTAGCTCAGTGGTAGAGCACCCCTGGGTTCAGTTCCCAGCACCCCCCCAACTCACACACACACAAAGCAGGGGGGAAAGGGGGGAAGAAACTTCATACTACTCCTTTGGAAAGCTATTTGCAGAATGTACCAAAATGTACCAGGAGCCGTGAACCTGTTTGTTCCCTTTGTTTCCTGAGTCCAGTCCCGGGATCTAACCTGAGGAGATGCCTCCCAAGGCAGAAAAGGCTTTGAGCACAAAGATGTTCCTCACAGCATTAGTTACAGCGCTGAAAAGCCAGAGGCTGTTTTTACCCCTTGTTTGAGGAGGGGTTAGAAAGGGCATGAGCCATGGGCTGTCCTCTGGCCACACACGATCACAAAGACATGGTGAGGAGATGGGCCTGGGAGTGAACGCCAGGAAAGAACCACAAAGAGAAAGTGCCGGGCTGGGCGCCACGGTGCAGGCCTGTAATCCCAGCAACTTGGGAGGCCGAGGCAGGAGGATAACAAGTTCCAGGCCAGTCCCAGTAACTCAGTAAGGCACTGTCTCAAAATAAAAAATAGAAAGGGCTGGGGATGTGGCTCCGGGTTAAGCACGGGCCAATCCCTAGTGCCACTAAAAAGAAAAAGAAAGCCTGCTTGTCCTCAGTGGAGCTGGCTTAGCCCTGGGTACTGCTGTTTACCTAGGAAGCAGGGGCCCAGCAGGGGGCACCGGCTGTTCCCCGCGGTCAGGGGGTCAGGGCGTCTCTTCCCAGTTTCCCTTGGGGCTGGAGGGCTCCTGAGGCAAGTGCTGGGGCCGGCGGGAGTGGGAACCTGGCTCAGGTGGTCGGGGGGCCTCCCTCCCCCCACCCCGCCACATACCCACAGCGGAGATCTCGATGCTGATGGTGAAGATGGAGTGGGAGCGCGAGGAGTCCTTGTTCATCAGGGTGTAGCCCACCGAGCGGTTCTTCCAGCCCGTCTCCATGATGCGCTCGCACTGGGCCACGCTGTGCACCGTGTGCAGGGACAGCCCCTTCACGTACACACCCTTCTCCGGGTGCTCCTTCAGCTGTGGCAGGAGGAATAGGTCGGGCCAAAGCCTCCTGCCTCCGAGTTTGGGATCAGAGATCCCCAAGAAACCTGAGAGAAGGGCCAATCCAGGCAACCAGGCCCTCCTGCAGCACAGCGGGGCCAGGCAGCGCACCTGCCCTGGCTTCCTGCCTGCTGTGAGACCTCAGGCCAGTGACCTAACCCGAACCTCGGTTTTCACGTCTGTAAAATGGGTATGAGATAGGGGACTACGGTAAAGATCCAGTAAAATAAGGCACAGACAATGATCAGCATGTGCCCAGTGTGTGGGAATTGCCTGCTGAATGCAGCTGAGGTCTGGGCTGTCATTGTTAGAATAATTCCCAAGAAGTGGTTCTCAGACTGGGGGCTTCAGCTCCCTGGGGCTGATTCTGTAGTCACCCGAGGGCTCTGACTGGTCTCCAATCTTTCCATGTGGCTCCTGATTGCCTCTCTGCAGTTCCTCCAGGGCCACGGGGATGTCCCCAGGCCCTTGGAGGTGGCAGGTGAAGGGCCATTTGCATCGCATCCCAGAACCCCCAAGGATCAAACCGGCCCAACCTAACTGCAATAGCAGGGACCAGGTAGCACATCCGGGAGCTCCCGGCTGGATCTGCAGGCAGCCACGCTGTTTAGCGGTGACACAGAGCTGTGAAAGGCAATATTTTTCAAGTGTGAGAGGAAAACAAAACCACTCTGGCAAGAGCGGAATGAATTAGGACAACAGGTGTTTGTCTGCCAAATGGCCCTACTGCTTGGAGACACTGAAGGCTCAGATGCATTGCTCCAGGCAGCTTCAAGGGTCCCCAGTGGGCTGGGCCCCTGCTGTGTGTGGGCAAGCACAGGCTGGCCCCGTCTACTCAGGTGTGAAGTGCAGAAGCAGCCAGACCCAGCTTGAAGGGCTGCATGCAATGGATAAGCAACTGAGGCACAGAGCGGCTAAGCAACTTGTTGAAGGCTGCACAGCTATTAGAGGTGACAGAAGGCTCCAGAGACAGGGTAAAGAGAGCATCCCATAGAACTGCAGCTTGAAGTGACAAAGGGCTGACCTTGTCCTAGTTGTGGTGGTAAGAAGGAGCACAAAGAACAGAAGCAGGAGTCCCTGCAAACAGTGTGGCTGGACACCAGCCCAGGGCTCTGTGGCAGTATTGAGGCCTGCCCACCTCGGGAACTCAGAACCCACCTGTGCACAGCGAGCCCAAGGAGGGGCTGGGCACCTGCCTTCAGGAAGCACCTATTTAGCCAGTTTCTTATTTAGTCAGACAAACTCAGGCAGGAAACCTGGTCTGTGACTTGCTGGGTGGGAAATCCGTTTGCCTGTGGCCCCAAGTCCCTGGTCTGTGAGGTGGCCATGATGAATCCTAATTCTGCAAGACTGTTCCGAGGCTGAGGAGGGAACGATCTAAAACAAATGCCGCAGGTACTTAGCGGGGTTCAATGAACCAGGACGTAAAGCCGGCAAGGACACTGACTCAGGCCTGAGCAACCAAGGGACATCCCTCAGGAGGGGGTCTCCCCTGTTTTAGACCCAGGAAGTCTTTCCCTCACCTGTGATGCCCCAGGGGCGTCCTCCCTGCTACTCCTCCCTGTACACCCTCCCGCCCTGCCCTGGGAAGACGCCAAGGGGCATCCATCGGCCAGTGCATGCCCCCTTCCTTGGTAACTGCTCAGAGCAAGGTCACCATGGCAACCGGCCGGGATGAGACAGGGAAGGAGAGAAACTCAGGAACAGGGACGTGACCAGGGTCCAGTCCCAGTCCATGGGGAGGGGCAGGCCCTAATGCTCTGCCTGCACACGGGTGGGGAGACGCAACTTGAGCCCTGTGCCCCGTGGGCCCGTCCCCACTACACACCACCGGGCTGGGTCCCGTGTGTTTGCAGGAGCTCGGGGAAGGGAGTCTAACACCCCCCAAATGACCTGCAGGCCTTTGCTGACCCAGTGACCTCTAATTATAAAATCAACCAGGCCCCGTGTGAGGCCCAGGTTAGAGCTTGTGCTGAAATGTGGCCCCGAGTTCAACCCATCGCCACTCTTCTAAGGGGAGCCCTGGCTGGTCACAGGAAGGTGCACTAAGCCTCAGCTTCCTCCTCACTGTCAAGGGTGAGAACAGTCCCTCCACAGGAGGCTTCGGGGACAGCCTGAGGGAGCACCTAAGGCCTGTGCCCCAGCAGCTGGGAGGCAGCGGGCTCACCAAGCCTGAAGCCTGTGTGTGCAGCGGCAGGAAGGCGCCTCCTGGGTCCCCAGGTCTTCTAGGGTCCTGGAAGGGGAGGAGAGGCCCCGCTGCCCCAGCTCGGGCTGATGGAAGGCTGCAAACAGGTGGCCTAGCCCCTGGCCTTCTGGAGCTGCCAACGGGAGCAACACCCTGTGCTGCCTCCTCGCCCTGCTTCCCGTCTGGGGGCTGAGCTCTGACTCAGCTGTGCCAGGAGAGAGGAGATGGCACAGAGGCTCCAGGTGGGCGGCCGGGCTCCTGCCTGGAGAGGAAGAAGTGCGGCTCCATTTTGCAGAGCGAGCAGGAAGAGGGGCTGGAGTCCTGGCCTGGATGGACTGGGAGGCGAGAGGGGCTCACTCCTGGTGCAGCGTGTGGCCTGGCCCTGGCACCTGGCACCCACAGGGCCTTCCCAGTAAGCCTCTGTTGATAAGTGAATCAACGGATGACTGTCCCTCCCTCCTTGGAACTGAAATCACTGGCTTGTTATTGGCCCACAACGGGGGTTGGTCGGATGGGCAGCAGCAGAGCCGGAGCAGCGGGAAGATGGCAGGAAGAGGGCTCTGGCTGCACAGCGGGGTCAGCATCCCCCACTGGCCTCTTTTCTCCTTGCACCAGGCCAGACCCATCAGCATATAAGGAGCCTCCGACAGGAGACCTAACAGTGCCTCTCACCAGGCAAAGGCCAAGAGCCTCAGGCCTGAGTCCAGCCCGGCCACTCGCTGGCCACCCTGTCCTGGCAGGTCTCTCGACCTCCCTGGGCTCCCCAAAGACCAGCCTGGTTCTGCCTATCTGGATAGAACCCCAAACATCTAACTCTGCTCCCCACCGCTGTGAAGTGACATCAGCCATCCTGAGTCTAGGCTTTTAGGAGACTGAGGACAATTTATGAAACTTGCACAAGGGTCACCGACTGAGCCAGCCCTAACCTTCTAAGCTGTTGCGAGTTGCTGATCTGTCCTGACGCTGTCAGCCCATCACAGTCACCCTCCTTTCTCTCAGTCCCAACAGGAAGTCGCTCACTCTGGGCACCGGTAAGCCCTGCCGCTCATCCCAACTGCCCTCTTCAACACTCGGCGATCCTGTGCAGCCCCGTCCTGAGTCCCCTTTCAAAGGGAATAAGGCCTCAGAACCTGAGCTCAGCAGCAGCAAAATGACATATTTGAGACCCAGGACCTTGAATCAGACAGACCTGGGTTCAGCCTGCTGCTGCAATATTTAACTTAGACAAGTTAATGACCCTTCTTTTTCTTTTATTCTTTTTTTTTTTCTTTTTGTATGGGGTATTGACACCAGGGTCACTTTGCCACTGAACTATACCCCGCACACATTTTTCTTTTTCTTTTGGAGTCAGGGCCTTGCTAAGGTGTTGAGGCTGGCCTTGAACTTTCGATTCTCCTACCTCGGTGCCTTGTTCCTCCTGAGTCCCTGGAGTAACAGGTGTGCACCCCTGCACCCTGCATTCATGACCCCTTCTAAACCTCCCTTCCACAGTGGTGAATTAGAAATGAAAATCTTTACCCAGCAGGTTACCACAGGGATTAAATGGGACCATGCTTTCTCTTTTAGCATGAAGGGCCCTTAGAGATTTTCATAATTATTTTTTACAAGTAGAATCCCTTTTTCAAGGGCCTGGGGTTGTGGCTCAGTGGTAGAGCACTCACCTAACATGTGTGAGGCCCTGGGTTGGATCCTCAGCACCACATAGAAATAAATAAATAAATAAAATAAAGGTATTGTGTCCAACTACAACTAAAAATAAACATTTAAAAGAAAATCACTTTTTTAAGTAAAAATATATCGCAAAACTCCATCTGCTTGAACACTCAGACATGGCATTGCCCAGGACGAGACTGCCCTCGTGCGCTGGATGGGAGGCCCATGAACCCCTCTCCTGCACCGTGGGCTTGACAGAAAACACTCTGAAGCTCCACAGGCTGACTGTGGTCTAGACCAGCACCTGCACCCGCAGGCTGCGCTCCCCGCACTTCTAAGGGAGGCCATGGCTTCCCCAGACTGGGTCTGTACCCACCTCCAGCTTCTGCTTGGTATCAGCCCCCAGCAGGTCACGGACATCTTCATTGTAGATCTCCAGGTAAGAGGCCCGGACCAGAAACTTGGTGTTCTCTGCACACTGTGGTGATTAGACACACAGAGACATCTGAGGCCAAAGCCTCCCTCCGGCTGCCAGGCCTGGGCCTCCACAGCCGGCAAATCACAGGAAGAGGGTGACGCAGGTTTGCATGACAGGAGTCCCCATCCCGGCCTAGCCCTCCTATCCTTCTGGCAAAGCCCCCACCTCTCCAGCTCAGGGGAGCCTCAGGCCTCACCGTGTTGCAGAATTCTGTCAATAAGCCACATGGGGAAAAGAAGCCTGTCCATTACTCAGGCAGAGAAACTGAGGCCACAGGTAAGGCCTGGAGCAAGCACTGACTCTGGGCTGATCTCTGGCAGCTCTCCCAGCCCCTTCGTGTCCCTGAGTGGTGGTCAGGCTGGATAGCGAGATCATTACGCGAGGGGCTTTTCTTGGTCCGGGACAACTGCTTGATACAAAGGGAGCCATATTGCTACAACCACTTCGGCCGTAGTGCTCCATCTCCACAGCCACGGGAAATGTCAAGTGAATGCTAAGATCCAAAAATGGCAGGAGGAAGACGTGGGACTGGCAGAATTTTCTCAGCTTTAAGTTTTTCTTCCACCAGGATTTTCAGAAACCAGTGTCTGCCACCACTGATCTGCGCCAAGTCTAGGCTGGGCTCTGACCTCATCCCACAGTCCACGGCACAGGCCAGAAACACCCTGGGGCCACCTGGGGCGCTGGCCCTGCCCTCTCCCTCTGAGAGGCCCATACCTGAACACTCTCAAACACGTGCTCAAAGGCCCTGGGGATGATGCCTCTCTGGGACGGTGGGTCTGGCAGGCCCTGCATGGTGAAGGACTTTCCGCTGCCCGTCTGGCCGTAGGCAAAGATGGTGCCATTGTAGCCCTCGGTGACTCCCTGCATGGGAGGAAACCAAAACCAGGCACTCAGATGACCAGGCCCAGGTGGGCAATCAGAGACCCACAGATTCCGGAAAATTCCCTGGGTATCCCACCAATGAACCCGGGGGCATGGGTAAGGAGTGGAGAGGCCTAAGGTACAACTCTGGTAGTTCATGGTCCAGGGGTAGGAATCTGTTCCCACGGGGCAAGCACTTGGCTGACCCCAGGCCACAGAGGTACTGGCCAGGAGAGGGGTGCCAACAAGTGAAACAGGACATGGCAGGAACCAGGCACAGGCTTCTGGGTGGTAAAGGTCCAACTGAGTTGGGGGGCTGAAAGGGTAGCTTGGATTTTGACAGGTGACAGGAAGAAGGTACCTCAGGTTGAGGGGACAGCTGGAGCAAAGACACAAGGGACAGATGTTGAGCAGAGGTGGAGCAGGGGCCTGGGGGGTGGGGGGGACAGAAGAGGTGGCTGGGAAGGAAGGCTGGAGGTGACTCGGGTGCCGTTTCTAAATCATTCTTCTCTCATCTCTACAGTTATTCCCCCAGTACTGGCTGTCTTCTCTGTGCCAGGCACCGTGCTCTGGCTGGACAGAAGAGTGGACAAGGACATGGTCTCTGCCCCCAGAGAACGGCTCCCAGGGCTCAAGGGCCCACCGGGCACCGACACCTGGTTCCACTGAAGGACCTCTGCTGTGGACCACATCAGAGCTCAGCGGGCAGCCCCCAGAGCTGTGGAACAAGAAGGCAGGAGCCGCTATTCACAGGTCCCCAAGAAGACGAGGTCTCACTTTTATGGGGTAGAAGTGAAATGAATGAACTCTTCTCCCTCGTCTAAGGAAATCATGACTAGCATGAGTTCCTGCAGCTTCTCAGAGAGGTGGGCCTCACGCATGGAACCCCTCCAACCCCATCAGAGTGGGGACAGGCAGGAGCCCATGTCCTGAGGCTGGGCTTCTCAAACCATGGGCCAGGAGAAAGAGGGGCATGAATCCTCTGGGAAAACATGGAGTGGCTCCACAGTACCAATGTAACCCGAACAGGAAGAGAGCCTACATAAAAAGAGATATAATATGCATGTGCGAGTATGCACAATGATCCACTATTATGCATAATTATCATGCACCAATACAAATTTTTTTGTTGGTACCAGGGATTGAACCCAGGGACACTCAACCACTGAGTCACATCCTCAGTCCTTTTTATTTTTTAGTTTGAGAAAGAATGGCTTAGGGCCTCGATAAATTGCTGAGGCTGGCTTTGAATTTGCGATCCTCCTGCCTCAGTCTTCTAAGCTGCTAGGATTTCAGGGGTACACCATCACACCATCACTTTTAAAATAAAATTTAAAAAGAAAAGAAATACAGCTGCACTGCACAGCTGCTTCGTGCACTGGGGTAGCTGCTAGTTGCACTAGACACGTGCCGGGTCCAAATGAGGAAATGAATTTATTTTAACTAAAAACATTCTTTTGTGGTGTTGAAGATCAAACCCCAACCTCATACATGCTGGGGAAGTGCTCTGCCACTGGATACATCTCAGCCTCTTAAAAATTTAATTAATTTAAATTTAAAAATAAAAGCAGCAATGGCACAGGCCTGTGATCCCAGTGACGCAGGAGGACTGCAAGTTCAAAGCCAGCCTCAGAACTTAGCAAGGCCCTGTCTCAAAATAAAAAAATAAAATAAAAAGGGCTGAGGATGAAACTCAGTGGCACAACATCAATAGATTCGATGCCCAGTGCCAAAAACAAAATTAAAACAACAACAAAGACAGAAGCAATACAAAATATTCTTCCATTAAACACAACTTTATTTTTTGTTTCATTTTGATGATTGAAACTGAGATGTGCCAAAGGTATAAAATACATACCAGATTTCAAAGATTTAGTATGAAGGAAAAATATAAAATATCTCATTAATATTCTTTATATAAAGATAACATTTGTTATTGTGCTTTTTCTTAAAATGGTATTTTTATATTGGGTTCACTATATATATATATTTTTTTCTGGTGCCAGGGATTGAACTCAGGGATGCTTAACCACTGAGCCACATCCCCCAGACTTTTTATTTTTTCATTTTGAGACAGGGTCTTGCTAGATTGTTTAGAGCCTTTGCTAAATTGCTGAAGCTGGCCTTGAATTTATGATCCTGATCCTCCTGCCTCAGCCTCCCAAGTTGCTGGGATTATAAGCGTGCGCCAAAGTGCCCAGCTTGGGTTAACTATAAATTCTTTTTTTTTTTTTTTAAAGAGAGAGTGAGAGGGGGGGAGAGAGAGAGAGAGAGAGAGAGAGAATTTTTAATATTTATTTTTTAGTTCTCGGCAGACACAACATCTTTGTTGGTATGTGGTGCTGAGGATCGAACCCGGGCCGCACGCATGCCAGGCGAGCGCGCTACCACTTGAGCCACATCCCCAGCCCCAACTATAAATTCTTTTTTAAAAAATATTTATTTTTTAGTTGTGGTTGGATACAATATCTTTAATTAATTTATTTATTTATTTTTATGTGGTGCTGAGGATCGAACCCAGGGCCTTACCTGCGCTAGGTGAGCGCTCTACCGCTGAGCCACCACCCCAGCCCCATGACCCCAGCCCCAGGTTAACTATATTCTTAAAATTAGTTTCAACTGTCTGCTTTTACTTGTTAAAATGTGGCCACTAGAGAAACTTGAATTATGTATGTGGCTCACGGGATATTTGCCTTGGAAAGTGCTGTCAACTGTACCATCGAGTATGGTAGCCCCAAGCCACATGTGGCCACTGAAATTTAACTTAATTAAAATTAAATAAAATTAAAATTCAGTTCCTCAGCAGCACAGTCTCGTCCTGTTTGCCCTATTTGGAGGGAGGGCACAGAGCATTTTCATCATCCCAGGAAATTGCATAGGATCGTGCTCTCTGTAGAAAAAAATTTTAGGTCATTTCTAAGGCAAAACAAAGTTTTTGAAAAAGTCCCACCTAACAACTGATACCCCCAGACCCTCACAGGAAGAGCACACACGGAGCCAGTCACAAAAGCTTGCCACTCTGCATTGCCGCCCTAGTTCTGCCACTTCACCTGTGTTACTATTCACTAAAAGGTTTTGATGAAATCAGCAGTTAATGGACTGCTTCTTGTGTGCGCTGTGGATGGAACTCAGGGCTTCACACATGCTCCGCAAGTGCTCTACTGCTGAGCTGCACCCCCAGCCCAGAAATGGACTCTTTTGTGTGTGCGTGTGTGGGTACTGGGGATCGAACCCAGAGCCTTGTGCATGTAAGCAGGCACTCTGCCAACTGAGCTATATCCCTAGCCCCAGCAATGGACTTTTTTTTACCTGGTGTCATCCTGAGCAATAATTCCCATGACATTGCATTGAAGATTATATATTTTTCCAACTATTGAAATTAAAATTAAAACATATCCTAAGTTGCCCCACATCCCCTTTCTGCTTCCTCCAAATGTCCCAGGGGCCAATTCTGTGGTTTCTACTGCACTGATGTCTCAGAAAACAGGTTTACCCTCTTCAGCCTGGCCATGGCAGAAGCCTGGTATATGGCCCCTGCATGAACTAGGGGCAAATCAGCAGAGGTGACCCTGAGGCCTTGGGTGTGAAGAGGCAGGGAAAGGTGGCAGAGCTGCAGGCTAAGAAGTGTCCCCAACCAGGCCACAGGCAGGACAGGAGGGAGGAGTACAAGGGAGGGCATCCTAAGTCAACCAGGGGCAGTGTGGAGAGGAGAATTGAAAACGTCACCCAGGGACAAAAGCTCAGGAATGGAGCCCGGATTTAAGGAGTGGGGGAGAAAAAGGGCAGAAAATGAAGGCAGAATTGTTGGGGGCTTCGTGTGGCAGGAATGAAGGGAGGATTCTGGACTAAAGGCTTCCTAGAGGTTGTCCTGGGGCCTAAGTCAACAGCCAGATAGCCCTTGGAGCAGGACTCAGAGCTAACGGGTGTGTGGGTGTGTGTGTGAGATTTGCATGTGTTTTGCATATTATTTGCATGCTTCTTTTAATAGAAGGCAGCAGATAGAGCATGGAAACTGGGTACTGGGATAGGACTGTCCCTAACTTGTTCCGTAACTCTTTAGGCCCGTTTCTTATCGGGAATGGTAACTCCAGCTCTTCCTGTGAAGATCAAATGCCGCATGCTGGTCTCTACCCACAGGGCCTTCTCCTCTGCCTCCCTGCCCAGCTGACTCTTCTCAGTCTCAGGTCTCAGCTGAGACCTCCTCTCCCCCAGGAAGTCCTCCCCATTAGTTCCCTTTAGCTCATCACCCTGAACTGTTAGCTTAGGAGCTCTTCCCCCTGACCTTGAGCTTGCTGAGGGCAGAATCTAGATCTCCTTTATATGCACTCCCTATGCCTAGAATAGGGGCCTTTATGGAGATGCTAGTTAGTTGGGTGAGTGAGTGAACGGGGAGTCTGAGGCTCTGTGGACCGTCCAGAGGCAGGTGTTGGCACTGCAGAACGCAGGAGAAGAAGTGTTGGAGGGCAGCTCTGACAGGCCATCACCTTGTCTGTGGTGTTTTCCTCTCCAAGCTGGGGCTTCCTGGGGACCTGAGAGAGGCTTGCTTAGAGCATGATTCCAGGATGAGGAGGGACCGGGAGGAGTAAGGCTAACAACCTAGAGGAGGATGGCCAAGAGAGAACATGGTCTTCAAATCTGCCAGGGACCACTGAAAGTGTCACTGGAGCTCCAGGAAGGGCTTTGACTCAGTATGAAGAACAGTTTCCTAGAACCCACAAACCCAGGTGAAACAGGGCACTTTTGGAAGCGAACTGCATTCGGTGGACACACGCAGGTGAGGGCTGGTGTCCACTTGGTGGACATTCATGGATTCAATGAAAGAGGAGGGCTGGATCAGATGATCTCTCAGGTCCCTTCCAGCCTGGGAATCCAGGCCAGCAGAGGATAACCTGGCTATCCCTAGAGTCCAGGAGCATCCCCAAGGGGGACTTTCCCTCATCCTCTGGGCATCGTCTCGGCTCAGGTCCTGGTCACCCAGGAGCTCTGGGCTTCAGGACACATCAACCCTCTTCAGTGTTTTAACTGGTTCCTGGCAAAAGAGATGGGAGCAGCCAAAGGGAGTGCTCTTAGGATGTTAGGGGGCCCGCTGGCCAAAAGACAAAGTGGCCATGCCAAATCCGTTTTGGAAGCACTGAGTTAAGTAAGCTGAAGTGTCTCCACGGCACGACTTCCCAGAGACTCAGCTATCCCACCAAGCCCCACAGCTTTGAGCGATGGAGGGCGCATACAGCATCACCCCACTGTTCCTTTTTTTATGGAACAGCCCATGACATGTCACTGAATCAATTCACTGAGTGGTAGGGAGATGACAGTGGAAAATAAAGAACCCTTGGCCAGGAGACAGGAGGTGTCTGTCATTCCCAACCCATCTCTGCCAGAAACTCATGTGGAAGCTTGGGCAAGTCTGCTCTCTCTGGGCCTCAGTCTCCCCACGTGTGAAATGTGAGTGCCTTCCCTGTCATGGAGCACAGGTCACAACAGCGAGGGTAAAAGCCCTGTAAAGCCAGGAAGCCTCGCCCCCCTTTGCCTGCAATGCTGAGGCAGAGGAGACCTGTTAGGGTTTCCTCCAGGACAAGCCTGACCTGCAGCCTTCTCAGAAGCAGGGCCCCTTGAAACCCTTCCATGCTACTACTAGGTGCTGACCCAGGGGAGGATCAGGGTGCCAGGGAGAGAGGTTCAAAGGGGAGCAAGTGTAGGCCATGGCTTGGGCTGGAGGTTGAGGGGAGACCGGAGGCTCTTGTGATTCAAGGAGGCTGGGGAAGGGGCTGGAGTTTTCAGGGTCCCTGAAGGTCTGGGACGATGGTGGATGACAGACGGGGCCTGGGAGTTGGAGTTCTTCAGGAAAGGGTCTGGAAAGGACGGGGTCCAGACCAGCTTTGGCGCTGGGTTCAGTGGAGACCTGGACGACCACTGTAGATAGGCAGGTTCCAGCTGTCTCTGGCCTGGACACAGTCTTCAGACCAACCTGCTGCTAGCCACCTGCTTCCCCCTCCTAAGGGCCTTCTTGCCCGGCTGGGGGCAGGGCCCTGGGGGCCCTCTGTCCCTTCAGGCCCCTCCGGTCTGGAAGGCGGCCTGTGGGGCGCCCTCACCTCCACCAGCGGGTAGGCGATCTCATTGTAGATCTGCTCGGTGACGTGATCCATGTGGTAGGCGCCGTCGAAGGTGAACTGCTTGGGGGGCTCGTCGGCGGCGCCCGGGTTCTGGATGAAGCACTGGCCGCGCGCGCAGTCCACCGTCACCACGGCCTGGCAGTTCAGCTCCCGCTCGCGCTGGTTCATGGGCCGGCAGCGCACCACCACCTTCACCGACTCGGAGGCCATGGCCCCGCGGCCAGGACCTGCCGGGCGCGGCGCGACGGGGACGCCGGGGTCCCGGCTGCCGGCGGCGGGGGGCGGGGCCTGGCGGCGGGGACGGGGCCGCGGCGGGGGGCTGGGAGGGCCCGCGGGGCTCCCCGAGAGGAGGGGGAGAGGGGCCGCGGGGGAGTCGCAGGACCCGAGCCGGGGCCGCAGCCGCCTCCCGCGCCCGGGCTCGCCCGTCCCTGAGGCCGGGCCCGGGTGGGGGACGTGGGAGATCCGCGCTGCGGGCTCCGCCGCAGGACCCGGGCCCGGAGCCGCCCCAGCCGTCTACTCGCGCGCGCGCGCGCGCGCGCCTTCACGGCGTTCGCCGTTGCCGGGCAACGCCGTGACGTCACAGGGCGGCCCGCAACCCCGGCGCGTTCTCTGGGCCGCGGAGGGAGCCGGGCCGCGCCGCAAGGCTCCCACGGCCCCAGCGCCGAGAGGCGTCCAGCCCGCGCCGGAAGGGGGTCAGTGAGACCTGTGTCACCTCGGGGCGAGAGCTCTCGGGAGCGAGGCCTCACGCAGGGTCAGGCGACCGAGGAGTCCTCTGTCCTCACCTGCGTGTGGACCCGGGGGAAGGCCGCCCGGAGCCCGCAGCGTTCACAGCTCGAGGCCTCCTCTGATGCCACCCTGTTCTTTCTTAAACTCAAGATTTTAAAACAAACAAAAAAACTTGAGCCAAAGTCTTTTGGCTGCGAAGGCCACCTGGCCCTACCAGACTGGCTCTGCGCAACTTCCCCCGGCACAGAAGCAGTGTCAGTTTCGTGCCAGGTGTTGGGGAGACAGCCCTCCTGCAGGCCGGAGTCTGGCAGGGGAGACAGACACTGAAAACAACCCCCCACAAAATCCCATCAGTGAACGCAATTACAAACTAAAGAACCAGTTGGTGGGACAACTAACAGGGGATCCTCTGGGGATGCCTCTCAATGGTAGAGCACTTGTCTGGCAGCTAAAAGCCTCAGCACAGCAGGAAAGGGTGGGGGAGTTAAGTCTAGGCAGTCGGGTCAGGTATCCTGAGACTGACTGGAGCTAAAACATGACAGCTGAGGAGCTGAATCAAGCAAAGGGAAGGGGGTCAGTGAGACCTGTCTGGGCTGCGCAACGGTCCTATGGCAAGCTGCTGGAGCACGAGGTGCTGAATCTTTTCCCTTAAGGGGTTTAAAGCAAAAGAAGGATATGATTTGGTTAAACCCACCTACCTATGGTCCTTCTGGACATTCTGAGCCCTTGAGGACAAAACCTCTATCTGGCGTCCCACCCTGCACCAGCTGACTGCATGACAAAAACCAACAGGTGAGGTAGATGAAGACCGTGCCTCCTAAAGAAAAGTCTGCACTAGACCATCTGAAGACATGAGTTTTATTTGTTTGAAAGTCCACACACTAAGGAAAGCTGGGCTCTCCAGTGGAACTGGTAGGAACAAGGACAAAAAATGTGGTCTCTAATCAAGACATGGGGAGCCCGCAAGCGTGGGCCAAAAATCTTGCCCCTTTTTTAACATGTCACCTATAAAGGCCGTTTGAAGAATGTCAAAGAGCTTGGGGAAGGCCTGTCCCTTCAGTGTGCTGAACACGTCCCCTCCCCCCAATCTCTTGTCCACACAGGTAATTGACACAAAAAAACCAGCCCTCCCAGAGATGAGCCATGCCCAAGTCTGGGCCTATCACTGGTTCCCTTAAGTGCACATCTCTGATGCTCCTGTCCTAGGCCCAAGGCATCACTAAATCCCTCTCGGAGCTGGGGACTCCCACAGCTGGCCAGTGCTCTGCAGGGGCAGTGGGTGGGTTTCGGGGGTGGCTGCGGAGTCCCAGCTTCCCACCTCCATTCAGATGAAGTCAGGCACGTTTCCAGTGACAAGTCCCTGAGGACATGTCCCCTCTATCCCTTGAAATGGACACCTCACTTGACAAGGTCCCTGGCCAGATCATGTCCTGGTGAGGGGCTAGATGCAGACACCACAGGCCTGACCCTCCAAGAGGCCACCTTCTCCCTCCCGGGTTGCCTCCCTTCTTTCTATCCTGCTGGTGCTGCCTTCTCCCTCAGGGAGTCAGAAATACATTACCTCCAAGGCACTGAACAGGCACATGCCAACCCCAGATGGGAAGAAGGTGGTCCCCTGACACATGACTGGGCCTCTGCCTCAAGATAGAAGTTCATCCAAAATGAACTTGTCCCATCACTTAATTGGGCAGATTCACATTTGTCAGTGAGCTTACTGATGAAGGGGATCCCTGGACTCGTCAGTCACACTAGGATGGTTCCTGCATCTCCCATAGCCAGCTGAGGCCAGGCCTCCTCTAGCAGGGCTCACATTACTTCTACCTGTGGATGGTTCTGCTCTGCCCATCCCCAGTGGGACTGGCCTGGTAAGTGGGGCAGCCCCTGATGGCTGTGGTCAGCACTGCATAAAGGAAATGCCAGCATCAGGTGGCTTCCCAAGGCAGCCACCAAACTGACTGCAGTCTGCAGCTAACTGCAGATGCACCCTGGGCCCTGGCAGCCAAATGGCTAGCGGAGCTGGTGCACTCACACTCCCTCTGTGTCTGGTTCCTGTTGGGAGCTCTCCAGAGACCTGGTCTCTTTAGGAAAGGCTGCACCTCTGCCGGTGAGCAAGCCTCCTAACCCTTGGAGAGCTCTGTGGAGGAGCAGAGTGGAAGCCAGGACAAGCCCCAAAGCCATTCAGAAGATATGGAACCCCTGTAGCTCCGCCTGGAACCTCGGACGACTACATGTCCTATGAGAAGCCACTGAAAAATCTCCAATGTCAGGGCTCCCCTCCCATGGACAGCAAAGCAATGGAAAAGTGGTCCGGGGCAGAGACCGATGGAATGGTGGCTAGTGGGGAGCAGGGAGAGCAGAGCAGCTATGAAGGCCTGGGGGCTGGGTAAGGGAGTCCTGGAGCAGGGCCTAGCCCAGGCCCTGAAGTTCAGCCTCAGACTTGGCATGGCCCAGGGGCCGGAGAGTCCGCAGGGGCCTGCCCTCAGGCCCACTGTCCTGCTCCTCGTAGGTGGGGTTCCGGCGGCCCATGTCGAGGGGACAGAAGAGGCTGCGCTCAGTCCCAGAGTGGCTCTCCACCAGGGCCTCCAGGCTTGGGAACTCTGCAGGCAGGTGCTGGGGAGGAAGGGTCTTCAGCTCCAGTTCCCTGCCCCAGGCTCACACCAGTGCCCTGCCCCCCAGGGACCCATTTTAGAGAGCAAGAAATCAGAGCTTCGAGTTATGTCATGGCAGGGCCAGACACCACTTCCTCTCTCTTCCCAACCTGGGAAGGACTGAGGCCTTCATCTTGGAAGTATGAGCACACGTGTGAAAAGCCTCACTACCCCATCCCAGAGGCTGTGTGAGTTCAGGCAAGTCCCTGTCTTCTCTGAGTCAGTATCCTCCTCTGTTAAAGATGGGCTATGGTGTGGGAAAGCAAGGCAGGCAGAGGAAGGGGGTGGAAAGTGGGATTAGGGTGGGGCCAGAGAAAGTCAAACAGGATGTGAGGTAGACTCAGGAAGTCACCAATTAGGAAAAGGTGGGGCATCATGGCAAGAGGCAGAGCCAGAGATGGGACAGGGCAGGGACAGGGACCTCCTTCTTACCTCTAGACAGTAGCGGCCCAGATGGTTCCGGAAGACCTGGTGGGGCACCACCCCGCACTGTGTCCTCACAGACAGGCACCACTGGCCATTGGTGCCTGGCTCAGGCCACAACAGGAAGGCTCCTAGCACGTCTCTCCGTAGCAGGGCCAGTGCGCAGGGCCTGGGGTGCAGAGCAAGAGGCTGAAGTTAGAGCCCTGCTCTGGTCTCAGCCCCAGGCTACTGCTTTGGGGAGGGACAGAACCCCAATAGCACGGAGGCAGCCTGGGAAGTAATAAATGCCTTCCACATGCAGCGCCTGGCTGGGCTGCGTGGTGCAGGCCTATGATCCCAGCTACTTGGGAGGCTGAGGCAGAAGGATCAGAAGATTGAGGCCAGTCTCAGCAACCAAGTGAAACCCTGTTCCCCAAAAAAAGAGAGGTGAAGTCTGGGGATGTCACTCAGTGGCAAAGCGTCCCCAGCCTGATCTACCCCCCAACTCCGGAAAAAAGAAAAACAAAAAACCACAACAGTACTTGGCCCAGAGTTGCTAGTCAATGAGAAGGAGCTCTCAGGAGCTCAAAGATTCCCCAGGGGTCCTCTGAGACCCCATCAGGAGAGAGGTTTAAAGAGCTGACTTCTAGGAAGAGGCTGGCCTGTGACAGGCCTGAAGTCACCAAAGCCAGGTCATTCTGCCCACACACAGGGCTGCACACATGTCATGGTCTGCAGGGGCCCCCTGCCAGTTCTCTGCCCAACCCAAGGAACTGGACATTAGGCCAGGCCAGTTCCCTCCTACCTGGAGATGCCAGCAAAGGCCCAGATGTTCTCTGTCAGGCTGCCCTCACTCTCCACCAGGCACGAGGGACCACCAGGAGTGCGGGGCCATGCCTCCCATGCAGCAGGAACTATGGAGACCACCCAGGGGTCAAAGGGAGAGTGGCCAGATCCCTCCATGTCCGCCGGCCTGCCCAACCACTACAGGTCCTCACCCCATCATCTGTCTCCAAACCAAGCCTCCCTCCCCGACCAACAGGTGCACACCCAGCCCCCTGCAGACACCACAGTCCCACTCTCACCCACTCCCCAGTTAAAGTTCACACCACCCCGCAAGCCCAGAGGCACACACACACCCAGGGACCCACATGCACACACACACTCATACACAGGCCTCCGTGGGGTACTGCCACAGCCTGGCAAGAGCATGCAGGCACTGGCCTCCGCCCGCCCTGGGGCACAGGGGCAGGGCCCTCCCACAACTCACAGGCCTCCCGAGCCGACAGCTGCAGCTGTGTCTCATAGGTGCAGGCTCGGTAGGCCCCGGAGCGGATCACCTTGCTGCGAATGGCCTTCTTGCGCACCAGCGTGGGCGAGCAGTAGGGATTCCCCAGGCGGGCATGGCGGGCACCCCCACGGCCTTCGAACTCTGGCAGCTCCTTCTAAGGCACCAAGAGGGGCCCATGGGCAGACAGACTCAGGCCCAGCCATGCCAGGACAGGCAAACCACCGCTTGTCCAACACACACCCCCCAGCCCTTGCCCAGCTCCCTTGCCCTAACCCGCAACCCCTGGGCTGGGGGCTGCATACCCCACTGCCACCCACTGGTCCCTCAGCAGGCAGCCGCCGAAAGGAGAGGAGAGCATGGACGTTCTGTGAGAGCTGATCACGGCCGAAGGGCTCCCACACCATAGCAGGGGGGGCCCCAGGGCTGGAGAGTGGCTTCAGGGACACGTCCCCTGCAGGCCCCGGGCAGGGCTCAGGCTGCGCCCTCTCCTCCGGGTGCTGCAGGAGGTAAGCAAGCTGGAAGGAGCGGCAGAGCAGCAGATGCAGGATCTGGACCTGAGGAGGGGGAGGGGCGCAGCTGGGAGAAGCCTCCTGGGGTGCACCTCGGCATGAGCCACCCACAGTCCAGGGCTAGGAAGCCCCTTGCCCCTTGCTGTTCTTCCTGGGAAAACTCCTCCTAATCCCTTAGAACCTCACCACCAAGCAGCCTCCCTACCAAGGGCCCCATTCCTTTAACAAATAGGGGCACTTACCATGGCAAGGTGTCACTCATGCTGGGAGCAGGGGAGATGACGGTGGGCTACATGCACCTCCCCAAGGCTTACCATCCCTCCCCATAACTGCCCCAGCCCCTCTCAGAGCAATGAGCAGGGCCTGGGTTTTGATTTAAGCCTGCAGCTCCCGTGACCCAGGGCAGGACAGGGCGCTCTGTGTGCCTCAGTTTCCTCATCCCCACCTCCTGCGCTCCTCAGAGGAGCTAGAGAAGTGAGCTCCACACATCCCACCCACACTCATGCCAGCCAGACCCAGCAAGCTGACACCGTGAGCTTCAGCTACATGTCACCCCACTATTCAGCACAGGGCTTGACATTCAGCGGTAACAGCGAAGCCTTGATGGATGGACCCAAACCCGGCCTCTACTGGCCAAACTGGCTGTCACGGCTCTGTCACACTACGGCCACGCTGGCTTTGACTTCCCAGACCTCCTGCCTAGTGCTCACCCTAGGCCATGCCCTGGGACAGTGAGACCAGAACCAAGGCGCTGCTTTCAAAGAACTCAAATGTCTCTAATTAGTGACAGCCGGCAGCTGGAGTGTGGTCCTGCCGCAGGACTCCACAGGAGGTGGGCAGAGCCCTAAAGGTGAGTGGGGTGAGAAAGGAGGGGCAAGCCCTCCAGGCAAGGAGGGCGGCATGAGCAAAGGCCTGGCCAGACTGCCCATCTCCAAGAGCAAGGCCCCTGACTGGCCTTAGAGGGTCTTCAGTGGGCAGAGCCAAAGTAGGAGCCAGTGTGGTAAGGTTGGAAGGCTCCCTGGAGGGGAGCCAATCCCCAAAGGCCCTTGTCCCTGAAACCTGCCCCGGCGCTCAGCACAACCCACTCAAGCCTCAGTGGTGTCCCTGCCCCAGCCCGGGCCCGATACCTCTCCAGACTGGCTGCCCACAAAAAGGTGGCAGAAGAGCTTGCTGGCGGGGCTGCGTGGGTTCCGGGCGATGAAGGAAAACTGGCAATTGGCAGGACACCAGGTGGAATAGAGGATGCGTCTCAGGGCATGGGCCATCAGGAGCACCTGGACAGGCAGAGCAGGTGCCGGGCCTCATGAGACCCCACCTGGGCAGCAGTGGCCAGTCCTGGGCCCCACACACCACCTACCCTTAGCCTGCACCCTAGGGCAGGGCCACCTGCTCCTGGGGTACGGGCCTTCACTCCTTGCAGGCCCACCCCATAGCGCCCTCACGTGGTATTGGGCTTGTCCCAGTTGCAGACCCGTAGGTTGGGATCATTGCCCCTATTTTATGGAACCCAGAGGCAGAGCAGTGATCTCCTGCCATGGTGTGGTGGCCAGCCCTGGGTTGCATGCCTGGGTCACACTTGGCCATGTGACAGTGAATGAACCCTGGCTCTGCCACTGGTTCTCCATTTAAGTGCAGTCCTCTGAGCATCTCCTGCTGTGACGTGTGTCACGTGGGTAGAACCCTAGGACCCCTCTGATGGGCTGCTGATAGGTATAGGGAAGCCCATGCAAGCGACACAGGACCTAACTTCAGGAGCCCGCAACACCTGGCTCTGGGACTCCATGCTCACCACGACCTTAGGTGAGGGGGACTGCAGTTGTGAGGTATGGTTCTGGGGCACAGGCACCCAAGCAGGGGTTCCTGCCATCTCCAGCTAAGATGGGCCCCTTCTGCAGCCACAGGAGGGTGTCCAGTACCAGGCACGGTACCTACCAAAACCTCGTGGGATAATGTCCCTGCTTTGGGCCAAAAGGTGGCCCCCAAAGGAGATTTTGGAGGGCCAGGGATGAGAAACTTGCCAGAGCTTGACTCTGGGGACAGGCCCTTGAAGAAAGAATGTCCAGCTGGACGTGGTGTCACACACCTGTAATTCCAGTGGCGTGGGAGGCTGAGGCAGGAGGACTGCAATTCAAGGCCAGCCTCAGCAATTCAGCCAAGCCCTAAATGACTTAGTGAGATGCTATTGCAAATTAAAAAAAAAAAAAAAAGGCTGGGGATGTGGCTTAGTAGTTAAGTACCCCTGGGTCCAATCCCGAGAACCAAAACCAAAAAAAGAAAGAGGCAGAGCAAAGGGGAACACAAGGGGCCCCCAGAGGAACTCTCCAGGGCTGAGCTGAGGCCAGGGCAGGTGGTAACAAGCTTGTCCTGAGAGAGGAGACATCTGTCCCTGTTGAGTTCTCACCTGACCCTCTTGAGCTCCTACCTCTCCTTCCCCGCTGTAGACCTTGAGGCCCTGAAGGCTGAACTTCAGGATGACAGCGCGGCGACGGGGAAAGTCCTGGGTGGAAGAGTGTTGGTGGGAGAAGCTGTCACCTCCCAGGCTTGGCCCTGCTCAGTCACATCCACCAAGGCCTGCTCAGCCAATCCACCCTGTCTGCCAGGTGACAAAGCTCCAGGCGACGGATGCCCCAGAAGGGAGAGAAGTAGGGATACAGAACACCCCCAGGCAGGCCACAGGTGGTCACCTCACGACCACCTCCCCTGTCTACTGGCTGTGGCCTCGAGCTGCAGGGCCAGGGGAAGGAACTCACTGGGCATGAGGGACAGAGCTTTGGGAGCCTGGCTGTGGGTAGCCACTGGGCCACCTCTCAAGTCCCTTTCATCCTGCCCCTCTGTGGGCCTCACATGCCCTCTTTATGACTAGGGAGGGGCTGGATCTAGTCTCAGGGCTTGTTCCCAGTCTGACATCCCAAGACTGTGATCCTTACCAGGGAGGTGCCTCCTTGTCCCCATCCCCCTCACCTTCAGGGCCCACAGCCATTGCTGCACCAGCCACACGCTGTCCTGGGTGTCCAGGTCATCCACAGGGAAGGAGCCCACATACTGTTTGGTGAGGGGGCAGGAGGAGGCAAGGCAGGGGAGTCAGGCCCACAGCTCCTGACCCCATCCTCCAAGGTCTCCCTCCCTTGGCCCACTGCTCTGCTAGGCAAGCCGTGGGCCGTGACAGAGACCCAGGCTCTGCTGCTCTCCCATTCAAGCCCTCCGAGGGCCCAACTCCTCGTGTGTGTGCACACACATCGCAAAGCCTGGGTCAGGGAGGGAGACGGGGAAGCAGGTCCTTGACCCCAAGCTCCTCCCCACCCCCAGGGCCTGTCCCCAAAGACTTCCCACCAGGGCACACCTGGAGGGAGCAACCCACCCACCTGGGCAAACTTGGTGATGCACCTGGGCCGGTAAGGGGCAGGCCCGCAGTCGGAGGCCCTCCGACCCCCTGCCCCAGCCCTCTGCATGGCCCCCAGGATGCCCAGCTTCAAGCTTCACGGAGACAAGGCTGCAAAGGGCAGGGGAGAAAGTTGGTTTCCAAGCAGGTAAGGCAAGTGCCCCCATCAGAGGTCCCGAGTTCACCCTCCGGTCATTTATTCCACAAATCCTCACTGAGTTCTTGCTATGTGCTGACAGTGTCCTGGGCCCTGGGAACACAGCCCTGAAAAGAATGATGAAACCTGCCCGCCTTCACGGCGCCCATTCTCATGGAGAGAAAGACATTCAAATAGCCTCGTGGCCTGCTCACAAGTTGCAGGGCCAGAGCTGATGAGGCTGGGGACCTGCTTCTCAAGTCCTGGCTCATTTGGCCCAGCCTGATTCCAGCCCCTTCCCAAAGCACCTGGCCACATTGAGATCACAAACCCAGAACCCAATCAGGCCACGCACTCAAGCTGAATCAGGACCTGGAGAAGGTGGACAATCATCCAGGGGGCTGCGGCGCATCACCCTCTTCCCATCCCAGGTTCTGGTCTTTCCTTGGGCTCACGGCCCAGATCCACTAGTGGGCAACAAAGTAACTTCCCTTACCAGACTGCTTATGGGACAGTACCTGTTTCCCATTAGAGCTCAGAATCCCAGCTGGTGCTCAACAACTGTGGCATCAATGCCTCTGCGTCCCAGTGGTTGAAAGAAAGCGCGGCCGAATGCCTCTGCCAAGGCCTCCCAAGGCCTCAGCTCTGTCCAGAGTTTCCTGAGGCCAACTTAGAACCTCCATCTGCCCCCATTCTGGCCAGTTCTCTCACTAGCTGACTTGTAACCACTGACTTGGTCAGACAGCTCCTGATACAAATCTAGCGTGACTTCGGAAAAGCTGCCTCACCTCTTGAACCTCCATTTTCTCATCCACAAACCTGGGATACTGAGAGGTACCCATGAGAGCTCAGTGCTGGGCAGGTACCAAGCACAGTGCCAGCCAGGCTTGGAGCTGATGCTCAACAACGTGGTCACAGGGGATAGGAACACCAAAAACTGCTGTTCGGGAGGAAGCTTAAGAAGACTACAGGGTCTGGTAACTTTTAGTTGCCTCCTTGTCTGGGCCACACTGACAGCAGACCCTGGGGTCTGTGAGAGCAAGACAGAGGCCAGCCTGGAGCTGACTCCCACCAGGAGACAGGAGAAGTCAGACAGGACCTGGGCAGGGAGGGGCATATCCTAGGTGTGCTGCAACCCAGCTTTGCAAGTGCCTGGAGAAGGAGGGTTTGGGTGCTGCTGGACAGAAGCTCTGTGCCAAGAGCCCAGGTACCTGCCTATGACCTTCAGCTCAAGGCTCAGGCTAGTACACAGAAGCCAAAAGCCATCTACCACTTTCAATGAGCAGCCAGCACAGGAAGAGATGGAAAATAAAGGCTTCCTTGTGCCTTTGAAGCCTCCCAGGTCTCCCCATACCACCCCCCTCCTGCTTCTCTGGGCTGTCACACCCTTTGCTTTCTGATCCATCATGTCCTTTTTCACATCATGTCCTTTCTCTACTGTACTTTTGATGTTTAAATAAAGCAAAGTTAGATGTGCAACTGGCTCTAAAGCCACGTGACGACTGTTCCAGGTAAGGAGGGGGGCAGGGCTCCCAGTGAAGCCACTCTTTAACTTCATAATCACATCAAGGGGCTGGACCACAAAATAAGCATGGGAGGGGGCAGTGGATAGAGAGGCCACAGCTACAGAAGTGGGAACAGAGCAGGTGAGAAGACAAACAAAAGCAAGAGACAAAGGAGAGCTTTGGGAGGGAGCAATCAAGCACACACTTCACACCCTGCCCCTGCCACCTGGTGGTCCCTCTGGCACTAAGCATGAGAAGAAAGAGCCACAGGGTTAGCACACTCACATGCAGAGACAGCTAGCTCTGTCTAGAGCTGCAAACAGCCTCCTCCCTCCAGATCCAGAGCCGCAGTTTTCAGTGTTCCCAGTGTCCCCCAGTGACAGGGGTGGGGAGGTCAGGTCACAGGCTCTCTACTGCCCACCCCATCCACCATTAGTCCCATCCTTACCTGTCCCTCTGGTCCTCAGCTTCCTTGGAAACAGTTTCTCCCTTCCTCACCTCCTTCCTTAGCCTCAGGGCATTTCAACTGGAGTTGGGAGGTTCCCAGAGGACCAGGGTGGGCACCAGTCTCATCCTAACCCTGGAAATGGACCTGTTCACCCATTTCAGGTACAAACACCCACTTCTCTTTGAACCAGAGTTAAGTTTTACACAGGCGCCTGGTAAAGAGACATTTGGAATGAGTCTGGGGCTCTCCTCTTGCTCTTCTGAGGTGGCCCTGCTTAGAACTGGACAGGGAACTGGACAGGTTGATCTGCTTCGTCGTCAAGCACTGGGTGCTCTGAGCTCAGCCGACGGTGGTCCAGGAAGTCAGTCACTTGCCCAAGGTCATATAGCACAAAAAGGGACACTGGGAAGCAAAACCAGGACACTGTCCCTAGGCCACGGTACCCTTCTCTTGACTCCCCTCATCCACATAAACAGGGTGTCCACCCCTGCAGTTTAGTGGGTCCCAATCTGCCCAGGAGGTGAGTCAAGGAAGCAGTCACAGGGGCAGGGGAATATCTTAGGTGCTGGGGACAGATATGACCAACAGAATGGCTGCTGTCCCTCTGGCTATGTGCCAGATGGCCTGAGTTTGCCCCAAGGACTCCAATCCCCTGCCTGGCTCCCACTGCTCCAACACACTGCTCCAACAGCGCCACTTGCCCTGCACTGTGCTGCAACCACTGAAATGGTTTGAGGCCCAACAGGGTCAGCTGATGTGACCTTATCAAGTCCCTTAGCCTCTCAACTTCCAGTTCCCCAGCTGTGAAGTGAGAATCATCATAGGGGCCCCCTCCTGGGGCTGTTCATGACCTATTCCTCCTGAGAACGTTTCCAAGCATCAACCATGTGCAAGGTGGACAGAAGTCCCAGGCCTCACAAAGCACCAAGTTGAGGTGAAGGGACGACATTCAGTGAGGGATCGAATAATTTGAAGAAAAACATTCAGTGGCGCAAAGAGGAGGACAGAAGACATCTGAGAGGAAAGTGCTGCCCGTGGGGGCTCGGGGCTAGCCCCCTGGAGGAGCAGAGCGCTCCGCAGCATAGGCTGTGACCTCAGGTTGCTGTTGTCGCTCCTACGGAGCAAGGCCAGCCTTTCGGCCCACAGCCCACAGGCGGGGCAGAAAAAGTCCTCAGGCCAAGGATCCGGAGGAGACACGGTGGAGGCGACGGAAACGCGCGACGGACGGAGGCGCCGGGTGCTCCTCGCTCTCCGAGACCCTCCGCACCTCTGCGCCCCGGACCCACCCCCGCCCCCCAGTTCCCGGCGCTCACTCACTGCGGCCGCAGCTTGTCGAGTTCCGAGTCCCTGCAGCTGCGTCTCGCGGTCCCCTCCGCTTAGCCCTGCGCGTCTCTGGAGCCGCGGAGTCCCGGGCCCGCCCCGCCCCTGCCACCTCCGCGCCGCGCGCCCCCCACGTGGCCGCGGGAACGGACCCCCAGCATCACCAATCGGGGCCCGCGATGCCGCTCCGCTCGATCGCGCAGACCAATCAGAATCCGCGAGGGTCCCTGGCACCGCCCACATCGACTCGCGCTGGGGCGCTCCGCCTTAAAGGGCCGGGGGATGGGGGCGCTGTCCCTGCTCGCCGAGGGCGCCTCTGCCTGGGCTAGGGTTGTCATCCAGATGGCGACTCTCCAGCCTCAACCGAAAAGCCGTCCCTGACCCGGGCCAGTCTTCACTCACTACACAGAGCCCTTCGGCGCTGGACAGAGTCGGCTCTCAGTAGGCGTTTTGTGATGGTGGTTTTGACCCGGCCTTCCTGGGCAGCTGGACCAGTCTCACCTTCCCTCTGCCCCAAGACAGCCGGGGGCAGCGGTGTCGGGCATCCTCTTCCCGGCTGGCCGTCCTCATAAGAGGATTGACTGACCCTGTCCTTTGAGTTACAGGGAAATCCACTTAGATGAGGAAGATGGGAAAGCGAATCCAGCCAGTGTCAGCCACGGCGCTGAGCTGGAGAGCGTTTTTGTTTGCATCAGGCCAGGCTCCCTGTAGGTGCCAAAAATTAAAGAGCAAATTCGAGTCAGCCAAGCCTTTGGGGCGTATTAAACCTGAAATCTGCATAAAACGCCGTAAACTGTCCATGTGCCACACCACGGAAAAGCCAGGACACAAGGGTCCAAAGCCTGCGTGCCCCGGCAGAGGCAGAGGCATCCCGTGAGAGAGGCCAATTTGGGAAATTGGATCTGGGTCTAGGGACCTCAGGGTCCGGGCAGGTTTGAGCCACTCCGGCCATACTAGGCATTCCCCTTGTCTCCTTGGGCACCTGGAAACCCTGCCAGAGGCCGCAGTGAGATGTAATTGTCCTGGCATGTTCCACATCTAGGCACTTCCTTTTACTAGAAGTGGGGTCTTAGGCAAACACCTTAATCACTTTGATCCTCAGGGGCCTCATCTGTAAAGTGGTGTTACCACCCTGACTCACAGCCATGTAAGGATTCAGAGGAGTTAATGGGGGCAAAAAGCTGGCACAGCACTGACGCATGGTAAGTGAAGCGCTCAGCAAACACTAGCTGATATTAGGCTTTGCTTTTATTCTTGAGTCTCTTTTGTATGTGACTGAACAGCAAGGGTTTACTGAATCCATGTGTCAAGTGGCCTCACCACTGCCAGCCTCCAGCCCAGGACCTAGAAGGAACAAGGTTTGTTTGTAGGTTGGTCTTGCTCTCAGAAAATCCAATTTATGAAACTCAGAAACTCAGAAGTTAAAGGGACAATTCCTTTTACCTCTTAAAAAAAAAAACTCAGCTCTACAACTCTTTTTTTAAAAGCATGTAAAATTTAAGAGGTCACACTAATTACTAAATCCATTGTCCCTCTTTTGAGACTATGTAGAGAAAGCAAAACAAGGAACTGTTATTAAATACCAACACCAACAAGTTTCTGATACATATAATTCACTCAGATACAAGCAATTCGAAAAACAATGACTGGAATTTGTTTCAGGTCAAAATGACAAAATCCAAGGAATTAAATTCAGTTGATAAAAGAGCTAAACCCAGAGGTAGAATTTTGCCTTTTAAGTCTTTTTTCAGAAGGAGTGGCAGGCACTGTGCTAGGTCCCAGTGACACAAATTTACAACAGAACATAAAATACCACAAAAGTCCTATGTGGAAATATAAATGCAGCCAGGTGCAGTGGTGCACGCCTGTAATCCCAGCGGCTCACGAGGCTGAGACAGGAGGATTGCGAATTCAAAGCCTGCCTCCGCAATTGACCAAGGCACTAAGCAGCTCAGTGAGATCCTGTCTCTAATAAAACACAAAATAGGGCTGGGGATGTGGCTCAGTGGTTGAGTGTCCCTGAGTTAAATCCTTGGTATCCTCCCCCAAGTAAAAGTACCTTAGAGGTATAAGCTCAAAGGTTTATGTTGAAGTTGAACTTCAGTGATGTCAGTCATCTCTCTCCTGGGCAAGCCAACCTAGTTCCGCCCAGGCCAGGCACATGTATCTAAATCTGCCATTCATGGCAGAAAGGCTCTCAAGAGCCACTGCTTCAACCATTGGATTAATGACTCACCTTGTGCAGGAAGCCTAAAGGAGTTTCCCATATTAAGCAGGGAAGGGAATGACAAAAAAAGGGAAGATGGGGTGGGGTAAGAGTCATGATTGCACACGTTAGCACACACGCCATGTCATGGTATTTCCTGATGAGTCAACGACAATTACTAAACCTCACAGGTGTGAGCTTGCTATCATAATCTTCGTTTCTCTCTCAAATCCCAGACTCTGGCACTGGAATTGCCAGCTGACGAATGTGAGTGGGAAGCAGCAGCACATCAGTGAGAAGCTGATCTCCAACAATAGGACTGGGAACTGGAGCCAAGAGAGTGTGTTCGCAGCAGGCTTGGGCCCAGCAGCAGCTCCTGCTCATCCACTGTGCACAGCACAAGCTACTGCCTCGGTCCCCCTGGTAACTCCCTCTCCTGATGACAGTAACTTTCCCCTTGAGCACAGCCATTCTGTTCTCCTAGGAGCATCCTGATGGCTATCTCTGCAACTTACCCCCAACACTGTCCCCCTAAAATAGGTGATGCAGATCACTGGTGTTTTAAATTAGGGGTTGAATGGTGTCCCTTCTCCCCCAAATCCATACATTGAAGTCCTAACCTCCAATATCTTGAAATTTAACCACAGAGGTTTTTTTTTTTTTTTTTTTTTTTTAAGAGAGAGTGAGAGGGGAGAGAGAGAGAATTTTTTAAAATATTTATTTATTTATTAGTTATTGGCGGACACAACATCTTTGTTGGTATGTGGTGCTGGAGAATCAAACCCAGGCCGCACGCATGCCAGGTGAGCGCGCTACCACTTGAGCCACATCCCCAGCCCGAGAGAGAGAGAATTTTTAATATTTATTTTTTAGTTCTCGGCGGACACAACATCTTTGTTGGTATGTGGTGCTGAGGATCGAACCCGGGCTGCACGCATGCCAGGCGAGAGCGCTACCGCTTGAGCCACATCCCCAACCCCACACACCCCCACAGAGGTTTTTAAAGAATTAAATTAGGGCTGGGGTGTGGCTCAGTGGTAGAGTGCTTGCCTCGCACGCAGGAGGCACTAGGTTTGAGCCTCAGCACCACATAAATGTAAAATAAAAATATTGTGTCCACCTAAAATTTTTTTTAAAGTGATTAAATTAAATGAGGTCATCAGTGTGGGTCTGAATTTGATATTATTGGTGTCCTTATAAGAGGAAATTTGGACATTAACCGGCACAAAGGGAAGGCAATGTGACGATGGGAGAAAATGGCCATTTGCAAGCCAAGGGGAGACCCTTGGAACAGACCCTTCCCTCAGGGACTCAGAAAGAACCAACCCTGCGGGTCCTGTTGTCCTGGACTTCTGGTTTCCACAACTGTGAGACCATGAGTATCTGTTCAGAGTGGAGTCTCTTGTGCTTGTTAAGGCGGACTGAGCAAACTGATACAGTGACTAATACTGACTCCTCTTCTTTCCTCCTCCTCCTCCTCCCCCCCTCCCCTTCTCCCTCTTTCCCCACCCACTCTTCCCAGTACTGGGGATTGAAACCCCGGCACTTTACCACTCAAGTTTTATTTTCAGAGTCTCAGTAAGTTGCCCAGGCTAGCCTGGAGCTCGCGATCGTTCTGCCTCAGCCTCCCGAGTAGCTGGGTTACTAGGTGTGCATGACGACACCCAGCAAGCTGGTAACACTTAATGGAGTTTTTAAAAAATTGCATATCAAGTAGTTTCAGTTCTCAGTGAAGCCCTGCTCTACATCCACACTAAAAAAGAAACCAGCTGAGGCTCCATATGTGGCCCAGGGGGCAACTGGTGACTGCCTAGACCTTTGGTGGCCACAGCTAAGAAGCCCACCTGGCTTCTTTCTCTTCCTGGCTCCCTGGCTTTTTATTATCTTTTAATTGACACACAGTAGTTTCATATGGGGTACAATGTGATATTTTGATACATGTATACAATATGTAATTGATTATCAAATCAGGACCATTGGCATATGTACTACCTCTAATATATCATTTCTTTTCAAAATCCTTTTTACTAGCTATTTTGAAATGCACAATGTTTTTAACTATGGTCACCCTGCTGTGCTATAGAACCCCAGGCATATTCCTCTAACTGCATCTCTGTCCCCAACAACCACCTTCCCCAACCTGTTGGCCTCTACTTCTATGAGATCAACTTTTTTAAGCATCCCACATGAGAACATGCAGCATTTGTCTGGCTTATTTCACTTTACATAATAATGTATAATGTCCTCTCTAATCATGTTGCTGCAAACAACAGATTTTATTCTTTTTTATGACTAGTATAGTGTGTACATACCACTATATCTGTTGATGGACACCTCAGTTGACTCCATATCTTGGCTACTGCAAATAATGCTGCAATGAACATGGGAGCGAGGGGATGTCCTTGACATCTAGCTGGATCAGATAGTAGTTTTTAGGGCTGGTTGATTGTTTTTGGTTTTGCAGTGGAACTGAACCCAGAGGTGCTTTACCACTGAGCTTCATCTCCAGTTCTTGTTCTTTTCTATTTTGAGACAGGGTCTCACTAAGTGGCCCAGACTGGCCTCAAACTTGCACTTTTTGTGCCTTGGCCTCCTAAACTTCTAGGATTACAAGCATACACCACCATGCCCAGCTAGGGTTTCTTGAGACTGGGTCTCACAGTTGCCCAAGCTGGCCCAGGTTCAAGGGATCCTTATGCCTCAGCCTTCTGAGTAGCTAAAACTATAGGTGCATGTAGTTTTCTGAGGAGCCTCTGTACTGTTTTCCATGATGGCTGTACTAATTTACAATCCCAATAGTGTAAAAGAGTTGCCCCTTTTCTCCATCCTTGCCAGCATATACAGATAGATATCTGTATTGGCAACTGTATATTTATTTCTATTGATAGATTGATCTATATAGACTTTTTGATCATAATCTAATTGGGGTAAGTTCTCATGTTTTGTGGAGTTTTTTGTTTTTGTTTTTTTGTACCAGGGATTGAACCCAGGGGTGCTTAACTACTGAGCCACATCACAGCCTCTTCATTGAGACTCAGTCTCACTAAGTTTCTTAGGGCCTCGCTAAACTGCTGAGGCTGGCCTCAAATTTGCAGTCTTCCTGACTCAGCCTCCTGAGCAAATGGGATTATAGGCATGCACCACCTGCTTGCTCACTGGATTTTTAAGTTCAGTGCTGTGTTTATTTCTTCCTTTCCCCTGCCTTTCTTATCTTCTAATAGGTAAGTTCCTAACAATGTGTGTTTTCTCCAGGCTTGGTGGTACATGCCTCTAATTCCAGTCAACCAGGAAACAGAGACAGAAGGATTTCAAGTTTGAAGTCAGCCTCAGCAACTCGGTGAGATCACTTCTCAAAAAACAAACAAAAGAACAACAAAAAAGGGCCGGGGGAACTGAGGATGTAGCTCAGTGGTAAAGTGTCCTTAGATTTACAAAAAAAACCCCCACAAGACAGGAAGGCCGGCATATGGTATGATAATCTTGAACCTTCTTGCCAGGTTTTGCTGCCTGGACTATCAGTGTGCAAAATCACTAAGGAGGACTTAGAATTTGTTCAATTTGGGAAAGTTAGCTAAACTTACTTACTTCTGAAAGTTAATGCTCCCTTTCGTGTGTTTTTGAGAATTTATCTGGGTGAGAAACTACAACAAATGGTAAACAACAAAAACTGAATCTTCATAAAATTGGATATTTGGGCTCATTTATTTAAAAATAATTCAGTCTTAGTGCTGGGCATGTAGTAATAGAAGGTGCTTAGTATATACGAGGGCCTGGATTTCATCCCCAGCACCACCACCACAATAACACCCCCCAAAACACTGTTTTTCCTAATATTCTGAAATGCATCCCTAACTGTAGTGCAGCCAACGAGGTTGTTTGATACTGGAGACTCCCACATTGCTTCTCTGTGGTTATTCTGAAAAAGTAAGGATTATAGATTCAAAGCCCATTATTTTACATATGTCAAAATCAAGGCTCAGGAAAACTGAGTGGGGGGGGGGCAAGGACACACAAATGGTAACTGACACAATCCCCAAGAATCACCGCGCAGAACCACAGCTACAATGTGCTAGATGCTAAGTTGTATACTAACCAGGATAAATTTGGAATTAATGAAAATTTCTTACTCTATACAATGTATTGGCCAAGTTTGAGTTACACAAACAGAACATAAGGGAATGAGCTTATCACAAGAAAAATTTCATTAAAAGCAAAAGCTCTTGAACAGTGAAATAGGTAAGTAAGGATGTTGTGAAACTCTAGGTTTTAGGCAAATCAAAACAGGTAACAAGACAGCAGGGTGCTGAGATTTCTTTCCTTCAGAATTTGTCTAAGAGCTGGCACTTCTAACATTCTAGCTCATGATTACTAAGCCAGTATCTAGTTGTATAGAAAGCCCCAGTCTGGAACCTCCTGTGGCAGCTTCATGATATAAGCCCAGAGATTATTAAAAAAAGATTCTCTTGATTTTCTAGAATCAAAGTTGTAGGATTTTGGTTGGTTTCTTTGTCTTATGCCTTTGTTTTTAAAAAGATATACTGAATAATAGGTGGTGGTTGTGTTGTACACGAGGCAGGAAAACATAGGGTGAAAAGTTTAGATCATTCAAGGTCCCTTCCGACTGTGACTTTCTGTTTACTTCAATAGTTAAGTGGCTTCTGTACTCACTTGGTGGCTCAGTGAACTCATTTGCAGTGTGTGTGTGTGTGTGGTGTGTGTGTGTGTATGTGTGTGTGTATGTGTGTGTGTGTGTGTATATATATATATATATATTTTAGTCGCCGATGGATCTTTTATTTATTTATACGCAATGCTGAAGATAAAACCCAGGGCCTCAAACATGCCAGGTAAACACTCTACCACTGAGTTACAACTCCAGCTCATCACTGTCAGTGTTTCTTACACTCTCAAACTGCTTATGGGCTCATTTGATAAATGAACCTCAGCAGGTGCCGAGAGAGGGATTATTTGCTAACTCCTTAACCTAAAAAAGAAAGAAAAAAAGATACCATTGCTGAGACACATGAAGACCTCGCTTTAGTAATAAAACAGAAGCATTAACATAGATGAAACCTGATCCTGCCCAACCATGTGAACTTAATTCATGAAAGTGTAATCCTGCGTAAATCTTAGAAAACAGATTTATTTTTTTAGTTGTAGTTGGACACAATGCCTTTATTCCATTCATTTATTTTTTTTAATGTGGTGTTGAGGATTGAACCCAGAGCCCCATTCATGCTAGCCGAGCGCTCTACCACTGAGCCACAATCCGAGCCCCAACAGATGTGTTTTAATCTTGTCCATTGGGTATAATTAACAGAAAAATTACATGAAAACAAGAGCTAAATATTTCAATACTTTTGCTATTTTTCCATAATTCCTGATTTACCTAATTTTGCACGCTGTAGTCATAGTTTGCTTTTTGTTAAAACCTACTTTAAAGGGCTGGGGTTGTGGCTCAGTGGTAGAGTGATCACCTAGCAAGCACAAGACACTGGGTTCAATCCTCGGCACCACATAAATGTAAAGTGGAGATACTGTGTCCACCTAAAACTGCAGTTCCCTGTGCACATGCCAGAGGAAGCTACTCACCTCATGGCATCCAGGAAAGAAAGAGGAAGGAATTGGAGTCCCACAATCCCCTCAAGGATACACCCCCAATGACCTAACTTCCTCCCACCAGGCCCCACCTCCTAAAAGTTTTATCACCTTACAATAGTGCCCACATGCTAATGACCAAACCTTTCACATGTGGGGGGCTGGGACACTTGGCACTTCTAAATAACAAGTGGTAATACTGAGTTTTTTCCAAAGGCACATTATCACATATAATCCGAGAAACACTGTCATAGTCATAGTTTACTGTTCCCATTTTACAGAAGGGGAAACAGGCACAGTGAGATTCTGTAACTTGTTCTAGGTCACAGTAAGCGGCAAAACCAGAATTAAAAACCAAGCACTCAAGACTGGGTGCAGTGGGCACCTGCCTGTAATCCCAGCAGCTCGGGAGGCTGAGGCAGGAAGATTGCGGGTTCAAAGCCAGTCTCAGCAACAGTGGGGCACCAAGCAACTGAAACCTTGTTTCTAAAAAAATACAAAATAGGGCTGGGGTTGTGGCTCAGTGGTCGAGTGCCCGAGTTCAATTCCAAATACCAAAAAAAAAAAAAAAAAAAAAAAAAAAAAAAAAAAAAAAAAAAAAAAAAAAAAACCCACCAGTACCAACAAAAACAAACAAACAAAAAACCACTCAAAAACAGCCATCTTCATTGCCTTCCCTTGGCAGTTTTTAAAGCTTCTGGATTTTCCCATCCTACTCCTTCAGTGACTGTATTCTATGCATAGAAGAGAAAGGACTTGTTTTAGTAGGAATACACAGAATTGGTGTGAACATGCTTTATATACAACCAGAGATATGAAAAATTGTGCTCTATACGTGTACTAAATTATAATGGGGCTGGGATTGTGGCTCAGCGGTAGAGCACTCGCCTAGCACGGGCGGGACCCGGGTTCAATCCTCAGCACCTCATAAAAATATAGACATTGTGTTGTGTCCATCTACACCTAAAAAATAAATGTAAAAAAAAAGAATTATAATGCATTCCGTTTTCATTTATTTAAAAAAAAAAGTGTAGAGGACTGGGAAACAAAATTAAGTCACGTTTGCTAATTCAGTCAAGCTGTTCATATTAGACCTTGTATTACAAAGAAATGTTACCTATTCAACCCTGTTATTTTAGGTCACTGTATAATTACTTGGTAATTCTCCAGTACTACCATAGAATACTATCTGGTTTCCTCAGTTTGCTTATCCCAGGAGAGCACCATAGCCTGAGAGCCACAATGTCTATCAGAACTTCTTGGCTAAGTGCCGCAGTCTGGCTGGGCACAATTCAGGAGCCCCTTTGGCTGTGGCTCTCAACATCTCCCCCTCTCAACAACAAGCATGTGGCTTAGGGACCATGCCTGCCTTAGGTTGTCCAATACTACATATGGTCCTTGGTGCTGATAACGCCAAGGTCGCGGGTTCGATTCCCCGTATGGGCCACCAAATGCCGCAGTCTGGCTGGGCACAATTCAGGAGCCACTTGTCAAAAGAAAGGAACTTTATTTTTAGAACACACACAAACCACACAGCTCCTCAGGAAAAACCTTCAGAGCCCAACTGCCACCACAGGCTTCCCACAAGCCTCTCAACCTCCCCCACTCCTCCTGCTCTTGAGGCCGATTGGCTGGGTCGCATGGGTGGAGCCAACAAAAGTCCCCCAATGAGCATCTCCGTGGTCTGAAAGGGCGGAGAAACAACCCAATGACCATCACCGCAGAGGAGCCAATCAGTTGTCAGCTAGAAGTGTGTGAGCCAATCATCAGCTGGCAGCTGGAAGTTTGCTGGGGCCCCTTTGGCTGTGGCTCTCAACAGCTAAGTGAGCAGATTTCTTACTCTTCCTAAGCACTCTAAACTGAACTATATTCCTAGCCCCCTAAAATAGAATAGTTAGCACAGGTACCTAACCCATATTATTAAGACCTATTACTTGACTGAAACTTTCTAGAATTAGGACTCCAGGGATTGTCTGTTATCTTTTGCAGTGCTGTAATTTTTTTTCCCCCCAATCCAAGGATTTATCTGAACATTGAGCATTCATTTACTATGAAAGATTGGACTCTATGAACTTGTGAAATTTTTTTCCTTTTTTTAAAAAATATTTATTAGTTGTTGATGGATTATTTATTTATGTTTATGTGGTGCTGAGAATCGAACCCAGTTCCTCACACATGGCAGGCAAGCACTCTATCACTGAGCCACAATCCCAACCCAACAAAGTGATTTTTAAAATTTTTAAATCATTAACAATCAGGATCAACATATCTAGAAACATTACTTATCATCAACATAAGAATTTAAAAGCAAATAAACTGGAGCTTGTACTTAAAAAGAAAGTGGTAATGTCCATTGCCAGGAGTAGAAAAGACTCAAAGGGACGGCTACACTTAGCTACTTCTGAGGATATACTAGATAACTTTTAAATATAAGCTACAGTTCAGCAGCTTTTAAAATTTCATGTTTATTCATATTTTTCAAAATATATGTACATAAAAAAAGGAAGATTTACAACAGGAAAGATTGCCTTACATGCAACACAAATTCCAATGAACGCATGATGGGATCACACATGATTTTGATCTATTTCCAGCCAATCTTCTCAAGTCCATTTCCCAGCCATACTTAAGCTGCAGAAGGGATCCCAGGAGACAATGCAAGTGGAATGAATATAAAACAAACACCTTTTGCTTCTGGCCAGCTCTCAAAGGGCCAGGAGATATACATCAAAAAGTTTAAGACAATTAAAATGTCAAGTGCCACAGGGAAGATAAATGATAACCAGAAATTGGTATTTCTCAAGTAGAAAGCTAGTGCTATTTAACACAACTTCACAACACTAAAACAAATACAAATAAAAAAGGGTTAGGTAGTAGGGCTTCATTTGTTTTTTTTTTTTCTTTTTTTTTCTTTTTTAATATCTCAAAAAGGAAGCCACTTGCTTGATATCAAAAGTGCTATGGAAAGAAAGGAGGGGGAAAAATATCCACAGATGAATCTGGAATCTAGTTTATTTTAGCAAATTGTATGCTTTTCCACTTAACATTTCTACATTAGCAATGCTGTAATTCTCCAACGTTTCCTTATAAAAAAAGGCAAACAGGAAGTGACAACTCATGCTCCAAATATTCAAAAATATATTTTAACATTTGATCAAGAAGATTTTATATATTTTGATTTTTGGTAACACAGGTGACACCAGAAATTAAATTCAATATATTTCTATAATTCTCCTTCAGTCAAAAAGCAAGTGGTACAGAGAACTTGTGCTTGCTGTTAAGAGAATACAATGCTCTCTGGGTCAGTGGAAAATATCTAGAGGTTTGATCAATGTGAGAAATGACCCAAAGAGGTGGTACATTTTCAAAATCTAATGAGCTCATACTCTTGGGCTTATTTCCAAAGCTAAGTTGTCTCTGTGTTTACAGTTGGAGATAAAGGGTTAGTGGAGTGATTTTTACAAATAAGATTAAGTGTTATAGCCATAGCTGATGTCTCCAGGGAGGAGGCTTCACAATGAAGTCAGTGCTACACTGTCTCCTTTTTACTTCCAGCACCTGACCAGCATCCTGTTCTTGATGCTTTCTACAAATATAAAAATCTTTGCAACTGTTTAGATAAAACTGGAAGGAGGAAAAGTAACAATAGAAGTTGGGGTAGGGGAAGCAAAAAGGACAAGTATAGATTATATAGTTTAGGCAAATTCAGGATTATTGCAGAAATTAAAATGACTGAGGGAAGGGGCAGGCACCAAAAACAGCACCTAAAGCTAACAATGCCTAAATTGGTTTATTTATGTTCCCTCCCCACAATAGTTCATACTGGACAAAAAAAGTGTAATTTTATAAGCATCAAAACTGAAACAAATGCACACTGACCTTATAAAATAAGATTCTTAATTTCATCATGATACCCATTTTTCCTATAAAATTTACTTTTTTGCTTTGAAAGACTTCTTCATGGTGGATTTATTACCCTTGCTAGGCAATTTCACTTCCTTTCTTGAATTGGCTGCAGGCTTCTTTGAGGAGTTACCACTAGGTTTCTTGATGACTGAGGGTGAGGGTCTGGCTTTCTTGGCAGGAGTTTTGGCCTTAGGAGGAGCTTTCTTGGGAAGTGGCCTAGCTTTTCCCCGCTGGGCAGCTGGAACTTTAGGTGTAGGCTTGGACCCTCTCTGCTTCATGGATGCAGCCTTCCCTGGGGACTTGGCTGGGGTTTTCTTCTGCAACCTGTGATAACAAAGAGTAAAGGCAGTCAGTACATGAGATTCACTTTTCCAGGACAACCAGGTGCTCTGCCTAAAGAAATACAGAAAACATCCAAGTCACCTATGTTAAGAATAGGAATGTGGCTTAATTTTTCACTACAGACTCTACTAAAATTGAGTAAAATTCAACCAATTCATGGAAATCTACACATAACTTCATGACATTTTCCTACAAAAATATAGAACTATTTTTCTTTGAATAACCATTCTATGATTATGTATAGGTTTGATCAAAGAGCACATTACATGTTCACGTTGCTTTAAATTCAGAGTCCCTGAATTTTCAAGATAAATTCAGAATCTGAAAAGGATCCTGATGGGTTAAAACACTTCTCTGCCTTCAGTCCCTCCATTAGTACTATCTCAGCTCTAGGAAACCTACTATCCTGATATAGCAAGGGTTTTTCACAGATCCATACCTTCTCTTAGGAGGTGGCTCTTCATCCTCAGAGTCTTCTTCTGATGACTCATCTTCATCTTCATCCTCATCTTTAGAATCATCTGGCTCTTTCTTTGGAAACAGAACTCCTGGGCTAAGGGGCCAGGGGGTAAAATAGAAGTCCCATAGTTGTCAGGAAAAATAATGTGAACCTGGATGCTCTTCCCTGGACATTCCCCACTTCTGTCCATGTTTGCTCAGTAATGTCAAGTTAAATTACAAATATAAGATTACAGCTAGGAGCAAGAAGCACACACCTATAATCCCAGCTACTAAGGAGGCTCTGGCATGAGGAACAAGTTCAAGATCAGCCTGGGGAAAGTAGTGAGACCCTGTCTTAAAATGAAAAAGGGGTGGGGAATGTTGTTCAGTTATAACAGTATTTGTGCAACATGCATGGGGCCCTGGGTTCAACCCCTATTACCACACACACACACAAAAATCAGATTACAACTAAACATTTTAAACACATACATTCAAGACAGAACTTCAAAGACCCAGCCCATATATTATTCCCTACCTCCCAGCATTTAATAAAATTGATCCTTACTCATTTATTTTGTAAGCAATTATTAAACTCCTGAGTGGTCTAGTACCATATGAGCTACAATTGCATAGCAGTGAACGGTCTGCAGAGTAGTGTGTACCTTTTGCCTTTACACTAATGGTAAAAGACTTCAAAGTCTAAGTCTCTCCAAAGGGCTAAAGAAATTCAACAAGGATCCTCTCTGTTTTGCCCTCAATGGTAAAAATATTGATCCCTTTGATTAATACATCTTTAAATTGGAATAAAAGACTTTTTTTAATATTTATTTTTTAGTTTATAGGTGGACATGTATTTTTATGTGGTGCTGGGAATTGAATCCAGTACCTCACGCATGGTAGCCGAGCTCTCTACCTCTGAGCCACAACCCCAACCCAAGACTTTTTTTTTAATATTTATTTTTTAGTTGTACACAACATCTTTATTTTGTTTATTTATTTTATGTGGTGCTGAGGATCGAACCCAGGGCCTCACACGTGCAAGGCGAGCGCTCTACCGCTAAGCCACAACCCCAGCCCCTGGAATATAAGACTTCATTGCTTAAAATTCAAATAATATGCATTCAACCAAGCAACATTTATATTTGTACACAAAGAGGAATTAAGAAAGTTACACTTGGGCTGGGGATGTGGCTCAAGTGGTAGCGCGCTCGCCTGGCATGTGTGCGGCCCGGATTCGATCCTCAGCACCACATACCAACAAAGATGTTGTGTCCGCCGAGAACTAAAATATAAATATTAAAAATTCTCTCTCTCTCTCTCTCTCCTCTCTCACTCTCTCTTTAAAAAAAAAAATTCTCTCTCTTAAAAAAAAAAAAAAGTTACACTTGACTGTTGCTAAACTAGGATCTTAGTGGTACCTACCAGGGTACTTTGTTTATTTATTTATTTATTTTATTTTATTGGTTGTTCAAAACATTACAAAGATTGCAGAATCACATCGGTTACACATCCACATTTTTACATAATGCCATATTGGTAACTGTTGTATTCTGCTACCTTTCCTATCCTCTACTATCCCCCCTTCCCTCCCCTCCCATCTTCTCTCTCTACCCCATCTACTGTAATTCATTTCTCTCCTTATTTTTTTTCCCCATTCCCCTCACAACCTCTTATATGTAGTTTTATATATCATTGAGGGTCTCCTTCCATTTCCATGCAATTTCCCTTTTCTCTCCCTTTCCCTCCCACCTCATGTTTCTGTTTAATGTTAATCTTTTCCTCCTGCTCTTCCTCCCTGTTCTGTTCTTAGTTGCTCTCATTGTATCAAAGAAGACATTTCTGCCAGGGTACTTTGGAAATGAAAGCATAAGGTAGGAAGTGGTTAAGCACCCCTGGGTTCAATGAAAGAAAGAAGGAAAGAAAGAAAGAAAGGAAGGAAGGAAGAAAGAAGAAAGAAAGCAAGCAAGAAAGCCAGCCAGCCTAAGACTTGGGAGGCTGAGGAAGGAAGATCCTAAGTTTGAAGCCAGCCTGGGCAACTTAGCAAGATCCTGTCTCAAAAAGAATAAGGGTAGGGGTGGCATGGTGGCTCAGTGGTAGAGTGCTTGCCTAGCATAAATGAGACACTGGGTTCAATTCTCAGCACTACATATAAATAAATAAAAGGTCCACTGACAACTTAAAAAAAAAAAAAAAAAAAGGGGGAAAGTGACAACTTATGCTCCAAAAAATGGGGCAGGGTGGCACAGGGTGGCCCTTAATCCCAGCATCTTGGGAGGATGAGACAGGAAGATCTCAAGTTCAAAGCCAGCCCCAACAACTCAGTGAGACCCTATTTGTAAATAAAACACAAAAGAGGTCTGGGGATATGGCTCAGTGGTTGAGTGCCCCTGAGTTCAATCCCTAATCCCTCCCCCAAAAGGGGGGCTAAGGGGTGCAGCTCAGTCATATAGCACCCATGGGTTTGATCCCTAGTGCTACAAAAGAGTGGGGGACAAGGGAAACATCTGAGGATCTCAAAGAATCTGATGCATGATTAATAATAATATAATAATTACTAATAAACTCTAGAAAGGTAGTCAAAACTTGTCTGAGAACTATTCTACTCCAAAATGATACTGCTATAGGTCTTATTTTCAAATGTTTCCAGTTCAATGTATTCAATTTAACAACAACTAGAATCTGATTAAATTCACAATGACCAATGCTTCAAAGTAAGAGCCAAGTGCTCACCTGGGGTAATATGGAAAACAGAGTTGGAACGTGCCACTGAATCCTTTACCAGAGATCTGCTCCATCCACCCATTCTTTTCACATTTCTGTAGAGTTTTCTTCAGCAAATGCACTGAACAAAAATTCAGGAATAAAGAAAGTTATGTATTTGTTCATATTTGGTAATTCAATACATACAGTAATTGACATGCATTAAGTGACTCCTTCGTGATCAAAGGTATTAAATTAGTTCACCAAACACTTACTTAGTGCCCCCAAATTTGGTAAAAGTTAAATTATCGCCGGGCATGGTGGTGCATGCCTGTAATCCCAGTGGCTCAGGAGGCTAAGGCAGGAGGATCACAAGTTCAAAGCCAACCTCAGCAAAAAGCAAGGCACTAAGCAAATCAGTGAGACCCTGTCTCTAAATAAAATCAAAATAGGGCTGGAGATGTGGCTCAGTGGTTGAGTGCCCCAATTGCTGACCCCCCAAATGTTAAATTACAATGAAAAGAGACATTGGAGACCACTGAGCCAAATTCCTCATTTCACAGCTTAGACTGGTTAAGTAATTTCTTTTTTTTTTTAAATATTTATTTTTTAGTTGTAGTTGGACATAATACCTTTATTTTATTTTATTTATTTTTATATGGTGCTGAGAATTGAACTCAGGGTCTCACATGTGTGAGGCAAGGTCTCTGCCGCTGAGCCACTACCCCAGCCCTGGTTAGGTAACTTCTAACACATAAATGGTTAAGAGCAGACCTAACACAAAATATTTCATTATTTTTATTCATTCAAACATCTATTATATACCCATAGGTATCAATAATCATCTAGGAGAATTATCTGTAAAGATCAACAGAACAAAGTCCTCACAAGTCTAAAAACAGTAACAAAATAATATTGTAGATGCTGAAGGCCTCATTAATTCTCATCTTTTATACAAAGACATATCAAAAACATATCATGAAGCTAGGTAAGGGGGCACACGCCTATAGTCCCAGTGACTTGGGAGGGTGGGGCAGGAGGACCTCAAGTTCAAGGGCTGTTTAATCAATTTAGCAATACCCTGTCTGAAAATTAAAAAAATAAAAAGGGCTGGGGAATGTAGTTCAGTGGGTAGAGCACTCTTTAGGCTTAATCCCCAGTACTGCAAAGTAAAACAAACATTGCAATTCAATGTACAAAAAACAGCTGCAAAAATCAGTGAAACTGAAAAGGTTAATAGTTAAAAGTCATCTTTTCTTAGCACAGTTGGCCAAAAGGGTAAATCACAAACAAAATATATATTTTAAATACAGTAAGGAAAAGATAAAAATACCAATTTATAAAGTAGGTAAGAAAACAATCAGAAAGCATTACTTCATTATGTTGAAGAAATACATACTGCATATGTTAATGTCATGACTTCAAAATTACCTTCTTACTTAAGTAGTAGTCTGTTTTGCATTTTCTGTTACTTGATTCCCATATTCCTCACCTTACATCCTTGTGTCTATTCTAATAGCTCACTACGAAGTTATCACATCTCACACTGGATATTTATGAAAGATCTCATAAACTAAGGTATCTAATCTCAAATCACCACCTCCTGAGGCATACAGTTAATTTATTTTTATTTTTTAAAGATGTTGATGGATCTTTATTTTATTCATTTATTTATATGTGCTAAGAATCAAACCCAGTACCTCACACATGCCAGGCAAGCACTCTACCACTGAGCTACCACCCCAGCCTGGCAAATATACTTTATTGAAACAAAATACTTTGTTATAGAGCTTAAGTCAGTAATAAATATTCTAAGCAGTTAAGAATTCCACTGGGGGCTGGGGATGTGGCTCAAGCGGTAGCGTGCTCGCCTGGCATGCGTGCGGCCCGGGTTCGATTCTCAGCACCACATACCAACAAAGATGTTGTGTCCACCGAGAACTAAAAAATAAATATTAAAAATTCTCTCTCTCTCCCTCTCTCACTCTATCTTTAAAAAAAAAAAAAAAAAAAAAAAAAAAGAATTCCACTGGCTTCGTTTTAAGGTTAAAATACATTTTGTGGTAAACAAAAGCAGGCAAACAGAAGTGGGCAAAAATATAATTGAGGTGTTTTGAATGTAAAGATGTATCTAAATTACAATAATAAAAAAAAAATATCCCAGAAACCTTTATAGTAAAGTAAAATCAACTTCCGATCAGCCTCTTGAAATAAGGATACACCTTGATGATTTGTTTTTCTTTTCATAAATGATAAATTTGTAAAGCTACTCCTTGTTGGTTTTTCTGTCAATAGTTAATGCTTTGACACATCTCTCTTTTGGTTCCTTCATCCCCCAAGAAAACTGCCCTGATCCCAGTTAAATTCAACTCTGACTCTTACTTTGATAGTTAGAATTGGTCCCTGGGTGGTTCTCCAGGACATACTTCTTCAGAGCAGTAGTGGAGCAGGTCTTCGGCTCATTCATGGCAGCAATGGCAGACAAGATTGCATATTCCATCAGGCTTCCACCAAGTAGGGGTTTCTCCCCTGATTTCTTCAGCTGTTTTCCAAGGAGGAAGAGAAAAGCATCAAGACAACACTCTCCCAAAGCAGGTCAAGACAAGACTCCTCTGCACCAGGTGGGTCGGAGTTCCTGCATCAGCACAGATATGTTTTACAATAAATTGTCAGGTTAGGGACTTTCTCTTCCCATTTACCAGGTATTCAATCTAACTGAGGAGTCCATACCCCTCTTATGGATATTTTCTCCTTCTATCTACCCCTCCATCCCCCACCCTAAAACAGTAACAGCCAACCTAACCCAGAGATATCTACAATTCTGTCCCAATAAGTAGGTTAATTTGCTTTCCCCACAGAAAATACTTCCTTTTATTGGATCTGAAAAATGGAGTAATTATAATAAACAGCCTTTTTAATCCTATAAGGAAAAAAAAACAAAAGGAAAAATTTGATAAATATTTAGGGTATCATAAATAGAAAATTACATAGCCTTTTTCAAGGCTAAAAAACCGAGGAATGAGATTAGCACCAATAAGCAAAACAGGCAAAGAAGAAAATGAAGAATGCTCCATAATACTGGTTCTTAAAGAGTGGTCCCGAAACCCCTAGAGGTTCCTGAGAACTTTTCAGGACCGTTAACTATTTTCATGTGATGGGCCTGTTTTACTGTGTTGACATGTGCACTGCTGGTCAATAAAACTGCTGTCATCGTACCACAAATCAACGTGGAGACAGAAAAATGTACAAGTAGTTATTGTCATCTTCATTGCTACATATTTATGGTTTATAGGGGGGAAAAAAGGTCTGATTTCATTTAGGAATGCCCTTTATGAAGTAGTTACAATTATTTTATTTAAATAACCATGCGAGTGCACCTCTTTTAATATTTTACAGGATGGAAGGGGAAGAATAAGTAAAGCACATCTGCTGCATATGGGGCTATGACAGTGGCTGTAAAGTACCTGTGTGAGTGAGTTGTTAGCTGAACCAGCCACATTTTTATGGAATACCCTTTTTATTTGAAGGAACTGAGATAGGTTGTTCAAACTTTAGGGTAGGGAAGTCATAATCTTGAAAATGAATTAAGTAAGCCTGTCACTTTAACTAACAGTATTTTGTTGCCAATGTAAAAGTCAACCTTTCAATAGAAAATCTGAATTGTGGAAAACCTGCATCTCTCACTGTGAGCTTGCTATCTTCCAAATACTTAAGTACTGTTCATAAGTGTTGATAATTGATTTTTGTTGTTATTCCATGAAATGTCAACATCTAAAAAATCTGCATAATCCAGCGAACCATTATTTTCCAAATGACCGATGCACTGTTACATTATTATACTTGGTTAAAAGATCCATTGAAGGGCTGGAGTTGTGGTTCAGTGGTAGAGTGCTTGCCTACTAAGTGTGAAGAACTGGGTTTGATTCTCAGCACCACATATAAATAAATGAATAAAATAAAGGTCCATCAACATCTAAAGTAATAATAATAATGATGATAATAATAATAAAATAATAATAAAAAGATCCATTCAAACATCCAGACAGACCAGTGTATTTTATAGAAGAAAATACATAAAGGTCATGGAAACTAATCTTTAAGGCATTACCACAAAAATCAATGTAACAGACCCTATTAACAGAATAAAGAACACAAACTGCATAATCATCTCAAATGTCAAAGAAAAAGCATTTGCCAAATACAACGTCCATTCACAATAGATTTCCCAATTAACTAGAACAGAATTTTCTTAACTGATCAAGGAATCTTAAGAAAAACCTAATGCTAACATAATGGTGAAAGACTAAATGCTTTCTAAAGGAACAGGCAAGGGTGTCTACTCTCACACTTCTATTCAACATAGCACTGGACATTTCTAAGAATCAGACATGCAAAAGAAAAAGTCATCAAGATTAGTGTGACCATGTTACTGTGACTGACTATATTTTCTGAAGGTGGCCACAACATTCTCTTTCACTCCATTTGCTTTTCAGCAATGCATCCTTGTTACCAGTTCCCCACATCAGAGGCTGGAAAGTATTCCTATACCCTCTTGAATCTGGGCAAATGCTTGTGAATCTTTATACGGTATAAGTGATACTGTGCTACTTCCAAGGGAAGCTCTTTCCTGGCCTTGCAGTTTCTACCTCTTTCCTTTTGGGAGCCAATCATCACAGGAAAAAAGTTGTGATCCTGCAACCACCCTTCTGGTGAGGAGCCCAAATCACATGGAGAGATTCAGAGGATCAGACACCATGGGAAAAGAGGGAGAGACAAAAATCAAGAAACATCAAGATGCCAGACGTCTGAGTGAAGAAGTCATCTTTCAAATGAACCCTCCAGTCTAGATGTCCTTGTTGCCCTCCTGAACCTTTCTTGAATTCCAGATGCACAAATAATTAAATGAAATAAATGAAAGGTATTTTGCAATGCAAAAAAGAAAGGACATCAACATTGGAAAGGAAAAAGTAAAATGATCTCTGCAGACAACATTATCCCATATGTAGGAATCTACCAAAATAAACAAAATCCTATTATAATGAGTAAATCAGTTCATCAAGGTCAGGATACAAGATATTTAGATAAGCCAACTATATTTCTATAGGCTAGCAAGAATAACTTGAAAATTAAATCAAGAAAACCCTTTCATACCTTACAGCTCCGAAATACTCAGGAATAAATTTAACAAAATAAATTCAAGATTATGGACTGAAAACTATAAAATGCTGCTGAGAGAAATCACAAAAATGAAGAGACCTTTGGGATTCATGGATTAAAAAACTAGACAAAAGGGTGGGGATGTGGCTCAAGCGGTAGCGTGCTTGCCTGGCATGCGAGTGGTGCTGGGTTCGAACCTCAACCACCACATAAACATAAAATAGATATTGTGTCCACCTAAAAAACAAACAAAAAACAACTAGACAAAAAGTAAAGATAACAATTCTTCCTAAAGTGATCTATAGATTCAATACAATTCCCACCAAAATCTCAGCTGGCTCCCCGCCACACACACACACCAGAAGTCAAACATTGTTAAAAAAGAGAATTTATAATTCCAAATTCCAAAATTCACTCTAAAGCTATAGTCATCAAGACAGTGGTTACAACATTACAGATTTGCAGGGCTGGGGATGTGGCTCAGTGGTAGAATGCTTGCCTAGCATGTGTGAGGCCCTGGGTTCCACTTACCAGCACTGGAAAAAAAAAGAAAAAAAGAAAGAAAAAAAAATAGTTCTGTTCAACAGAACAGAACTGAAAAGTTCAGAAATAAACCCTTGTATTTATGGTCAATTGATTTGTGATAAGGTGTCAAGGCAATTCAACAAGGAAAGGAACAATCTTTTTCAATGTTGCTGTGACCTTAAATTAGGTAACAGATATTAAAGATCAAAAGCACAAACAATTTTAAAATTTTATATATAATGCCGGGCGTGGTGGTGCATGCCTGTAATCCCAGTGATTCAGGAGGCTGAGACTGGAGAATCACCGAGTACAAAGCCAGCCTCAGCAACAATGAAGTGCTAAGTAACTCAGTGAAACCCTGACTCAAAATAAAATACAAAATAGGGGTGGAGATGTGGCTCAGTGGTCAAGAACCCCTGAGTTCAAACTCTGGTAGCGAAAAAAAAAAATTGATAAATGAAACTTCATCAAAATTAAACACTTTTATGCTCTCAAAGATACTATCAATAAAGTCACAGAAAAAAATACTTCCAAGTCATATCTAATAAGAGACTTATCTAGATGAAGAACTCTTGGGCAGGTGCAATGCGCAAGCCTATAATCTTAGCAGCTCAGGGCTCAGGGAACTGGGCAGAAGGATCGCGAGTTCAAAGCCAGCCTCAACAAAAAGTGAGGCACTAAGCAATTCAGTGAGACTCTGTCTCTAAATAAAAAACAAAAAATAGGGCTGGGGATGTGGCTCAGTGGTTGAGTGCCCCTGAGTTTAATTCCCCATACCAAAAAAAAAAAAAAAAAAAATAGGGCTGGGGATGTGGATCATTGGTCGAGCACCCCTGAGTTCAATCCTGGGTACCCCCCCCCCAAAAAAAAGAACTCTTATAACAAATAACCTTGTTTTTAAAATGGACAAAAAGATCTGAATAGACATTCATCAAAGAAACTAACAGCCTATAAGTGCTCATCATCAATAATCACTAGGGAAATGATAATCAAAATTGTAATCAAATACCATTTCATATCTACTAGTATGGCTAATAATAAAAAGAATAAGAGCAGATGTTGACAAGAGAATACAGATAAACTTATACACTGCTGATGGGAATATAAGATGGTGCAAAATGCCAGTTTTTCTTTAATTTTTATTGTTGGTTGTTCAAAACATTACATAGTTCTTGACATATCATATTTCACACTTTGATTCAAGTGGGTTATGAACTCCCATTTTTACCCTGTATACAGATTGCAGAATCACATGGGTTACACATCCACTGTTTTACATATTGCCATACTAGTGTCTGTTGTATTCTGCTGCCTTTCCTATCCTCTACTATCCCCCCCTCCCCTCCCCTCCCCTCCCATCTTCTCTCTCTACCCCATCTACTGTAATTCATTTTCCCCCCTTGGTTTTTTTTTTCCCTTTCCCCTCACTTCCTCTTGTATGTAATTTTGTATAACCATGAGGGTCTCCTTCCATTTCCATGCAATTTCCCTTCTCTCTCCCTTTCCCTCCCACCTCTCGTCCCTCAAAATGCCAGTTTCTTAAAACACAAATTCACCCTGTAGCCCAGCAAGTCTATTCCTAGACATATATCCCAGGAAAATGAAAACACATCTGCAGCTGAAGCCCCAGCATTTGGGAGCATGAAGCAGGAGCATTTCAAGTTTGAGGCCAGTCTCAGCAACTCATCAAGACCCTGCCTCAAAATAAAAAAATTAAAAAGGCTGGGGATATAGCTCAGTGGTAAAGTGCCCCTGTGTTCAATTCCCAATACTGACAAAAAAAAGAGAGAAAGTGTTATGTATTTACAAAGACTTGGACATAAATGTTCACAGGCAGAATTCACAATTTAAGTAAAAAGTAGAAATAATCCAAATATCCATCACCTCATGAACAGATAATACAAATGCTAGAGCCACAATGGAGCACTACTTGCTAATAAAAAACTGTAGACAGGGACTGGGGATGTGGCTAGGCACTTGCTTGGGCATGTGTGAGGCACTGGGTTCGATTCATAAATAAATAAGTAAATAAATAAAAGTATTGTGCCCGCCTACAGCTAAAAAATAAATAAAAAGTGCAGGTGCGTGTTACAATATGTAAAACTGAAAGAAGCTAGATACAAAAGGCCATGCAATGAATGGTTTCACGTCTTTATGAAATGTGCAGAATCTATAGAGAAAGAAGATCACCAGGATGCCTGAGGCTAGGCGTGGCAATGTTAAGCGACTACAAATGAGCACAAGGGATCTTTTTTGGGCACTGGAAATGTCCCAAATTCAATGGTGTCAGTAATTCATAAATTGATTAAAATTCACTGAATTATAAATTTTAACTTGAGTATGTATTAGGGTATATAGTAAATTATACCTCAATAAAGATTGAAAACAACCAACCTACCATTTGTAGACTTTTGGTAGGATCAAAGAACAATCAATATCCACAACTTTCTGCAAGTTCTCTTACTATACTCCACCTTTTTCTAACTGTATTTCTATGTGAGGCTAGACATTCTTCATAGACTCCAAATACATTGGAACAGATACCAGTTATCAATTAAAGCTAGATATTAAGGACATTTGCAAAAAATACAAAAAGTGCTTTTCTCTTCATTAAAAAAAGTTTGAGGGAAAATAATTATTTTCCATGAAAAATGTAATTTTTAAAAATTTTCTTACAGTACTAGGAATTAAACTTTGGGGTGCTCTACCACTGAGCTACAATTTGTCCTTTTTGAGACTGGGTCTCATTAAGTTGCAGAGACTGGACTCCAACTTGTGATCCTCCTGCCTCAGTCTCCTAATTCACTGGGATTACAAGCATGAGTCACTACAGCAAGTTACCCATTATTTTTAAATGAATTAGTAAGTATTTTAAAACTTCCTCAATTTTAATTTCTAATACAGTAAATACTGCTATTGGTATAACCCACATCAACAAAAACTCTAGCTGGGTGCAATGACGCATGCTTATAATCCCAGCATATTGGGAAGCTGAGGCAGGAGGATCAAAAGTTCAAGACCAGCCTCAGCAACTTAGTGAGGCTCTAAGTTATTTCATGAAACATTGCCTCAAAATTTTAAAAAATAAAAAGGGGAGAGAATGGGCTGGGATTGTAATTCAGTGGTAAAGCACTTGCCTTGCAAGTGTGAGGCCCTGGATTTGATCCTTAGCACCACATAAAAAATAAATAAATAAAGATACTGTGCCCATCTACAACTAAAAAATACACACAAACAAACAAATAAACAAATAAATAAATAAGGGCTGGGGATGTAGCTTAATGATAAAACACCCCTGGTTTCAATCTCCAGTACCAAAAAACAAAATAACTCTTTGGGTTTCTCAATACATTTTTAGATTATAAAGAGGATCCGAAACCCAAATCTTTGGCTTCTAACCTGGAATGTCCCCGAAGCACCTTTGCCAGTTATTTGTTCTAACTGTCCTCTCTCTACTGCTCTCTGCAGAGCATTCTTCAACAGCTGAGGCCTGCAGGAAAAAACAAAAACAAAACAAAATATAGTAATAAATACATCAATGAAAGAAAAATTTAAAGATCAAGGGTTATTTCCTAATCTAAAGTTCTGACTCTGCTGGCATCCTTTGTTTTTTTCCAATCAAAGAAGCAAAGTTATTACCTATACATAAAGAACCAGGTATCATACAAAGAACAAATTTTCAAACTGCTAGGGCACCCCCAAAACTCATCATTTATTACCATTAGTCTACAACAGTGACATGCTTTAACAATTAAGCAAAGGATGGATCTCTCTCTCTCTCTCTTTTTTTTTTGAAATGGGGTCTTATTGTGTTGCCTGGGCTGAAGAGAGGTTTTGGTTGACCATATCTATAAAATGCAATATGTAGACCACGTTTGACTAAAAACTTGGCAGCACAAGTGTAAAAGGTCACATTGGAGACAATTGGGTCATGTGAACTTGGACTGGTATTAGATTTTAGGCAATTATTAGTTTTGTTAGGAATGATATTAGTATGATAGTTCTTTATTTTTGCATGTATTCTGAAAATGTTCAAAATTGAATGTTTATAAAGTAGAAAAGGCTTTTTCTACCATCTGACAACACAATGAGAAGGCACTCACCTACAACTTGGAATAATAATAAAGCAGTCAAGACAGGTCTGTGGTGATGGCCTTTGAGTAAAAACCTGATGTAAAGCAATTATTAATTAAATAAATAATAATAATAAAAGAGTAGACTGAAGGGGGCCTTGGGAAAAAAAAACAGCAAAGTAGATTAAGAAGGGAAAACCTTTCAGGCAAAGGAAACAGCAAATGTAGTCTATGAGGCCAGTAAAAGACAAAAGAGCAGTAATTGAGGTCAGAGATGGAATGGACATGTAATGTCTTATGGGCTGTTTTAAAGACTCTTGCTTTTTTATTATTATTACTAATTTTGTGTGATGTGAATAACCTCTCCCAACAACATGTGCATTATGGTGCTACATATTTGATAATGATTCTTTGATGTTAGGAAGGGATTTTAAAAATACTGAGGTTAAACTGGGTTTCTTTCTTTGATTTTCATATTTTAAATAAAGCCACAGTCATTTATACAAGAGAAAAGCATCTGTCCCTAGGCAAATCTTTTGAGAATAGAGATCAAAGTAAACTGCATAGGTTTTTACATCATTTCTGTATGTATCTGATATATAGATCAATATCTGCACAAATTTAATCTTTTATTTTCTGGTAACTTATGATCATTAAAAAGTGTTTGAAACTTTCTCATGAAATGTATATAATGGTATGAAAAATTCCTTTGGAGAAATGTGTGTTCCTTTCATTTTAACCAAATTGCAAATTTTCAGCATGGATGTGAAAAGCATTAAAATTTTAATTTTGTGTACAAGACCAAATAATTCACTAAATTTGCCCCCTTTTTACACAAAATAAAATGTTAGAATTAAAAAACGACAACTCTTTCTTTAACTATGAGGGGGCTGGGAAGCCAATGGGGGGTTTGAGTTAGAAAGGTGACATGATCGTACATTTTAAAGTCTCACTTTGGCTGGGGATGTTAAGAATAGACTGAAGGGGGTGGGCTGAGGTTGTGGCTCAGCAGTAGAGTGCTCGCCTAGCACATGCAAGGCCCTGGTTTCGATCCTTAACACCACAGAAAAATAGATAAAATTAAAGGTATTTTAAAAAACAAAGAATAGACTGAAGGGGCCCTTGGAAAAAATAGCAGGAGGTTATGTGTTCTAATACAGAGAGGAGATGGTATTAGCCTGGGAGAGATTCATGTTGAAGGTGATGAGAAGTAGTCTGTTCAACAATACTTTATTTTTGGTATCAAGGATTTAATCAAGGGCTCTTAACCACTGAGCCTCATCCCCAGCCCTTTTTTAAGACAGGGTCTAGCTAAGTTGCTTAGAGCTTAAGTTGTTGGGATTATAGGTGTGTGCCACCATGCCCAGCTTTAATGATATCTTTTAAAGACAAAGCCAAATAATTGCTTACAGATGACATAGAAAAAGAGAAGAGATCAGCACAAAGTTTCTACAACTGGAAAGATGCTGCTGCTATTAACTAAAGTAAGATGATGTGGAAGAATGCAGGGCTTGTTTTGCTGGAGTTGGGGAGGATAATCAAGAGTTCAGTTTTGGATACTTAAGTTAAACATCCTGGTGGTGATGTTGAACAGTATCTATACATCTGAATATGGAGTTAAAAGGGAGGTGTGGATTATATTTAACACATTTGTGAATTAATGTGTGTGTACAGGTAGTATTTGAAGGTTTGCAAATGGAAACAATTACTGGTGAGTATGTACAGAAAAGACCAGAGGCCTAAGGTGTAATAAGGGGGTTATTTATATTAAAGGGTCAATGAAATCCTTAAAAGGTTGAAAAGAGGAGTAGTAAGGCTTCAGTAAGACACCAAGAAGGGCCTGGGTTCGATCCTTAGCACCACATAAAGATAAATAAATAAAGGTATTGTGTCCATCTACAACTAAAAAATATTTAAAAAAAAAAAAAAAGACATCAAGAAGGTGTCATACCCTGGAGGGCAAGTGAAGAAATGTTTTAAGCAGTGAGGAATCAAGTATGTTAAATGCTGGTGAGAGGGCAGCAACTTAAGGCTAAGAAATTTGCAATGTGGAAGAGACTATGACGCCAAGAGCAAAGAGTAGTAAAACATGGGGATGAAGTGTGACAAAAGTATGCTTATATGCTCAGTGAGGTGGCGCATGCTTTGTAATTCCAGAAACTTGGGAGGCTGAGGCAGGAAGATCATAAGTACAAAGCCCGCATCAGTAACTTAGCAAGATCCCATCTCAAAAATAAAAAATAAAAAAGTTAGGAATAGGGGTTGGTGATTAAGTATCCCTGGGGTTTAATCCTCAGTATCCTAGTCCCCACTCAAAAAAATAAAAAAATTAAAAAAGTGGGTTTGAGAAAGTAGGAGGGGAGTAAATATAAATAGCATAGGCAATTTCTTTTTTCTTTTTTTTTGCAGTGCTAGGATAAAATTCAGGGATTGCCCATGCTGGGCAAGCACTGTACCCCTGAGCTACACCACAATTCATGATTTCTAAAATATATATGTATTTTTAGTTGTAGACGGACACAATATCTTTATTTATTTTACGTGGTGGTGAGGATCAAACCCAGTGCCTCACACATGCCAGGCAAACATTTTACTACAGAGCTGTAGCCCAGCCCAACAATTCATATTTTTGAAACATTTTAATTGTTCTTTTGTTTGGCCAAGGAAGTGGGGCTCCATTTTCAAAATGTATGACAGGACTCCACTGTGATCAGAGTAGAGAAAATCAATGATTTCACAGAAGAGGGAAAAAATGTATCAAAAGAAAAAGCTACCAATAAAAAAGTCATGGATTATGAGTACCTGTACAAATACGTAACAACAAATCCCATCATTATGTACAAGTATAATGCAAAAATAAAAAATGTGGAGAAAAAGATTATTAATGAAGGGCTGGGGTTGTAGCTCAGTTGTAAGAGCACTTGTTTAACTGTATGAGGCACCAGGCTTGATTCTCAGCACCCATATAAATAAATAAAGGTCCACTGACAACAAAAGTAAGTAAATAAATAAATAAATAAAAATACATCTATATAAATATGTATATATATCTCACCTCAAACTTAATAAAAGGGCTGGGGATGTCGCTCATTGGTTAGGCAACCATAGGTTCAATTCCTAGAATTAGCTATGGGGATGGGGGCAGGGGAGGTCATGGATAAAGGTCTTCAGGTTCACTGGCATCTTTGAGTAAACAAACCATTATTATCAGGCAAAGTTTGTTTCAATAGGATGATGCCAAAAAAATGTTTCAAAAGATTACAGACATGGAGTACGATCACACTGAGAGCAACACACATTCTTATGTAAATAGAGTAGAAACCTAGGAAAGGAAAAAAAAATGAAACAAAAAAATATTTATTACTGGGGGAGAATATGGTTTCCAGTCACTAAAAAATAGAGAATAAGGGAAATAAAAGTGAAATGTGTTTCCATCTTTAAATGCATTATACAATGCATTTCTGATCCACAGTTGTATCTGCCTAACCATATTTCATAGCATAAAGACGCATGAATGTCAAGTTATTAAAATCATATTTTCTGACCTTATGATGTCCTTTTCTTTTTCACTATTTCACTAACACTTATGTTGGGTAGTTTCAAGATCAAAAATGGATTTTTTGAAAACGTGGCTTCCGAACTGAAACCTCATTAACCCAAGTAACCCAAGTAAATACTGGACTAAAATGTATCAGAAGGATACACATTCAGTAAAATAACCTTCTGTAGAATGACTCTGAATTAAATAACCAGTCTTCCAAAGATCATCACAACAAAGATGTTCTACAAACACACTTAAAACTCACATTCTGAGAATCACAAATTTAAACAAATTAATGTCTGTATGAATCCACAACTGAGCAAATGTGATAATTTAAATGATCATTCCAGATGATAAAAATTATCAAAATTCTTTCAATGTTTTTAAAATGAAGATATGCTACTTGTGAATAGAGCTAAGTGTTAATTTATTTTTGCAAAATTGAGGATTGAACCCAGAAATGCTCTACCACTGAGCTACATCCCCAGCCGTATTTTATTTTGAGATAGGGTCTCATTAAGTTGTTGAGGATGATCTTGAATTTGTGGTCCTACTGCCACAGTCTCTCAAGTAGCAGGGATTACAGGTAGGATTACAGGTGTGAGTCACTGTGCCCAGGTTGGAGCTAAATTTTATTGAAGCCTGAATTCTCTCATGCTCTATAATAAATCTAAATGAAAAATGAGTATCTAAGAGTATATATGGGGACTAGGGTTGTGGCTCAGTGGCAGAGCACTCGCCTGTCACATGCGGGGGCATTAGGTTCGATCCTCAACACCACATAAAAATACAATAAAGGTATCATGTGCAAGTACAACTAAAACAAAATATTAAAGAAAAAAAGAGTATATACAGGAGTATATACCTGCTGACAGGTAAACAGTTACAGTCAGACCCCTGTATCCACAAGGTTCTGTAACAGGGAGGGGCTTCAACCAATAGCAGATCAGAAATACTTAGGGGTTTGGGGTTGTGGCTCAGTGGAAGAGTGCTTCGGCCTGGCATGTGTGAGGCACTGGGTTCAATCCTCAGAACCACATAAAAATAGTAAATAAATAACATTAAAAAATTAAAAAAGAAAAAAGTTCATAGCCTTAAAAAAAAAAAAAAAGAAATATTCAGGGGAAAAATGTGTCTTTGATTGTGTACAAACTGTTTCTTGCCATTATTTCCTAAACCATGCAGTATGAAAATGATTTACATAATGTTTACATTATATAAATAATCTAGGGGCTGGGATGTGGCTCAAGCGGTAGCGCGCTCGCCTGGCATGCGTGCGACCTGGGTTCGATCCTCAGCACCACATACCAACAAAGATGTTGTGTCCGCCGAGAACTGAAAAATAAATATTGAAAATTCTCTCTCTCTCTCTCTAAAAATAAATAAATAAATAAATAAATAATCTAGTGATGATTTAATGTATGCAGAAGGATACATGTGGCTATATGCAAATACTACACCATTTACTAAAAAACTTCTGAATTTGTAGAGCACAGTATCAAGGGGGGTCCTGAAACCAATTCCCCATAAATACGGAAGGACACCTATATTCTATCAGGATCTTATAAAAGAATATGTGGCTGGGTGCGGTAGCGCATGCCTGTAATCCCAGCAGCTCAGAAGGCTATTTCACAGGAGGATTGCCAGTTCAAAGCTTGCCTCAGCAACGCAACGAGCCCCTGTCTCTAAATAAAATATTTTTAAAAAGGGCTGGGGATGAGGCTTAGAGGTTCAATGTCCCTGGGTTCAATCCCTTTACCAAAAAAAAAAAAAAAAAAAAAAAAATGTGGCTTAAGTTTCAAAAAACTATATAAGGTGATATGGAAAAGAAAACAAATGGGAGGGGGACCCTAAAAAAAAAAAAAAAAAAAAAAAAAAAAACAACTGCAAAGCTCAGCTAAAAGTAATCCATCCTTCCTGAAATTGATTTCTATACATGTATGAGTTTGTCAGGATGAATCCCACTATGTATAACATAGCTCTAATAATTAAAAAAAATATATATTAAAAAGCATTCCTTCCTGAATATTTAATTTGTCTCCTTTCTCATGAAATCATGATTTAAATCAATGGCTAATACCTGATGTCCACTCTAAGCTTAGGATAATACTGAGAAACATATTTCCTGATGAGACTGTAGGAAGCTTCTTTAGGTTCACAGAGGCGAGTAAAGGCCAGTGGGAGGACATCCTCCAGTTTTACTTGTGGTTCTGGATCTACCACAGAGCTCCTCTTCTGAAATGCAATAACAAAAATTATGATCATTACAGAATATAAAGCTTTCAGAGTTCATATACTTCTATATACAACGCAAGGGCTTTCCTCAGTAGACTGCCAATTCAACTAGCAAATAGAAAATAATCACTTTTTTCCCACATTCAAGTAAATCATACCACACTGGAGTTAAATTCACTTGTGTGCCATTTCTTCCCAATAAAAACTTTATATTGAGAGTTAAAAGTGGGAATAATATATTTAAAGATCTTAATTCATTATCAGCCTTCAATAACAAAGGGTGAAGTGTAGTGGCAGAAAGCACACAAAAGTTTATTTTCAAAGTGTTAGTTTTATTTAAAAAAAAAAAAAAGAAGGAGGCAAGAAAAACATTCAGAGTTGTGAAAAAGATACAGGGGAATTTTCATGATTCTAAGTATTGACATAGATGCAATATTAGGCATTTCCCTTTATTATTGCAGAAATATTTTACATAAGTGAAATTATTATGTCTTGGGGGAGTGTTAGTATTTACAAAGAAAAGAAAATTGGCTTTGAATATAGTTTTTAGATCTACTATTGGGCAAAAATATACTTTCATACCTCCTCTACTTTAAAAAAAAAAAAAAACTCATGAAAGGTTATATAATTCATACAACTGCCCATAATTCAATGTAAGGCATTTAAGACCATGGGCTTAACTGGGCTAGAGTGTTTGGATTTGCACCCTGGTTATTCTACTTACTAGCTAGGCAATTACTCATCATCTTTCTCGGTCTTAGTAGTCTTGGTAGAAAAAACAACACATAGTAAACACTTCATATAGGCTGCTATTTTTAGGAGTAGTAATAGTATTTCAGTGGTCAAACTCTGATACTGACTTACTTTTGCGTTTCTAGATTTCTGAGGCATTTTTCTTGCTTTTTGGACCACAACAAAACTTCCAGATGCACCTTTTCCTTTTACCTGAAGTAAAATAATTTTTATTTTAAATTATTCTAATATTTGTAACTTTATACTAGAATAAGAGAATTATAAAGCATGATGCAAGAAGTGTTATTTTGCTCTTCAGAGACAAAAGAACAATAGAAGAGGAGTCAAAAGACTTGGGATGAAATCTTAGCTATGGTACCATCTAGTTATTCAAAATTGGACAATCTACTCAAACCTCTGAACTTTTGTTTCCACAAATACAAAACTGGGGAAGAACGCTATTGTGAAACTGGGTTAAATAATCTACTATCAGCTTTTATAAAACAAAACATAAAATTTATCCCATGAAAGGAAGAAACAAAAATCTCTTAGGGTAATTAAAAAAAAAAAAAAAAAAAGAAATGAGAAAACCCCTCGCTGTCTTGGAAGAAAACAGCTCCTTGGCAAGTTTAGGCCCCCATTGGTCTCAGGCTGCAATGCTTCACCATGGTTTACTAATTGCAGATTATTCCTTATGCAAAAGGTTAATAATCTGATAAATACTGCACAGGATTGTATGTTTAAGTCTTATCACATATTACAAAGCACTTACTTTCATACAACTTTAAAGCTGATTCACAATAATCAAAAATCGTACAGACCTTAACTCCACTGTGCCAGCAATTTTACATATTTTGAGAAAGCCAGACTCTAAGTGCCACACAGCAAGATATGTTCTCTTCACTGGGTGGCACATGCCTATAAGCCCAGCATCTCAGGAGGCTGAGACAAGAGGATCCTGAGTTTAAAGCCAACTCAGCAACTTAGCGAGGCCCTAAGTAACTCAGCAAGACTCTGTCTTGAAATGAAATACAAAAAAAGGCTGGGAATGTGGCTCAGTGGTTAAGCAATCCTGAGTTCAATCCTCGGTACACTGATGAACCCATAAGCACCTGACACACAGGAGACACTCAATATGTCATGGCTATGATTCTAAGCAATTCTTAATAACTGTGCAAGATAACATAGACTATACTTGGAATCAGTATTGGTTCTAGAACTGGTCTCAATTAACTCAGGTTTCCCTGGTTCTTCTAACAGTCTTTGATAGTTTTAAGTATTAACCAATTAAGATGAACCTATTTACAAAACTAATTTATAAATAAAAAGTCTAATCAAATAAATTAGGTTTCAAAGCTAACAAACCCAAGATAAGAGCAACTGTCCTCTTTGCTACTGCAATAACAGGCTTCCTTAACCTACTTCACATTTTCATTGCTATGTGATTTCTACCATGAGCAGTCTCCAAAATAATCCAACTAAGTAAGGAAAATAAAAATTATACTACCTTATTTCTTCTGCTCTTCAGAAGGATAGTTAATTATAAAAGCAACTGGCAATGTGTTTTTCAAGCCTAATCCTAAATACTAAAATTAGGTTAAGCTTAAGTATTAACATCATGCAACTTATTTTTAACACAAAAGAACATAAAGATCCTAAATGATACTAAATATGAACAACATAGCATAGCTGATACACAAGATATTTTTTTAAATTTTTTTTAATTAGATATATATGACAGCAAAATGCATTTTGATTCATAGTACACACAACATATTCTTATTCCTTTTGTTTATTTGATAACAGGAATCAAACCCAGAGATTCATAGATGCTAGGTGTACTCTGCCACTAAGCCACACCCCCAACCCAAATATTCTTATTTCCGACAATACCTGTTTGATGACTCCTCTATTCAATTCTCTTTTTAGGGCTTGTTTAAGGAGGTAGCCCCTTCTCTCCAGCTCCAGAGAAGGATACTTATGGATAATATATTTTCGAATAGCAACCACTGATGCACCACTCTTCTGGAAGCATGCCTAGAAAACAGATTTATGAAACCACATACATTACTTTAAACTAGTTATTTTTATTAGAGAACTTGACACATACTTTCAAAATAAGTTATTCTGGAAGTGAACTTGATAACAGATGGTAAGTAAGGTAGGGAAGAATGAACAGATATCATAATGGCTGTGGAGAAATACATAATTATCACATATTTTTGCAACAATTTTAACTTGTTCAGAAACACATGAACAACAGTCTGTATATTAATAAATACTCTACTTTAATTGTGTTTTGTATTGAGAAGATAGATCTTTAGTATTAAAATGAGGAAAGTTGGTGATGCACGCCTGTAATCCCAGCAGCTCCGGAGGCTAAGGCAGGAGGATTGCGAGTTCAGAGCCAGCCTCAGCAATTTGGTAAGGGGCTAAGCAACCCAGATCCTGTCTCTAATATAATACAAAAATAGGCCTAGGGATGTGGTTCAGTGGTTGAGTGCCCGAGTTCAATCCCTGGTAACGCGCCCCCTCCCCGGCAAAATGAATAAAGTCAAATATTTTTATTACTTATAGGAAAACATGTCTTAGCAATTTTTAGGAATGAGTTTTGGCACATCAGAACCAATATACCTTTGCAGGCATTCTATGAATGTCAACAGAAAAAAGCACACAAAAAAACCCACAACCCCAGCCTTAACCTAATGCTCTTAATTTTTTGTTTTAAAATTTTAGTCCCTTCTTCTTTTTTTAAATATTTTGTTTATTTAGTTGTAGTTGGACACAATACCTTTATTTTATTTTTATGTGGTGCTGAGGATTGAACCCAGGGCTTCGCACATGCTAGGCAAGCCCTCTAACCCGCGAACCACAATCCCAGCCCTAGTCCCCTTCTTCATGCTTGAAATAACTGCTCCTTCAAACCCAGGCTGAGTGGTCATGAAATAAAATTCCTGAGGAGAGGCTACACAAAGAATAAAGACCTTACTACAATCAAGCTATCTAAACCAAGGAAGCTCCTCCCTCTTTTTCTGTAAGACAGGATCTCTCTATGTTGCCCAGGGTGGCCTCAAACTCAGTCCTGGGCTTGAGTGATCCTCCTGCTTCAGCCTCTGGAGTAGGTGCAAGTACAGGATAACACAACTGTCTGGCTTCAAGAAAGTTTTCTTGGGCTGGGGATGTGGCTCAAGTGGTAGCACGCTTGCCTGGCATGCGTGCGGCCCGGGTTCGATCCTCAGCACCACATACAAACAAAGAAGTTGTGTCCATCGAAAACTAAAAAAAAAAAAAAAAAAAAACATTAAAAAATCCTCTCTCTCTCTTAAAAAAAAAAAAAAAAAAAAAAAGCAATGACTGTTGCGTCTTATTAAAAAAAAAAAAGTTAGTTTTCCTAAGGAGGTGAGAGCCTAAAAAAACCTTAAGGAAAGAAGAAAGAGGTCTGAGGATCTCCCTTCTCAGTTCATTCTCAGATGACAACCTGACTGCTCCTTCCTATGTAAACCACCCTTGGTTAAAATGATCTGAATCCCTCTTTCCCCAATCCTTACCCAGACTCCAGCAACATGGTCACTGAAATGAGGTTTTGTTTTTAACTTCTCTTATGGAGGAGTTAAAAAATGGTCTGTTTTTAACTCCTCTTATGGTTTGATCATGTGAAATAATACAAAATTATACAGATTTACACAATACAGCATCAGATAAGAAAATATCATTAAAATATTAAAAGTAAGCTAAAGAAAAGCAATGAGTTATAGGCAAAGTCATAAGCTAGGTAAGGAGGATAATTCTGCAATATTTTGTAATGTTTAGGTAATGAAACAAAATGTAGGCTTGTAAGAGGGTGTCTTAGTTCAGATGTGAAAGATAACTGCTATGAATATCTGACTTGCAATATGTATTTTTAATAATGTTAGGCTGGGGATGTGGATCAGTGGTAGAGCACTTTGCCTAACATGCACAGAGCCTTGGGTTTGAGCCCCAGTAACTCACACACATAAACAGAATTATTTCCTTAGTTACAATCAGATTTTATGAGGGAAAGGACCTGACCTATGTCTATGCTGTATCATTAGCAGAGTTGCTTGATTCAGAGAAGATAATCCTTACATGTTTGTTGAATGAATTAACATTTTCAGCCATCAAATAAAAACTCTACTTAATCTGAGTAAAAAAAAAACTTCTAAAGTTTAAAATTACTTGTTACAATAAATATGAATTTTTAAAAAGAACATCACTCACCAAATGAGATTATACTAAAAAACTTGATCTTCTACATGGCTTTTTAATTATTCCTTTAGGAAGCAAAACAATGTATGGATAGAGTACGCCATTTTCAAATAAGCAAAAGATGCAACAGGATAAATCCAAGATAATTGTTTTAAATAAAAACTTGCCTTAATGGCCTCAGTCAGAATTGCATCCATCTTGGGGCGTGGGGAGGAAGCCATCGGTGTTTGTTTCTGGGCCCTGGCTAGCTGGCTAGCAGAAAGGGTAGCCCAGGAAGGTATTGTTTTTTTCACTTTCTTCTCCTTTTCTTTAGACTGATCTTTCTCACTTTAAAACAAAACAACAACAACAAAAAAATGTTATTATGCAAGACAAGCTCTTCATAAAGATACAGTTGGCACTTTGCATCTGTGGGTTTAACATTTTTGAGTTCTGTACCCAAGGACTGAAAATATTTGAAAAAAAAATCCCATCTGTACTGAACATATACAAATATTTTCCTTGTCATTATTCCCTAAACAATACAGAACAGTGGTTTACAAAACTTTTACATTGTATTATGTATTATAAATAATCTTAGAGATGATTTCAAGTATATAGAAGGAGGTACCTAAATTACATGCAAGTACTATGTTATTTTCATTAAGGGACATGAACATTTCAGGATTTTGGTTTCTGTAGAATCCCTGAAAACAATCCTCCTTGGATGGACAACCATAAGGTCAGAAAAGGGAAAAGACTAGAGAAGTATAAAAAGAAATGTTTTCACTTTTTTATGCACCAAGTTAATATGTACAATAAGGAAAAATTTACAAAATATTACTTTTTTAATAACACTGGGTGCTATAAATGAACTAAAAAGATGTTTTCTCTTAGGTGCAAAAGAGGAATCCAATAAGTTATCACTGGTATAAAGGACCAGTACATTAAAATACATATATACACACATATATATATATATATATATATATATATAAATTTAAAAATGTATACTAGTTACCACTACAATACATACATATCATATGACAGAAAGAACACAAACTCAGAAGGCAGAAAACTAGGTTGGAGTTTTAGCTAGAACACTCTGTAGAATTAGCTATATGATCTTAGCAAGTGATGGCTAAGTCACCTCAGCTATGAAATAGTAAGACATTCAAGGTATTGTAAGAATTAGAGATTATGTTTATCAAAACAATTTGAGGCAAGTGCATTATGTAAATTTTATTCTAAATAATAACAGTATTTCATTCACGTTTAAAAATAAGGATAGCTACTTATAAACACTGAAAACAGAATAAAGAATTCCCTCAGGATTATACCACACCTAGAAAGTACAGTTATTGCTATTTTATTTAAAAAGTAATCTCTAACCATCCTGGCCACCTACTGAAAGAATAATACCAGTTATCCTGCAAAAAAACGAAAACAATAATAAAATTAAAAAACAATTGCTACTATTTCCTATAGATACAAATCATCAATTGCAAATTTTGCTTTCAAATGTTTAACATCACCGCCAATTGAAAATGTCATTAACTGTGACTGGGCAAAGGGGAAGAAGGGAAGGAAAGGGGGACTGGGGGCAGGAAAGATACATGTATGACAGCACACATGGTACAATGCTACATCATCGTGTACAACCTCACCTGCAACCAGAGAAATGAAAAGTTGTACTGCAATTATGTACAATGAATCAAAACACATTCTGCTGTCATATATACCTAATTAGAATAAATAAATAAAAAGAAAATGTCTCCAAGCATACAGTTTTAGGTCACTCTAGCAAGGTTTGACAGATGTTTACTATAATAGAAGCACAGGAAACAATACACTCCTGGCAGTGAAGTAGGAATTAAACAATTAAATACCTTCCAGGTCAGATTTTTACACCTATGTTTCATTTTTTATTGAGATTTTGACAATGCTTAAAGTATCAGAAATTCCCACAGTGAATTCTAAAAATAAAAACACCACAAAGCCAAAAGTAAAGACAGCTGGATTACTATATATGGAGTACTATATACTCTAATAAGCCATATAACTACATAATAAAACTATTTCAAATAATTCTAAAAAGTAAGTCCCAAAAGCAAACACCTAGCAAAAACCAATGTTGTAATACTTCTGATCAGCAGTCCTTTTATGTAATCTCCAATTGTAAGTAAAAATAACGTGTACTCCTTACTCCTTTTTGGTTTCCTCAGAAGACTTGTTTTCTTCCTTCTCTTCATTCTCAGGTTCCCCTTTGGGTTGTTCTGTCTCACTAGATGTAGCAGGTGGAGTTTCATTCTCTTGTTCTTCTACAGTGGAGACAGATTCCTCTGAACTTACATCTGGTTCTAAAAAAAAAAAATCAGATACATTGGAGTTAAGGCAATAAAAGAATAAATTAAACAGACCAGCCAAATGTTCCAGTTAGCAGATGAATTCTAAAATACGAAGAAATAATTCTGAGTAGAATTTTCTTTTTCTCCCACCACCACAGTGCTGAGGACTGAACCTAGGGCCTCACCTTTACCACTGAGCTACACCTCCAGCCCTCTCTCATTCTGTCAATAGGACTATCTGTTCAAGTATTTATTCAGACAATTATGTAAGAAAAGGCCAGGAAATTACACAAATACCTAAATCTTTTGATTATTCTGCAATATCAATGATACCCATAATTAAGAAACTTAGTCTTTTTTAATTTAACAGGCAAATCTTAGAGAATTGAAAATATGTCTTTTCCAGGTGGAATGAGGAGAACGAGTAGAAATACAAAGGGCTGGGGACAATGAGATCTGTTGTTTGTGTCTGTTCTTCACAGCATGTTTCTTTCAGCAGCTACCATAAAACAGAACTGCAGGCACGCTTATGCAGGGACTTCAAAGAACTCAAGTGGCAAAAATCAGGCAAAGAATAAAAGTATATGCTTGAAGAGTTTGAGCATTTAAATTATGTGAACTAATTACCAGAATAATGATGAAAACTATTTGTGGCCTTCACATTAAGAGAAGAATACCATTTCTTTCTTATAACCAAACTGCAAAATCATAATTGTAAAAGAATTCAGTTTCTCAACAAATTAAAATTCTAAACCACAAATTTCAGACTAGTTAGTTATTAACTGCAATTCCTGTCCCAGGCTTCCATAGACTAATCTAGTCCAAACTCTTCACTTATGGGGCTTGGGCAAAACTGAAGATTTTTAGGTTAAGATACAACTAGATTCAAGTTCAGTCTTTTTTAAAAATTGCAAATAAAAAGCTTAATTTCGGAAACTGAATCCATCATTTATAAATACACCAAAGCATACTCCACTTGGATTTAGATGAAGCATAGGTACAGTATTTCACAAAACAACAACTTCCTAAGAGGTCATGACAGATTAGCAATTTTGTTTCATCCACAATATCAAGTTCACTCTTTAGAACTTTCCAGCTCAATAATCTTAGGGCAACTTCTTTAACATCTCTGAGTCTCAGTATCTTTACCTCACAGTTATGAGGATTTTGTAAATGCTTCAGGGTGAATCATTAGGTCAAGACTTGTACTGAGTGAATGATTCTTGTCCTACTTTGGTCTACAATGTTCCCACAACTCTTTCCTATATATCTAGGATCACAAAATATAAGGGTAGACCTTCATTATAACAATGGTATCACAGGAGATACAGGTCATAACTGTATTTAAGATCTCCACAAGAAGATGTACTATTTTTTGACATTATCTCGAACTGCCCCCTCACCTCAACAATTTAACCTAATTGGTGCACAGGTAAGAACTTTCTATAAGTTAAGCGTGTTTCTTTACATATTGCCTTATTCTAAAAAAGATGAAATGCTAAGGACTATTTACTGGGTTTTCCTGAAATAGTTTAATTTTACATTATTTTCTGTACGTATGAGACTCTGAATTCAATCCCCAGCACCAAAACAAAACAAAACGAGGCATATCTCTTTTGGGTTTCATTTTTATTGTACTTTGTGGATAATACTGTTATTGTTTTTAATAAACTGAAGCTTTATAGCAGCCCTAAACTGAGTAAATCTACTGATGTCATTTCTTCCAGCATCATATGCTTTTAAACTTTAAAAAAAAGTATTATATCTGTTACAGTGATCTGTGATCTTTGATGCTACTACTGTAATCATTTTGCCTGTCACAAAACATGTACATAAAAGACAGTCAATTTAACTGATAAATGTGTTCTAACTACTCTCCTGAAACAATTGTTTCTGTCTTTCTCTCCCTGCTCAGGGCTCCCTATTTCTGGAGACACAATGTTGAAATTAGGTACTCAATATCCCTATAATAACCACTAAGTGTTCGAGTGAAAAGAAGTGCATATCTCTCCTTTTAAGACAAAACCAAGAAATGATTAAGCTTACTAGGTATGCATATTGCCAGCTCAAAGAGACCAAAAGCTAAGACTTCCATGACAAACAGTAGCCAAGTTTTTTAGCCCTGGGTTCGATCCTTAGCACCACATAAAAGTAAATGAATGCAAAGGAAAAATTCTTGAAGGAAATTAAAATTGCTATCCCAGTGAACACATGCATGCTAAGAAAGCAAAACAGCCTCCTTGCTCACAGATCAAGGAGTAATTTCAACCTTCAAGTCTTATTATTTAAGAAATACATTTTGTAAGGCCACAGCTGCCATGGATAATGATTTCTCTGATGGATCTGGGTGGAGTAAATTGAAAAACTTCTGGAAAAGATTCACCATTTTAAATGCCAGTAAAAACATCTGTGATTCATGGGAGGAAGTAAAAATATCAACAGTTTGAGAGAAGTTGATTTCAACCCTCATGGATGACGTTGCAGGGTTCAAAATATCAGTGGAAGAAGTAACTACAGAAGTGGTAGAAACAACAGAGAACTAAAATCACAAAGGGAGTCTAAAGATGTGAAAACTTATGAAAAAAATTGAATGGATGAGGAATGGCTTCTTGAGGTATTACTATCTATTCCAGGTGAAAATGCTGCAAATTTGTTAAAATGACAACAAAAGATTTAGAATGTTACATTAACTTAATTGACAGGGCTGGGGTTGTGGCTCAGTGGTAGAGTGCTCACCTAGTATGCATGAGGCACTGGGTTCCTCAGCACCACATAAATATAAAATAAAGATATTGTGTCCACCTAAAACTAAAAAACAAATATTAAATAAATATTTTTTAAAAATCTTAATTGATAAAACATCAGGGTTTGAGAGGACTGACCCCTATTTTGAAAGAAGCTCTATTCAAAATGAAAATGCTGCTAGACGCAGTGGCACACGCCTGTAATCCCAGTGGCTTGGGAGGCTGAGGGAGGAGGATGGTGAGTTCAAAGGCAGCCTCAGCAACTTAGCGAGACCCTAAGCAACTTGGCAAAACCCTGTCTCTAAGTAAAATATTTTTTTAAAAAAGGGCTTGGGGTGGGGGCTGGAGTTGTGGCTCAGAGGTAGAATACTTGCCTGGCATGTGTGATGCCCTGGGTTCAATCCTCAGCCCAGCATATAAATAGATAAATAAAACAAAAAAGATCAAATGACAGGGCTGGGGATGTGGCTCAAGCAGTAATGCACTCGTCTGGCATGTGCGGGGCACTGGGTTCGATCCTCAGCACCACATAAAAATAAAATAAAGAGGTTGTGTCCACCGAAAACCGAAAAATAAATATTAAAAAATTCTCTCTCTCTTAAATTAAAAAATGCTGGGAAGCTGGGGCAGGAGGATCGCAAGCCAGCCTCAGCAAAAATGAGGCACTAAGCAACTCAGTGAGACCCTGTCTCTAAGTAAAAATTCAAAATAGGGCCGCGGAGGTGGCTTGGTTGTTGAGTGGCCCTGAGTTCAATCCTCGGTACCCCTCCCCCCACAAAAAAAGAAAAAGGTGTTGGGGGTGCTGGGGATATGGCTCAGTGGTTAACTGCCCAGTGGGGATGGGGTGGAAGGAGGTTGGTGATATAGCTCAGTTGGTAGAGTGCTTGCCTCACATGCACCAGGCCCTGGGTTCAATCCCCAGCACCACAAAAAATAAGTAAATATGTAAAAAATAGATAAATAAATAAAATGCTATCAGCACTGAATGCTACAGAGAAACTTTTCTCTGAAAGAAAATCAATTAATTAATTTGGCAACTCTCACTGTTATCTTATTATAAGAAATTGCCATATCTACTCCAAACTTCAGCAACCACCAGTCAGTGGTCAACAACACTTCACTCTCCAGTAGCAAAAAAAGATTACAAGTCCCTGAACATTCACATGATTGTAAGCATTCTGAGCAGTACTATTTTATTTAAAAATACTTAATAGATTATTGGACATAATTCTGACACACACTTAATAGAATACAGCATAGTATAAATGTAATTTTTATATGTACTAGGAACTCCCCAAAATTGTATGACTTGTTTTATCATGTTCACTATATGGAGGTCGTCATGAACTAAACTGCAACACCTCTGAGGTATGCTTATAATTGTTTAAGAATTACTGCTTAATGGGCTGGGTTTGTGGCTCAGCAGTAGAGTGCTTGCCTAGCACGTGCAAGGCCCTGGTTCGATCTTCAGCACCACATAAAAATAAATAAATAAAATAAAGGTATTGTATCCAACTAATTTATAAAATTTAAAATGAGTAATCTGTAATTATTTCTATTTAACAAAAAAGTTGACAGAGAAAAAATTTAACAAATATAGAACTTAGGAAGTAACAATTATTTTACATATTTTTAGCTGACTCTTCTAATATCTTACATATCTAAATCCTCTACCATGGATCCTGAAAACTGATATTACTAGTGATTTAGTAGCTTATCCTAGAGCTAGGCAGATAACCAATCCTGAACTCATGTGCACCCATTACTTTCTTAATGTTCCAATTCCCATATTACCTAACTGTATTAGACCAGGTTGCCCAAATTACTTCTGCTATACTGTGCTCCTGAAGATTCTGAGACAAAATCCAGGCTCTTACTTTCCTTAAGGCCTTATGATTTCTGGATAAATTTTTCTCTTATCCCTATTGTATCAAGGGATAAATGCAATAATGATGCATATCTTTTCTTTTTTAACCTGGGCTGATCAGTAAATATATATTTCTAACAGTCTGACAAGAGAAGCACAGTGTGCTCATCTCTGGTAAACTAGAGATAAAAGGAGAAAGGAAAAAAAAAAAGGAAAAGAATAAGCAAAGAAAGAAGTCACAAGGACAAGGAAAAAAAAGAAAAAGGCAAAACAGTGGCTAACACCTACAACTCCAGCCACTTGGGAGGCTGAGGCAGGAGGATCGCCAAACCTGAAATCAGTTTCACCAACTCAGACCTTTCTCAAAATAAAAAAATAAATGGACTGGGATATAGCTCAATTGTGGAGCACCTCTAGATTCAATCCCTAGTACTGCAAAAACAAAGGCAGGGAAAAGAAGACGTGGTTAATGACGCCATAAAAGAACACTAGTACTCCAGGCTGATGGATTTACATTTCTCTCCATTCATTAGGCTCCCACCTCTGACTGGCCAATCTCTTCTCCACAAATACCAGTTAAACACAATGTTTTGATCATCCACTTACTTCCCTAAAGGCCTTATGATTTCTGGATAAATTTTTCTCTGTCCATCCTGAAAGCCCCAAGTCTTTCATGACTCCAAAGAGTCTTATCTCGATGACACTGCATATCCAGACTGCAGCTCTTTAACTGATCCTATTCTCCCTGTTTTTCTGTTTTTAATTCCAAGAACATCAGTTTCACCTTCCAAAAATCTTTAGAGACAAAAATCTTTAGGTAAAATCTTACCCACATGGTCTGGAAGTCACATACAAATAGCTACAGCATCCCTCTTTGAATGTTCCCCCAAAACATTTAAGCCACAAAAAAGAACAACTAAGTTCAAAGGGATTAATGGATTATTCCAATTTGGAGTAAAATTTTTTGTCTTTTTAGGTTGTACCACTGCTTTGTTTTACCTGGCTTTTCTTCCTCGCCTTCAGCAAGCTTGCTTTTGGGTGGAGTTTCCCGGGTAGAATTCACAGCTCGACGAATCGGCATGGTGCTATCTTCTACCTTCTAGGAAAAGAGATGGCCATAATCAAACATGTATAAAAATATTCTCTTTTCTTTCTCAAGGGGCCTAACTGGACGTCAAAAGATGTAGGATAATTCTTCAAGTCGACTCCAGGATCTGATGCAAATCATTACCAACCAAAGTTTTTTTGAAGTGACATGATTTTTAAGAAAAAGTCTTCAAAATATTTTATTTTAGACAGAACTTCAAATGTAAATAATTATATTGATTTGGAATACATTTTGAAGCTTGGAGGTTTTCTCAGGAATTTTAGGGAAAGGGGAAGATGAAAAGAACTTTTTTATCTATTGATCTTTTCAGATTCACAACCTAGTCTCCCCAAAATAGGAGAAGGAACATGTACCAAGAAGAACCCAGCAAGGCCTGAAGTCAGGGATTGATCCAAGAGTGAGCTTCAAGAATGCGTCAGCCCCTACCTCACCTAACTTGTCCGCGTGGATCAGCTGAGCTCCTACTATAAGTGGGAGTGCCTTAGGATGGACGAGTTCACCTTGAGACGCATCAGTCGCCATTTAAAATAATTTCTAGGCCCGAGTACAGGTTACACTCTGAAGCCTCTGCTGTTAACCACAAGGATTTTTCCTAACGGTTTCAGTGTGGTGAAGAGTCAACCTAAAGCACAGAAGAGACCTGGTGTGAAGATTAACAAAAACAAAACTAAACTAAAACATCTAAATTTATTATACATCCAAAGAGGGAGAAAAAACTATAAACTTATAGTTAAGTGACAGATGACTTAGTTATTATTAAAAAAGATAAAACCACAGTCAAAATATAGACTATGTAAAGCAGCAACTAAGACGAATGCATGAGCCACAGCAGCTGTTGCACCTTCTGCATGAATAAAGGCAACAAGGACAAGAAAGCTCATAAGGAAACTAACCCCATGCCTTCGTAATACCATCAGGCATTTAGAAAGAAAGAATAAGGAGGCGAAGAAATGGTTTATTCAAATGTGGAGTCAAAGATCAGTTAACTAAAGAGAAGGCTTTTGTTATTATTCTCAAGGGTCAGAAAAATTAACTGTATTCTTAACTCTATCTCCATTAAAGAAGTATTTTTTTTTTCTTTATTAAGCGAAAATACAAGGGCAAAAAATACCAAGCAACGTGACACTCTAAGACTCTTCTCTAAACCCAAAGAAGTAAATTTAGACTATGACCTAAGGATTTACAAAAGTATGCTTCTAAGACCTTATTTGATACATTTTTTAAATATTTATTTTTTAGTTCTTTATTTCTTATTTTTATGTGGTGTTGAGGATCGAACCCAGCACCCCGCACATACCAGGCGAGTGCGCTACCGCTTGAGCCACATCCCCAGCCCCTGATACGTTTTTTTAAAAAATATTTTTTTAGTTGTAGACAAAGTACCTTAATTTTATTATTTATTTATATGTGGTGCTGAGAAACGAACCCAGTGCCTCACATATGCTAGAAAAGCGCTCTACCACTGAGCCACAACCCCAGCCCTTGATACATTTTTTAATGTAAGCAAATGAGTACAGAAGAACATAATTATTCACAGATAAAATCTATATTGTCACCAAATTTATCTTATCATTAACACCTCCCCCTCCTCAAAAATCTCATCTGGGGACTTGATATTTTATAATAAAACTTCTCAATAAGAAAATGGTCATGTAATGTAGATCTCTGAGCTCATGAACCATTAACAAAAAGTTGAGGAATGATAAACTAGACATTCAACTTCTACTTTTAAGCACCAATCCTGTCTAGGAATTAAAGAACTTTCAACTTGTCAGGTAATAATTTCAAGCTAAGACAAACTAGGATAAAGTAAACAGATAAACAAACAAAAAAACCCAAATTCAGAACAGTTTCATGTTCATAGGGAAAATCTTTATGGGAACATAGAGAGCAATAATATATTTGCGATACTGATATAGTATCGGTATACTGATATAGTATACTGATATACTGTATCAACTGATATAGTTGATATAGTTGCAAGGAAGGGCAACTGAAAAAAACTGAAGAGAAATTAATGCATTAAAATTTACTATCAACAGTGAATTACGAATAGCCACAAATATTTAAAATTAACTGTTTCAAAAACTACATACAATGCTTATGTTGCAATTCACTTTACAAAATGCTCAAAATACAAACATGAAAATCATTGTTTTCTTCTTATCTGTGAAAAGAAGGCCAGGATGGCTTAAGGGCAGTATTCAGGTATGTGAAAATTAAAAATCTATTGAGATGATTTCAATACATAAACCTGCTTATTCACCCAACTAGCATTTTCATAATAATGTATTTTCCTTGATAATAACAATAAAACTAGGCAAATCTGATATTTTCATATGCAAACACTACAAATAACAATGGGGTTATCCTTGGTAAAGTGATACTGCTAATGAATTTTTCTTTCTTAACCTACAATAACACCAGCTGGGTAGAAAATGCTACCACAAAGTCAATAGCAACCTTCAGGAATCCCCATTCATTGATATTAAACACACACACACACACACACACTTTTTCTTTGTAAACAAAATACTGAAAAAAATGCAAAAACCTCTTCAAATTACTCAAAATTAAAACAAACAGCCAGATCAGGTGGAGTATAACAGGAATCCCAACTACTTGAGAGGCCGAGACAGGATGATTACAAGTTTGAGGCCAGCCTGGGCAACTTGGTAAGAATGTCTCAAAATCAAATTTAAGCTCTGGGATATAGCTCAGTGGTAGAGCACTTATCCAGCATGTGTAAGGCCCTGGGTTCAATCCCAGGTATCCCAAAAAAGTGAAAAAAAATTAAAACAAGTGTTAAAAAGGAATGGGGGGACACAGCAATGTGATAAACCAGATCCTGACAACCTCAAAATCACCCACTGACTCCACTAATCTCACCTTCTATTGCACTACCCATCACTCTACTTTCTTAACTCCAAAGACACAGATCTTCTTTTAGCCCTTGCAATGTGCTCGGCTCATTCCCCACTTCAGGGTATTTGTATTTACTTTTCTCCTTAAACAACTCTTTCTTGGACCTCTCAATGAGGTCTCTGCTCAATATTACTCCCTTACAAAGGCCTCTCATCTTTCTTATTCTTCAGGTTTCTTTAAAGCATTTAACACTACCTTAATATATATTTACTTGTTATTAAGTCTCTCCTAATGGAATATAAGCCCTAAAAGGACTAGGACTTTAATCCACTACTGTCTACAACAGCATCCAAAATACAATAAATGCTTCATAAATATTTATTAAAAAAAAAACACCTGATGGTACCTACTACTGTATTTAGCATATGTGAAGAACACTTAACCTAGTTATTTGGGATAAATATTAAGACATGTAGGGCTGGGGAGGTAGCTCAGTGGTAGAGCAACTGCCCTGAGTTTAATCCCCTACAAAACAAAACAAAAGCTGAGCTTGGTGACACAGGCCTGTAATCCCAGTGACTAGGGAGAGGCATAGGATCATAAATTCAAGGCCAGCCTCAGCAACTTAGTGAAACCTGTTTCAAAATAAAAATAAGGACTAGGAATGTAGTTCAGCAGTAAAGTTCCTTGTGTTCACACTAAAATAAAAATTTTAAATGAAAATAAAGTCCTAAATAAATGTTACCATAAAAAATAATAAAAATGTTTGCCTCAGCTCTGAACTCCCTTACTAATGTCATAGAATGCAAAAACTTCAGTCTGTAATACTTTCTATACAACAGATGAATTAATGATTATTTGATAAATTCACTGTTCATTACAAAAAGAATTATATGGATATAATTCTATATATAATATAATTAATATTGACTCTGCCTTAACCTCACCATGTACCTCATAACTAAACATTTTTTACAGCACTTCTGAATCATCAGACTTTCAAAAAAGCTGCCATGCTTGCTCCCTGGCAGGGATCTTATCTAATTGGTTCACTGTTGTATACTCAGTGCCCAAGAACATACCAGGCACAGAATATGCACTCAACAAATATTTGTAAAAGGCTGAATAACTGGGCTGGGGATGTTGTGTCCGCCGAGAACTAAAAAATAAATATTAAAAATTCTCTCTCTCTCCTCTCTCACTCTCTCTTTTTTTTTTTTTAAGAGAGAGTGATAGAGGGAGAGAGAGAGACAGAGAGAATTTTTCAATATTTATTTTTTAGTTATCGGTGGACACAACATCTTTGTTGGTATGTGGTGCTGAGGATCGAACCCGGGCCGCACGCATGCCAGACGAGCGCGCTACCGCTTGAGCCACATCCCCAGCCCTCTCACTCTCTCTTAAAACTAAAAAAAAAAAAAAAAAGGCTGAATAACTGAAACTTAAATATGCTTTTCACCTGAGTTCTTATGTATGCCCCAAACAAATAATCCATATTTACCTGTGGTTTATGTGGTTCTCACTTTTTTGTTTTGTTTTATGAGTTTAATGTTATATTAACAATACAAAGATTTGCTTTTGTCAAAGGAAATGCCTAAATTAAGTTGTAATGCAGGCAATAAAGAACTTGCAGAAATAAAAACTTCAAAATTTCAGTTGTATTCCCTCCATATTAAGGAAAAGCAAGCAGGGCATGTTGGCGCATGCCTGTAATCCCAACTGGAGAGCCAGGAGAACTGCGAGTTCAAAGCCAGCCTCAGCATTGGCAAGGTGCTTAGCAACTCAGACCCTGTTTCTAAATAAAATACAAAACAGGGCTGGGGATGTGACTCAGTGGCCGAGTGCCCCTGAGTTCAACCTCCAGTACCGCACCCCCCCAAAAAAAAAGAACCAAAGAAAAAGAAACAGAAAAACTTAAGGTATTTAGGTATTTTAACAATATGCATTTCAGGGAAAATACTATTGTTTCTTAATTTGCCAGAAAGTATATGTATTACTCTATGCAGTCTAACAACACTAATTATGTACTTCAAACTGTTCCCGATCCAAAATCTTTCACTACACTCAAATATAATGAGTCCTGTAAAATGTGAATCCCTGTACTTTGGCTGACAATTTTTTTCACTTTCATATTAAAGTAAATAAATATTTCATGTCTGTGAACCTTGGGCATAGATGCCAAAGACACTATGTGGTCCCTCCTCTCCAGATAATCAATCAAAATAGGGAGAGTTAAGAGTTTCATCTATGTATGAATTCTGTATACTTCGTCAACCAACTTCCAAGTAAACTTAATAAATAAAAACTCAAAAAACTCTTTAAAATGTCCCATCTACTTTGATACAAATTACACCTTTGAAAGGAGCAGTAAAATTCTTAAAAGCTAGTAGTTTTATGCCTATGCCAGATTAAACAAATCCAAAATACCTTCCAAAATAACACCAGTCACGTCTAACTTCACTATTAAGTCAAGACAATTGCTCAAAAGCTCCGGGTGCATTTCTAAGCCGTGTTTGTTAGTGGCCTCTAGCTTGTCAATGCAATGAAAAGTCAGGAAGTACAAGAACCAACCAAGGGAGAATTTATATGCGGAAGGGCTAGTACAGCCCACCAGTCCTCTCTGGCTGTGCAGGAGAGAATTTTCTGTCTCAAAAAGGTTAGGTGACTGTCCCAGGCCACAGAAGAGTGGTCAACTCAGATCCAGCGCTCTCACTTCACCACTCCTGCCTCCACCTCGTTACACACACTCAGACTGGCGACGCTATCTTTTGACAGCCTACGGAAGCACTGCTCTGATGGAAACCACACCGCCTAAGGTGCGGGGGCTCCAAGTTCTAGGTGAGGCATAGGGGAAAACGGAAGCGCAAGGCCGCCATAGCAGGGAAGTAGACAGCAGACAGCGCGCCCACGAAAAGCGGAGGGACGCGAACAAGAACAGCCAAGACAAAGAGGCGAGGCAGCGAGCGGCAGCGCTATAGGGCCACGGTGGCGGACACGCGACAGCTGGGAGAGAATCGGGCGAAGAGGGCAGGGGCGCTCGGGGCAGCGGAAGCCGACCGCCGAGGCTCGGAGCGGTGACAGCCGCGGGCTCCGCTCGGCAAGGACGTGGCGGTGCCCGTCCCGGCCACGCGAGAGGCAGCGGAGCGCGGGCCTCGCCTCCGCACACTCACCGCTGGGAGCTCCGTAATGGCGGCGGCGGCGAGGGCGGAGAACCCGGGGGGCGGGCCCGCCGCAGCCAGTCACCGCCGCCGGCATCTTTCGAACCGGCTCCGAAGACCGCTGAGGGAATGGGGTGAGGGGAGGGCGCGGCGGCCGACAGGCCTCGCGGCCTAGGAGCATGCGCGAGACGGTAGCCAATCCGGGCGCGGCTGCGCGCGCCCGCGCAGGCGCGCTGGGACGCAGGGGGGGGTGCCCGGCCAGGGAGACGCTGCCCCTCCTCCCCCAAGTCCAAACAAAACAAGGGCGGGAGCGCGCGCGCCGGAGGGCCCCGGAGGAGGCGTCCGCAAGAGGGGCAGGGGGCTAGGTCGCAGGGGGGAGGGGAGAGGGCGGAGCGGCCGCGAAAGGCAGACAAAAGGCGCCTCCTCCCGAGACCCGAGCGCCCCGCCCCCTCCACTTGGGGAGCGGCATCGGCGCCCCGGGCAGGCGGCCTCCGCCACTCGCCTTCGGGGCCCTGCGATCCCGCGCTCACTCCCCGCCCGCCTGTTCCGTCTTGCGTTACCTCTGCGCTCCCAGTTCCTGGCGCCCGCGTCCCGTACGGCCTCTCGGCGCCTCTCCCGCTACCGCTGGTCGCCTCCGCTGCCGCTGTCCTCCAGGCCCAGCCGCCGAGCTCTGCTGCCCCGCCCCCCTACTCGCGGCCCCGCGCGCGCGCCCCCGACCTGCCCCGCCCCCCCGCGCGCGCGGAAGGAGCGCGCGGGACGTGCGGCCCCAGCCGGGTGCGAGGGGGCGCGAGAGGGCGCTTGGCCATTGGGGCGCGGGCGGAGCGGCGCGTTGGTGCACGTGGTAGGGCTCCCGGGCGGCACTGGTTTCCCTGTTTATCCTTTCTCTGCTCCAGCTCAGACTGCGGACCTCCCTGGGTTTCCGCTAGGCGGTGCGTCTGCCTTTAGAGGAGCTGACACTTCCCACTTTTCACTTGGGACGCTGCCTTCAAAGACCGTGATGGATTTGGGAAAACAGTTGCAGAGAATACAGTGCCTCAGTTTTGTCCCAGAAAGTCTCAAGAAAGTATAGTGTAGTGACTTGGGACAATGGTCTGAAAAGTTGCTTTTCTCATCTATGAGACGGTCCCTAATCCGCGCACGTGGGCGTGGGGCTTTCCCTACCCAAAAAGGAAACCCAGCGATCCGAAGACAGGGAATGCCTTCGAATGGCATATTTATGTTGGTTTCAACATATTTTAGCAACTTAAATCCTAATTACTGTAATATAAAAAGGCATAAATCTTCAAAACCAGTTTGGGGGCTGGGGATGTGGCTCAAGCGGTAGCGCGCTCGCCTGGCATGCGTGCGGCCCGGGTTCGATCCTCAGCACCACATACCAACAAAGATGTTGTGTCCACCGAGAACTAAAAAAATAAATATTAAAAATTCTCTCTCTCTCTCTCTCTCTCTCTCTCCTCTCTCACTCTCTCTTTAAAAAAAAAAAAAAAAAAAACCAGTTTGGAAAGACTTCATGCTTAAAGATTTCATTTCCCCTGATGTATTTTGGGGGGACAGGGAGTGGCTGCAGGTAATGAATATAGGAAATAGTGAATTGGCATTCCCCAAGCGCACAGCAGTCTTTGAACACTCATATGCGTGCGCCAGTCTTTCTAAAGGTTTTTTATAAAACTAAACGCTAGCCAGGCTCCCCTGGCCCTGCCATGAGCATTATAACCTTCGTATCAGTTTCACAGCCATAGCCAATCACTACTCCATCAGTTCAAATTTAACCACCACCACCAAGGATTCTTTTCTAGGTGAAGATTGTCACTGATGTCCTGATGGCATTACTCATTCTCCCTTACTCCGTTGTCACACTAAAGTTGTTAAGAAGGTCTATGGAGCCAGGCGTGGTTGTGCACGCCTGTAATCCCAACGGTTTCGGAGGTTGAGGTTCAAAGCCAGCCTCAGCAATTTAGGGAGGCCCTAAGCCCTGTCTCAAAATTTTAAACAATTACAAAAAAGGGTTTGGGGATGTGGCTCAGCGGTTAAGTGCCCCTGGGTTAATCCCCAGTGCCGAAAAAATGTAAAAGGACTAAGCGTCACTTTGTGCAATTTCTTCATTCGTTCACATTCTTTTATTTATTCATTTATTTTTAGTTTTAGGTTGACACAATATCTTTATTTTATATTTATGTGGTGCTGAGGATCGATCCCAGTGCCTCATGCATACTAGGTGAGCACTCTACCACTGAGCCATAACATTCATTTTTAATGTTTCAGCCCTTTGCCTCCTTTTTTAAAGACGTATTCCATTTTTATGAATTCATATAATTGAAACGTCCTACATTTCTTCCTTTACTCTAAAATGTGTCAGCCTCATCTCATATAAGAAGTTGACTCAAAAGCAAACTGGTAATTTCTGCTCTTCCAGATTTTTGCTTAAAAATTAAAAAAAACAAACAAAAATAAAACTTGCTGTGTCGTTCACAATAGGTACATACCCAGAGGCTGGGGATGTAGCTCAATTGGTAGAATGCACAAAGCCCTGGATTTGATCCTCAGTACCCCACCCCGCCACACACACACAGAAAAGGAAAACCCTGAAACAAAATTATTCCTGAAGAACACAAACACATGCAGAAGCCAGCACTAAGGCTGTCACTTGCAGAAAACTGAAGCTCTAAGTTCTTTACTTTTTAAATTTTTTTTAGTTGTAGATGGACACAATACCACTGAGCTGCAACCCCAGCCCCAAGTTCTCTATTTATAAAGGGGTCTGAAATTTATTTTTTATATATGGTCATTGGTTAAAGTAGTTCACCTCTGTTAAATGTAATATCTAGCCAGTTTTGTTTTACATATGCAGCTGTATATTAATTTAAAAACTGTGGGGTATGATTTTAGAGCTTATGTCACTTGGACTACTTACTTTTGTGGTACTGGAGATTGAACTCAGGAGCATTGCACCGTTGAGCTTCATCTCTAACATCTTTAGCTTTTTTTTTTTTTTTTTTTTTTTTGGTACTATGATTGAACCCAGGGTGTTTAACCCCTAAACACACCCTCAGCCCATTATTTTTTATTTTTGAAACAGGGTCTCACTAAGTTGCTGGCTTTGAACTTGGGGATTTTTCTGCCTCAGCCTCCTGGGTCACTGGGACGTTAGGCATGCACCAGGTTAACCATATTTTTCTAGTTCACAAATCCTATGTTTCCTCATGTTTCTGAGCTTTCCTAAGAAGGGATTTTCTAGAATGGGGACCCTGAGCAGAATCATGCAGTTATCACAGACTGCCCCACATTTACTCCTTTCTCTGTAAAAGGTCTAAACACTGAGATTGGCCTCAAACTTTCGATTCTATTGCCTCGGACTCTTGAATGCCACCAACATCACTTGTTTTACTTTGAGCTAGAATTAGAAATTTAATTCAATTGTGTTTTGTAACAAAATGATATGATTTTTGTGCCCTTTAAGGGTAAACAGTTGGGCTGGGGATGTGGCTCAAGCAGTAGCACGCTCGCCTGGTATGCGTGAGGCTCGGGTTCGATCCTCAGCACCACATACAAACAAAGATGTTGTGTCTGCCGTTAACTAAGAAATAAATATTAAAAAAATTCTCTGTCTCTCTCTCACTCTCTCTTTAAAAAAAAAAAAGTTACTGAGGTCACTAGTGATTTCAGTGATTAAAAAAAAAAAAAGGGTAAACAGTTGTTTAACTCTCCACACTGGTTGAAATATCCACCTTGGCAACCTGCAGGAGCAGGTTAGCCCCTATGGAATCTATGAAGATTGCTGTCAAAGAGTGGGCTTCTAGCCAGACACAAGGTGCACACCTGTAATCCCAGTGGCTCAGGAGGATCTTGAGTTCAAAGCCAGCCTCAGCAATGGTGAGGCCCTAAGCAACTCAATGAGACCCTGTCTCTAAATAAAATACAAAACAGGGCTGGGGATGTGGCTCAGTGGTCGAATGTCCCTGAGTTCAATCCCCAGTACCTCCCCCATAAAAAAGAGTGGATTTCTAGGCACCAAGAAGACCCTCTCATTCAAAAACACCTTGTCATACTGCTACCAAGAATCCTTTTAGTTCCATGTTCATATTTATTCCTTTGGTTTAATCTTTATTCTCTTCTATGACATCTTATTACTCTAACCAAAAATGATATCTTTTAACCAGTTTTTGCCCTTGACAGGGATCAGAAGAATAATACCTGGGAGTCTGACTCTGGGAGCAATACCCCCAACCCCCACATGAAAGTGTTAATAAGTCCTTGCTGTGTAACTGTCATTTCTAACTTAAAAACAAAACAAAACAACAACAACAAAAAAACAACCTTTTTGAAAAGTCAGGTCCTTGTTCAAACTTAAGCATCCTGCAAGCTTTGCAGACTTGACAGTCTGTTGTCAAGGCAATAAATGGCTTATTGTTTTGTTATTCCTCAAATTTAAGAATATGTGTCACTTAAGTCTGTTAGGCTAAAAGGTCATGTTTTGTACAGAAAAACAAAGTAGGTGACTTTGAATTGTTAGGCATAAAGATAAAAAAAAAAGTTGAAGCAACTGTAGCTTCTAATAATGACTAGAGGTACTGCACTGCAAGCACAGGGCTACCATCAAGATACACCTACCACTGGGAACCATGGTGCTCACCTGTAATACCAGCGGCTTGGGAAGCTAAGATAGGATGATCATGAGTTCAAAGCCAGCCTCAGCAACATAGTGAAGCCCTAAGCAACTCATCAAGACCCTGTCTCTAAATAAAAATACAAAAAAAAGGGCTGGGAATGTGGCTCAGTGAGTAAGCGGCCCATGTTCAATCCCCATCCCCCTCCCCTGCCCCCAAGAAATGTACATCTACTAGTCTTATTAATATTCCACCTTGTGTCAGTAAGGAGAGTTTTGAAGACTAATTCTTTTTTTTTTTATACTTTATTTTATATTTAATTAATTTATGTATATTTATATGGTGCTGAGGATCGAACCCAGGGCCTTGCACGTGGGAGGCGAGTGCTCTACTGCTGAGCCATAACCCCAGCCCCTGAAGGCTAATTCTTGATTGGCTGGTGGGGAAAGAAATATTTTGTTCTTAACAGGGTTGATCTTTATTCCAAAGAATCATAGCTGAGGGTTCCAATTTCATGCAGAAGTCATTAAAAGCCAGACTTCTGCTTTTAATGGATCACTTCAGAAGGTATGGCCTTGATAGTTGGTGGTTACTTGACTTTTTTGGTTTCCAGCCAGAAAGACTGGAAGTGACTCTCAAAATAAGCGTCAGCTTGGAAAGAGATGGCAAGAGATGGAACAATTCAAATACTTAGCAAAAAAATGGAGGCTGATGAAAAAGGTTTACTATCACCCCCTGCCCCATGCCCCAAAGGGTGTTTTTTTTTTTTTTTCTTTTTGTGGTTCTAGATTGAACCCAGGGCCTTGTGCATATGAGGCACAACTGAGCTATATCCCCAGCCCCACAACAGTTTTGTATTGTTTATAGTGTTAAGGAGGCCAAGATGCCCATCAGTCAACTTTGAAAGTTTTCTTTAACTTTGAAAATTTCCGAATTTGGAAATATATCTATCTGATCTCAACATTTCTGAACAAAGAACTATGAGTCAGTGCATAAAAATCAAGCAAGTTTTTACAAAATAACATTTGCCCTAAAATACATCCCTGTTTTTTTTTTTTTTTTTCAAATGCTCCTTGCAATCCACTAAATTAATTTTGCCACTTGGAATTTGGGAACTTGTGTCTTAGGTGTTGAATAGGAATCAAGTTTCTTCCTTCAACCCTTACCTGAGTTCTGAACGTGCCAAGATTTTACTGGAAAGAAGAAGTCTAGTTTGTTCTTCAGTTTGCAGCATCTGACTTATTGGAGTTGCTACTCAGCCCTCAAGGGATCAAAAACACTTGGAAATGTTACTAGAGGCGTCTTCCATCCTGTAGCAAAGGGAATCTAGGACCAAGGTAACTGGGGTACTTAGTTGTGCAAACTCCAAGGAAAATAGCAGGCCTGGCTTTGCAGCCTTTCTCATCAGGTTCTGGTTCTTATGTTGATAGGTCTTTCTCTTTTTACAAGGCCAGACGCAAGCAACTGCATTTTACACAGATGGAAGAGATCCTACTTGCCAGACTTACTTAAAAGTAGATACCCAGGGGCTGGGGCTGTAGCTCAGTGGTAAAGTGCTTGTCTCGCATGTATGAGGCACTGGGTTCAATCCTCAGCACCATATAAAAATAAATAAAGATACTTTGTGTTCATCTACCATTAATTATTTTTTTAAAAAGCAGATCATATCCAGTTTTGTTCTGTGTAATATGAAGTGAATGTGTCAACAATATGTCCCTCTTTTTCCACTCCTTCCATGTGGTTTTCTAGGCTCATCTTCTTTTTCTTTTTTTAATTAATTTTTTTAAAGGCTCATCTTTTAAGAGCATCAAGGTCAGTCAGGCTGGGGATTATCTGAGTTGAGAAAGTGAGGGCAGTTCAGCGATACCCAGGTGATAAACTGTCCCTGTTTATCTACTGTGGGAAGGTTGGGCAGGTAGTGGAAGGCAGAACTTTCCATTCTTAAACCAGAGAAGTCCCAGCAAACTGAAATTTTCAGGCCAAGTAGATATGGGAGCATTTGAAAAGATCCCCCGCCTCCAAAAAAAAAAAAAAAAATACAGTAAAGGAAAACATGAGCAAAAATCTGTGATTGGAACAACAGAATTCTTTAAATCAGATTTATAAAATTAGATCCTATTGGGGGAGAGATTGAAAAATATGGTGATGGAAAAGATCTTTTCCTGTTATAAAACAAGCTGAAACTGCACTAACTTTGAATACTCTTCAAACATGTGACCTTCAGTCACCCAAACTGTGGAAAGAGTAGCATAATACTTGGAACTGTTTGTTCAACTCTGAAAATTCACATTTTATCTGTGATGCTCCTGCTCTTCCCAACAGATGTTTTTACCAAAAAGCCCATGATGAAATTTAACATACTTTCTGTGTTTCTGCTTCACATTCTGCTGGTTGAGTCCATGATACTGGTAAGAAAACACTGGAATTTGGTCTAACCAGCCAGCGAGTGTGTTTAATATAAGAATCTATTTATCCAAAGTGGTTGGCATCTCTTCTGGTAGGAACAAGGCCAGAGCTGGATGTGACAGAACATGCATTTTTAACAGTATTCATTAAAAAAAAAAAAGCATACTCATTTTCTTTTTAGAGCAATGTGTACAATGTATAACTTGAAAAGGACACTAAGCTTTTTTTGGGGGGGTTATAGATGGACAATATCTTTATTTTTAATTTGTAAGTTGTAGATGGAAAACATCCCTTTATTTTATTTTTATGTGGTGCTGAGGATCAAATCCAGGACCTCACATGTGCTAAGCGAGCATTCTATCACTGAGCCATAAAAAAATGATAAAACTATTAAGTGTTGGGAGGCAAACCACCATAATCTCCTACATTTATGGACAGTGTCATCTGATTGTATGTGGCCAAAAGTGACCTAAGGTTGTAGAATGAAAAAACACTTGATATGGGTGAGCAGAGCCCAGGTACCCTAGGCAGAAATTCTGGGCACTTTTATCTGATCTCCATTAATTAATCCTCATGATAAAATTATGAGAAAGACTGTGTTATCCTTCTTTAATAGATGAAAAAACAGGTGGAAACAACCTGGCAGGGTTATACTATTGCCCCTGTTTTTCCAACTCCAAAGCTTCAAAATACACTCACTATGTTTTCCCCAAGGGTGAAATACAGACTGCATGGTGAAAAGGAATTCTGCAGGGTTGGGGGACACTGCCTCCCAGAAACCAAGCACAGGTCACAGTTCTTGCCAAGTATAAGTCTTCTGTTGTGCTCAGGCCCCCACCTGGTGAAAGGAAGGAGTACCACTTTACAAGTCCAAGCATGGTGGAAAGACCAGTCAGATGCCATCCTGCATTGCCTGAATAGATATTACTAATATATGTATTTAATATATATTTATAAATTTATGTTTATATTTAGTAGGTATTATTAGTGCTATAGCAAGGGCTTATTGTTTCTGTATTATAGACGAGAAAGCAAAAGCCCAAAGATTCTAAAAGCTTGCTTGCTTTTAATGAGCTTTTGGAAGAGCTTTATAAACTGTGGCAGGGAGGTGAACTACTGGTGGGCAGTGGTTAAAATTTCAGTGCACCAAGAAATCACCCAAAGATCTGGTTAAAAGAAGTTTCTTGGGTTCCTTCCACTCTTCATGGTCTGTTTTAGTAATCTGAGGTCTGTGAATTTGCACTTGAAATGAGCTCACAGGTGATACTTACTGGTGCTGCTGTCCAAGACCCATACTTTGATTAACCCTGACATTGCCTGTAACTGCTCACTCCAAGAGGCTGCACTTATTCAGTATACTGTGTGGCTAACTCTGTGGACTGGATACGATTTCTAAAAGCACTGTGATTTCTTTTGTTGAAAAATAATTTTTCTGTTAAATCAAGATTGATATCTATGAATTCTAAATGACAGGATGGTCATACAGTCACTTCATGAGGCGGGGGATGTGTTCTGAAAAATGCCTTAGGAGATTTCATGGTTGTACAAACATAGTGTACTTCTACCCACCTATATGGGATAACCTACTACACATGTATGGTATAGCCTATTGATCCTAGGCTACAAACCTAAACAGCACATTATTGTACTGTAGGCAACAGTAATGTGGTAAATATTTGTGTTTTTATACAAAATAGAAAATGTACTGCAAAAATGAAGTGATGGGATTTTTTAGCTCCATTTAATCTTACGGAACAACCTATGTGGTTAAAAAATCATCATACAGACCATGACAGTAAAAGGCAAGTTTCAAAAAGTTATTTCCCCTTATTTGTCCAGAAAAAGTTCACCTGGATTGATTTAATAGGGCACATTCAAGGATGAATGACTTCTTATCATATTCTGCAATCCTTTCTTTATTCTTTGAACGCACCATTCTTTGTACTTGCCACAGAACCCAATTCTGGTCTAGACCTCTTTCCACTACAGTGCATGCATGACTTCTTCCTTTATGAACTCTTGATAACCACCCACGAAACATTTTCTCTCCAATTGGTTCCTCTGATGGCCTTTTAGATTTCTTGGATTGAACCAAGAGTCTCAGGCATGCTGTGCAATGGTTCTGCCATTCAGCGCTTTTAATTTCTGAGACAGGGTCTTGCTAAGATGCCCAGGCTGTTCTTGAACTTGCAGTCCTCCTGCCCAGCCTCCCGAGTAGCTGGAACTTGCAGGTGTACTTCACTGTTTGGCATGTCCACATTTTTTTGAAAGACATTTAAGACCATGTATTTACCTGAAAGTAGAACTTCAGCTGCATCTCAAATTTTGAAATGCCATGCTTTTATTGTCAGTTAACTTATGATTTCTCAATTTCCATTACTCTTACTTGACTAAGTCATCCATGTAACATTCTTTTTGGAGACTGGGTCTCATTATGTTTCCCAGGCTGACCTCAAACTCCTGGGCTCAAAGGATCCTCCTGCCTTAATCTCCCGAGTGGCTGGGACTGTTTGGCTATGCAGGTCATATCTGAATACTGTATGTTTTTTGTTTGTTTTGGTACCAGGGATTGAACCCAGGGGTGTTTAATCACTGAACTACATCCCTCACCCTATTTTTTATTTTATTCAGAGACAGGGTCTGAGCTGCTTAGCAACTCACTTTTGCTAAGGCTTTGAACTCGTGATCCTCCTGCCTCAGCCTCTGAGCCGCTGGGATTACAGGTGTGCACCACTGCGCTGGCCATGTTTTTCTTCTTTACTGAGCAGTTCTCACATGGCAAGTGAGCAGCTCAGGTTTCTGAATAAACAGACATTATGTACAAGTGTGCCTCAAGGAAAAGGACAAATAAAATACCAGACTCTAACTCCAGCTCTGCCTTAACTATTCTAGAGTACACGGTGGTAAGACCGATTTACAAAGGAATCCGAAACGCAAGAATTACTCAAGTAACAAGAAACAAGAGGTCGAAATGACCAGACTTTTGTTGCCAGTATTAGGATGGCAGACTTCCCAGGTCATATATTGCCAGTCCACAGAATGACAGAAGGGAATGTTCAGGCACTTGTTTACAATTAGCTGATAGTTGTAAACATACTTTCACGTTACATCAAAAAAAAAAAAAAAACAAAAACAAAAAAAAAAACGTTAAATTTGGTAATCCCAGCAACTCAAGAGGCTGGACATCTGAGGTCAGCCTGGGCAATTTAGCCAGACCCTGTCTCAAAATAAAATAAGAACAATTAAAAGGGCTGATGATGTAGCTCAGTGCTGGAGCGCCCTGGGTTCAATTTCCAGTACCAATAAAATAAAAATTAAGGCAAAATGGAATCTCTTTTATCTTCAGAATTTGTGATCTGGATTGTTAAGCCTATGAAACTTCTTGGTGCTTCTTCAGGGCTTAATACTACTCTATAGATACCCTGTATAGAGACTGATTTTAATAACTGTAAATGATGTGTACAACACTGGGGAGTCTGCATCCTGCAAAAATAGGAGGGCAGAATACTAAGAGGACCCTGTGCTTGCTGGTGGTGTTAATACAATTTCTGTTTTTCAACCTTGGTCTTATGATTCATAAGCTGTTCTTAAGAGTTTATATTTTTTTAAACACCAGACACTCTTTAACTGTAAATTAAAACCTAATCTTGATGAACAAAATAGCTGCTAGTTTGGTTTGTTGTAGCTGACCACTAAAAACAGTTGCTGCAAATCTCTTTTAATTCTTCCATATCACTTTTAGTATTTCAATGAAATTATTTTGGTCCAGAATTGACATGTATTTTCTGTGTTGCAAACAGAAGTTAACGGCTTTGCAAACTCTTTTTATTATTTATTGGGGTTTCTGTACAACCACCAAAAGTATTGATTTTTTTTTTTTAAAAGTTACACTCGTACTTAAAGAAGGAAAATTCAGGGACTAATCCCTGCTGTCAGGTCCCTGAACAAAAGTAGGTCAGTGATTACCGGCTCTGGGGCTGAGAGTGGCAAATGGGGAGTGAATGCTAATGGGTATGGGATTATATTCTGAGGGGGAAAATGATCTGAAATTAAGACAATGGTGACTGCACAATTTTGAACATGATAAAACCACTGAATTGTGCCCTCTACAAGGGTGAATTTATAGTGCGGTATTGTAACTCAATAAGAAATAGAAATGCAAACAAATAGAAGCAATGCAAAAGGTTACTCCCTCCAAAATGAGGCATACAGGAGGAAGTGCCAACAATGATCAAAAAGCTGGATCATTCCTCTTTTTCTTCTTTTAAAAGAACAAACCCTGAGTGATGAAAACACAGAACTGGATCCAACAGCCTATTCTCTCCAGCTTAAATCCTTTTGACTTGAATGGAGTCATCTGAAAGGAAAGGATGTGTCAAAAAGCCCCAAATGAAAACTTGTTTGGAGAGTAGCTCAAAAGCTGCTTTTGGATTTAATTGTTGCAAATGGGAGACAAAAAACAAACCAAAGATGTACCAGAATAAGGAACAGACACTTGGCAAGGGAGGGTCTTCTGCAGTGTATTAACCTCTAGTTTTGTTTCCATAAGGAACAGGAGCTCCAAGAGATCAGAGGGCTACAGCACTGTCACACTCCATACTCAGTACATATATATTTTTTTTCTTTTTTTGAGGCAGAGCTAGGGGTTGAACCCAGGGCTTCACCCATGCTAAGTATGGTTTTGACCACTGAGCTAAACCTCTATCCTTTAAGTATTTGTTGACTAAAACTAGTACACGATGCAGCTGTGACTAACTTATTGGTCTATGAAAGAATGTATAATGAGTTTATTTTGGCATCATGTTCCTTTGGCCAAAATGACCAAACTTTTACTTGTTAAAATGTACCCATAAGTTAACTGGCTTGAATATAACCACAGACACCTAAATTAGTTACAAAAGTACTGTACCTGCACATTTGCTACATCTTGAAGCAGTACAGGCTGCCAATGCTGCTATTTCTTTGAAACAAAATCCATCAAACCCTGCTTTCCAGCAAGAAGACAGGAGGGAACACTCAGTACAATACCTCACAGCTCAGTAGGACTCAGTTGGGAGCAATGATCTCACTTTGCCATATTTGGCCACTTCTTCTTCTTCTTCTTCTTCTTTTTTTTGGTTATAGATGACACAATACCTTTATTTATTTATTTATTTTTATGTGATGCTGAGGATTGAACCCAGTACCTCACACATACTAGGCAAGCGCTCTACCACTGAGCTACAACTCCAGCCCATATTTGGCCACTTCATTCCCTGTATACAGCAACAAGCTACCCAAAGGTTCTCTGTAATCTCCTCATCATACTTCCTGCTACAGGTGAGATTTCAAATATTGTTATTGTACTATGAATGTTTATATCTTTTAAGATTTTTCTCCCCTTTCCTTCTAAAAATATTTCTTTCCTCTACTTCTAACACTTGTCTATATCTAAAATATTATGAATAGGCCATCTCTACTACCTGAAAGTCCTTCCTGGTTAGATCCCTGCAAATGACAGCCACTGATTCCCAAGAGGCAGTCGCCAGTTGCCTTCTCTAACTCCCCACCCCATACCCCAGTGAGTGTTATTAATAGTCTTCTAAAAACCTGTTATTCAGGAGATTCCTGGATCAGAATTCTCTGAATTTGATTCTGAAGGCAGTTAAAACTTAGTATATCCTAGACCTGGATTGCTGCTTCCAATTGAGGGTTCCCAGGCAGGGCCTGCATCCAGACCCCAAACGACTTCTCAGGCCTCATCTCTTATGGCAGTATTGTCACAAGTTTGTCAAGAGACTTTCCAGACTCAATTCTTCACCACTCAGAATGGTCTCAGTGGGCTTATATACAGCAGGATTCTGTATTGTATTCAATTACACTGATGAAAAACCTTTTATTGCTTGAGAAAATTTTGTTCTTGTGTTTTACAAGTCTTATTCTGGATTTTTTTTTTTTTTTAATAGATGGAAGCTGACAGAAATCTCTGGTTATCTAGATACAAAATATAAAGACTATTTATTTGGAAGTAGCCCGGTTTTCTTCATAAATTGGCTTTATACTCACCAGTATGGCCTGCACGGAGCTGGAGCTGGGGAGCAATGTCACCTTCCACATATGGTACTAGTTTGGTTTTAAACCCACCCCCATGAAAAAGCATAACTTAGGTGCCCCCCTCATTCTTCAGAAGACATCTTTGGATTTCCTAAATATCCAGGCAATTGAGAGGAGATTTTAAAAATCAGTGGTAGTGGTAATCTCAAAGTAAAATAGTACCCTGATACACAATAGGGAATTTGTCATTTTAAAAGTCACCTTGGGTTTGCTGTTACTTAAAGTGTATCTCTAGCTGGAGTTTCAAGTTTTTCCAGGAATCCCAGAAGAGCATCCCCACCCAAACACAAATGCCCTCTCTACCCACAAAATAGCTTTCATTTGTGAACTAAAGAGACATACACACGTACACACACACATACACATATCACACTCCTCAGGAATGATTTGGATTAGATAATGAATAGCCAGATAGCACCTCCCAGGGATGGGCACACATGCAACAGCTGTCAAAAGGAGAAGTCGCTTTACTTTCATTTAAACTTGCAATGTTTGTCTTTATTTTGTTCTTTATATTTTGAAAGTGAAAAGAAATAGTATTGAGTCAATTTCTTCTTCTTCTTCTTCTTTTTTTAAATATTTGTTCTATGTATTTACAAGCCTTAAAGTTGCTCTAAAGATTTCAAAAGTATTAAGAGTACTTTTTCCAGGGTAGCACTTTTTGTTTTTGAACAATCTTGGAGTTCTCTGGTCCACAGCATTTCCTTCTGTTCCAAGGTTATGTATGTTTTGATTACTATTGTGATTTTTTTTTTTTTTTTTTAATTTTCTGAAGCAAGCTGAGAGGCAGGCAGAAAGATTTGATGCCCGGGAAAAAAAAAAAAAAAAAAGAAGAAAAGAAAAGAAAAAAGAAGAAAGAGAGAAAGAGAAAGAGAGAGAGAGATATCTTTCTTACCTTGTTCACCCCAAACCTTCTCAAATCTGGACTAACTACTATGCCTTAAAACAAACGTGAGGTGCATATGAAGGGAAGGGACATTTATTTCTCTGCTTTTCTATTATACAAGTTGTTTACAGAAACTGCAAATTAAAAAATTACACACTGGCATTTGCAGTCCTTAAAATAAATTAAAAGTTCTCAACTTTTTTTTTTTTTTTTTTTTTGCTAAATGTGTTTTTAAGTATGAGTCCTTGTTTAAAAAGAAAAGATTAAAACAGAAAATATTTTCTATAAATAATACATGTATTTTGGTTTTAGTGCTCCCGCCCTCAGGTTGGAAGTTTACTTGTTTCCAGTACCTTTTTCCTCCATGATCACCTTTGTTCTCTTTCCCCTCTCCCACTCGTGCACACGTGGGGATTTCTGCGAGAATTGGCCTTGCTGCACTGTGATTGGCGAAGACGTGAAACTTTTTAAAAAAATACTTAAATTGTTTCTTTTGTTTCGTTTTGTGTATTTGAAGTTTTAGTTATCCTCAGACTCCTCTTCTGCTTCCCGCAGCCATGTGAAAAACGCAGTGACAGATTTCAGGGCTACGCCCTTCCCATTCTGCTCTGCAGGGTCCTTGCTGCTCTCCCATTTGTAGAAGGCATCCTCGGAGATCACCTCCTCGTCATACAGGCAATCAAAAAACATTCGTAGCAAATCTGTAAGGGTTTCAAAATAAGCTATCAGTTTTGGGGCACTGTAGTTTTGAGGAAGAGCAATGAATGAATGAAAGCACATTCATTCTCCCAGAAAAGAGCATCAACAACATTCATCATAATCACTGTTACGGGGGGGCTGGAGATGTGGCTCAAGCGGTAGTGCACTCGCCTGGCATGCGCGGGGCGCTGGGTTCGATCCTTAGCACCACATTAAAAAAAAAAAAAAAAAAAGATATTGTGTCTGCTGAGAACTAAAAAATAGATATTGAAAAATTCTCTCTCTCTCTCTCTCAATAAAGTCTAACTTTAAAATAATAATAATAATAAAAAAAAAATCACTGTTACAGGACAGCTGGGCTACATACGGATGCAGTCCGGGTGAAGAGCCCAGCTTCAGCCCCAGCCCCACAAAGAACACCAACCCTACACAACTGCTTATCCAACAAGGAGTAAAAGACCATTTAAGCAGCCTAAATTATTTTTTATTCCTACTATTTCATTCAATTTAAACTATTTTCTAATATTGGTAAAGCCATTTCATTTTATGAAGTTCTCAATCTAAACACATTGAAAAATAAAAATGAGTACTTATCACTTTCTTTTTAAATTTTCTTTTTACTTTTTTCTTTATAGATTTTTTTTCATTTTTTGAAAGTCTGCAGTATAATTTTAACAAATATTAAGGGGGAAAAAGGCAGGGTAAATTCTTTTCCCCTTCAAATGCTGTGTTTTAAAAATGAAAAGAGTGATCATTCATACGAAAAACATGGGCAAAAGCTATCTCATCTGGATTTTTATCCAGTGAACGTAAGTTATTTGTTGTTTTAAATGTCCAAATTGAGTAATTTTAATTCTCTATATTGCTCAGAGAGTGGAAACTTATTGTAGCACAGGCCTATAATCCCAGTGGCTCTGGAAGCTGAGGCAGGAGGATCACAAATTCAAGGATAGCCTCAGCAATTTAGTGAGAGCCTGTCTCTAAATAAAAATTAAAAAGGGCTGGAGGAATGTGGCTTAACAGTTAAAAGCCCTTGGGTTCAATTCCTGGTACCAAAAAGGAAAAAAAAAAAAAAAAAAAAAAAAAAAAAAAGAAAAGAAAGAAAAAATGGGGGTGGGGGGAGAGAAAGTAAGTTGGTAGAGGCATTAAGCCAGAATAAAAATCACATTTACTATTCTAAAAAAAAAAAAAAAAAAAAAAAAAAAATTCCTTGGGGCTAGACGGTGTTACAGTGCTTGTTTAGCCATGTATAAGGTCCTGGGTTCAATATACATCACTGCAAAAAAAAAAAAAAAAAAAAAAAAATCATTTATTATCAGCTCTCTAATCACTCAGATTAATGATGGAAGGATGGGCTGGGGATGTGGCTCAAGCGGTAGCGCGCTCGCCTGGCATGCGTGCGGCCCGGGTTCGATCCTCAGCACCACATACAAACAAAGATGTTGTGTCCACCAAAAACTAAAAAATAAATATTAAAAATTCTCTCTCTCTCTCGCTCTCCAGGGATGACTCATGGAATTATGGTAATTATAGAAGACATTTTAATTTGGCTAAGCATATAGCATCAATTTCATCCAACCATTTGATATCTCATTTGACAAGTAAGGTCCTCTTCCTATAACAATACAGAAAAGGAAGCTAGGATTTTAAATGACCTTTCAAAGACCTTGAGAGAAGGAAAAAATAATCATATTTTCTGATTCAGACTTAGATGGCTCTTCACTTGCACTCTTAGGATAATTTGCTTTAATCTGTTCCTGTATCTCCTGGAGAGATTCAGCAGCTCCAGGAAAGAAGCAAAATTTTTGCAAACATCCCAACAAAGAAGTGCCCAAGAACTACTCTTCAGTGCCATCTCTAAAACAAACATGTACCAGCTGTCACAAAATATTAAAAGAATCTTCTAAGATTTAATAGAGTTATCAATTTACCAGTATCATTAAGACTAGGGTGTGTTCAGGCTACCTTATTTGTCTGGTTAGCCAAGAATGAGTAACTCATAACTGAAAATTATTCTAAAATACTTTGTTAAATATGCCATGGTTATAATTAAGGTTTTTGCTGGATGTCTGAGCATTCTGGAAAGTATTATCCCCGAGACTATTCACCAACTTCATGCCCTTGACCTGAGTTGTCCAATATGGTAGCCACTAGCCACATGTAGCTATTTAAACTAAGTAAAATGAAAAATTCAGTTTCTTAGTCAAGACTGCCTCACTTAAATGCATGTATGGCACATGTGGCATGATTACCATAACTAATGGTACAGAAACATTTTTGTTTGTGATGGCTGGGGATTAAACATGCAAGGCAAGCACTCTACCAACTGAGCTATGTCCCCAACCCCAGAAACATTTTTTGGCGGACACAACATCATTGTTTGTATGTGGTGCTGAGGATCGAACCCGGGCCGCACGCATGCCAGGCGAGCGTGCTACCGTTTGAGCCACATCCCCAGCCCTGAAAAATATTTCTTTAGTTGTAGATGAACACAACTTCCTTCCTTCCTTCTTTCCTCCCCCCCCCCCCGCCCTCTGGTGCTGAGGATTGAACCCAGTGCCTTAACATGTCAGATCTCCTCTAAAGTAAGTATTAAATCTCTAATATGAACTAGTTTTCTTTTTAATATATTTTTTTTTTTAGTTGTCAATGGATCTTTATTTATTTATATGCAATGCTGACAATCGAACCCAGTGCCTCACAAGTGCTAAGCAGGTGCTCTACCACTGAGCTACAATCCCAGCCCTAAACTAGTTTTCTTATTGGCATTTTTTTTTTTTTTTTTTTTTTTGGTAACAAGAACTGAACCCTTGAGCCACATCCCCAGTCGTTTTTATATTTTATTTATAGACGGGGTCTTGCTGAATTGCTTAGGACCTCACTAAGCTGCTGAGGCTGGCTCTGAACTCATGATTCTCCTGCCTTAGCCTCCTGAACAGCTGGTAATGCACTTCTGTGCCTGGCTCTTTTTGACATTTTCTCATATAAGTCTGTAAGAAATTCAATTTGGAACCCATTACAGTGGCATATGGCTATAGTTCCAGCTACTTGGGAGGCTGAGGGAGGAGGCTTGCTAGTATAACACAGTAAGACTGTCTCCAAAAGCAAAAACGAAACAAATAAACAATATCAGATATGTTTAAGATGTTGGCTGAGTTTTTGTTACTAGTTAGTGATTCTTCTATTACCCATCTTCAAATCCTCACTCACCTCTGAAGTTTTGGTCTGGATAAATCTCACCCACTAGTTTGGTTAATTTATAACAACATGAGGCAAACTTACTGGCAGGTTGATCAAGTTTTACTATTGATGCTTGTAGTGCATAAAGTGCTTGCAGTTCCTTCTCTGTATCTGAGTCTAGGTACTTGAGTAAAATCGGCACTCTCTGCTTGATAACAGCAGTGTCCACTCTGAAGGTAGAACAGTCAGCTAGAGGAAATAGAGGAAGTAGGCATTATACTTAAGGATTCAACACACAGAACCACTTTCAGTTTTTTGACAATAGTACCCAAAGGGTTTTGTACAGAAAGAGGAGGTAAGGGGCTCCAAAACAAGATTCTGAAATCCAAATGCTCTAATATTTTTAATAAGATATTATCTCAAAAATAATAAAAAGTGGAGGAGAGATGCATTTTGAATTCTTGTATCCCTCAAGAATAGTGCACCCAATTATTTATCTTTAATTATAATGAAAAAGTGACAGTAGTTTTACAACAATCTACAAAAGCAATATTAATCAAATGACCCACCATGAAAAAGATACAAAAAGGATATATTAATTAGCTAGATTTAATCATTCCACACTGTAGACAAACTGCTCTAGTTTGGGTATGGAGTGTGCCTTAAAGTCCCATATGTTAAAGGCTGGGTTGCCAGCCTGTAGGGCAACTGGGAGGTAGTGGAAACACTAGGCGGCGGGATCCAGTGAAAGGAAGAGTTATGCTATTGGGGGCATGCCCTTAAAGGGCACATGGGGAGCCCATACCCTTCTCTTTCTCTGCTTCCTGACACCACGAAGTGAGCAGCTTTGCTCCATATCTTGTGCTCCCCATTATGATGCTGTGCCTCATTACAGGTCCAAACAAATGGAGCCAAGCAAACAAGAACTCCGAAATTGTGAGGCAAATAAACCTTTTCTCTTGATTTTTTCCCCCAAGTATTTTGTCACTTTGGTGGAAAGTTAACATATCAAAATTTTTACATTGTAGTCCATAAAAGCATTGTTATAAGATTTTTAGTAAAATAAAAATTATTAATTCAAGTGAATGCATTAAAAAAGCAACATTAAAACAGAAAATGGGGAGGGGGCTGTGGATATAATTCAGTGGTAGAGTGCTTGCCTAGCATGCACAAGGATTGCCATCACTACATACATGCACATATGCACACATACAAAAAAAGAAAAAGAAAATTAAAGTGGCAGTTCATCCAAATCTTTCCAGAAGGATACAAGAGTTGGGACCATTTTATTATTCCTAGGAGGAAAAAGACTATTATGATAGTGGAGGGAAAAAAAAATACCCCAAACAGGGCTGGGGATGTGGCTCAAGCGGTAGCACATTCCACTGGCATGCGTGCGGCCCAGGTTCGATCCTCAGCACCATATACAAAGATGTTGTGTCCGCCGAAAATTAAAAAAATAAATATTAAAAATTCTCTCTATCTCTCTTAAAAAAAAAAAACACCAAACAAACCCCTCATTCTATGCCTTTTGAGATAAAAGAAAGATAAAAAGGGTCTGAGGAAAGCTTCCTCAGTGCCAAGAAGCATGAGATTTTTCTATTCTCTGTTGAAGTTATCATGGGATACAATTTAGGATTTGGGGGATTTTTTTTTTTTTTTTTTTAGTGCTGGGGACTGAACTTGGGGCCTCATATATTCAAGGAAAGTGCGTAACACTGAACCAAATCCTTAGCCCCAATATGGTTTTTAAAGTAGCTTCTGCACTCCTCAACCTTGATTAATTCCTCACTCCCTTTCAGTATTGAGAATTAAATCCAGGGAAGAATAATAATAATAATAATAATAATAATAATAATAATAGGAAGTCAAGTGAGTACTTTTAAGCAACATTATAAAAGGAAATTAGAAGTCTGGGGTACAGTTCAGTGGTTAGATCCCTTACAAGGCCCTCGGCTGGAAAGTAGGCCTCATACTTGTGATCCCTCTGCTTCAGTCTCATAAGAGCTGGGATTACAGGCACAGGCCACCACACCTGGCCTAAACCTTGATTTTTAAAATGGGGAAGTCTTATGGTTCCATTTTAAAAATTTTATGAATTCTTTCTACATAGCTTGTGACTTATGTCCTTAAAGGACTCACATTGAGGGGTTGAAGTTGTGGCTCAGTGGTAGAGCTCTTGCCTAGCACATGTGAGGCACTGGGTTTGATACACAGCACCACATAAAAATAAAATAAACGTATTGTGTTCACCTACAACTTAAAAAAAAATCTCTTTCACTTTAAAACTCACTTTGAAAACAACTCACCTTACAGAAAATCTTAAATTAAAATTCTGAAGCTAAATTAAGTGGCAGGAAAGTCTTTCTTTTTTTTGGTACTGAGGATTGAACCCAGGGAAGCTTTACTACTGAGCTACATCCCCAGCATTTACTATTTTTATTTAAAGGCAGGGGTCTTGACAAGATGCTTAGGGCCTTGATAAGACGGTGAGGCTTGCCCTGAACTTTTGATCTTCCTGACAACGTCCTTAGCTGCTGGGATAACAGGCATGGCCAGAAGCTTTCTTTTTTTTTGGAGGAAGGGGATAACCAGGGATAGAACTCAGGGGCACTCGACCACTGAGCCACATCCCCAGCCCTATTTTGCATTTTATTTAGAGACAGGGTCTCACTGAGTTGGCTGGCTTTGAACTCTTGATTCTCCGAAGCCACTGGGATTACAAGCATGTGCCACCACCCCCAGCAGCTTTTTTTTTCTTTTGTAAAATTTTTATAGTTGTAGATGAACAGAATGTCTTTATTTTATTTTATTTTTATGCGGTGCTAAGAATTGAACCCAGTGCCTCACCCATGCTAGGCAAGTGCCCTGACACTGAGCTACAACCCCAGCCCCAGAGAGCTTACTTGTGGAATGACAAAGACTTGAAATTCTGAGACAACTCTTGAACTGATAAGATTTTTTTTCTTACTTGAGTGCCAAAAATGTGGATTTCCACCTAACGCTAAGCTGATGTCCTCATAAATATTGTTAAATATTAAGGAATATTTAGGGCTTCTACCAATCCTAATTTTATCTCACCTACATAATTCATAAATATCCAATAAAAATGTCAATTCCCATAAAATCAAGTCAACACAGAGCAGGAGAAAATGCTGGTATTTTCTTTCCTTATATGGGCATTTATTATAAAATGTGACTTTCCTGATGAGAAAGCCCTCCGTTGATATTAGGTTAAGAATACTGAACCCCTTCATTATAACTCCAAAATGGAAGGAGGTGGTCTTGAATGATGGAGGTGAATAGATAAGGAAAAAGCTCCATGTGGACTGGGATGTAGCTGAGTGGAAGTGTGGGTGCCTAGCATAAGTGAGGCCCTGGGTTCCATCTCCAGCACTAGTACAGGCAGGGGAGCCACATACAACGAAGTACAAACCCTCCCACCCCTGGATGCATGCAACAACTTATTGAATTGTAGAATACAAGGTGTACAGTAGCTGCTCAAATTGGATTCTTTGGAGACAAGAGCATCTATTTGTCCCATATTTGAGATGGTCAGGCAGGGTAGACAGAAATGCTACCCATTTGCACAAAAACTGAGCTATACAGGACAAGATTTGAAGACAATAAAAAATCAGACCATATAAGCAGTAGTGGAAATAATAATGATTTCAGATACTAAAACCTACTTTCAGAAGAGTACTTCAAATGCAAGAAATGAGCAAATAAATTTTCCATTCACACACACACAAAAAATAAATAAATAAAACCTACTTCCAGAAATGTCACTTACCTATAATAGCTGCTTTACAAACAGCTGTCATTAAAGCTCTAAGGAATGTAGGTGAACTCATCTGGTTTTCATCTAGATTAGCCTTAAGTTTAAACAAACAAACAAACAAAAAGGCAAAACAAAAAACAGTTAAATGTACCCTTGCATACCACAGAAATTATTTTCCCCAAACCAGGGCTAACCTGGCACTAAGGACAGACAGAGTCACATTTTTGCACATCCTTGCAAACATTAAATTTTCGATTCATTTTAAAATAGTTTGGCTACGGCCAGTTCTATGTGAAAATATTCCCAGTAGCAGTATTTAGGCCTTAGAGGACTTATCATGTGTATTTGAAGCCAATTAAAAACATGATTCCTCAATAAATAATCCGTATTAATGATCTAGCCAGGTCTATAATTTAGGGGCTAGCACACGGTAGCTGCAGGGGAGTATTCCTCAGCACTGTGCAGTTCTGTGTGTACATGCCAACATTGCTCTTTCATTTTAACTTTAATGTGATGAGGAGACATTTTTGGGGGCAGGTATTTTAAGTATTTTTCAATGTTTATGTTTCTTATGCCTGTGAAAAAATTAAAGCTTGTCTCAGCTTCTTTGAATAGAGTATATGTATGGTACTTGCCATGGAGAGGGTCAAGCTTGAAATGACTAGCCAGGGAAAATTAAAGACATTGTTATAAACTGCTGGGTTGAAAAGTTAAGAATTTCAAAGACATTTAGAGATAAGTTTAGTACTGATGAATTTTTGTTTTTTTGGCACTAGGACTGAGTGTAGGCCTCATGCCTAAGTGTGTTCTACAACGGAGCTACGCCTCCAGCCCAGTGCTGATGAATTTTAAGACTGAAGTAGATGAACTAGCAGTTCTCTTTGTTTAATGCCTAATCTCCATCATCAGTTGGGAGGAACTGATGGCTCCATGGGAGCAGACTGGACGGAAAGCCTGAGTGACACGGCAAGCCTGAGTGACACGGCCAGCTCTTCTGGGCAGCAGTGCAGTGGCCACGGAGGACTTTGCTCCAGCCAGAGGCTTCACAAGCAGTCTCCCTCAGAACAGAAATGTGTGGCACCAGAACTGGCAGCAGAGGAGGTGATGCAGGGCAGGAGAAAGTGCCAAAAACCATGTGTACAATGTTTCATGACCATTTATGTGTTATAGCTAGTTCCTGGTTTATACCTTTTTAAAAATACTTTAGTTGAAGCCAGACTAGTCTAACTTCAGAGTTATTTCTGCAAAGGCTAAACAATTACTTTTGAAGAAGAAACGAGAAAATAATAATGTTCCCTTACTTTTTTAATCAAACAATACTTAATAAACAGTTTGACAGAGCAATCTCATTTTGGAACTGGGGATAGAACCTACAGGTATATCTCCAACCCTTTTAAAATTATTATTATTATTTTTTTTTAGTTTTAGTTGGACACAATACCTTTATTTTATTTATTCATTTATTCTTTATGTGGTACTGAGGATGGAACCCAGTGTCTCGCACGTGCTAGGCGAACACTCTACAGCTGAGCCCCAGCCCCAGCCCTCTAACAACCCTTTTTTATTTTTTACTTTGAGACAGAATTTTGCTAAATTGCCTAAGCTGGCCCAAATCTCTGGGATTACAGGTGTGGGTCACTATGCCTGGCTTGACAGAGCAATTTCAAACACTGAATATCAATTAAAATTCTCAAAGGATTAGATTTTAAGCACAGTTTGAGAAAAATAAACTAATTACCTAAATGTAATTACATAATAAATACCTCTTCAAACAATCTGTTTCTTCTGTTATAAAAATATCAACTGCATATTTCTTCTATGAATCAGAGCCAAATATTATAATTCTAGAATCAAAGAATAGACTAGACCTGAAGAAAATGAAGAGAAGCCTACAGATTAAGAAAAGATATTGGGGTTGGGATTGTGGCTCAGCAGTAGAGCGCTCGCCTAGCACGGGCGGGACTGGGGTTCGATCCTCACCACCACATAAAAATAAAATGCATTGTGTTGTGTCCATCTACACCAAAAAATAAATATTATATATTAAAAAAAAAGATAATAGGGCTGGGGCTTAGTGGTAGAGTGCTCGCCTAGCATGCATGAGGCACTGGGTTTGATCCTCAGCATCACATAAATGTAAAATAAGGATATTGTGTCCACTTAAACCTAAAAAAAAAAAAAAAAAAGATATTAACAAACAAGGTCAATAGGAAAGACAGACCTGCTAAGAGATAAACAGATTTACTAATGCTAGGATTAGATAAAAGTAACAAACATCTTTATGTAGTGTGAGCTCAATTATTATGTTTTTATCTTTTCTTTTTAAAAACTCTGTTCACAAAGGGAAAAGATATGGTGTGTGAATTGAGAGGGTCACATAAGAACCTTCCTTATCTCTATGGCAGAGAGGATCATAAGGTCTCTATACCTCTACCCAGTCAAAGATCTGTTCATCATTTGCTTTGTCCTCAATAATGAGTTTCTCAAGGCGCTGACAGAGTTCTTCAGCAGAGAGTTCTTTCTTTGAAAGTGCTTCAGAGGAACAGGAACTGTCAGACTCTATAAAGTCCAACTTCTGAAACATAAAATGTAAAACAAATTAATGTAGTACAATATTATCATCCTGAGAGGAAAACAAAGCCACGGGCTATACTTTCTGTTTTACAGGGATCAAAAAGATCAGCAGAAGATATTTATATTTTTAGTTTTCAAAGACCATCACTCTATTATTATTCAGAAGATTTCTCTAGGGGCTGGGGATTGGCTCAAGCGGTAGCGCGCTCGCCTGGCATGCATGTGGCCCGGGTTCGATCCTCAGCATCACATACAAACAAAGATGTTGTGTCTGCCGAAAACTAAAATGTAAATAAAATATTAAAAAAAAAAAAAGTATGGGGGCAGACCAATGTTAAGGATGTTTTCTCTAAAGAGCACTGTGGCTTGCTCTTTCTAGAGCCAGGGTAATGCTGAACTGAACCAATTCAGCTTCTTCCACAATCTCTGGCATTTGTTCTTCGGGCAACATGGTATTCACATGTGCTTACTGCTCAGAATTCAGGTTTCGTCTCTGGCTTTTTCCTCTCCTCCTCTTATTTTTAATCTCTTGAAAGAGAATTTGTCTACTTTCTGGGAGCCCAATAGTGCATCAGAAATTGTGCTTTCCACAGGTTCCTACTGTTTGGCAGTAGCTCCTCCATTTATTTCCACAACCCAAATGAAAGCTACCTACCAACCCAAATGAAAGCTACCATGGCAACCTAGTACACTGTCTTTATCCACAACAATATACTTACTTTACTGTTTTATGAACTAGGGATTGAACCCAGAGGTGCTCTATCACAGAGTTATACCCCCAATGCATTATATCCAAAGACAGGTCTTGCTATGTTGCCCAGGCTAGCCTCAAAATCCTGGGCTCAAATGATCCTTCTGCCATAGTCTCCTGAGTAGCTGGGACTGCAGGTGTGTTTCATTATGCCCAGCTTGATATATTTATTTTAAGGTCATCTTCTGATTACTTTCTTATTCTTTTTTACCTATAGTGATTGTTTTCTTCTTACTGCTGATTTATTACCTTCCTTAGCTTTAGTCTTCCTCAACTGTTCAACTACTTTGACTTGCAAGATCATTTTGAGAGAGTTTTGTTTTCTTTCTCTCTCATCTTCCTTGGTCTAACAGAGTTTTATAGTTGCCTCTACCCAGACCACTCTCCCTTCTCCCAAATTACTTGTTTAGGGCCAGACTAAATCAGTCCTGCAGTCCTCTACCTTGTAGATTTCTGGATCCAGTTATCAAGATTGCAGGCAGGCCAGCTTACGGTACTAGTGCTATGATTGTTTCCACTTTCTTGAAATTATTTATTTGTGAAGTTTCAAATAGTGTAGACCTATCTCCAGGCCTCTATCTGGTAAGGGGCATTCTAGTTCCCATTACCAAAAGAGTATTTCATGCTTCTTCTGCCTTTCCCAGGCCCAGAGCTCAGTACACCTGGATCTTCTTTAGTACTATCACCCTGGTTTACTTATCAGTTTCATTTCAGGTTCTTAGAGATATGGTACTGGAGATTGAAAACAGGGGTGCTACCTCCTCAGTCCTTTTTATTCTGTCTTTGAGAAGGGTCTCATTAAGTTGCTTAGGGCTTCAAATTGCTAAGGCTGGCCTTGAACTTGTGATTTTCTGTATAGTTGGATTCTAGATGTGTGCCACTGTGCTTGGCTATTTAGCTCATTTTCTAAGTGTGGCTGTCTTTTAAAATTTCTCCATACCTTTTATCTTTCCTCTAATGACTGTACAGTTGGAGAGTGCCCTTAAAACATGTACTTAAGATGATTTCTTAACTAAGATTATTATTTTGATCTAATCTTAATACCAGAATACTAAAGAAATTATCTTCCTTTCCTCTATGAAACAGACCAACTGCTATCATATAGAAGACAGTCCTGGGGCAGTGGCACATGCCTACAATCCCAGCAGCTTGGAAGACTAAGGCAGAAGGATCACAAGTTCAAAAGCCAACCTCAGCAACTTAGCGAGGCAACTTAACAAGATCCTGTCTCAAAATAAAAAATAAAAAGGGCTGGGAATATGGCTCAGTGATTAAGCCCCAGTGGGTTTAATCTCTGGTACAAACAACAACAAAAAGATATAAGTCTTGTTCTTACCCACCTGCTCCAAGAGAAAATTATGTACATCTTCCCCTTCAGGTAAAAAGTCCTTCCAGCTGAGATCAGCCTCCCTCCATAAGGCGCCCACTTTCTTATGGCTCTAAAAGAGAGATAAATCCAATCCATTAATTTTTACATTGGGGGGGAGGAGGAGGAGGAGGAGGAGGAGGAGGAGGAGGAGGAGAAGAAAAAGCTTGCTTGAAGTCAAGGACGTAGAACCCTAAAGAGTAAGAAATGAGCCAAGTACAGTGGTGCATGGGTATAATCCTAGTGATTTGGGAGGTTAAGTCAGGTGAATCTCAAGTTCAATGCCAACCTGGCAACTTGACAAGATCCTATCTCACAATCTAATTTAAAAGGGGTGGCAGATGTAGCTCAGTGGTAGAGTACTCCTGGGATCAATCCCCAGGATCTTAAAAAAAAAAAAAACAGTGAAATGAAAACCTTTCCTTATTAATATGACATTACTCTCTTAGGATTCTTGACTTTCAAAATAAGAGGTCTGAATGTATACAAATATAATGGTGAATATTTGAAGTATAGTTATTTAGATTCAATAATTTATCAGATGACTAGTCTGGGAAACATTAAACTGGTATTTGGGATTTATTAATATGACCATTAAAGAGTCTAATACATGCAGGTTTATAAATTTAACACTGTTTTGTAGATGGAAAGATGGCTCTGTACATGTACCTGCTTTTAGAGCCACTCACAAGCCACACTGGAATCCCTCTCCAATGCAGATCACATTTATACTTCCTGTTATAAGAGGCACCTGTTGCTCCTGAACTAGGCATAAGAAGTGTTTTGTGGGCAAGGAGTGCAAGGTTGAGCCCAAGAAACAATAGAGCAAAGCTGTTATCAGCTGGAAAAACATGAGGAGGTGCAAGCCCACTGCCTGGACAGAGACTACGATAAAGGAAAATGTTTTGAGATTGCAGCTGGCATCTAAGAAGATGTATAAATTATTCCATAGAGTAAATAGGCCAAGGTCCAGCTGATAACCTGATACAGCCAGGATTTGAAATCAGGCTCTCTGGCTCAGAGTTTATGGTCTAAGAAAATATGGTTTAATTTATAAGTAGAAATTTGTTTTCTTTTTATAAAAATATAAGTTAAGAAGAGTTTGAGTTTTAAATAAAGACTATAGCCAAGGAGGGAATTACAAACATAAAAACTACAGAGTTCAGTAAAATAAAAAATTTTAGCATCATTAACTAAAGAATATTATTAATAGAAATAATCAGCAGAGCCAGGCTATTTAGTGCATCTGTCTATGAATAACTACTACACAAATGGGGTACAGAAGAACTTCTGCAGGTTCAGAGTGAGATGAACATTGACTTAAAAAAAAAAAATGAAAACCCTCAGTATCTGTGAAACTCTGTAATCAAACATAATACCAATATCTCTGGCTTGGGTTTGAGTACATTAGAAATCACTGCAGAATGTTCATTTGTGAGTTCTGTTTTGTTTTGACATCTCTCTTCCTAGACATTTCATCCCCTTTTGGATGCCACAACACATCCTTCAGCTTCTTTGACCTCTAATAGAGCACCTCCACATGCTTTTGAAATAATTAGTTTAGATATATCTATCTCCCTCTCTAGTTTAATCTTAGTAGACTGAGAGCCAAGCAGACAGCTTTGCAGAGAATAACCATGCACTCACTACATATTTAACTAAGGTGAATTTAAGAAATTCACCATCCTGCAGAGTCTTTTTTACCAATTCTTTTTAATCAGACTTTTAATGACCCAAAAGTTAACATAAAGTTAACAAAACTAATCATTCTATGAATCCTATCTTACTCTAAAAGCAGAGCAGTTTTCATTGAAAAATTACCAACCACAAATAAAATATATCTTAAGATTCTTTAGAACTATACTAAATCTAGTTAGGATTAGAAAACTCTTTCCCAAGACATTGGTAAACAGAAGGACAATACACCTCTGAAGGAAACAAGGTTGAAGCAGAGCCCTCACTTTGTTCAAAGGCTAAAAGGAAATGGAACTATTTGTACACTGAGACCTGAGGTGTTCACAGAAAACACACGATCAAGATCACTGCCCTTTCTAACATGCTATTGAGTCTGACACTCAGTTGAACACTCACCATTTGTTTGCATAGAAGGTGCAATATTTCAGAAAGCAAGACCCCAGCTCTTCCAACAGGAAGTAAAGGTTTGCTAAATTCTCTGTAAAAGATAGGAGCAGTGATTAAGTACCTCTGAAGAAATTCTCTGTGCTAAAGTAGTAAGCAAAAATGTGTGTCAAATAGACACTTTGTAACCTAAATAAAAATCAGCAGGGTCAAAGCTCTAGGACATGCTCCAAGTCCTTTTCAGCAGAAGGCTTTTGGAGACTTTACAGTCACCTTATGCTTCCTGGAGAAGCAGAAAAGGGATGTCAGAATTCCTGGGTTTTGTCTTTTTCTTTAGCCACTTCAGTGACGGAAGCAACACAAAGATCAATCTCACTTAGTAATCTATTTACATAAGTTCCACTTCAAGCAGAAAGTGGAGAAGTACCATTGTAGGTAATGGAATTGTGAAGCTTAGTTATAAAGTATTGTAAAAAGAAAAGCTTTTCTTAAGAATATGGATGAAATAGAAAGGGACCAATTATTTTAGTCTGAATTAGTATTTCCCAAACTGCATTCCATAGGATAGCAATGATTCCAGTATTTCCTCAAAGTAAAGGATTCTTTCATTGATTATGTGAGGTAATGCTGAATTAAACAAAGCTAAATCATTTTTATTGTTTTGTTTTATTATAGGATTCTCATACATACGCTTGAATTATATGCCGCAATACATATACTTTGTGCATCTCCAAAAAAAAAAAAAAAAAAAAAAAGTGGGGGGTATGCTGGGGTGGGGACATACACAACAGTATGCGGAGTCAGATTTTCATATATCAACAGTTTGTGGGGAAAATACTACTGTTTTGAAGAACAGAAGTACTGGTCTATATAATGCAGTATCCATTCCCCCCACACATGCAAATCTAGCAATACTTTTATTATAACCATGAACGTGTACTATGCAGGTACCAGTATGACAAACTACAATGTAAATTCTGACAACAACTGAAACAATGATAGATACAACAGCCAGATTAACATTAAGCTTCTAGAAGCAATCATCTTCCAGTGACATGACTAGAGCATTATCAATAATCACTGCTACCCCCAATGGACCACAGGGCTATCATATCCTCAATCTGTCTCTAGTGTAAATCTAGTGAAATCTTCAAAATAAAATTATAAGTCTAAAAGAGTCACAGGCTGTATCTAAGAGTCTCCAGAGCCATTAATGGGACAATATTATGCTAGAAAGTCAGCAGGTGAGTTCTCTGTCAGTTTAACTTGATATACATTCAAAATAAATATAACTTACATGATAACTTCTCTCATAGAGATTCCACCTTCTTTTAACACGGGGGTCACCAGTTCAGCAAGGTATAACCAAATATGGGGAATATCAATGGCCATGTCATCTGCCAATTCCAAGGTTTCTAAAAAACTGAAAAAGAACAGGGAAAAAAATCAATACAAATATAATTCAAAAGTTAAAATTAAATAAAGAGACCAAAAATCAGTCACTCAACAAATACATATCAAGCACCTGCTATGTCAGGCACTGGTCTGGCCATAAAGTGACTGATAAACAAACTGCCATTCTTGAAGAACTTATACTAGTGTGCAGGAGAAAAGGAACAGAACAGACAAAAGGAGACTTGTGACAGGGCTAATGCTCTCAAGAGCATGAACCAAAAATACTTCTGTATGCAAGTGACATTTGAAAGATTTTAATAATGAAACAGAGATAGTTGTATATAAAGTCCTGGGTGAAGGGCTATCCAATTACTCTCATACTTTAAAGTTAACATTATACCCTCTATGTCAGACAGAAGCACCAACTAAACATTGCAATGCAGGCCAGGCACAAAGAGAAAGAAAGACAAAAAACCTTGCCCTGGAGGACCTTATGACAGGAAAGCTGATGGATATAAGAGAGTCTGATATTACTAACATTATCATCCTCATAACTGTTGTACTGCAAAAGAAAAGCTAATGGTTTTAGGTTTTTATGATATAAATATTTCCTAATGTGAAGTAAAATAATTGGGAATCAAACATGAAACTTAGAAAGTCAAATACAATACATAAGCAGCCTTCTTCGGGCTGAAAATAACAGCTATTCACTCAGAAGTGCAAATAATTCAAGTCTTTGTTAACTGTGTGAATATAGCACTATTTAAAATTATAAAAACAGAGGTGAAGGGGACACGCACATGATTGTATGGCACACAGGAGGAATGAATGAAGAGGTCAAGAGCTGGCCGTATTTTGAATTTATATTCTTTCCGAGCTCTAATTTTGCACATGCCTTTTCACTGCAGTTCTAGCTTCTAGCCAGAATATGCCACTCAGCTTAGAAGGCTACACAGGATTAAAATTTTTCACTTAAAAAGAGCTCCCATTACAAGGTAAGGTCACCTCTCTTGAGCCGTTATTTCAAAACAATATATAGCTCAGCCACATCATCTAACTTGGTTTCAGGAATCCTTACTGTCAACTTACTGACCTCACCACTTGCAATTATTTGACACAAATTTTCTATGCAGCAGACACTTGGCTGTTCTCATTATATGCACACTTTTCAGCTGTTAATGTGCCACTTATGGAACATCTTCGGGCAGGATTCCAGGATTTCTGGGTTAATTACTTGATCCTGCCAGATCATTCTGTGGGCTCTAGATTAAGCTATTTAATATACCCAAGAGATAACTGTAGCCATTCTGTCCTTTCAACTATGACCATCTCACATCATAATTGAAAGATAAGATACTCATATTCTTGCCTTAGTTTTGTATCTATCCTCCTCACTTTTATGAGGTACCAGGGATTAAATCCAGGGATGCTCAACTACTGAGCCATGTCCCCAGCTCTTCTGGTTTTTCATTTTGAGACAGGGTCTTACTAAGTTGTTGAGGCCTTGAACTTGGGATCTCTTGCCTCAACCTCCCCAGCTGCTGGGACTACAGTACTGAGCAGTTTTCTATTTTTCATCAATGGAACAGTTTATAGAATAAAATTAGTGGTTAAAAACATAATCCTGATAAGAAACTTTTGTTGTTGTTGTTGTTGGCTAAACAAAGGATTTCCACAGAACAGAGCTGTGGGACTTTCTTTTTAATGTTTGTAGTCACTAAGTCCTTTTGCATGATTTAAAAAAAAAATCCTAGGTATGCAGATGCTTTACATAATTATCTTTGCATAATACATATCTTCTGTGGGCTGTAGAAATGAAATAGAGCTACACCACATCTTTGTCTCTTGGTATGCAGTGCAGCATAGCCACTGTGCTGCACATGAGAAAACCAGTTCCATTTCTATCAACTAGTAACAAATTTGCCAAAAAGTAAATTAAAAAAAATTTCCATGTATAGCCAGGTATCATGATACATATCTGTAATCCTAGTAACTTGAGAGGCTGAGAAAGGAAAATCACAATTTTGAGGTTAGTCTGAGACCCTGTGTTGAAAAATAAGGGGTGGGGAGGTGGCTTGGGTGAAGCACCTCTGGGTTCAATTGTCAGTACTGCAAAACAAAAGAAAAGAAAGTCCCATTAAAAAAATATATATATAAATATATATTTATTTAATTTAGTTGTTGATGGACCTTTATTTTATTTATGTATATGTGGTGCTGAGAGTTGAACCCAGTGCCTCACACATGGTAGGCAAGTGCTCCACCACTGGGCTTCAACCCCAACCCCCATTTAGAACAACAACAACAACAACAAAAATATTTAGGTGTAAATTTAACCAAGGAGGTAAAAGATGTATCTGCACAATGCAAACTTTAAAACACTAATGAAAGTAACTAAAGAAAATCAATAGATGGAAAGATATCTCAAATTCATGGATTAGAAGAACAAAAACTGTTAAAATGTCCAGACCAGACCAGACCAGACCACCCAATATGGTAATCCCTGTCAAATTCCAATGTCATTAGAAATACAAAAAAAAATTTCTTTTTTTTTCCTATTTATTTTTTAGTTATAGATGGACACAATACCTTTATTTTATTTATTTATTTTTATGTGGTGCTGAGGATTGAACCCAGGGCCTCGCACGCGTTATGCAAGTGCTCTACTACTGCTGAGCCACAACATCAGCCCTAGAAAAAAGAATTCTTTTTTTTTTTTTTTTAAATATTTTTAGTTGTATCTGACACAATACCTTTATTTTATTTATTTATTGTGGTGCTGAGGATCCAACCCAGGGCCTTGCACATGCTAGGGGAGCACTCTACCACTGAGCCACAACCCCATCCCCAAGAATTCTTAAATTTGTATAAAACCACGAAAGACCCCAAAAATTATCTTGGCAAAAACAACAAAAGTTGGAGGCATTACACTGATTTCAAAACATATTGTAAAGCAAATGCAATCAAACAGCATGGAAGTGACAAAACTGATGGAATAGGAAAGAAAACCCAGAAATAAACCAGTACACTAATGTATAGTAACCTACCTACCTATATACCTAATTTGTTTGATGAAGGATTTAGATTCAAGTCCTGAAAATTCCCAAAGAATGGCTTGATGTAGTCTTTGTGGAGGTTTTATATACAGCAACTACTATACTCACAGTTATATGGAATCTTTTAGGAAAATTCCAAAGAAGCTAATCTAAGGTTTACTTATAAAGCCTAAATGAAACTTCTATTTCAGGACACTATTAGCAGTACATGCCCTGAAGAGAACATTAGATGATATTATCAGGACCGGGACCAGACACCTGGAGTTTTCTGCTCTCCCATGCTTCCCAGGTCATTCCTGGGGTGGAGAGCTGGGCAGAAACTGCTTCCTTGACTGCTCAGAAATTGACATCTCAGCAGCAGCACCCAAAGGTGATCCTGAATAATATTCTGAAAGAACAGAGATCTTCTGGGTGTTGGAAGTGTCTGCGGCTCCTATGAAATGACCTATCTGAACAGTATGGACTTTGCAATTCTGAGCTTCTTGCAAGAAGGTTCTTGATGAATAATGACATGTGGGGCTATCCTTTTGTTTCTATCTTAGGAAAAGGTGGGTGCTATATTGTCAAATATATCTCCACAACTTGCACAAGACTTGATTTAAAGATGGCCAGGTAAGGTCTAGCTAATTATCAAAGGTGAGGCCTGGAGCCACCGCAATGAAGGAAGCAATGATGTAAAATGATGAAGTGATTTGCTGAGACACAGAAATGTTGATCTCAATTACCATCTAAATAAAAGGTGGTAGTTGTGGTAGTTATTCTAAGCAGCAGCAATAGTACCGCCACTAATGAGAGTGTAAACACCATGTCTGATGACAGTTTTCTTTCAGGAAATCACCAGAAGGGAAATGCAACTGTCTGAAATCCTAGAAATTAAACGAGTATTTTGTAAGTTCAGTTATAACCTGGAAATAGACTACACTTCCTAGATGTGAAGGAACTTCTGACTATTGTCAGAAGAAACAGAACACAGTGAACAGTAATCTAGCACTCTCATTTCCAGAAAGTCTGGGGAACAAATGTAAATCCTTACAAAGTGATACAGAAAGATTCCATTACTGTGAATTTTTGGAGCTTGTACCTATTTTTAGGTTGGCTGGGATCAGAGACCTTAGTTTGATTTTAAGAGTGAAGGTGCCTTCATTTGCTCTTACTTGCTGTTTACTGCAGCGAAGCACAGATTTCTCTCATAAAACTGGGACATCATTCTGGCTTTGCTAAAGTTTCTTATTAAGTTAACTGATTCAAATGGCCTTAATCTAGCCCCTTAATTTATATAAACCCAGCTTATTGCTGAAAGATAATTTCTTAATGATCCTGGGACAATTATGAATTTTCTCGGGCCTCAAGGGCAATGTCATCACTTTTCAAAAATTAACTACTCCTAAGAACATTCAACATGGTATTTAATAGTTACATTCTAAGAGATTAATCATATCTTTGTGACAACAGAAAGGTATAAAGAGGCATTTCGTCATATATGAATTTAATTTAGAAGAATGAGCTTGGCAAAAAAGTTTTACAAGGAATTCATACCACCATCAATTCAGTGAGCATATGCCCAAGTCAATGTAAGATGGTAGATTCGAGTTTGATCTCTAGACCTAAAGGTCTTAATTCCTATTCCTTTAGAGAATGGATATCTGACAGCGCTGGACGTGATTCTATGCTTATATTTGGTGCAAAATTTGGTAACCAAAAATCAAAAACAATTTTTTTTTATGATATGAAATTTTTTTCTAACTTATACATACATAGGTATGTACTTATTTATTATACATAACCAAGGATTGAACCCAGGTTGCTTAACCACTTAGCTACATCCCCAGTCCTTTTCAAATTTTGAGACAGGGTCTCACTAAGTTGTGAAAGCTGGCTTTGAACTTGCAATCCTCCTGCCTCAGCCTCCCATGTCACTGGGATTTCAGGTGTGCATGACCATGTATAGCTTGAACATTGATTTAAAAATCTCACCCAGGGTAAGATTCTGTGGCTGAGTCACAAAGAACCTAACCTGTGCATTTATGGTGAAGGTGCACCATAATATGCCAGAACTTGCTCAAATGGGGATACAACGCTAAAGACAGCCAAATCTCACCAACAGTCACTGGTTAGAATTATAGTGAAGTCAACCTGTAACAGTGTAAATCATTAAGAAAATGGAGTTATATTGCTATGGGGCTACAGTGGAGAGACGAGCACTTTCTGGTCCAAATAACCATGGTTTACTAAAAGGATAAGGTTTAAAATCAATTTTCCAGAATTTTTCTCACAAAGTAAACTCAAAAGAATAAGCAGGTTTACATGTAAATGAGATGGTGAAGAGCTCAGAGTTTCCCTGAGGCTAAGGTCAGCTTCACTACTGACATCATGATGCAGGTCTAACAATAAAACACAGAAAAATCAGAAGATAACCTTTCTGTACAAACACAATCTAAAAAATAGCATCAAATCAAGCAATGTATGATCAATATATTATATTGGCTCAACATACTACAGTGGACACGATTTTCATGTATGGAAAAAGAAGGCTAGTTACTGAATGGTACTCTTTTTTAAAAATTATTTTTATTAGTTTTATGGACCTTTTATTTATTTAATTTTTTTTTTTTTTTATTAATATGTGGTGCTGAGAATCGAACCAGTGACTCATATGCTAGGCCAGCGCTCTACCACAGAGCCACAACCCCAGTCCCCTGAATGGTACTCTTGAGGAGGATACTGACCCTTTGAAAAAGTCCTGTTTGCTGAGTTTTTCTGACTGTACCAGCTGATAAAGCAATTGGCCCATGTGATCCCTGGTGATCTGGCTTCTCTCGAGGGTGGACTCCACTCCCGTTCTCACGAAAACATGTAGCAGGCCCTGGGCGCTCAGCTCTTCCACACACTGCATGGCTTCCTGTTCAAATAGCAAATAAAGGCTTGCTCCAAAATCTGGTGTTAAACAACCTTAAAATCTTTTGCTTATGATAAAGTCAGTAGAAAGCTGTGTTAACAAGACAGTTTTTGAAGTTAAGTTTTTGCTTGTTGAAAGTGCAGTAAAAGGTAGACTGATATAGGCAAGTTAGTCATATTAATGAGAAAACTGGGTATGATGGCATGCATCCGTATAGTCCTAACTCCTTGGGAGGCAGAAACAGGAAAAACAGGAGCCCAGGAGTTTGAGGCCAGCCTGGACAACGTAGGGAGATCCTGGCAGGTGTATGGGTGTCTGGGTTTATGGGTGTGTGTGTGTGTGTGTGTGTGTGTGTGTGTGTTTGAGAGAGAGATCTTCAAAAGGCTAACATTTGTAGGTTAATAATTTTATTCAAAAAACAATCAGAAGATCAGAGCCCAAAGGTATTTTTCTACATAACATTCACCTGTTTTCTGATCATTTTAGAAACTGAAAATGGTATATTATGACACTGAAATTCAATGCCATGATTTGAAGGCCTCAACATGGCAGCCCAGATACCTTGGCTGGGACTGTTAAGACATTCCCCATCTCCATGAAAGAGGTCTTCCTCTTAGGAATGCTAAACTTCAGTGATATGATTAGGTTAAGTGCTAAAGTCCTTGGAGGAGGTTTCTGTGCCAGGCTCTGTTAACCGGTGATTACTGTGGAAATGATCTGGCCAGCTTAATATCTTTGGTCTGGGGAATGAAAGCCTGACAGCCAGGCTGCTCCATCACCAGCATTAACTCCCTACTCTTAGCCAGAGCAGCTCTGTTGCTACTCTGGTCCAAAATCTCTTGGTTAGACTTTTGCAAAAAGCAGCTCCTTTTGGAAGCTACATGTGCAAAGGGAAGTAAGGGAAGTAAGGCTCCTCTTGGTATCTCAGTGGGACTGCTCTCTTTCCCTTCTATTACTTTATACCTCCTCTGTTCTTACTTAAAAAAATTTCAAAACTACAGAAAAATTAAGAGTAATCCAGTGTAAAACTATGTGTCTTCACTTTGATTTAGATAAAAATATCATCTAATATACAGGACATTTCAAATTTCCATAATTGTCCCCAAATGTCCAAATAGCTTCTTGTTGTTGAGAACCAACATTCCATGCCATGTCTCTTTAGACTCTTGTAATCTAAAGCAGACTCCCCTTCTCTTTTTCGTTTATTTATTTATTTTTTGGGTGGTGTTGGGGATTGAACCCAGGGCCTTGTACATGTGAGGTGAATACTCTGCCAACTGAGCTATATCCCCAGGCCCCTCCACCCGCAACTCTTTTTTGTCTTTTCATGATACTGGTATTTCTGTAGCATTCAGGGCAGCTGTTGTGTTGCTGTTGGTGTTTCAAGTGCTCATTATCCTTGTTGGGTTTTTGCCTCATTTTAACCTCATCAACATCATTACAATTACTTTTTGGGAAAAGGTGGAATAAATTCAAGTATTTAATTCTCCATATATACCCTATGTGTCCCCCAGCAGGAAGAGTCAGTTTCTCCATAAAGGGTCAACCAATTGTATCATAGCAATTCACAACCTTGCCTGCTATCTTCTTTTCTCATGATTTGTTTCTTCTTGTCTCTGAGCTCTCAGTAGAAGTAACACCTCCTATAGTCTTCTGATTATCTCCCCATTGGCTATCATACCACCTAGTTTTACTTCTCTGTACTGAAACACTGTTTTTCTTTTTGTAGCTACAGCTTAATTATTCCTGACCTATCTTTAGGGTCAGTCTTGTTTGTGTGTCTGCACTAGAATGTAGGTCCACAGAAGCAGATGATATTATTTGTTGTATGTACTATGCTACTTTCAGGTAGTATCCCCGAAAATGTGGGAGTCTTGACAAATGAAGGTTTGATTCCTGGCTCTGCCTCTTACTAATATGTGACTTAAGGAGTAGAACAATCTTTTAGCCTGTGCTTTCTATCAAAAGGTTACAAGGAGAAATGTATATAAAAAATATATAGGAAAGCACTTGGCACCTTGACAGGCATAAAATAAAGGTTCAATAATATTAATTTATGGCACTTATGAAGAGGATCACAGACAAAAAAAAAAAACCCTCTTAGGATGCATTCTATAATTCTTTAGCCTGACATACTAATACCCTAAAGGGGACGAGATAAAGCATATTTGGGCTCTGAAGCTCAAGTTTGGCTTTTAATCGGCTGCTTATTAGCAGTAAGATCTTGACCAAGTGACTTTTATGTCTATGCATCTCAGCTTTCTTATCTGTAAAAACAGGCATTATAATATCAACTTTGATTACATAAACTAATACATATAAAATATGTAGAACAGCACAGAGTAAGTCTCAATAAATGTAGAATATTATTACCTGGTTCTTAGAGCCACTCTGCAGGTACAACTGCCTCTACTATACTGCAAATTAGAATTCTGAAGTTGTAACTAACTCTGCCCCCTTCATACTGCAGACCTGGCTGGGGCTCATGATCCTCCAAAGGGTATTCTTGCACACCTAAGTGTTCATGAGGTTATCTTCTTCTTGTACTTGCATTTCACCACAGGGTCATCTTTAAAATTGTCACTCACTAACTTTGTACATCCATCAAATTATGTATGAAGACAATCCTCACTGCTTTCTCCCTTTCTTTACTTGCTTCACACTGTCCATAGCTATTCAACTTGCTCTTAAGTCTTTCACATTTCCCTACTTCCATGCAAGAAAAAGAGCTGGGTTGCCAGCTTACGAGAACACGCTCATTAGCCAGGAAGTTAGCTAATAAAATATAGTACATCAGGTACATTCTTTAGCTCTTTTTCAATTAATCTTCACTTATGGTGCTGCATTTCCAAGGGTTTCTGCAAAACAGTCCTATCTTACTCATCATCAAAAACTTCTCCCTGCTTCTGAGCTGGGCTATAGATAACCAAAGTAATTTTTTTTTTTTTTTTTTGGTACTGGAAAGTGAACACAGACACATTCCCAGCCCCCTTTTGTTTTATTTTGAGACACCATCTTGCTAAATTGCTGAGGCTGGCTTTGAACTTGAAATCCTACCTCAGCATCCCAAAGTGCTGGGATTAAAGGAATGTGCCACAAAGCCTGGCTAACCAATGTGATTTATGTATATTGAAAGCAGATAATGATTATATTGTTAAGAATTCAAGTGTCTTTAGTATTTTTGATAATGCCAAAGCAAAAGTAGTTAATATATCTGATATATTTTAACAGACAATTTAAAAAAAGTTTATTTTTTTAGTTATAGGTGATGCTGCTATATGTGATGCTGGATTGATGCATGCTAGGCAAGCACTCTACCTTTGAGCCACAACCCAGCCCAACAGATAGACAATTTTAACAAAAAAAGCCTTTCCAGACCTCAGAGCACCAGACTAGAGTCCAGTATATGATCTCCTAAGACCCTACAATTTAAATAACTGTGGCGTTACCTGTATATGATCTGTCTCCATCAACACACTACAGAGCACATGATGCCAGGCAGCATCTATTTTGCTCACTACCATCTTAAAATGAACACAGGGGGAAGGTAAGGGCTAAAGAGGGACACATTGAAAGCCATGAGTTTAAATGTCTCATTTAGGCCATCAGACCCTGGAACATCACTTGCCCCTTTGTGTTTCAGTTTTTCAGTTACGAAACAAAGAAAAATAATGCCAGCCATATTTCAGGGTTAACATGGGAATGTTTAAACAACTACAGCAAGTATAACTGGGTGTAAGAAATACCTTACAATGATTGTGTATTGTTTTTGCTCATTAATATCAAAGTCAATTTGTTTTTCCCTGGTTTAGACTGGATTGGCACCTGTAGCTTCTCTCCAACCACTCCACATTGTGAACTAAGAATTAATTTGAAAGACAATACTTGGCAGAATGCATCAGAGTTAAGCACAATGAACCATGTAGAATTTAGATCACTCAGTCTAAGTTTTATCAGTCACAATGACATCTGATTTAGACCAAGTTACTAAACATGGTTGTCACAGGGCTTTCTGTCCTGCTGCTTTCTTTCTTATTTAAATCTCATTTACCTTAAAATCATTAATGTGTAGAAATTCATCAATGATAGATTTGGACTTTCTCTCCATCTCCTCTTCTGACAATACAGGCCTGTCAGGGGCTGACACTGTTGACATTTCTGGTTTCACTGCTAATGAAATTTTAAAAAGTGAGAAAATAAAAAGGACAAAAATTACCATATGAAAGTGATATTACTTTTATGTTGTTACACTGTTTTTTCAATAGAGCCATTTAATAGATGTAAGTATGATGAAGCAAGATGATGTAAAAACAATTCAGAAAGTTTTGGCATAGATATGCACTAATTAACTTCATAATTTATAATAATAATCAACAAGATTTAGGCATATTATACACCTTTAGAGTCTACGAGTTTCTCTGTTCCTTTCTGTATTTTGACTCTTCTACACTGTTTCCATGAGGAGCACAAAATACCTTCAGAATTCACATAGGCTAGGGTTGTGCTGACCACAGCTCTAACCACACTGGCCTACGGCATTTGCTGGAACATGCCATAGCTTCTCCTACTATCTGTTCCATAGCTGTCCTTTCTGTAAACCTGTTTCATTCCTATTGGTTCCTCTACCCTGATTCTAGATTGGTCTCTTGTTAATTTCTCTCAAAGAACTACATTCCTTTCCTTCGTAAAGGTTTTCTCAGTTGTACCGTACTTCTGTGCAGATCAGCTATGTCACATTACTCACTGCACATACATATTTTCATTTCTTATCCTATTATGTTTCCAAAGTACCTAAGAACGTCAAATGTCCCCAAAGTTACATAATTAAAGCCTATTCTCAATTGGAAGAAGAAATTTCAATTTGCCTCTAAAGTCTATTTAAATAGACTGGTTAAAAGGAACAATTTAAATAGTCAAACAAATTTAAAAGCCATATTAATGGTATAAGCAACTAGTGTTATTTCATAGTTAAGATTGAGAAAATGCCAAAAATTTCTTTAAATTATTTTTAATTACTATTATCATCATCATTATGCTATCTAATACCTTTTGAAAACTTTGTTATTTATGAGATAAAGTTCTAAGTATTTTTATATATTACCTTCTCATTTCATCTGCAATAACCCTATAGAGTTAAGGTAGATACACTTAACCCCATTTAATAAATGAGAAAACTGAAACACAGATTAAATACATGAAGTGACGTTTATACTATCACCTGAGCAAGTCTTTAAGCATACACATGCTAAACGCATCCAACCCACAAAAGGTGACAGGGCAGATGATGGCAACAAAACACAATCTGACACCTTGTTGCTTAACAAAGTAAAATCTTTGGCATTACATGGCCATGTCACTCTAACAGCAGTGCAAGGGAGGGTGCTGAAAAGACTCCTGAGGAATTCAGATTGCTTAACATACAGCAGAAGAACTCTGTCACCATAACATTTAACAGAGAAAGGGGAAATCTGACGATTTCTCAGCAAAGACATACTAGGGAATGAGAATGGTGTTACAGAATGATGGAGTGGTCCTGTCATTGTCAAGGCATAGGCACGTGTGCTGCTTTGGTATGTCGTTTCTGAACTCTGCTCAGGCACAAAGTCTCCTTTGTGGTTTTCCTCCCAAATTTAAGGCTGTATCTTTCTCTATTCTTGTCCCTAGAAAGTCTCTAACCTGACTCCCTGGTTCTGTTTCGGTCGGCCTCGGTGCTGTTTCTCTCCAGGTCCACGCCTCCTGTTAGCTGTTTCACGGTCTCCAGCATCTCCCTCCGCTGCTCTTCCTGAGATTGATTGTCTAACAGGTCTTTACTGCTGCTGCCCCTCATGAATGTGTTTGGACGAGCTGTTGCAGGTGGCAGGGGCTTATCATTCTTCTCTCTGCCCATGCTTCCACGACTTAAAAGGCAAAACAACACTTTTTAAAAGAAAGACAACCCTCTCTCCTTTATACCCAACTTATCAAATGACACTGAAGGCATGAAAAATAACATTCCACAGGTAACTAGATGCATTAAGTACAAATTATATTTCAAAGTAGAATTTTTTGAATGAATAAGTAAAACCCAGAATGCTTTGAAGGAAATATTTATTAAGGTATTTTATTTAAGTTTTGTCCTCTAAGGGTAAAAGGGACTACTTAGAATTTTTAATTTTCCTTTTCGGTGCCAAGTATTTAACCCAGAGCCTTGAGATAACTAAACACGTACTCTACCATTGAACTATACCTCTACCTACTTAAAAATATTAAATGACAATGGCAACTCCTTATTTTGTTCTTTAAAACTGCTTTTAGAAAGAAAGACAGTGATAAAAAGCAAGAGAATAGTGAATGAAAGGGAAACAAATGTCCTAAGAACAAGAAATCACTATTTTAGAAATTATATGATGATACTTTATTTCTCCAGAAACATGGAAATTATTAAGAACCAAGTAGAGGGGACTGGGGATGTGGCTCAAGTGGTAGTGCGCTCGCCTAGCATGCGTGAGGCACTGGGTTCGATTCTCAGCAACACGTAAAAATAAAATAAAGATATTGTGTCTACCTAAAATTAAAAATAAATTTAAAAAGAACCAAGTAAAAGTAGGCTTTGAACAGCCACAGGCATATACTTTATTCATTTTAAGACAGAATGTGCATATTGCCCTAGTCTTTAAAAAAAAAAAAAAAAGGTTCTATTTTGAGGAGTGGAGGAGGATTGGAGAGTCAACTCAGGGGTGCTTTACCACTGGGCAACTTCTCAAACCTTTTACTTTTTACTTTGAGACAGGGTCTCATTAAGTTACTGAGACTGGCTTCAAACTAGTGATTCTCCTGTCTCAGCCTCTCCAGTCATTGAGATTATAGGTGTACACCACCTCCTTAGTACCGGGACTACAAGTGTGTACCACTGTACTCACTCAACTTTTTCTTTTCTTTTCTTAGACAATTCTAAACAGCTGCAACAACAGTTCACAGATCATGACAGTTCAAAAGCAGTGAAGTAAATATGAAAAAAGAGACTCGGCGTAGACAAAGATCTAACCACTATGAAAGAACATACACAAGTACTTAAAAAGAAAAGCCATCAAAAACCATGACAGAGCAAACAGCCAACAATGCCTCAATAGCAGATGACAATCTCCTGAAAAGTTGGCAGGTGCTAAGAATACTTTGTTTCAGAAGCCCAGGGAATGAGTAAGATAGTTAGAAGGTTTACCTAATCAAACTGTAGTAATTAATTTTTCTAAAAAAGTATTGGAAGTTTAAAGAAATTTCAACTTTGAAAGTGCATGTATCAAAAATTCTCTTCTCCTATCACAATACCATAGGTCCCCAATCACGCTATGGAAACCAGCCAATAGAATACGTGACTATGTAAACTAGCCAACAACAACAAAAAAGTAGAAAGATAGCAGAATATGCATAGAGACAAGTGAAAGCTAAAGGACAATCTCACATAATTTGAACAGTGTAACAGAAGTGTATGGGTGGGATGTCATGTCACATTATTCAACAACATCCAGGAGTAGTAGTTTGGCAAGCCCTAGACATGCCTCCAGTGCTCTTTGGTGTGTGTGTGTGTGAGAGAGAGAGGGTATTAAGGAGCAAATTCTTAGTTATCTGTCAGAAAACTTATTCTCTTCTGCCCCATCACATCCCAAACCCAATACCTAATTTTGTCCCTACTTTAAAATCATAGTGTGTGGTAGCACATGCTTGTAATCCCAGTGGCTCAGGCCAGAGGATCACAAGTTAGAGGCCAGTTTCAGCAACTTCTCAGAGCCTTAAACAACTTAGTGAGACCCTGTCTCAAAATAAAAAATAAAAAGGGCTGGGGATGTGGCTAAGTGGTTAAACACCCCTAGGTTTAATCCCCTGTATTAAAAAAAAAAAAAAAAAAACAACTCCCATATTTTTATATATACACATATACACACACATGTATGTGTATATATAGTGTGTATGTGTGTGTGTGTGTGTGTGTGTGTGTATGTGTATGTGAGAAAAGTAAAAGAAATCAACTTTAGGTATGATAGGAAGATATTCATAGGGTTACCATCATAATTTACATATATATGAGAGACAGACATATGGGAAGAAGGACAGCCTTGAATAAACTCGTAAATTGGAATTCTCACCTGGTTAAAGCCCTTCGGGAATCAAACTCTAAAGATGTGTTTGACGTGGACCCTGATGGGGCTGCAGGTTGCAGAGCAGAGAATCTGTTTAAACTGGAAGCACTTGACCGTAAGGCATCTGTAGGTGTTAACATTTTAGAAAAAGGTACAAACACATGACTAAAATGCAAATACTCATTAACCTGCCTTCCTGGGCTGGGCCCAAGAAGGAATTTCTTTGTTTTTTTCCATTCTTAAGAGATGGATCTCTATGTTATCCAGACTGGTCTCAAACTCTTGTGCAAAAGGGATTCTCCTGCCTCAGTGTCCCCAGTAGCTGTGGCTACAGGTGAGAAACACTATACCTGGAATGAGAGCACGAATTTCTAACAGGTTCAGGTGATGCTAATCTCCTGGTACATCTACTTTTGAGAACTAAAGCATTGGAGGAAATTTGTATGTAAATAGTGTTTAAAAACATTTGTTCATTAGGAGCATGTGCACCTTTAAAAACATGTAAATTATCCTTATAGGGCACAGGGATGCTTATGGTAAATAGCAAGAAGGAGGCAGGCAAATGTAAACCAAAATACTGCACTTAAACAAAGTGCATACAAATGCTATGATCCCATTTATGTAAAATCATGCATGTGTGTTTAAATGAATTGTAACATTTTAAAAATTTTTAAAAAGCTAAGTGAAAGTTCTTAGTAGGAAGAATATATGAGAAGGTTAACATTTTAGCTTTTCTTTGGACTTCCTTAGCAGTCATGTTTGTGATGGTTCAAACATTTTTAGTTAAAAAGGTCATGGCTGTTGGGGCTGGGGCTGTGGCTCAGTGGTAGAGCACTTGCCTAGCATGTATGAGGCCCTGGGTTCGATCCTCAGCACCACATGAAAGTAAATAAAAATAAAGGCATTGTGTCCATCTATAACTACCAAATTAAAAAAAAAAAGGTCATAGCTGACAAAAACTGATTTTTGATAGAAATTTAAAAAATATTTTCAGCTTTTCTTTATAAACCCTTTAAATTTATTAAATGTTTCTATGAATTAACACTCTTTTTCAACATAATGAGTTTCCCTTTTAACTTGGGGTCCCAGTAATATCTGTAACTAGATTGAACTGTGAACAACAACAAAGGACCCTAACAGATGTAATTCCTAACCACTTAGCTAAACTGATAGGAGAAATAAGTTCTGATATTCTATAGCACAGTAGAAAAACTATGGTTGACAATGGTTAATTAACATTTCAAACAGCTACTAGAAGTTTTCTGAATGTTCCCCAAATAAAGAAATATACACATCTGAGCTGATAAATATGCCAATTACCCTATCTTATCATTATACATAATATGTGCATCTGAAATGCACACTATATCCCATAAATATGTATAATTACTGTTGTCTATCAAAAATAGAAGTATATGAAAAAGACATTGTGAACTAAAAAGGTTTTGCCAAAATTTAAAAATGGTTTAACCAAAGATCCTTTTCAATGAGGAAATCTTAGTTTATGCTAGAGAGGGCCATGATCTGGGGCATGATCAGTCTACAGATCTTTTCCTAAAATCGTTATGCAGTGACTATAGAAGAGCATCCCAAGGGAGAAGCTAGCAGGAGGCTGGAAGAAGGCCAGTGCACATACCTGTCTCGCTTGCCTTTGCTCCACCGCTGCTGCCTTTTCCCCAGCTGCCCAGCTGAGCCTTAGGTACCAGCTGAATTTTCTCATCAATTGTAGGCTGTAATATAATGGCCACAAGTCAATTATAGGAAATATTCTAAAAGAATAGTTTTTCTTTTTTTCTTCTTCAGTTCAGTAGAACCAATTTTAGCAACAAATTTTGTTTGGAATGCCAGTTTAAGAAACATAAACTGGAACTGTTCCCTTTAAAGTGGGATCACTGAAGCCTCTAAGTCACTTCTTTGGATTCATTTCCACAGAACAATATTTGAAGGCACTGGTCTGGGGAATGCCCTCAAGTCCTCCTATTTAAGATGGTTTATTAATTTGCAAAATGTTAGAAGCTTCTAATGGTTCCTCTTGTATAGTGCCCATTAATTTAAAAAAGATGAAGTAAAGAAAATACACAAATATTACATTATTGCGGAAAAGCAAGTTAAGAGACACAAAATTTTCACGTTGGGTGAGGGATGGCGGGTGGAATGAGAGTATTCAATAAAGGGGAATAAAAGAATGGAATAATGGACAATGAGTGCAGTGAGTTAAGGTGCCTGATATCTTTCACGTTTCACTAGCCAAGCACAACTTCAGTAGAAGTGAACAGAATTACAAAAAGATGAATGCAGTTTTTTCTAATGAAAGTATTGCTATATTTTGACAACTCTGGATGTACTGCTTTGCTATGTGACCTACTTTTATACAAATCTCTATCAATTAACAATAAATATTCTTAATGGTTTTGAACTTTTTGTAGCATACTGACACACAGTACCTACAGAACTACTATCTGAATACATTATCTCAATACACAAATTTTATTAACACACAATTTTACTTATTTTTCAAAATAGGACAGTAGTGATGTGGAGGATTGATTCCAGAATTGTTCCTAATCATGTTCATGCACAAAAATGTAATATTTAAAAACAAAAATGTTGTTATTAGGTACCAGCTGAATTGATGCTAGAGCAATTTTTTAAATGTAAGGCTTTAATTAAAATTGTCTTCTGCTGGAAATGGATGGGAATCAATTTGTACTGAGAAGCGAAAGTCCTGCTCTGTGACCTAAACAACAATTACAAGAATATACTAGAATTCTAGAGAATATGATTATAGTGAATTACATTGAGACATTCTGAAGGGGAATCTTTATTCTGAAGCAAAGCTTCGACAAAACCATGAAGATACAAATGACTTAGTTCATTTGTATGTTTTATTATCCAGTTTTCTGACTCTTTTAATTTTTTGTCAGTTATCTTTTCTCATTTGGTGTTTTCACATTAGTTTTAGGTTGTGCTCAGCACTCTGCTGGCAGGCTGCCAGTCCTGAGAACTCTGGAAAACCAATTACAAGTTAGGGTCTTGAGAGACTCGCAAACCATCTGCACAAACTCCTGGGCTGTGCCGATGTCCACTTTTACCAAATTTAACATTCCCTTAAATTCTTCGCCCTACTTATAGTTATCGACTCCTACTGCTAGAAACATCTTCTAAAAGAAACTTTTTTCTTCTTCCTACCCATGAATTCTCAAGAGAGAGGAAGGGAGAATATATTAAATATTTATTATAGAATGATTTCTAATAGGCTCTCTGAGAATTCTTTTAGTCCTTGGACATGGAATTTAATATCTTTACTGGTTAAATTAAAAAAATATTAATTTTTTTAGTTGTCAACTGATCTTTTTCTTATTTATATGTGGTGCTGAGGATCAAACCCTGTGCCTCCCACATGCCAGGCAAGCACTCTACCACTGAGCCACAATTCTAGCCCTCCTGGTTAAATTTTTTGGGGTTCTGGGGACTGCAGGGGCACTTGGCCACTAAGCCACATCCCCAGCCCTATTTTGTATTTTATTTAGAGATATGGTCTCAATGAATTGCTTAGCGCCTGGCTTTTGCTGAGGCTGGCTTTGAACTCTCGATACTCCTGCCTCAGCCTCCCAAGTGGCTGGGATTAACCTAGGTATTTCCTCTTTAGAAAACTCATAGGACTGAGTCTATAGCTTGTATAACACATGCGAGGCACTGGATTCAATCCTCTACAACTAAAAAATATATATTTTAAAAAAAAAACTTAAAAAAGAAAAAAGCTCAGAAATAAAATGAACTAGTGCTAAAACAGGTATGTAGAATACACTGAACAATACTAACTTGTAGAAAAGTATCTGTCCCCAAACAACCATGCCACAAAATATGCAATGTGGTTTTGTTTTTGCTTTGCAATGTGGTTATTTTTTTTATGAGCAAGTACTTTTGAGACTTATGGCAGAATTGTTGTAAATTAAATTTTAAATGTCACACTCACCTTAGTAATTTTCAGGAATTTTGAGGGGTCAAGTACTCGACTGTTCTTGGCCCCTTGTACCGTGTTCCACCCACCTTCATCCACTCTCTGAACACCTACAGGGAGAACAGAGTGAGCCAGTCTCTCATTATCCCAAGTCATTAGAAAGAGTGAGCAATACACACACACACACACACACACACACACACACACACACACACACACTTTTTGTTTTAGTTGTAGATGGACACAATATCTTTATTTATTTATGTGGTACTCAGGATGAACCCAGTGCATCACATATGCCAGGCAAGCACTCAACCACTGAGCTACAACCCCAGCCCGAGAGCAATATTTTCAACTCAGCCAGTTCAATCAAAACCAAGGAAAAAGACAAAAGAAGCTGGTGCAAGTACTGGTGATAGGCCCTTTAGTGCCCACAGAATGAAAATATCAAGCAGAGTCCTCTGCTTATATTGGCTCTCCATGAACCTGACTGACTTATTAAAAAAACCAAATGACACAAATGAATACTCAGTGTGGGCAAGGCAGGGTCACATCTGGTCTTTGCAGTTAATGACTAGAATACTTTGTGAAAAGTTAGATGGAAATTATTTTTTTCTATTTCTTTCTTTCTTTTTGGTACTGGGGATTTAACCTGGGGGTGCTTAATCATTGAGCCACATTCCCAGCCTTTTTATTTTGATATAGGGCCTCACTAAATTGCTGAGGTTGGCCTTGAACTTTCGATCCTCCTGCCTCAGCCTCCTGAGTCACTGGGTTACAGGCGTGCACCACTCCATATAAGCAATGACTGATCTCTAGGGGAAAATGGTTCACTTAACAATTTCCATTCTCATTCTTTGGGTTATTCTCAGTGGTTTCATTTCACACTTGAATAAAGAATTTTTACATATCTACCCCTCAGATTCCCAGGTTTTTCCAAGCTCAGTGGCCTTCCACCCTTACCTGGTCTTCTTTTTTCTTTGGTCATGAGCTGTTGGACCTTCCTCTGCTCTTCTTGTTCTTCTATTTTGGCCTCTTTGTGAATCTGTTCAATAGTTTTAGGTCCTTGATCTGCTCTTCGAGATACCCAATTACACTATAAAAGTAGAAAATAAGGTTACTAGTGAGATAACTGGAAATAAAATTGAAAAATCTTTAAAATGTATGTACTGCTGGAAAAGTATAAGCTACCTATAAATCTGAAATTATGGCAGTTTCTGTCTCATATATGACACTACATGGAGTCTAGAGAATAGAGCAACAGAATTAAATTCTCCTTAATCAACCCCGTCCAGCTGGGCCAAATGTATTTTACCATCATTTTCTACAATTCACAGGCAGAGAGGGACAAGGAATCAAGAAGAATAAGGATTCCTTGGTACTGACATAATCAGGCATTTTGCTACTCAGGTCATATCATATTTCAGAGAGGCTCTAAATCAAGGATGAGTAGCAGGCTTCCTCCTTCAACACTATGATTCTGGTACTGACACTAAGTGCATACAATGCCACCCTCCGGTTTCCCCTCTATAGGGACGAAAGCTGTCTCTGTATAATTACACTCCTCCCTTCCATTCTCAGACACAGTTCCAAAACCTGATAAAAGTGATTTGCGGGCATGGCTGGAAACCAGTTTAATAATATGCAAATTCTGATTAGCTGGGAAGGACTTTGGTGATAAGAAGGATCCTAAGGTCTCATCTGGGGTTAGCAAAACAGAGAGATAGTGCCCATATTCATCTTCAGCTGCAGGACAGTCCCTATCAGAATTAAACTAAGACAAAGAATGAAAACAGGCCAAAATATAAACAAGAAGTTGTACTGTAGCTCTGAAACCTTCCTTAAGAGAGATGTGACTGTACTTTGTTCCTTTCCTGTCTTCCACTGAGAACAAGGACCAGGGTTATGCCTTATGTTAAGCTGGAACTGTGTGCCTTTGAACTTTGTTTATATAAGGAGAAATAAACCCCAACTCTGGTATACGAAAAGAGGAAAAAAAGCAGAACAGGAAGGTCTACAGGAAAAACAGCAGAGAAGAAAACACTGACATCTTGGCACTTTGCATAGTTATCTCATTCAATCTTTACAACAAAACTTCAAGGTAGGCAGCATTCTCAGTTTTAGAGATTAACAATGTAAGCCTCAGTGAAGTTAAATGTGTCATTGTGAAGATGAGACTTTCTGATTATTTAGCTTACAAACTGACCACAGTTTGAATTCAGAATGGTCAATTTCAAAACTGTAATGGGTTTGATAACTGGACTAAGAAGAAACATGTAATAGACAAGAGACCTTTTGTTCTTTCATGTAACTTCCTTATGGAGGTCTGCCAGATCAAGTTCTAAGCCCTGAAGCAAAAACATTAAGTTTTTAATGCTTATAAATAATAGGACATCCTTACTTAACTCAAAGAGACTGGAATGGCAGGCTAATTTATTTTTTTCTCTTACTTACCAGCCGTAGGTCTATCACATCTTGCAGCATGAATCGAATCCTAGATGAGGTTTTTCTTTCTTTTACAATTTTCTCCATCTGATTAAAGTACTGGTCCATACGCGGCTGCAAAAGACAAAATCACTAGTATTCCTGGATGACAAATTCAAATTCAAATGTTAAATGCTAATATAAAATTGTAGATTAGCAGTTAGGAACAACAGCTTACAGTCAAAAGTAACGGTACCATGTTTAATTGAGCATATGACCAACAAACTAAAGACTACATTTTCTAGGCTCCCAAGCAGATGACTTTGGTGATGTGATTAATTACAGGCCAAAATATAAATAAGAAGTTGTACTGTAGCTCTGAAACCTTCCTTAAGAGAGATGTGACTGTACTTTGCTCCTTTCCTGTCTTCTACTGAGAACAAGGGTTATGCCTTAGGAATGCTAAGATGTTAAGCTGGAACTGTGTGCCTTTGAACTTTGTTATCTACGGAGAAATAATCCCCAACTCTGTATAAGTGATAGATATGGGGGGGGGGTGTTCTGTTATAACCATACATAATACTAGCTGACACAGAGAGATTATGACATAATAACCACTATTATTTATTTTGGTAGTGGGGATTGAACCCACGGGCACTTTATCACTGAGTTATATCCCCAACCCTTTTAATTTTTTGTTTTGAGACACAATCTCACTAATGTACTAGGATTATAGGTATGTGCCATCATGCCCAGCTCTGACATTGTTTTCTTTCAACTATTTCTAATTTCCACATTCCTTGTGGACAGCACAATGTTAGGTGTGGATTACAGTATTTTTAATGTTTTCTTATGTTCTGATTGAATAATTCTGTCAGTAATCAGACCGCAGACTTAAGCAAGCTACTGGGACTTCTTTATTTCTCCATCACCATCAGGCCTAGCCCATGATAGCTATTCTTCCCTTACCATATGGCAGCCACTTCTGTTTGCTTTACCTAGACTATCTATTTAATCTTCCCAACAGCCCTAAGAGATAGATGTTATTATCCCCAATGAATGAAACAGATTAATTAAAGCTAGAATGATGACTGTCTCCAAAACTCCTGTTTGAACAGCTATTTTATATTCTCCTTCATTTATAACTTCTTGGAAATGAAGGGACTGAGTCTCAATGAATTAACTTATTGAAGTATACACAGTTGATTTGTTTGCCATACAAACAACTGAACTATAAAATGGTCATGAAGTAGAGGAAAAAAGAACAAGGGACAAATACATGAATACTCTACAAACTGGATGCTCCTTACCTCTAACTTTAATGCAAATGTGGTAAAGAGCACTGTCATTTAATCAATGACAATGAGTGGAACAAAATAAGAAAAACAAATGGAGTAGATTGTTGGGGTAAAATGCAACACTTCTGTTGACAGCTTAAGTTTTTTTTTTTTTTTTTAGAGAGAGAGAGAGAGAGAGAGAGAGAGAGAGAGAGAGAGAGAGAGAGAGAATTTTTAATATTTATTTTTTAGTTCTTGGAGGACACAACATCTTTGTTGGTATGTGGTGCTGAAGATCGAACCTGGGCCGCACGCATGCCAGGCGAGCGCACTACCGCTTGAGCCACATCCCCAGCCCAGCTTAAGTTTTTTGCAACCAACAAAGACTGCCTGCTAAAGGCTTCTGAGTTTCTGGATTTTTACCTTCGCTTTCTCAAAGTCTAGGTCTTTGCCGATAGTGGTGAGTAGGCGGCACAGGCACTCCAGGGATTCTTCATCATGGTTCTTGAGCAGTTTCACCACACAGTCATGCATGATGGCTTCGGTGAGCATTTTGAGTTTAAACAGTTCTCCAATAAATTTGATGTTACCAATAGATCTCCGTCGGGCTCTGTCCTTGGCTTCTTCTAGTTCATCATGAAGCCTCGTCTTCTCTTCTGGCTGTTGTACCAGAAAGAATAATAGCATCTTGAAGATGAACACTGTCCCACCAAGAGACATCAAGGTCTGTGGGCCTTACTCTTTCTGGGGGTGAGATGCCCTTGAAAATGATATAACTACAGACCTACTCCTCAGAAAACAGAACATCCCCAAAAGTTTGCATCCAATTCAGACTTCTAGAACTCAGTGACCTTCTCTGAAGTCCAGGCTTAGAATGAATATTAAAACTGGCTTTGAGGGTTGAGTTGTTTTAATACTTCACACTAAAAGGAATGAAGCATTCTCCTAAATATCAGTACGGCACCTATGCAAGAAAAGAAAAGTCTATAGGCCTCTTCTCAAAGAGAAAAGGAGAAAATTCTATTTGACAATACTCAAAGCAAACAGCATTGTTTTTCTGGGAAATCACTTACAGCACTGGCAGCTTCCAGTTCTTTCTGCTTCTTCTCAAAGACATCATCGTCTGCTTTATCCTTTTCAAACTCCTTCTGGCAGCGGTTTAGTAGCAGCTTCCGGAAATTTACTGTGTTGCCAGGCTTGTCTGCCATGGGTACTTTCAGCTGTATCCAGATAGGAAAACGCAAAAGAACAAGATTAAAGGCATAAAAAACATTTGTTTTCTTTATTGTGCAAAACAATGCTGACTGAACTACAGGTAAGCATGCTATAACCCTATACAACTTAAATTTCAAGCATTTCATGATTCAGTGTTACGATGGTTTGAAACTAAATATATACGGATTCTCACACAAATGTAACATATCTTTTACGTCCATGCTTCCAGCTGACTTAGGATTCTTGTCATATCATTAGTTACAACCCTGCACTTATTTAGACTTCTAACTCTGAAGGGTTATAATTTTAATTCTTTAAATTACCATTGTAAGCATTTTGGTTTAAAGAAATAAAAATGACATAAGATAAGGGAGAATTTCAAGGCCAGAGGAGAGAACTTCCTAGAGATCATTATTCTAGGAAGAAGTAGAAGACAAGACATTTGGGGACTTCTAAAATATCTTTTCTCAGGAGAAATGTCCTAATAATAATTCCAGCACTCACCCTGATCATCAGTAGTATGTTAACTAGTCACTTCTTTTGTGCCAAAAGAATATACTATTTATCCAAAATTAGCCTAACAAAGAATATTTCATTAGAAATATTCATTTGACATATACAAAGACCCAGAGGAGAAATGGGCCATTTGGAGGTAAGATGTACCACATCCAATAATAACTGGTTTCTAGTAACCACATAGCTCATATCCTCAAGGTTACTTGTAGCTAAACATAGAGATGGTCTTATGAACATGTTAAGAATACAAAGAAAGCCAGATATAGCGGCATATGACTGTAATAATGGTACTTGGGAACCTGAGACAGGAGGACCACAAGTTTGAGGCTAGCCTGGACAACTTAATAAAACCCTGTCTTAAGAAAAAAAAAAAAATGTAGCAGGGCTAGAGATATATCTCAGTTGGTAGAGTGCATGCCTTGCATGCACAAGGCCCCATCCCAAGAATGCACCCCCACCGCCCACCACATATATATGAATCATATTATAGCAATGATTCTGAGTATAATATTTTATTTTACATATGACTCCCCAGCACAATTTTGAATAGCTGTTGTATAACCTGGCAAAATGGCTTTTCTAGAATCACAAAGTGGATCCCTAAATTCTAAAATGAATACTTGCTCTTTACTCCAGGTTTTAATGGGAGAAAATGGTGAAAAAGAAGAGACACTCTATTTCTATTCACAAAATAGTTAATATTTTCAAACAGAATGGACTTGGATAGCTGATTGAGGCTAAACAGTTAGAGAACTTCTTGAGAATGGAGGGCACGATGCTATGGTGTAGCTGTGCCGCACTGATAGACCACCCTCCCATATGTTCCCTATTGCAAATGGAAGATTATTTAATATATCTAGTTCTAATCAACTGAGGCACCAGGTTCCTCTTTCAATAGGAAACATTAACTTAGAAAGAGGGGAACATCAGCAAATAAGTTTTTTAGACAACTACAGTAAAGCTAATATAAAATTTAAGCAAAAGAAATACAAGCAAGTATAGTTCATTTCATAGGCTTACTCCATAGTCCCATAAGCAGGCTCAGGAGTTCATCAACCTTTGAGAAATGCTATACAAAAGAAACAGATTTCCAAAGCAAAAGCCAAAGTGGACTTCATCTTCTAAAATATAAGACCGAAAATACATGATAATACATTAACTAAGAAATGCCAAAGAAAATGGGATGTATCATAAAGTACATCCATAAACAGACTGGTATATAATAGAGTACCAACGTGACTTAGGTTCTAGAACAAACTAATGCTTCTAAAAATTTACTTATATCCAATTTACTGCTATATAGGAACTCAAGTTAAAAAAAAAAAAAACACATAATGTCCTCTCCATCTTCTTGTCATTTTCACTAACATCAAGTAAATTAAGTATATAACTGACAGATAAAAATGCTCTGGGCCATAATCTATCAACCCGAATGAGATGCTTTCTGCATTATGGAGTTACTGTGCAGAAACTGGGAGAAACGTGGGCAAAAAGAAAACCCATGTCACACCATATGGTGAGAGGGACCAGAGTTAATGCCCCTCAATCAGTCAAAAAAATGAAATAAATATAACTTGTGATGATTTGGGTGACAGAAACAGAAATCAAATGAGGCAAAGAAGTCATGGGAGTTGTGCTTTAAATTCATGGTAAAGAATGATCTCTCATCAATTCTTTTAACCCCTTAGGAGTAGGGAAGCTATGTTGAAAGAATTAGGTTAATGGGCTGGGGATGTGGCTCAAGCGGTAGCGCGCTCGTCTGGCATGCGTGCGGCCTGGGTTCGATCCTCAGCACCACATACAAACAACGATGTTGTGTCCGCCGATAACTAAAAAATAAATATTGAAAAATTCTCTCTGTCTCTCTCTCTCCCTCTATCACTCTCTCTTTAAAAAAAAAAAAAAAGAAAGAATTAGGTTAAGAATCAAAAGATTTGCTCACTTGCTATATACACAAAGGCAATTCTTTTAATCCAACTTTCAGTTTCAATATCAAAAACAAAGGAAGTATAGTACCTGTGTCCAATAGGGAGAACAGCTTTGAGCATACAATAAAACAGATTTTGTGGAAACACTTTAATTAATAAGTCAGTTAAATAAGCTACAACAAGTGTTTAGAACATTAAAACTGAAAGACTACTGAATTCTGAGTCAACAAAATCAGGGTCTAAATCTCTGCTCTATAAAATCAACTGTGTGTACTTCAATAACTTAATTCATTAAGACTCAGTCCCTTCATTTCCAAGATGTTGTAAATGAAGGACAGTATAAAATAGCTGTTGAAACAGGAGATTTGGAGACAGTTGTCATTATAGCAATGTTATGTGACTTTGGTCAGATTTTTTAGCTTCAATTAATCTGTTTCATTCATAAATGGGGATGATAACATCTGTCTCTTAGGGCTGCTGGGAAGATTAAATAGACAGTCTAGGTAAAGCAAACAGTAGTGGCTGCCATATAGTAAAGGCTGAATCAACAACTAATAAAACTGTATTTAAACACCTGAAACTGTATTTGACATACCTATAATTAAAAATTAAGAGTCATCTATTTTATAATAACAGAGCTAACAAGAAAGAACATAAGCAATAGCTAGCTCACTAAGCAATAAGAAGAGAAGAATAAAAAGCAAGAGAATTGAACCATCTGCTATCCCCAAATGATGGTCAAGGGAAATTTCATTGGTACAGGATACTAAAAAATATGTGATTATGCATAAGCAATTTAGACACATTCACACAGAAGTACCAAAACCAAATAAGCAGGAGAACAGTACATGTTCGGGGGAAACACACACACACACACACACACACACACACACACCCCTCCTAAATCAACGACTATCTACACAGCTCCCTAAAAAGACTTCTTTGGAACATGATCTTAATGTCCTCTGGGGATAGTTGACTAGGCTGTGCAAAAATGGAAATGGATCAGTGAGAACATATCCTCTGAGAACAGTGATTCATGGTAAAAAAAAAAATCTGGGATCATTAAGAGAAGATAAATTCAACAGAACTATGACATTAAGTAAAAATGTGTTATTTGCTGGATACTGGCTGATCAGAAACCCACTGAAATTGGTTAGCTGGGGAAAAACATGAAGACTATTTGCTTTAGTATACTTGGGCGGCTATAAAAAATAACACAGACTGGTGGCTTAAACAACAGATATTTATTTCTCACAATTCTGGAGGCTGAGAAGTCAGAAATCAAGATGCTGGCAGATACGCTGAGGACCCATTTCCTGGCCTGAACAGTTGACTTCTTCCTGTATCTTCACATACAAAGGAGAAGCAGCTTCGGTATCTCTTCCTGTTACAACAGCACTAACCTGTAACTAAAAGTGCTCTAACTCTGTGACCTCATCTAACCTAGTCACCTTCCAAAGGCACCAGCAGAATTTGTACTACTAACATATTTGTCAGTGTTGAGGCCAGACAATTCTTATCCCCAAAAGGATCAAACTAACAGAGAATCATCAAAGGCTATCATTTGTGCAATAATTATAATAGTCAAAAAGAAAATGGAGGTTCAGGCTTTGACCTTGGTTAGCATACTATTTTCACTGCTCTCTCAGAACATATAGATGCTAGTGGTAACCCAAGGTCCACTGACAATTTTGCTGCATAAGTATATGCTAGTCTGAGGTGAAGTATTTGGAACAACCAGTATAATGTAACCAAATAACACTTATGTGCTAACCCTAAAACTGGTTTCTATAGTACGTTTTACTCTTTTAAATGTGAACAGCAATAAGGTCACTGTTCAAATATGACAGGAATCCATAGTAATATACTATGTATCAGTGGCTATTTTCTGATCTTAGTAAGTCACCTGCCAAATACATATCAGACTACCCATAATGTAAACATAGACATCAAAATATATCTTCTTGGGCTGGGGATGTGGCTCAAGCGGTAGCGCGCTTGCCTGGCATGTGTGCAGCCTGGGTTCGATCCTCAGCATCACATATAAACAAAGATGTTGTGTCCGCCAATAACTAAAAAATAAATATTAAAATATATATATATATATCTTCATTAGATGTACTCAGAAGGGGCTGGGGTTGTGACTCAGTGGCCGAGTGCTTGCGTAGCAAGTATGAGGCACTGGGTTCGATTCTCAGCACCACATATCAATAAATAAAATAAAGGTCCATTGACAATTAAAAAAAAAAAAAAGATATACTCAAAGAGACAGTGGTAAGTGATGCACACACAATTCAAAAGCGGGGTCAGTTAAGAAAAGGTAAGTCATTTCTGATCAATCTTTCCTTCAACACATTTGTGACCTTCATTTGGGTCAGCCACATATCACTAACCCTCCTATTGCTCCGGCAACATACTTTGCTAAGGCTGGCTTTTCATGTCTGTAATTGCAAGCTGGTTGGCGGGCTTGCCTTCTCTCTTTACCTCTGTTTTTCTTTTCTTCTTCCTTTTGGTGGTAGGGCTGAAACTCAGGGCCTTGTGGATGCTAGGTGAGTTCACTCTACTGCTGAGCTGAATCCCTAGACCCCTCAGGGCTTTCAATATGTTTGAGGTTTTACTATCTAAATTGCCTTCTCAGTCTATTTTGTCATTTTTCACATGATTTGCCTTTAAGCACTTAATGTAACAACACTACAAGTTTTGGATCTCACGTAACAGAGAATTCTTTGTAGCTGAGGTAGCATGTCTGCCATAACAGAGATAGAAAGCAACGAAAGTAGTCACTAGCATCAAAGAAACTTCTTCCAGTTGGTTTTCTTTCTTTTTTTTTTTTCAAAGAGAGAGTGAGAGAGGAGAGAGAGAATTTTTTTTTTTAATATTTATTTTTTAGTTCTCGGCGGACACAACATCTTTGTTGGTATGTGGTGCTGAGGATCGAACCCGGGCCGCACGCATGCCAGGCGAGCGCACAACCGCTTGAGCCACATCTCCAGCCCCTGGTTTTCTTTCATTTCAAGCACTCACCCACTCACTCACAACACAGTCCAAGGGTCTATTTTGTGCAGGCAAGTATCCTAGGCAAGGGGAATTAAGCAGTGAATACAAAAGAAAAAAGCCTTTGTCCTTGGGAGCCAATATTCTAGAGGGGTTCTGAGATGGAAACTTCCATTTCAATTATGGTTGAAACAAAAGCATAGCAATTTTATTTTATTTTTAAGGGGGGGGGAGAGAGAGAGAATTTTTAATATTTATTTTTTAGTATTTGGCGGACACAACATCTTTGTTTGTACGTGGTGCTGAGGATCGAACCCGGGCCGCACGCATGCCAGGCGAGCACGCCACTGCTTGAGCCACATCCCCAGCCCAAAGCATAGCAATTTAACGTTGCAATTATCCAATTAAAAATTATATTTATGTACATATTTAGATATAGGAAATTTCTCTTGACGACTTTTCTCCATTTGCCTCATATTTGAAGTGTTTTCCTCCTAAAAGTGGTGCTAAATTCTAGTTAAATGCTTTGCTGTTTGTAAAGAGGGATTTTGCAGGCATCTTCAGTTATTTGTAATTGAACAAGCAAAGGCAGAGTCATACACACAGGCATGACTTACCATTGCTATTTGTAAGCCTTACGAGGTATTTTACCTAGGTAGGCTTTGATGGAGGAGGCACCTGTGTGTATTGTGTCCCTGTGCATATGTATACAGGTGCATACATGTCCTATTTACAAAGCAATTTTGGAAAGCCAAATCCATTATATCACTTTGCTTTATAAATTGAAAAAGTCTTTCTTAAAAATGTACTCTTGAATGGCAGAGAGCTTTAATTCCCATCAATTGGGGGGTGGAGGGAGGCCCCAATTGAGACTACTGATCTAGTTCATTGAGTATTTTAGTTCATTCTAGCATTAAATAATTAACTCATTTACTTTCTTTATCCTGGCAATACCATAAACTGTATGAATCAATCTTATTTTAGGGATTAAAATCTGAGGCTTAAAGAGATGATTAACTATTCCCCTTTATTTATTTTGGGGTTAGGGACTGAAACCAAGAATATTAAGTAAGGTTAAAAAGTTTGCAAGTGGCAGAGTAGGAATTTGAAATTTACTTTTAAAGTTTATATTTTAAACTTAGAAGTGTGAGAATTCAAAGTTAGGACTGTAACCATCATTAAATGCTTACTGCTTCAGACAGGCACCTTCCTGGAACACATTCTTTCTTCTCTTTACCTATTCCCCTATCCACACCACCTCAGGACCAAGACATTATTTGCTTCATACAAGTTTATCTTTTCACTAACACAATGATTTTGTTTTTGTCTAATTTATATTTTGTCTAAATTATTCAATCACACTCAACAAACTGTAACATCACAAACATGTTTTTTTCCCTCACAAATACTGTTTTTTTTCCAATTATGTATTTTGAACTTCCTTAAAGATAGAAGATGTTACTTTTTCCAAATCCAAACAGATTTACCTACCTTTGACACAGATACTCAAAAATATTGGTAGAACAACAGACTTTTGCATTTTCACAGCTTGTTTCTTAAGAAGCAAGGTATGATGATAATAAGTTGTGATAATTAAGAAAAATCCCGAATGTTAAAGGACATGCATTTCTGACACAAGTACCTTGGTAACAGTAAAAGAGGAAACACAGGTGGAATGTGGCATTTTATGATTGCAGAATACCTGGAGTACAATGAACACCAATCAGAAACTGGTCTCCCATCCTGTTTTCCTAGTTTGGACAGGATGTGGAGAAATAAGAGCTATGGATGATGTAAAGATAAACCTAACAGTTTCTAAAAGATGAAATTATCAGTTTTAAACCTTTTAACCATAAGAAAACCATCCTTTTGTTTTCATAAAAGCTATAATTAAAACTAAACAGTTACTTAATTTCAAATTCAGTAAAATGTTGCTTTAATATTATATAACATGATGTCCCAGGAAACTTGATTCCTACATAATAATTTCACATTGCTAATTTATTTTTTGAGGCAGTGGAGATTGAGCCCAGGGGCGCACAGGCCAGGCAAGGGCCCTGCCACAGCAGCTCCATCTCCCTTATGCTGACAGGACTACTTCATGCCCACTTCACCCTGCTCTCCACATCCCCTCCCTGTGGATATATTTTAATAAGGTAAGTTTCTTTTATCCAATAAGGATATTATATTAATAAGTGTTAAAAATATATTCTCCCCTTTACATTGCCCCATTAAGATTTCTGGGAAGAATGTGTAGTGAGGGGAGAATATACCTCTCGGAGATTTCTGGTTTTACTCCTTCCTTTCTTCTTACCGTTACTAGACATCGACACATGTTTGCGTAAGCCACAGAGAAACTGGGTTCATCAATAGCCTTCTCAAAGACCAGGTCAATGACTCCTTTTAGCCGCTCCTCTGTGTCAACAGTTAGTCCTGACACTTGCTTCATCAGTTGGTTGAACATCTGTGGTGTCAATTTATTTAAGATACTTCGAACTTTTCTAAAAAGTTCCTAAAGAATCACAAAGAAGAAAAGAACATTACCCTAACTATGACAATAAAGATGCATTCTGGAAGGATTTTAAAAATATAATTTATTAAAAACATTTATTTTAGCAATTTATAAAAAAAATTATCCAACCTTTTTTTTAAACTGATGATGAGAACTCTAGGAACTAAATACATTTAAACTTTGTTGGCAAGAATATTGTCTATTTTCTTCTTTTTGGTGGTGGGGATTGAACCCAGGGCCTTGTGCATCTCAAGAGCACACTCTATTAGTCAACAGCCCTTTTGGGGACATTTCCAACGCCCATGTGACAATATGTATCAAAAGTTATGAAACTGTGGATGTGCCCTTAGGGATAGGTAAAAAGATTTTATTTTATTTTATTTTTAAAGAGAGAGTGAGAGAGGAGAGAGAGAGAGAGAGAATTTTTAATATTTATTTTTTAGTTCTCGGCGGACACAACATCTTTGTTGGTATGTGGTGCTGAGGATCGAACCTGGGCCGCACGCATGCCAGGCGATCGCGCTACCACTTGAGCCACATCCCCAGCCCCGGTAAAAAGATTTTAGATACAATAATTTCTATCATAATCCTTTGTAGAAAATAACTTCAATGTGTAACTATAGGATTTTTTTCTAAATTACAGTGTAATATAAATTATGTTATGAAATACTAGGCAAGAGTCTTTTAAAATGATATTTTAGAAACACTCATCAAATTAGGAATGAAAGAAACTTGCCTCAGCTAGAAAAAGGGAATCTAAAACCCTATTTAATGGTAAAAGATTCAGACCTTTCTGCTAAGATTGGGGACAAAGCAAAAATATCTGTCCTTACCATTCCTACTCAACATCATACTGGAGGTGCTAATTAGTGCAATAAGACAAAGAAAAATAAATAAAGTGTACAAATTAGAAAGGAAGAAATACTTTAAAGATGATGTAATTGTGTATGTAGAAAAATGATAAACAATCTACAAAATGAGCTACTATAATAAGTCAGTCTAGCAATTACAGGGTACACTGACAAGTGCAAATAAATAAAAATTTGTTGAAGTGCCATTTACTATAACATCAAAATCAAAAACAACAACAAAAAAGCTTGATAAAAATCTAATAAAATATTCACAGGAGCTGTATGGCAAAAAACAATAAATCACTGACGAAAGAGACCCAAAGAGAAAAGCCTGAGCAATGTTTTGGGGGGAAAAAATGGAGAACTCATATAATCTGATTTAAATATTAATTATATATAGGACTAAATAAAAACTGTGGTACTGGCCAAAGGATAGACGCACAGCTTAAAAGAATAGAATGGAGAATAGAGAAACAGACTCAAATATATGATGAACAGATTTGCAACAAAGATGCAAAGGGAATTCAATGGTGAAGACAGTCTAGTCAACAAATTGTGAGAGAATGACTGGACATTCAAAATAAAGATGAACATTGATCTATATCTTGTACCTTTTACAAAACTCAAGTAAAAGTGGATCACAGAACTAAATATAAAAATTAAAATTATTAACTTCTAGAAGACAACATAGGAAAAAAGCTTTGTATTCTTGTGTCGTGCAAAGATTTCCCTAGAAATGGCAGCAAAAGCAAAATCCACAAATGTAAAAATAAACTAAATATCATCAAAATAAAAAGCTGCTTTCTGTGAAAAACACTGTTATAAAATAAGAACATAAAGCACAGAATATCATAGAAAATCTGTAAATATGTAGAGAACTCAGAATATGTAAAGAACTATGAAAAGTCAACAGTAAGAAAATATATCATGGGCTGGGGATGTGGCTCAAGCGGTAGCGCGCTGGCCTGGCATGCATGCGGCCCGGGTTCGATCCTCAGCACCACATACCAACAAAGATGTTGTGTCTGCCGAGAACTAAAAAATAAATATTAAAAATTCTCTCTCTCTCTCTCTCCTCTCTCACTCTCTCTTAAAAAAAAAAAAAAGAAAGAAAATATATCACTCAATGAAAAAGGGCAAAATATATAAACAGAAACTTTACCAGAGAAGATGTAGCAATTGCAAAAAAGTGCATGAAAAGATGTTCAAAGTCATTAAAGTTACAATGATACACGGACAGAATATCCATTAGAACGACTTAAACTTTAAAAAGTAGGAAAGAGCATATGTTGGGGAAAATGAAAAACAACTGAGACTCTCATTCTTTGCCAGCAGAAACACCAAACTTAAAACCAGTCTGGAAAACATTTAACTTTACTGGCATTTTCCAATAAGGTTAAATATATATTCACCAATCCCACAGCGAGGAACTCATCCAAAGTAACTAATTTATGTTCACACAAAACCTGCAAACTTAGTGGTCACTGCAGAAAGTTGGCAACTGTTTACCCTGTAAATGAATAAACAAACTAACACTACTGGAGGGCTGGGGATGTGGCTCAAGCGGTAGCGCGCTTGCCTGGCATGCGTGCGGCCCGGGTTCGATCCTCAGCACCACATACCAACAAAGATGTTGTGTCCGCCGAGAACTAAAAAATAAATATTAAAAACTCTCTCTGTCTCTCTCTCCCCCCCCCCTCACTCTCTCTTTAAAAAAAAAAAAAAAAAACACAAAAAAAAACTAACACTACTGGACAATTAAAAGAAAACATCCACAAAAACAGTTCATGACATGTGTTATAATATGGGTGAATATAAAATACATATGCTAAGTATAGGAAGCCATGGTTAAAATGATTCAAAGAAACATTACAGGGACAGATTAGATTACTGATTACCAGACATGAGCATGAGGAAAAAGGATAAGTACAAGGTAATACTGAGGTCTAATGAAAATGTTTTATATCTTGATTGAGGTGGCAGTCAGTGTTGGTGTTTGCCAACAATAATAGAAATGTATACAAAAAAGAAATGTTTCTTTCATTTAATTATGTCGACAAAAAAGTTGTAAGTATGCAAGAAACTATGATATAATAACACAAAATCTTATTAAGATTTTATTTTTTTGAAAAATACTTGACTACAAGGATATTTAGAATTTGTGTAGAAATGCTAACATTTTCTCTAGGCAGGAGATAATAAATCAAACAAAAATTTTAAAAAATTACATTGGCAAAATTTTCAGCAATAAGGCAGTTTTGATTTTAAAAATAAAAAAAAAAAGTTGGGCACAGTGGCACACACCTGTCATACCAGTGATTTGGGAAGCTGAGGAGGAGGATTAAAGTTTGAGGCCAATCTCAGCAAATTAGTGACTTTAGTGTCTCAAAAAAAAGGGGGGGGGGGATGTAGATCAGTGGTAAAGGGTCAATCACCAGTACCCTCACCCCTCCCCCCAAAAAAAGAGAGAGAAAGAAAAAAGGCTTAAGTCAACCAAGATAATATCTTCTTTCAGGTTTGAAATGTTAAACTCACCTTTATATTAGTAAAAGAGCATCAACTATTTCTACTTTCAGAAAATAATGTAAGCATAGAAAAAAAGGACAATAAATAGGAAATAAGTATTTATTGAAAATCCTCATTCATTTGTAATTCTCTACTTCATGTCTACAAAATTCGACATTAGGTACAAATGACATATAAGGCATAGTTACTGTATCAAAACCTAGCTGAACAGGTAAGATATTTACAAAGTGATAAAGCAACACCAGAAAATGGAGTATTGTAGGTCACAGTCACTGAACTAGTCAAGAAATGACCTCAAAAGGAAAGGAGAACTGGGCTAGATTATGAAGGAAGGAAAAAGCTGGCTAAGTGAAAAGAAAAGGGAGAAGATATTTGAGAAAGAGGAAAATGTTTTAGGAAGGGATTATTCCTTGTTTGTTTGATTTTGATACTGGGGGTTGCAAACATTTACCACTCAGATACTCCCTAGCCCTAGGAAGGCCTCCCCCTCCCCCTCCCTCCCTCCCTCCCTCTCTCTCTCTTAATCCCTCTACACTTAAATCCCTCTATGAAGATTTTAAATCCTTACCATAAACACAATGAGCATATACAATCAAATGCCAAAGTTTGTGGGGGTTTTTTTGTGAGTGGTACCAGAGACTAAACCCAGAGGCCATCCACCACTAAGCCACAATCTCATCCGTTTCTGAGACAGAGTCTCATTAAAATTTGCCAAACTGGCCTTGAAATTGTGTTCCTCCTGCATTAGCCTCCTGAGTCTCTGAGATTACATGTGTGTGCCACCATGCCCAGCTTAAGAAGGAATTAATACTGAAAACTCCTATTTTGGGGACAGAGATAACAAACTGGAAATATCAGAGTAGTGTTCATTAGAAGTGAGAGAAAATGACTCTTCAGTGCTACTTTATAAAACACAGATAAAGCTAGGTATGGCAACACCTATAATCCCAGCACCCTGGGAGACTGATAAAGGAGGATCCTAAGTTTCAGAACAGCCATGGCAACTTAGAGAGATCCTGTCTCAAAATAAAAATATAAATAAAAGTGTTGGAGATACAGATTAGTGGTAGAGCACCCCTGAGCTCAAGCCCTAGTATGTATGTATGTATGTATGTATGTATGTATGTATCTATCAATCAATCAATCAATCAATCAGAAAGCTCAGATGAAGAGAAAAGGTCAAATCAGTATTTCAGGCAAGTGAATCAGGCAACAGAACTAGATCTAGGCATCACAAAGAACAGAGAGATGAAGCAAAGGAACCCAGCAGCACCAGCACCAAAGCAGTACAGCAGCATGGTGCAGACAAATCTCAGGTGGAGATTTCCTGGAAGTGCCGTGGGGACATGATGGTTCACCAAGAAGGAAGATAATGTGTAGAGTGGAAGGGATAAAATAGAGTCAGAGTTTTCTGATGGTATATGCAAAAAGAAAACCTATTATATTATTTCTTGATAATATATTGATATTATTTCTTTTCATTTAACAAAATGAAAAGAATACCAAGAACAATAGGCAACATGGGGTACACCTATGCAGAAAAGACTAAATTAATGGCATTTATGTTAATATAATTATTCTGTTTCTGAGATAAGAATTCTGAATGGGAGGGGGTCAGCTACAGAGTAAAGACAGGCAGATTACAAGTCACAAGAACTGGACTGTCCCATAACCATAGCACTATAGGAAACTTATTTCCTGAAGATACCATTTCCACATGGAAAAAAGGGACAATATGTGTTTATTCTTCACAGGTTTAATAATAATCTAATGACATAAGGCACCAATACACAAGGGTCTTACCTATTAAAACAAAACAATAATGAAGATCCAGTAGGAATTTTTAACTGTCTTAAGAAGATACTTAGGTCTCCATTATTGTTAAGCATTTCTCAGGAGGTACGAAGAAAGGACTATAGAAAAGGAGTATAGAAGTTTTGTTTTTTTTTTTTTTAAAGGTTGAGGTGTGTTCAGATGAGACAGAAAATAAAGGACTTGATTTCAGTGAATGTGAAGGAGGACATAATTAGGGATTTCTGACAAATTTTGTGACATCATTGAAGGGATGAACAAAGGCAAACTGCCAACAAGGTTGGACAGCTTGGCTTTTTGCTGGATCAAATCATGTTTGTCTTTGCTTTGTATAAACAACATTTATTGTTGGTTTAAAACATTTAACAAATGTTCAATAATTATCTGCTACGTATGAAGTTCTCTGATGGTGCTAAATCAAAGACATGTCCAAGGACATCAAAATACTAGGCACATTGGGGGCTGGGGATGTGGCTCAAGCGGTAGCGCGCTTGCCTGGCATGCATGCGGCCCGGGTTCGATCCTCAGCACCCACATACCAACAAAGATGTTGTGTCCACCGAGAACTAAAAAATAAATATTAAAAAATTCTCTCTCTCTCTCTCTCTCCTCTCTCACAATCTCTCTTAAAAAAAAAAAAAAGATGTTGTGTCCGCCGAGAACTAAAAATAAATAAATAAATATTAAATATAAAAAAAAAAAAATACTAGGCACATGATTAGGCTCTGGTAACCATGCCAAATGCTTCATATAATCTCAGTTCATCTTCACACTGGTCCTACGAGGTAGATACTATTTCTATCTTCACTGTAGTTGAGATTAAGAACTTGCCTAACAGAATCAGGATTGTCTCCAGAGCTGGATCTTTCAACTGCTACACTAAAACTGCTAATGGTTAAATAAATAAATAAATAAATAAATAAATAAATGATGTTAAAAAAAATTAAGACTGAAAAGTTAATATGTGATCTGTGAGAGAATCTAGTGTGAATGCCTAGAAACAAGAACATCCAAAGGAGACAGCAGATGTTACCTAGGTAATGTACCACAAAATGGGAATTACAGCTTTATATAACTTGATACGCAAAAATTAATATTTTGTGGATTAAAAAAGGAATTCATTCAATTTACCCTAAGGAGGTCTGAGAGCAGAATATGAACAAAAAGATACAGAAAATTTCATTTTATCTCAAAAAACTCCAAATTTTAGTTTCTTAGAAATGAAGGCCTCAGAGGTGCACACATGTAATCCTAGCAATTCGGGTGGCTGATGCAGGAGAATCACAAGTAAAAAGGCAGCATTAGAAACTTAGGAAGGCCTTACATAACTTAGCTAGACCTTGGCTCAAAATATAAAAAAGGGCTGGGATGTGGCTCAGTGGTTTAAGTGCCCCAGGGTTCAATCCCTGGTATGAAAAAAAGAAGGCTTAACAACTGACTAGAGCAATGTACTAATTAGATAAGATTAGCACAGGATAAAGGGGCTTTAACATAGAGAATATAAAGATGTATTTTAAAGAAAACATTAATGTAAGCCTGAATGATAGAAGCCTTTCATATATGATCCTTCCAGACATAAATGTTTTGAAAAAACACAGAAATGGTAATTTCAAGACAAAATAGAATCCATGATAGCTTTTTTTTTTTTTTTTTTTTTTTTTAAAAAGAGAGAGAGAGAGAGAGAATTTTAATATTTATTTTTTAGTTTTCGGTGGACCCAACATCTTTGTTTATATGTGGTGCTGAGGATCGAACCCGGGCCATACGCATGCCAGGCGAGCGCGCTACCGCTTGAGCCACATCCCCAACACCTCCATGATAGCTTTTAGAATAATGTTTTTACTAGAAGTATAAAAAGTCTTAAACTGATATTTCTACATAATAAGGCAAAAGAACATTGAGAAAAATTAAAATGTTATGATTTAACTCTAGAACAATGTCAGGATCTGCTCCTGTTCTCACCTGGGTTTTGATGTTTTCAGGATCCTCAGCATGGCTATCTCGTTTCTGGCTGGGCTTCCAGGCATTCTCTGCCTTTTTTAAGTGCACATCTTCTTTTACAGAAACGGTGATGATCTTTCTGGGCTCCCTTCTCTGTCCAGGTTGAGACCTCCGTGGCCCAACGTTCAACAACTAGGACAAGAATATTATATCTATTCAGAGTACTTAACAATTTACTGTATCTGTTTTGCTGTTCAACTCAAGCCTGATGTTCACACCATATACTTCGAGATACAAAGATTAGGCCCTCAAGTTAGATGTGCTCTAACCCCAGAATACCATGAACTTATATAATGTTCTCTACTTCTATAATTTTTTTTTGATTCTGAAGTCCTAAATGAGAGGAAAAAGTTATGGTGCTTTTAATCAGGTGTGGTGGCACACGCCTGTAATTCCAGCAACTCAGGAGGCTGCAGCAAGAAGACTGTAAGTAATTTAGGGAAATCCTGTCTCAAATTAAAAAATGTAATAATATAATAAAGGGCTGGGTATGAAGTGTCCCCAGTTAAGTCCCCAGTGGCAAAACAAACAAACAAAAAGAGTTGTTCCTAGTGGAAAAGACTATCTCTAGCTGAACATCTACAAAGTTATGAAACAGGACTGACCACTTTCCATAATTGCAAAAAATTTACAGGTAAGAAGTTATTAGTCATAAATTTGCTTTAAAAACTGGGTTTTACATTTTTAGGGTAAAATGCAAATACATTCAACTTCATCACTAAAATTCTCTATAACACTGAGGTATGTATTTTCACATATCCCTAAAGCAGACCATACTGAATGGCTCTAAATTTGCTGGGTCAGGAATACCAAAATGAGCCCTTCTCGTAATCAACGAGAGTCAAACTAAATTACTCCTTGAAAAAATGTCTTTCTCTATTAGTTAGCTCCCTGTTCCTCCTAGGTTACCACCATACTCTTCCTGTAAACACCAATATAGGTTGACATGTTGCAGCACTCACCATATTAAGTATTGTTATTATAGGATTTAACAGGGTAAGTTAAAAGTTACGTTTCTGAATGTCAAAATATCTATAACCATAGTTCCCTTAAATGTTTGGAAATCAATCTGCAAGATTAAACATTGGGCCTGGTATAGTGGCACATGCCTGTAATCCCAGTGGTTTGGGAGGCTAAGAGATGAGGATCACAATTTTGAGGCCAGACTCAGGAATTTAATGAGGCCTTAATCAATGCAGCTCAAGCTCATGTCTCACTAAAGACCCTGTTTTTAAAAGAAGGGCGGGTTATTTAGATTAGTAGAAAACTGATCCTGGGTTAAATCCCCAAGTACACAAAACAAAGAAATAAATAAAATATTGGGTTGATCCTAAGCCCTGTTACCTCTCAGACGTGTTGTTGTATGATGATGACCTTTATTGTTTCTGATACATTATTTTAAATGCTGAGCAAATATTGACATTGGAAAGGAAAATAATCTTCATATAAGGAACAGACCAGTATCATATCTTACTTAATGACCCAATGTTGCCCTTTTCAAATTAAGTATAGACTTCATTAATATACTTTATATAAAAAGATAGTTTGGTATGAGGTTTAAATTGATAAAATCCTTTACATACCACTCACTCTCAAAATTATTCTCTTATACTAATTACAAATAGTAACATCAGAGATACATCAGGATCAAAAGTTAGAACTTCTGGGGAATTCATACCAATCTTGTCAAATATATCCATAGTAATGATAATATGATCTAATACATTTTAGTGAACATTAAAAAAATAGATCAGTTAAACACAGAGGTATCAGAAATGATATTACAGAAAGACGGTAAAAACTAAAAAAATACAAACAGGTAACAGCTGATAAACCTAATTGTACCACCACAAGAAATTTTATTTTTAACTGCAACTTAGATTTGGTAGTCCAGATCAAACAATTTTTAAAAGAAAATTGCAGTAAACCAAGTACTGTCTGGTTCTTATAATCCAGGTTATACTCGAATACGTTGACTTGTATGGGTTAATATCTCTTTCAATGCTAGAATGATACAGCTCAGGCAAACAATTTAACACATTTAATTTTCATACTTGCACATAAATATGTGTGGGTATACAAATGTGTCTGGGTGTAATGAAAGGAAATTAATTCAAAAGCATGTAAGAGTCACTGTGTGCACATTTCCTAAAATTACAGCAAATGCCAATGAATATGTCAAGCTTTTAATCTGGAAAGTGACAGAGATTATTTATGCTTTATTCCTTTACCTGTCCCAAGATAAATATGTATGGTTTACAAGTGGGCAATACAGAAGTGAGAAATATTAATAAATAATAATAATACTTCAAAGAAAAGACAGACTTGAAAGGCTAACTGGCAAGTTGTTGGTCCAAGATAAAGTTCCATGCAAGTTCCCATGATAAATTTAAAAATGATATTTGTATTGCTGTACAAATATAAGATAAACAGGGTTCACAAATATTTATGTATATATTTTGAACCCTCAAATGTTTAAAAACATTTACTATGTTTTAAAATCCTTAATATGTACAATTAATCAATCTCCAACTCTTTCACGTTTTCAGTGTGGGAACAATGTCACTGTTTGGAATACCAACATCTGGAATTAGGAGACAGAAGAACCTCCTACTTATGAACAAAACATAAGTCTCCTACTTATGAACCTCCTACTTATGAACAAGACATAAGTCTCCTACTTATGAACAAAATTACTGTTGGCAAGTTTCTTAACTGCTGAATTTTAAGTTTTCTCATAAATACAAGGTCTGTTTTACTGATAAAAGTTATTCTGAGGATTACAGGATACAAGGTATGTAAAAGGACCTTAAAACTGTGCAAGGACAGGTAGGATATAGTTGAATGCTTATTTAAAATGCACAAGGCCCTGCGTTTGATACCCCCAGTACCGCAAAAACAACCCCTCAAAACTATACAAGATATCATCATCAATCATCAGTAAGAATCAAAAGGGTTGTCTTTAAAAAAGTGACAAGTGGACTTAAATATTTGTCTCTTTTGAGCCATAACCCCAGCCCTTATGGTTCTTTTTTGAATGAGAAAAAAACAATACAAGTCATCAGATTTATAGTATTTTTCAAAAGAAGCACCACATGGTGAATGACTTATTACCAAACACACACACACAAAACTGGGACCTAAAGTGTCAAAATTTGGGGTTGACTAATTTAAAGTCAGAGTTGTTTTTGTTTTTTCTTCCCTAGGTGAGCTACAAGTTTAAATTTTTTTTTATTTACTAATTTTAAATTTTAAAAAATGCATTAAATAAGAAATATACAAATCTATTTTAGAATTTAATATTCATTGCTTCTATGTCTTTTAGAGATTATAACTAAAAATTCCTCTGCTTACTTGAATAATCAAAGAAAACAGAATCATTTGCTCCATTTTCAAAGACAGGTAACCAGGTGTTCCTTTATAGAGATTATATGAATGCAGGAACTTCTTGGCTCCTAGGATTTTTATAACAGATCAGTTAATCTCAAGGGTACTTAAACTGATTACAAATGGCAATTTATTAAACAAGGTCCATAGTTGCTCTTAAGACAATTCTTTTGGAGCGCTTTCTCTGATATCTATAAACAGAATCCTATTAAATTAACATCAAAACTGCCAAACAATTTGATTAACAAAACCTACAGAGATGATCCTTCTGGGTATTTCCAACAGATATGAACTTTACTGTCCATCAAGGAATACTTATAAAAATTTGTATGAATCTGCACATCTGTATAATATTTTTAAAACAATTACTGTACATTAAAACTCTTTTGTAATAAGGAAGTCTATTGCAAAAATGTTTATAATGCAAGTCATAGATACTTAAGCCATACTATGGAGCATATCTAACAGATTTTAATATGCTAGGATGGTAATTAATCATAAGCCAATTTGGACACCTGGTGAAAATGACAGAGGTATAGAACCAGAAACTACAAAGAGCTGGGCTGCTGTTTATTTTATTTATTTTTCCCCAAAGAGCATTATTTTTTTGCTCCTTTATATGTTAAGACATTTATGTCCTATGATGTGAACATCTAGAACTATATTAACACACCAAGGAGAGCTGAACAAATTAAGTGAAGAATGTCTGTTAGCTACAGTAAAGGCTCGAAGTGTAACTACTGTATTAATGTTTGTATTATCAATACCACCCTGAGAGATCCAAATTTCCCATAAAAACTAGCTTTTGACATGTAATGAAACTACTTATAGAAAACTAGTTAAATAACAATGATCTTTGGGGAGACATTAGAAATTCTAGATAATATCTTATTCTCAGTCACATTACTTTGAATGCATCAGAATAACTTGTCTGACATATGTAGGGATAAGAATGAGTGGTCAAATACACAGTGTGACATGGTTTTGAAATTAATTTTGTACTTTCTATATTTTAAAATACACAGCTTATTAAACTCTTTTGATATTTCCATTTTGCTATAACTAATTACTAGAAAAACAATGAATATCACGATAGTAATGATAAGTGCCAATATACACTGGAAGAGGAGACACAGTAATTCATACCTTCTGAGAATGGCATGAACAAAGCAATTTTAAGTAACCACAGATGCTATAATCTAGAGAATAACAAAATTGGCATGAACATTATTTCAAATGTTAGCAAAACAATGTTATAAACCAAAACCAGAATAAAAGGTAATGCAAATATAATTTGAAATTATCAAGAAGGGAAATAGTGCTGGGGGAAAAAGGTTATAAAAGAGTTTCTAGAAAGCTGCTTTCTAAGACATTTTGGTGAGGAAATTCAAGCTGTAAAAAAAAAATTAATATTTATAACAAATAGATAAAGGTAACACCTTGAACCTGTGTGTGAACAGATTTTCACACACATGGAAGTCTTTGAGATGGTGATGTTCAATAAACAATATGTTCCAGATCAGGGAAATTTTCTGTAGCACCTCCAACATGCTATAGGCATTCAAATACCTTGAATAAGTATTTAGCTTCAGGCAAATAAATAAATATACACAAAGTAACATTTGTTTTCACATGGTGCAGTCTTATTCTGAAGCAGGTTTCAAAAGTTGCCATTACACAGGATATAAAATCAACACGCATAAATCAAAGGCATTCCTTTATATCAGCGACAAATCTTCTGAACTAGAAATGAGGAAAACCACCCCATTCACAATATCCTCAAAAAATAAAAAACTTGGGAATCAACCTAACAAAAGAGGTGAAAGATTTATACAATGAAAACTACAGAACCCTAAAGAGAGAAAGCGATACCAGATTTCAAACTGTACTACAGAGCAATAGTAACAAAAACAGCATGGTACTGGTACCAAAACAGGCTGATGGACCAATGGTACAGAATAGAGGACACAGAAACCAATCCACAAAATTACAACTATCTTATATTCGATAAAGGGGCTAAAAGCATGCAATGGAGGAAGGATAGCATCTTCAACAAATGGTGCTGGGAAAATTGGAAATCCATATGCAACAAAATGAAACTGAATCCCTTTCTCTCACCATGCACAAAAGTTAACTCAAAATGGATCAAGGAGCTTGACATCAAATCAGAGACTCTGCGTCTGATAGAAGAAAAAGTTGGCTCCGATCTACATATTGTGGGGCCGGGCTCCAAATTCCTTAACAGGACACCCATAGCATAAGAGTTAAAAACAAGAACCAACAAATGGGACTTACTCAAACTAAAAAGTTTTTTCTCAGCAAGAGAAACAATAAGAGAGGTAAATAGGGAGCCTACATCCTGGGAACAAATCTTTACTCCTCACACTTCAGATAGAGCCTTAATATCCAGGTATACAAAGAACTCAAAAAATTAAGCAATAAGAAAACAAATAACCCAATCAACAAATGGGCCAAGGACCTGAATAGACACTTCTCAGAGGAGGATATACAATCAATCAACAAGTACATGAAAAAATGCTCACCAGAGAAATGCAAATCAAAACCACCCTCAGATACCATCTCACTCCAGTAAGATTGGCAGCCATTATGAAGTCAAACAACAAGTGCTGGCGAGGATGTGGGGAAAAGGGTACACTTGTACATTGTTGGTGGGACTGCAAATTGGTGCGGCCAATTTGGAAAGCAGTATGGAGATTCCTGGGAAAGCTGGGAATGGAACCACCATTTGACCCAGCTATTGCCCTTCTCGGATTATTCCCTGAAGACCTTAAAAGAGCGTACTATAGGGATACTGCTACATCGATGTTCATAGCAGCACAATTCACAATAGCTAGACTGTGGAACCAACTTAGATGCCCTTCAATAGATAAATGGATTAAAAAATGTGGCATTTATACACAATGGAGTATTACTCAGCACTAAAAAATGACAAAATCATGGAATTTGCAGGGGAATGGATGGCATTAGAGCAGATTATGCTAAGTGAAGCTAGGCCAATCCCTAAAAAACAAATGCCAAATGTCTTCTTTGATATAAGGAGAGCAACTAAAAACAGAGCAGGGAGGAAGAGCATGAGAAAAAGATTAACATTAAACAGGGATGAGAGGTGGGAAGGAAAGGGAGAGAGAAGGGAAATTGTATGGAAATGGAAGGAGACCCTCATTGTTATACAAAATTACATATAAGAGGATGTGAGGGGAAAGGGAAAAAAAATCAAGGGAGAGAAATGAATTACAGTAGATGGGGTAGAGAGAGAAGATGGGAAGGGAGGGGAGGGGAGGGGGATAGTAGAGGATAGGAAAGGTAGCAGAATACAACAGTCACTAGTATGGCAATATGTAAAAATGTGGATGTGTAACCGATGTGATTCTGCAAAATGTATACGGGGTAAAAATGGGAGTTCATAACCAACTTGAATCAAATGTATGAAATATGATATGTCAAGAGCTTTGTAATGTTTTGAACAACCAATTAAAAAAAAAGTTGCCATTACAGAAATAAAAAGGTGATGAGGAAATAAAGGGTCACCTTATGTAAACATGTTTATACAAGCATAGAATAAAGTTCTCTTAAAAGAGAACTCCTCAAAATACACATGAAACCCTGAGTTAATTCAGATTTTGGATTAAGTGCACCCTATGCTATTCTAGTTTAGGGGAAATGACACAGTCATGTCCTTGGCAACTTTCCCCCATGCTTTCTGCAAATCTACAAAACATGGAGTAGGCAGTGTCTGCCGAATCCTGCACAGTGCAGCGCCCCAGCTTAAGTCCATTGGTGATGCCACTTCCACCGCTGAAGAGCCTGCCACTGGGGGTGCAATGGCAATCTGCAGTTTACCAATACTAGTCTTTTATAGATGTTATTTGTTTACATTTTGACTTCACAACCTAAAGTAAATAAGAAAAGCAAAATGAAAAATATTATAACACCATAGGCTATCATTTAAAAAAGAAAAATGATTCAGCGCACCCCTAGAGGCAGGCTCTTCAGGGGTGGGTGTGCAATCGCCAGTGGAGTGCAACTTGGGGCTTTGCTCTGTTCCAGAATTGGCAATCCGTGCCTGCTCTGCACTTTGCAAATCTGTAGAAACAAAGACAAAGAGATGAACATTACTGAATGTCATCAGAGATCTGCAGTATACCAGGATACCTGAAAACAAAACAGGAATGCTATCAAAGGTTGGTCTACTTTTTAAAATATTTGCAAGTCAATTCAATGGAATAAATATGAAGAAACAAACACAAAAAGAAAATCAAGATCAAATTAATGCAGACCAGTTTCCTTAAAGTAAAAATGATTCAAGTGTATTTATTTGCTTTAATATTTGTATGGAGAGGACTGTCTTCACCTCTATTACAGGAATCAGCTACTAATAATCAGCCACTCTGTCTTGCCATTAGACAAGATGTTAAGGAATCTATGAAAGTTTTTCTAACTAATTTTGACTCTAGGGAAATTACACTTACAGGCACACCTCTTCCACCAGGTGGCTGCCTTCCAAAATCTGCAAAGGCTGGAGTAAAATCTGGTCCCCGTGGTAAAATCCTAGGATCCAGAGTTCGCATTGGCAATTTGGGTTGGTTGATCTGCATGAAGGAAAAACAAAGCTTACAACAGGTTTCAGAGCATTCAGTGCTAAAGAATTAACAAAAACCTTTGACTAAAAAGTTGTCAACCTGACCCATGGCAGCTTCTCCTGGGCTAGCTCCAGAGCCACAGGGCAAACACAGTGTTCTTGTGTCCTGGGACTGATTAAGGCTACACACAATCAGTTAATGGCAGAGAACCACAGAAGGACATAAAACAAGCAAGGTATTTTGAGATCTTCTGAAATATGGCCAAATTTTGAAATTTGTTTTAGAAGATATTCACCAGGATGTCAGAGCATGGCCTATTAGATATCTTGCTATTGTTCATTTTGGTTTTGATGCTGTCATTTTAAGGTTAGTAATTCACATACAGAGAGTACAGTACACAAGTCTCAAAGGAGAAATGTTTCATGTGAAACCCATTTAAAAAATTTCATTTTGTCTGCCTTGTTAAACTGAGATATTTGACTTTGATTAAGCATATAACATGAGTTTGGAGTCAGCAAAACTAAGTAGCTCAGCGAAAAATCATTTAATGAATGGCTAACGCAAGAGAAAAATAAGGTAACGAGACAGGCAAAAATATTTTCTAAGAGCATGATGAAACTGAATACAACACCTGCACTCTGAAATAATGATGAAACCTCTGAATTGTACCACTAATTGTTCAACTATCCTCACACAGGTACCTAAGAGAGGACACTTAGATACAGACAGAGATATAAGAAGACCTATTACTGTGGGAAAGGAAAATAATATAAATAAGGTCAGTATAAGCAGATGCTGGATATCTGCATAAAGGGCAGGTATCTCAATCTATAAGAAAATTAATATTTTTATGAGGGATAAAAGTTCCTCTTCAAGCATAGTTCAGAGGCTGGGGTTACAGTTCAATGGTAGAGCACATGCCCAGCATGCTTGTGGCCTTAGCATGCTTGTGGCCTTAAGTTTGATCCTCAATACCACAAAATGAAAATAAACACACAAACAAACAAACCAAAAAAACCCCCCCCAAACCTTCCAACTTCTTCAGCAGCACTGGTTCATCTTTGATTTTTATGAAATTACTTAAGCACCCCATTTTACTCCTTTTAATCTAAACAACAAACACTGACAGTAATAATTTTTGTTTGCATCCATTAAGTCCATGACTCATACAGAAAATCAGGAAGGATGCCTACCTATCTGCACAGGACTGGAGGCTTAAAACACTAAGAAAAAAATTGAGATACCCCTTATTTGAACTATATTGACTCCCATCTTAAGTTTACTCTTCCAAGTAGCTTTCTAGGTTTCTGACCTGTCCTCAGTGAGGCTAGAATTACATAAGAAAATTTTAGAACAGTGGGGAAAGAGTTCTGTGTCAATTTAGTCATATGTTTCCCCCAACAACCACAAAATTTTTACATTACTAGGAAACAGCCATAATAAGCAGACAAATTAATGAATTTTTAAAAAATCACCACTCAAATGTCGATTTCAACATGCCTCTAACCTAAAATCCAACAATGCTTTGGGAAATTCTAATTCTTAAACATTATATATTTTTACTCAAATGCTCTTTGGTATTATAGTTCCTAAAAATTGCTTATACTTCACATCTTCACATATTTACACCGATAGTTAAAACCAGCTTCACCCAAAGACCTACCTTTCTCAGAGAATGCAGCTTACCTTGTCAAGAACCACATCACTGATGGGTGGCAGGCCCTCTGGTTTCTGTATACAGGCTGGCATGAACTGGAAGTCCAGCAGAAACTCCCTGTCATACTGCTTCTTGCCCTCAGTATCAGAAGGCTTCCAGGATTCTAAAAAGAGGGACAGATGTAGGCAGAAAACTGTTTATACAAATAGATTCCAACATGTATCTCTTCATGAACAAACAAGGAAACAAAAACCAAAGGCAACAATGAACTATAGACAGAAAATACCATGTAAAAAATGTAAACTACCAATTGTGTTTTCAACCCTCCTGGATACCTCTGGATAAAAAAAAATAATTGGAAGCCATCAGAAATTACTTCAATACATCCACACTAATCAACTTTTGGTCAGGGACATATAATAATGCTCATTAAGTCAACTATCAATCATTTACATATTTCAAAAATAAGGAATTTGGCGCAACCCTTGGCTTCATGAAAAACAAAGGTACTTTAGCTATTTACTTGGAAATGTTTTCAAGAAAAGAAAAAGGTAACTCGAAACAAAACCAAAAAACTTCCTTAAGATAACGAACCATCTAAGTAGCTTTTGTTTTGGGGTGGGGGGTTGGTGGATGGAACCAAGGGCTCCTCCCCATCCTGTGTTAGATAAGTGCTCCACCACTGAGCCAATTTTCATCCTTGCCTGTGGTTTAATAAGAAGAAAATAAAGTACCTGGAAACAGAACGTATGTATCTTTCTCCAAATATCCTGACTCTAAAAGTACTCTGAACTAATATTTTTAAATGAATTTTAAAACAGTTTTTTTTGGCATAGCACTTACCTTGATACTATGCTACTGTACTAGCTATCTCTATTTAACCCCATTCTTATTATATAAAATTGGAGAACTTCCATATAAAATTTTATTGGATGATAAAAGCAAGGCATGATTTTTTTCTTTTAATTGGCAAAACTCCAGATGACTTTATGATAGCAAACCAGGTTCTCTTTATATTAGTGGTTTCTATTGTGTAAGTTATATACCCATGAATGCTTTGGGAGAATTTTGCAGATATTTTCTTTTCTTTCTTTCTGTTTTTTGGTACTGGAGATTGAACCCAGGGGGAATTAACCATTGAACCACATCTCAGCCCCCCCTTTTTTTTGTTAAACAAAATTTTATTTATAAAGGGTCTGGCTGAGCTGCTTAGGGTCTCGCTAGGTTGCTAAGGCTGGCTATGAACTCACAATCCTTCATCTCTGCCTCTCCAGGTGCTGGGATTACATGCATGCACTACTGTGCCTGGCTTTGCAGATATTTTCACCCAACCCTATTTACCTTATTTATTAAAAAGCTAACAGCTCCTCAGGATCTAAATTTTAAGCTGCTTTTTATCCAAATTTTGTTTTTGGGTACTGTATTATAGGGATAAAAGAGAGTCAGTCAATTATAGTTGAGGCCCATAACTGTGTACCTTTCCCTGTAAAACAAAAGTATGATTTATATAATCTAAAAACGGCAATACTATCTCAATTTCCTGAAGAAGGATTGGTGGCTACAAGTGCTTGCCTAGATTATGAAAAGCAATTTCAAAACAGTGGGTCCTACAGTTAAAAAATTAAAAATTCTGCGTAAAACTTATTTTGGTCTACTAGTTCCTAAAAATGGGATGAAATAGGAGAATAACTATAATTTCTTAAAATTCATTAGGGGAGTTTATTGGTAGGAAAAAAAAATCAGTATATGATTTTTTATTATTTTTTATTCTTATTCTGTCAGTTCTACATATAAATCAATGATTTTCAAAAATTTCACTTATAATTCACAGTAACAGATATAATGACTTTATGACCCACAACTGAAGCACTTTTATTTTTTAGAGGGCCAGTACATTTACAATCAAATCTTACCTCATGCCAAATTTATTGTAAAACTGACAGAATAAGAGAAACCTTGCATCTTTTCCAATCACCTTTCCCCACATATCCACACTCTCTCTCTCAATAAATCTCAAAGTTAATCACGGTTTACAGATTATGAGGACATTAGTGCTGTTAGTTTGGTTTTTGTGGTGCTGGAGGTCAAACTCAAGGCCTCATGCATGTTACATAAATGGTCTACCATGGAGCTACACACTCCCAGCCTAGAGCACAAGTTTGATACATTTATTTGATGGTTTGCTGAAGGGTCCTTTAGTGCTTCCACACATTTCACCTGCCATAATGCAGGCATTCAATAATTAAGTCATATTTTCTGGATGATTTATGTCAGAGTTCAGTTCTACAGAGTGATTTCTGTCAATAAAGCAAGTTCAAAGTTTATGAAATGACAATGTCAAGGAACATGGTCATATCTATAATGGCCCCTTGATTTAAAACAAAACTAAAATTTTTTTATTGAATTCCAACAGCCTGATACTGATGGATTCCCTCTCCCAGAGGTGCTTCCAATGCTAAAAAAATTCCTGGAGCACCAGCTTCAGATATCATTTTTGCAGTGTAGAACTCTTTGGATTTGCTAGTCACTAATCTATAACACTGTGTTAAGCCTCTTCCTTCATCCAGTGTCTCTGAGGAGGCAGCAGAGTAAAGGGGAGAAGGAAAGAGGTACGCAGGAAGGCAGGGAGGGGTGAACTTACCTGGTTTAAAAGGGAATGTGATCCCATCGCCAGAACTATCGGTGGAGCCTGAATTAGCATCTACTCCTTCACCCTCAGAAACACTCTCAGCACCATTACGAAAAGGCTCAGCTTCTTCTCCATTTTCTTCTAAACCTTTCACTTTTTTTAGGTCAGAGGGGTCTTTCTCAGGATGAAACCCTTGGCTCATTTTTTCTTGTTCAGATTCAAGTACTCTGTCAATTGAAAGCTCTTCAGCTTTAGGCTAAAGCATAAGTGAACACAGAAGTTACCTTTTTTTTTTATGTGAAAATATACATAAAGCCCTACATCTACATCCTCAAAAATTAGAAGAGCATGTCATTCCAGATAACAATGCCTGTGTTCAGCATTTGGTACTAGAATTATAACTTAAAAAAAAAAATCTTTCTACATTTCATCATCTGGGATAAAGCAGACTACTCAAATGGCTACTGAAATGCTTTCACATGTGACTAAGGAAATCCAAATGTATCAAAGTTAGAACAGAAAGAACTGCTAATCCTTGGAAGTTGATGAGCATGAGAGTCCTAGTCAGAGATCTAAAACAAGCACTCCTCCTCATGCCACTGAAGCTCAGCAAATATAAAAAGAAACACTAGAGAGTATATATATGTATTTTTTAAAGAGAGAGTGAGAGGAGAGAGAGAGAGAGAGAGAGAGAGAGAGAGAGAGAGAGCGCGCGCTCGCCTGGCATGCGTGCGGCCCGTGTTCGATCCTCAGCACCACATACCAACAAAGATGTTGTGTCCGCCGAGAACTAAAAAATAAATATTGAAAGTTCTCTCTCTCTCTCTCCTCTCTCACTCTCTCTTTAAAAAAAAAAAAAAAAAAAACATAGGAAAATCAGACTGCAACTATGTATATATAATGATTGATGAAATGTCCCAAAAGTTATAAACAAATTTTAACAGCTTCACGAGAAATTTTATTTATATTTGTGATACTAAGGATTGAAGCCAGGGGTGCTTAACGTCTGATCCACATCCCAAATCCTTTTCATTTTTTTTGCAAAAGAGTCTTAACAAAGTTGTGAAGGCAGTTTCAAACTTCTGATCCTCCTGCCTCAGCCTCCCAAGAAGCTGGGATTATTATAGGTGAGTATCACCATTACCACCACACCCAGGTTTATTTTATTTTTATTCTTTACTTTTTGCAGTGCTGGGATTGAACCCTGGACCTTGAGTATGCTAGACAAGCATTTGACCACTATGCTGTTTACCAAGACACCAACAAGCAATTTTAAAACAAAGCATCTTTCAAGTTATTTTCCTAAGCTATGAAGAACTTGCTAAAATGTTTGTACTGACTTAACAATCCAGTATATAAGCGTGTCTGAAACACATTAATTTTTTCCCATATTTTTATTGGTACATTATAATTATAAACAGTGCGACTTTGTGTTACATATTTGTACATAAAAACTATATAACAAGCCAGGCTCCATGGTACATGCCTATAATCCCAGAGGCGTGGGAAGCCAAGGTAGGAGGATCATGAGTTCAAAGCCAGCCTCAACAAATGCGAGGCACTAAGCAACTCATTGAGACCTTGTCTCTAAATAGAACTAAAAAGGGTTGGAGATTCGGCACAGTGGTTGAGTGGCCCTGAGTTCAATGCCCAGTACCCCATCTACCCACGAGAAAAACTATATGATATAATTTGGTCAATATTGTTCCCCAATATGTCCCCTTTGAAACAAATTATAATTATTATTTTGTATTAGACTTTGAACTCAAAGACATTTTATTACTCAGTTACATCTCCAGCTCTGTCTTTACTTTTATTTTGAGACAGGGTCTCACAAAGTTGCTTAAGGCCTCATTAAATTGTTGAGTGTGATCTTAAACTTATAATCCTCCTGCTTCAGCCTCCCAAGTCACTGGGATTACAAGTGTTTGCCACCACGCCCGATGGAAACATGTTATTTTTGAGAAAATAATGTAAGAGAGGGAGAGCTTAATCAGTGGAAATGAAGGCAAAAGCATCCAATATTTATTAAACTAACAAATCCTATTTTATGAAAGGTAAAGGACAAGGATTTCTGAAAGAAGTCTATATTTGCAAATGACTTACAAAATTTTATTTTTAAACTATGAGGTTAGAAAATAAGTGACTGCTTCCAAACAAATATAAGTTCTCTTGTTTGAGGAATAACATGTTAATGTAAGTTTATGGTAAATATGGCCCACAGGCCAGTTCTGGTTCACCACCTGTTTTTGCAATGCATGATCAGTAAGGATGGTTTTTAAATTTGGAATGGTGGGGGAAAAATTCATGATGTAGGAATTCAAATTTCAGTATCCACTAATAAAATTTTACTAGAATATACTATTTAATTCATTTACATATTGTCTGCAGCTGCTTTTGGGAATTATGACAGGGATCACTAACTGGGCCTGCATGGAAAAAGTTTGCTAGTTCCAAGCTAAACAACAGGATGAACATCTGAGGACATGGGAGTGGTGGTACATTCATTTAACATTCAACAATTCTGTGAAAGATTGCCACAGCACAGAGGAATATGAAGTATGAAAGAAGAAAATGAATAAAAAACCAGCTGAATCTATAGGGAAATGAGTTTATGAACTGGTAGTCACACCAGGAATGCATATAATTCCCTTGCCTCTAGAAGGTATTTTATTCTCTAAAGGAACATAATTTTCTTGTTCAGCTACAAGGGGAGCACAGCAAATATATGCATCTCTATTAATTTATTGACAAGTCTTATCCCAGTAAACCCAATTTAACATTTTAGTGGTTGCTATGGAAACAACTGTGACCAACTGAGCACCATGTAAGAGCAATGACAGGGAAGAAACAAAGGGTACTGGTTAATTGAAAGAAGAGATAAAAATTTAACTAGCCAGTAAAGCCTTATGAAGTAAATGCATCTAAAGTTACCTTCAAATAATGGCTACATTTTAAATAATATCACTTTAATGTTAATGTTCAATAAGAACTACTTTATAAAGTAGATTATAAGATTAGCTTAAAAGGGAAGAAAGCTACATGTAGATTGTTTATGTATAAATTTTTTTTTTTTCAGTTTTCGGTGGACACAACATCTTTATTTTTTTTATGTGGGGCTTAGGATCCAACCCAGTGCCCCACGCATGCCAGGCAAGCGCGTTACCGCTTGAGCCACATCCCCAGCCCATATGTATAAATTTTAATACATAACACTAAAGATGCTGAGATTAATACTAGAAAATTGTCAGGGCAAGCCTTAAGACTAAATTTGTTCTTATTTCTTCTTTGCAACAACTCTTAGACTTGTTATGTTTTAACCTACAGCAAAATCTGGTGAGGCTTATTTTAAGAGGGACCACCCACATGAGAAAAAGTTATGTTACTGGGATACAAAGACAACAGATTTAAAATAAATGTCGCTAAATTGGATTGGATATTTCTACCACCCCGGCTAATGGTTTCGTTTAAAAACCATTTTTGGTTACCAGATTAGTCTTCGTTCAGGTTAATATACAGAAAATACTGAATTATGGGGAAGGGAAGAGTTAACCAAAAGTTGGCAAGTTTAGAAGATTTATTTTAAAAGATAATAATTCAATAAAATTAAACATGTTACTAGAAATCTTTTTAAAATGCTACTATAAATGGACTTTAAAAAATTAGTCTCTGAACAAAATACATTACGTTTTGTTTGGGAAATGGTACTATAAGAAGTACAACTTCATACCTGAAATGGCACCAATTATCGGAAGATAAGCTAAAGAGATTTGTTGTCTCTTACCTCCAATTCTGCCTCCAACAACTCATCAGTGGTTCGGGTCCGATCTTTTGGTTTCTTCCATGTCTTTGGTGTAGTCATGGCTGTTTGAGCTGAAAAGCAAGATCATGTCCATTACTTGCCAAGCAAAGGCATAGAGGGAATTAGATTTAAATGATACCTGTACTCAAATTCAGCAGAACTTCACCTGCACAAGGAGACTATTAAATGATTAAGTGAACAATTAAGGAGTTGTAGCTCAGAGATATTGCAAAGGCAAATGTTTTCGTACCATTTCAAAGATTTACAACCAGTGGCCTAGGTTCATTCTATTTCATGGTAGGCCACACCTAAGCATGTAATACAGATGTCGAATAGTCATCAAAATCCAAAATCTAAAATTCAGAGGATTTCACATTTTCAGAATAGGGATATTTAATCAATAAAGTCTATGTAAATATACACAAATCAGAAAAACTCTGAAAGCTAAAAAAATCCTATTATTTCTAAGCATTGCAGAGAAGGAATACTCAACCTGTATGTAGTATCTACAAAGGAAAAATGACTTTTGAGCCAATTCTAGACTTGGGTGGACTCCTATTAAACCAGTTGTGTGATCCTAGGCATGTCACGTTCTCAGGCCTCTGAATAGTTCAAGAGCACTGGAGTGATACTAGATAGCCAAGGTGCCTTTAAACTATAAAAAGTATTTGTCTGAGATTCGGGTTTTTAAATCTTTCTAGGCAACAAAAGGATACTTTGACTGAGGATTCACTAGATAGAAGCACTTTTACAAAACTTGTTTTCATCTCAGATTACACTATATCAGTCTATATTATATTGCTGGGGTAAAAATTAAGAAGAGAGGTTATTTTCACTATCGTATCAAAAATTCCAAGTGGAAGACCAAGCTTACAAATGATTTGGGGTAGGGGGTGATACTAGGGATGGAACCCAGAGCCTTATGCATGCTTATCAAGTGCTTTACCAATGAGCCACAACCCCCAGGTTTTAAGGCCTTCAAAAAAATTCACCTGGCATATACATTCCATAGATTCATTCAAAACCTGAATATAAATTTTAACTATAATTTAACCATCAAATGATATACAGAAAATAGTAAAACAATACTGCAGAAGGTAACTTGTAGGACAAAGCACAAGAGGAAGTTGGACAGGCAGAGAGAAGAGACAAAGAAAGGTCATTAATACCATGGCATTACCACAAGTGAACAAACCCAAAGACGAAGGGTTATCAACTAATCAAATTCCCTACAGAAATGTAAGATCATTTAATCCAACTCTGGGACAGCCACAAATCTTTTTTGGTAAAACAAGAGGGTGTGGACATACAGTTTGGGGGAACAAGGAAAGCAGACATGCATCACTTCTTCCCAAAATTACTCTATCATAACACTGAGCCACAACCCAAGCAATTTTTATATTTTATTTAGAGAAAGGGTCTTGCTAAGTTGCTCAGAGATTCACTAAGTTGCTGAGGCTGGCTTTGAACTCATGATCAGCCTCCCAAGCTGCAAAAATATTATATAAATCTTTGATAACATAGCTCAAAACTAGTCTGTCTTCTCCTCAGGGACCACAATAAACAAGAAATCAACAGTGGACCACCTGTAATTCTTACTTTGTGGCCTACTCAAAATAAACCATCTTCTCAAAGTTTGGAACCTATGGGTGAGCTTAAAATTACCATTGCCTCACAGTCTTCCATGGAATAAGAATCTCCTACAATGCCTACGTTTTACGGATCTTTTGATATTAAAAAAAAAAAAAGCCTGTTTTAAAAGCATCCTCCAAAATGCTTTCACTTTTAATTTTGCTTTTATTCTTTCCAGAGTTCAGACAATCTGTACAATTGATTTTAAATGTTATTTTACTACTTATTGGTATGAACTCAGCTCTAAATTCCGTTCATGTAAATGGGGAAGATCATTTTATGTAGGATTCATTGGGATGAAATATAAACTCAGAAGTAGTATTTGCTAAACAACAAAAACCAAAGTAAGATGTATATAAAACTTTTCTTTGCAAGAATACATCAAATATACCCAACCCTAAAATCTTCCATGAGTTATTTTATTTACTTATTTTTTAAAGAATTACCATTTACCACAATGAACTGCTATTTACCTTGTTCAAGTGACTAAAATACTGATTAGAACTTAGAAAAAAGAGGTGGACAGAAAAGAGCACAATACTATCCAACAGACAGTCATTTAAAAACTGAACACAGAAACACAGAGAACTAATCCCTGGTGAGATAATGATATACAGCCCCTCTCCTACCTTTAGTGATGGGGAGGGGCAGCAAAATTTGTGTGGTTTGGGGAAAGAGGGCAGAAGAGGAAGGGAAGAAAACAGACACAAAAGGCACAAGGATCAAAAGAGACAGAGATGAACAGCCTGATGTGTAGGACAACTGATAGCAAATTAGCTAGACAAGGGGAAATAAATTCAAGATAAGCTAAGGCTTTCCTCTCTCCTTTCTAATTCATTATAGTGTGGCACTCAAATCTGCTGACTGAACAAACAGGAAATGCACTGTGTAACAGAGGTATTATAAATGTATATTGTAACCAAAAAGCTATATTGTTATTTTAAGGTTTTTGCAAGTTTTTACTTATGAGAAAAAAATAATTTATTTATGAAATGACCTATGTAGACATTTAGAAAAATACTGGGGACAAAGAGTTTAATCAATGGTATTAAAAATTATTTTATTTATTTTTTGCCTTTTTTTTTTTGCAGAGGTTTAAAATTTATGTCAAAAACTACATCGAGGGGCTAGGGACATAGCTCAGTTGACAGAGTATTTGCCTCCCACACAAAGGCCCTGGGTTTGATCCCCAACACCACACACACACACACATACACACACACACACACACACACACACACACACACACACACACACTATATCAAGATTGGCATGGAGGCACACACCCTATAATCCCAGTGGCTGGGGAGGCTGAGACAGGAGGATTTCGAGTTCAAAGCCAGCCTCAGCAAAAAGTGAGGCATTAAGCAATTCAATAAGACCCTGTCTCTTAATAAAATACAAAATAGGGATGGGGATGTGGCTCAGTGGTGGAGTGCCCCTGAGTTCAAACCCCGATCCAAAAAAAAAAAAAAGAAAAACAACAAAAAACACTATCAGGTTTCAAATATTCCAGTTTTTAACTAACACTCCAGGAATGGACACAGATCTCAGAAAATTATGCCACATCAAACCTAGAAATGATTCCATCTTAAGATTAAAAAGGAAAACAGTGCAGTTACAGTGAGATGTCTTATAAGTCATCCCCGAGGTAAGATGCTTTTCATTTACTTTTCATATGGGCTCTAGGAGTCAAGTTGCTACTTTTGTAAATTAAGAGCTAACAAATATCTCAATGCAAACTAGGAGATAACCAATGAGGTAGGAGAACAGGGTTAGGGGTGATGTAGTAAGATCCATTTACTGTTTTATATTAAACCCATGTGCATTAAAAAAAAAAAAGTTTTCCTTGAAAGTTTCACTGGAAGGAGTGAGAGTACGAAGAAAAACTTTTCCATAATATAGTGGCCCATACAGAAAAGTGAAAAGCACTTAAGACACAATGTATCCCATGGAACTGCTCTGTGTAAAAACATGATCTGGATCAAGGTCTTTTTCAATTTTTCTTTGTAGAAACATTATTATCTTCTAGAGAAACTCCAAAAATAATTAAATCATGGATTTTGGTCTAAAATCCTGACCCATATAGATGTCAGAAATGCTGCATAATGGTAAATGAATGGCGCTGGAGAAGATAATGCTAAGTGAAGTCAGCCAATCCCAAAAAACAAATGCTGAATGTTTTCTCTGATATAAGGAGATTGACTCCTAGTGGGGTAGGGAGGGAGAGCATGGGAGGAATAGATGAATTCTATATAGGGAAGAGGGATGGAACGGAAAGGGGGAGGGTATCGGATTAGCAAGGATGGTGGAACGTGATGGACATCATTATACAAAGTACATGTATGAAGATATGAACTGGGTGTCAACATACTTCATATACAAAGAATCAAAAATTGTGGTATATATGTGTATTAAGAATTGCAATGCAGGATCACATTGGTTATACAGCCACGTATATACATATAGCAATACTAGTGCAATCTGTACACGTGGAAAAATGAGAATTCATACCCTATTTGAATCAAATGTATGATATATCAAGATCATTGTATTGTCTTGAGCAACCAAAAAAAAAAAAAAATAGAACCTGGATTCCTATCCAAAATTCTGATTCTCTAAATTCAGGGCTTACACAGTTTATATTCCACATTTATATATCCCAATTCTCTGAAATGAATCTATCAAAAATTGAATAACTCATTATGAAAATAATACATATTCAAATAATTTTGCTTCTAAAACGATGGGGTTGAATCCATCTCAGTACACCAATCTTATTTTAACCAATTGAGATCCACTGGTTAAAGTAAGAAAATTATAAGTAAGTTTGATGTTGCTATAGTGGGGGAGACTGGGTGGAACTTCCTTTTGATCATTTAGCATGTACTCCCACGAGACTAACTGCAGATGATATCTTCTTTCCCGTTAGTTAATCATATCATCCTTTTTAATGACAATAGTATCAATTTGACCCTTTTGTTCTAAATGACCACAAAAATAGCACGATGAAGAATGGGTTGGCACATTCAATGGCAAAAAATAACAAAGAGGTATGAAGTTTACTGCAATATAATTATCTGGTAGCAGTGTTACTTTATTTATGCCCATTTTATAAAACATTATTTGGCATTGTTTACAAAAAATAACACAAAATTAAATTTAAATGAAAGATATAGAGTGTATTAACATTTCAAGTATTCTAAAGCATTAATAATATAACAAAGGTTTTTATATTTATAAAATATATTTATGTGCATTTAAAAAAAAAGAATTGTAATGCAGGGGCTAGGGATGTGGCTGGTAGAGTGCTCACCCAACATGTGTAAGACCCTGGGTTCAATCCTCAGCACCACATACAAAAATAAACAAGTGAAATAAAGTTGTTAAAAAAAATTGTAATGTTAAAAAAAAAGTACATGTATAAAGGCATAAATTGGCATGAACATACTTAGATTAATCTTTTTTTTTAATCATGTATATAAAGTATAAAAAAGATATAAAGAAAGATATAAAGGTACAAAAAACTATGACACATCTCTTGAGATATTGTGAATATTCTGGTGCATATTCTACTTTTTGTACTGTAAAAACTACAATTACATGTGTATTTGCATATTTAGTTTTGTAATGCTTAATTGAGTGGTAGACCAATTGCCTACCATGTAGTAGGCTCTGGGTTTGATCCTCAACACCACAGAAGAAAGAAACAGCAAAATAAAGATTAAATGAAGGTTGAAAAAATTGAAAAGGACAAAATATAAAAATCCCAATATACTACATTCCATATACATTTACAGCCATAGAAATATTAATGTAAGGATAAGAAAACCATGAATATTTAGACTACATTATTTGAATAATGGGTGACTTTTTCCTGTTTTTCAGGTGTTTTTTTTTTTTTTTTTTGGTACCAGGGATTGAACTCACGGATATTTGATCACTGAAACACACCCCTAACCCTTTTTTGTGTTTTATTTAGAGGCAGGGTCTCAGAGTTGCTTAGCACCTCACCATTGCTGAGGCTGGCTTTGAAGCCCAGATTCTCAGTTTCCTGAACCACTGGGATTACTGGCGGGCTCTCCTGTGCCTGGCTCAATGTTTTAAACAATAATTTAAAACTGGGAGGAAAAAAAGTAAAGCTTTCAATTTGGTTTACATTCGCTACTTCAAATCCTTTTTTCGTGTATGTTGTACTGTGAATTGAATCCAGGACTTTACACATGCTAGACAAGCGCTTCACCGCTCACCTAGATCCCAACCCTCAAGCCCTGTTTGACCTTGTATGACTTAAGTGGAAGCTTTTTGTTTTGGATTTTAGGTCAGATTATAAAAAGATTACTTTTTTAAAGATTGCTATATTATTAGATTACTAGATTATTAGATTACTTTTTTTCTTCTTTGCAATGCTGTGGGTCAAACCCATGACCTCAGGCATGCCAAGCAACCACTCTACACTGCATTCTTAAAACTATGTTGATTTTACTCTGAACATTATAATTTTGTATATTATTTTCTCCTGAGGATCTGGAGAACTCATGGGAGTCTTAGGACAGGTTGTGCAATCTTCATTCAAAACTATGAAATCAGAAACTTTTTCAGACCCAATATAAGGCTCAAAAAGTTTTGGATTTTGGGGCATTTCAGTTTCCAGACCAGGACTGCTCAAAACTTTCAAACTGAAAACAATTCTAGCCTCAAGTTCAGATGAGATACTCAACCTATATTAGATTTATAATGAAAAAAGGAAGAAAGGAAGGAAGGAAACATTAAAAGAATGTGAAAGAGGTTGATAACAAGATAGGTAACTTTTATTTATTGCATATGCTACATTTCTAGGCTGACCCTTCCTTAGTTTATTTCTTTTGCAGGGGTGGACAGAAATTGAACCCAGGAGTGCTTAACCACTGAGCCACATCCCAAGCCATTTACATTTTCTACTTTGAGACATAGTCTTGCGAACATGCTGAGGGTGGCCTTGAACTTATGATCAGTGGGATTACAGGCATGTGCCACTGTACTGATGACAGGTAACTGTTTAATAATGAGGTATTTTACTAGCTCTGTAATTAAAACTGAAATCAACTTTAATAAAAGATACCTTATAGGCAAATTTATATTTTCATTAATCAGATAAGTACCCAAGTAAATTATGAGTTTAATACGTTTTTTTCAATATTTCCTGGGTCTTAAAAACAAACAGTCCTTTACTTCTTTTACTTAGATTTCTGGCCAGAGAAAACTTGTGACTTTATATCGACTTATGATTTTCCAGTTTTATGATGATGTGAAAGAAATAGGCATTCGGGAAGAATTTACTCCAGATTTTGAATTCTGCTATTTTCCCAGGTTAGGGCAATACATGATACTATGTATCACAATGCTGGGCAGCTGGCAGCAATGAACCTCAGCCAATTTATCACCATGGACACACAATAATAGTGCACCTAGCCTTTCACTAAGCTATGAGAGTGGGAAGTTAGATGTATGTGTCCAGAACATTTTGGATTTAAGTTATTTTTTGTCAGCTGGTGATTGAACCTAAGGCTTTGGGTCTACTTAGCAAGTGCACTACTGAGCTATATCCCCAGCCCAAGAATTTTGAATTTTTGATGAGTTAAATCCTGACAAATCCCTTTCCTGATATGCTTTATGGTAATTCTGGCAAATTTATATATATATATATATATATATATATATATATACTGGCTTTAATATATATGCACATCCATATATATGTAAATCTTTAAAACTAAAGAAGACTGGCTGGAGACAAAGCTCAGTGCTACAGCACTTCTCTATTTTCTAGCATGTGAGAGGTCCTGGATTCAAGGCAAAAAAAGGGCAAGGTAAAGAAGCCTCTTATCAGCATTATAACTACAGAATATTTAAGAACCAGGGAGCCAACTCTTTGTAACTGAAACATCATGAAAGACTGTTTTATCTCCTTGTCATGGGAGTTTTTCCTGGGTACCTAGCTCTTTGCTTTGGTACAGAAACATGAGAAATTTCATGTATTAATGGAATGAAACAGATGGTCACCAAAATTATCAAAATTTAGGATAAACTAAATTGGTGAAGTCCTATTACAGGAGGACAAGTCATTGTTGTATAAAGAATACATATGGAATGGATTATTATCTGCCTGGCTCTATGAAAGACTTAAGCTGGCTCACTGGTGCACACCTAAAATCCCAGTACTCTGGATGCTAAGACAGGAAGCCTCAACAACTTAGTGAGACGATCTCAAAATAAAAAATAAAAAGGGCTAGGGATGCCTTTCAGTGATTATGTCCCCCTGGTATCAAACAGTAACAACAACAACACTGTTGGGTATGGGGTGCATGCCTATAATCCCAGTGACTCAGGAAGCTGAGGCAGCAGGATGGCAAGTTTGCGGCCAGCCTTCACAATTTAGTGAGACCCTGTCTCAAAAAAAAAAGGGGGGGGTGTGGGCAGGAGATGTAGGTCAGTAGTAGAGCACCCCCGAGTTCAACCACAGTACTAAGGAAGGAAGGGAGAGAGGGAGGAAGGAATCGATACCTTTAGTATGCAATTTCATAAGTGGAATACCTGTGATGGCTTACTGCAGTTTTGTAAATGTTTACTAAATATTAAGAACTGTTTGCCAGGCACAATAATGCACGTTAATAATCCCAGTGATTCCAGAGGTCGAGGCAGGAAGAGTACGAATTTGAAGCCAGTCTCAGCAATTCAGTGAGGGTCTAAGCAACTTACTAGGACCCTGTCTCAATATAAAAAAATAAAAAGGATTATGGATATAGCTCAGTGGTAAAGTGCTCCTGGAGTCAATCCCCTGAACCAAAACCATACTGGGGATCAATCTGTTTTGTTTTTGCTTTTATACATTCGTGGGAAGGATTTTATGGGTCGGCAGATTGTCCTCCTAAAAATCTATTAACAAGAATGGAAAGGCCTGGGAGTGCTTGAACTGAGCAGACTAGCTGAGGAGCTGATGCCAAGAGATCCTGAGTTAGCAGTCTTGCAGCTCTCCATTCTCCTGGATCACACGGCAACCTCCCCAATTCTAAAATATGAGATTAAACTGTCCAAAACCTCTGAAGTAACAAAAAAAAAAAAAAAAAAAAAAAAAAAAAAAAAAGGAAAGGAAATGAAGACTTGTATTGATACTTCACTTCACTACTGGTGAGGGAAGGGCAAGGGCCCAAGTGCATTGTCACAGAATTGTACTAAACAGAATAGAATGTTCCATCAATGGAACCTTCAGAGAGTTCCCACCCTTAATGCTTTACTTTAATCTCTTTCTCATTCATTCCTGAGGTTTTGTCTACATTTTTATTTTGCTTTATCTTTGCACAGCTTTCTGATCCTACAGGCTTGCACTAAATCATCTGGATTATCTCATGCTGAAGAGATTTGTCCCTCAAACTGGTTTCAATAGGTTGTGGATTCTATTCTGTCACCACCTCCAATTTTTTAAAAGAATTCTTAATGGGAATCTAAAAAAATATCAAATAGGAAACTGGTGCAGCATGAAGAAGAAAACCAGGTAAGATAAGGCTAAGTTTTACAATGAAGCTGTAATTGAACTGGCGAAGAATCACGATGGCAATACGATATGTGAGAATAGTGGGTGACTGAGATGCCCACAAAAGAAACATTTGGAGGCTAAGTCCATCAGTGATTTTTCCAGGATATTTTCAGGGTGCGGTATTTGAAATGTTTGGTAATTATGCTTCCAGTTATGTGTTAAAAAAATAGGCTTCTGCTCTACGACTATTTCACAAGAAGCTTAAATAGTGTAAGACAGTCCTCAAGTCCAGCCCTTGAAACCAAAAAGTATGATAAACAAGAAGTCTAGATTTAAAATAGACATACATAACAAATCAAAGACAGACATATATAACACAAGTGAAAATGTTTCCATTCTGGTATTAACAGTAAAACATCATCAGAACAAGAGTCAAATCCAGGTTTATTTTATTGATAGTCTCAATAGAGAATAGTGTGATATTTTTCTATGCTTTTTCCTGTTTTCTATTTCATTTAATTCCTACGTTAATTATTTCATTTGGGTTAAATTTGTTCTTTTAGTTTCAGTAGATAGAAGATCAGGTCAACAATATAAATTTCTTTCTTTTTTCTAATATAGGCAGTTTAGTGGTATAAACTTCCATCTAAATATTGTCTTAGTAGTATGGTAGGTAAAAATAAAATAAAAATAATAAAAATAAACAGAACACCAAAAATATCCATGCATTAAAACCTGGCCCATAAATATTCACTTTACATGGCAAAAGTACCACTAATGTAATAAAATTAAGGGTCATGAGATAGGAAGGGCATTATCATGAATTAACTCAGTGGATCCAATGAAATCAAAAGTGAAAGGAAGAGGCAGGAGACTAAGAGTGAGATTTGAAAATGCTCTCCTGTTGGCTTTGAAGGTGGAGGAAGGACCCCAGCTGAGGAACTCAGGAAGCCTGTAAAAATGGAAAGGTAAGGAACAGATTCTCAATAGTGCTTCCAGAGGAAAGAGACCTTGATTTTTGAGAACTTAAATTTTTGCCCAGTGAAACTTACTTTGTGCTTCTGACCTCCAAAACTGAAAGAACAAATTGTTACATCACTAAGTTTAAGATGATTTGTCACAACAGTAAATATATGGAATGTTCCACAAATTTTGCTGGTGGGTTTTCATTTGCATTCAGTTCAAAATAGTTGACAGGTGCCCTTTTGACTTTGAGTTATGAAGAAGTATGTGGTTAGGTTCCATATATATGGAGGATTTCCAGGGATATTTTTCTCAACTTCTAATTTAACTGCACCTGGCCAGAGAATATACCCGCTTTTCCACTTGAATCCTTTCAGACTCATTAGAATTTGTTTTATGCACCATGGTGTATGATCTATCTTGTTAAATTTGCCATAATGTACTTGCTATTTCAGTGTTTAATAAAACGTCAATTAGATGAGGTAGGCTGATTACACTCTTCAAGTCCTCCATGTAAGTTTTCTGTTTACTAGTTCCATCAACTTTTGTATTTTCCATTATGTCAATTCCTATCTCTGCTTTTTGAATATATGAAATTTAGTTACAACACTTCGTCATTCTGCTAATTTTACCAAGTACCTCAAGTCAGTTTCAATTGATTTTTTTCTTCATTATGAATTATATTTTTCTCATGTTTTCACTGGTGAATTCTACCAAATATGTAAGGAAAAAACAGTATCTATTCATTTGAGGACAGCAGTACCCAGGTATATAAATGATGATTATGAGAATTACACAGGCCAATGGTCCTCATGAGGGCAGATGAATATCAGTTATCAACTGGATAAATAAATCTTGTAGCTAACATCCAATGTAATGATGAAAGACGTGTTTTCTCCTCCAGACAGGAACAAAACAGGAATGTTTACTTTCAACACTTCATTTGTCACTGATATAGAGGTTCTAGCTGGTGCAATTAATTAGAAAAAAGAAAAAGCTCATCTAGTTATACAGGAAGTGAAACTATCTTTGTTCACATAAAACATAATCTATGTAGAAAAATCCAAGGAAATCTCTACAAAAAGGTGAATAAAACTAGTATAAAGTGAACTCTGTCCCAGGTGTGGTGGCGCACGCCTATAATCTCAGCAGCTCAGGAGACTGAGGCAGGAGGATTTCGAGTTCAAAGCCAGCCTCAGCAAAAGCAAGACAAAAGTGAGACACTAAGCAACTCAGTGAGACCCTGTCTCTAAATAAAATACAAAATAGGGCTGGGGATGTGGCTTCAGTGGTCCTGAGTGCCCCTGATTTCAATCCCTGGTACTCACCCCTGGCCCCCCAAAAAAGTGAACTTTGCAGGACACAAGACAAAAACTACTATACATGGCATTTCCACATAGTACCGATGAACAAAAATAAATAAAAACATACATTCATAAGAGCATCAAAAGAATTTAACAAAAGACCTTATTATTATACGAGGTACTTCTAGAGAATTAAAGAATTAAATAAATATCATTGGTGAGAAGACTTAATGTTGCAATATGTTAATTCTGTCTGTAGAACCAGTGTAAAACAATTAAACGCCAACAGATTTTTGGGCAGAAAATTAAAAAACTGATTCAAAAATTATATTGGGGGGGGGGGGAAGAACCCAGAACAGCCAAGACAATTCTGAAAAATAGGAATGTAATTGGAGAACTTAATACTATCTGATTTCAGACTTACATCATAAGAATGTGGTATTGTCATTAAAATAGACAACTAGATCAAGAGGGGAAAATGAGCAAATTCAGAAATAGGTCCGCATATGTATAGGAAAGGACAGAAAAAAATTCACCAGCAAAAGCATAGCCCAAAATTTTTATACACTGTTGGTGGGAATATAAGATGGCACAGGTACTATGCAACATTAACTGAGATTTCTGAAAAAATTAAGTATATGCCTACATATATAATAAACTTATATATGTAATGTATATATGTAACCAAGATATTTCACCCATAGATATTTACCAAAACAAATGACATCATACATCCATACAATACTTGCACATAGGTGTTTCCAGAAACTTTATTTATAATGGCCCAAAACTTGAAACAACCAATTTATCTATCCACTGAAGAAATAGTAGCAAATCTACACTCACCAATTCTTTTTGAAAGGTTTACTAAATACCCAATCAACAGGGATAAATTTCTGAGTGAAAGAAGTCACATAAAAGAGTTTATATTTTCATTTATATGACATTCTAAAAAATGCAATCCAATCTACAGTGACAAACAGCTGATCAGTGCTTGCCTGGGAATAGAATTAAGGATAAACAGGCAAGGAGAAAATCTGGAAGTAGTAAATCTTATCTTGATGATAGAGGTAGTTTACATAAAGTATATAAAATATCAAAACTAGGGGCTGGGGTTGTGACTCAGTGGCAGAGCGCTTGCCTAGCATATGTGAGGCGCTGGGTTCGATTCTCAGCACCACATATAATAAATAATTTTTTTTAAAAAAGGTCCATCAACAACTAATAAAGTATTTTTTTAAAAAAAGAAATAATATAAATATCAAAACTAGTAAAATGCTTTAAATATGTGTATGTTAATCTAATGTCAATTACATCTCAGTGAAGGTGTTAATTAAAACCTAAGCATAGTCATGTACCTAATTATGCACTGACCACAAAATGGTAGTGTTTCTATGAATACTGAGCACCTTAAAAAGGGTTTAAAGTTACATGTATAGTATTTTTCCATTTATGAAATCAAATATCTTTAAATCCAAGCAGTGGGATACCAAGGAGTATTTTTTCTCCCTCCCTCACTTCAGTTGCCTTTATTTTAAAATTTTCTTCTATTATTATTTTGCAGTGCAGGGCCCAGGACCTTGAACTTGCTAGTTAATTACTATACCAGGTAGCTACATTTCCAACCTCTTCTTCTTCTTTTAAATGCCTGAAGTATCAACTGGAGCAAACAAATATAATTTCTTTCTCCAAATCAGCCAATGTTCCTTGTCTAAGGTGAATCTTGCCCCAGCAGGTTAATAATCTTAAGTATAGTATTTATGGTTCATATAAATAATCACAACAAAATATACAAGTTTATTTATTAGTATTCTGCAAAAGGCTTTCAATTAAATTTATTAAGAAAATCCCTGGATCATTATACAAATTTATGTCATAAAGAAGCCCAATATTCTATAGTATGTATGCACCATTCCTTTTGAAAGAGACTATATGTTTTGCTTTTTTTCATATGCACTGTCCATATGTATGTGTTTACAAACACACACACACGCCGTATCCAATGTTAACTTTTATTTCCAAAATAGGTTAACAAAAAAAAAGTGAACACATACTCTTTCTCTTTCTATATATGTATTTATTAATAGAAATGGTCAGACTTAGTTCCACAAAAATAGAAATAAGACAGGTATGGAGGAACACACCTGTAATCCTTTCTGAGGCAGGATAGCAAGTTCAAGGCTAACATCAGCAACTTAGGGAGGCCCTAAGAAACATAGCAAGACCCTGGGATGTAGGGTCATTGGTCAAGCACCTCAGGGTTCGAGCAATCATACCAAAAAAAAAAAAAAAAAAAAAAAAAAAATGAAGGTAGAGGTAATTTACATTCTATCAAAAATACATGAGTGTTGGATTTCCTCCATTCTCCAAGGTAACAGACATTCTAATATTTGCTAAACTAATAGCTAAAAAATGGTATTTTTACATTCACTAATAAGAGTGAGCATCATTTCAATTGCTATACCAATTGACTTTTGTATGAAATCTCTATTATTTGTTTTCTTTTCAACCTGTAAGTATTATCCATAGGTAAATTAACCTTGTATACATCATAGGTCTTTTGATTGTTTTTCTGCCAAGTCAAAATTTAAAATTTTATTATGACTTTATATGAAATTGTCTTTCATGTAAATGTGCCATCTTTGAAAACACAACCAACAGAAAAAGAATTGTGAAATTTAATTAAGCTGAAATTAAGGAGGAGTCTTTTCTTTCCTTCTATATGTACCATAAAGCAAATGGGTGCAGGGGAGACACAGTACCTTAAAAGGAGACAGGTGCAGTGGCTCACACCTGTAATCCCAGAAATTTGGGAAGCTGAAGCAGGATCTGATTTGATGAAGCCCTGTCTCACAAAGGAAAAAAAAAGTCTAGCATCCAGTATTTCTGCTCAGCAGGTAAGCTGCTCTAAGTAGGTGCTGCAGTTAGTCCTATATACATAAATTTCATCTTAATAGACAAATAAAGTTGGTAAATAGAACATATAGCTGATAAAATATGTAACTGATAAATGTTTTTTGAAAATAGCCTGTTTCTCAACAGAGACTGTATGACTAATTCAAACAGTTTAATTATTTTACAACAGATGTATTCAGAAAAATTTACACGTAATTTATTTCTGAATGAATTTTAAAATGCTAAGAATCTATTATGTAATCTAAGCACTCATAGGAAAAATTAATCCATATGAAATCCTAAATGCAATGCTTCAGATTTATAAAGAGAAAATAATCTGCTAATTTTTCCAGCATTTGAAAAGGCAAAGGCCAAGAAAAGCTATGAAAATTTTGATACAGAATTTTAATAAATAAGTTGTTGCTGCAAGGTCAGAAAAAGAAAACAGAAGCAGCTCCATGGAAACTATCCTGCTGGGTAGACTGGTGAAGTAATATACCAGTTCAAGAGCAGGCTTCCTTACATAAGCTGGTCTCAGTCCCTGATCACACCCAAACAACAGCTGTTGGTCTCCAAACCATGATTCTTAGGTCCATGGACGATTCAACAGGATTGCCATGTCAGACATCTGCAACGGGGATGGGCACACCAGTCCTTCAACTAATCCAGGAAATGAATTGGCGATTTCATAGTCAAAAATGCTTAGCAGAAAGAGTACTGCAGGATCCAAGTTTTTGTCATCAGAGTCCAATTTCTGATACCGCTAGGTGAGGAGACAATGTTTTAGTCTAAAAGCCCCAACTTGGCCAGATGTTTGGGCTATGCTCTAGAATGGGATGGACACTGGAAGAAAATATGCACTACTCTGTGCTCCTCTCTTCATGCTTTAACAGGTTGGAGTGTTTTCGTCTAGCTATTTGCTAGTTTTTGTTTTTTTCTTTTTCCTTCCCCATTCCCTTCAGATATCCCTGAGATCTCATACTACCACAGTCATTCTTCTATCTTTATTTTCTTGTTTTCACTATTTGTTCTTCAAACTTTTCTCACAGTAGCAAAGGATGACAACTTATCACAATTTCAGTGGCTTTACTCACCATTATACTCAAATTCCTTGTACCATTTTTGTATGTTCTGATACAAACACAATCCTTAAGTCTCTCAGCCATTTTCCTATCTATCATCATCTCCTGCTGTTTCTGTTTGATACTGGACAAATACCTTTTAGAATATCAAGACTTCTATCTGGTTTCAAATAATGATTTTATTTAACTCTCATCTAAGTGCCTCTTCAAATCCAAAGATTCTGAAATGAATTCTTTTACATGAAAATGAAATCACTGGACTATTAGCCTCGTAATCTGTCTCTGTAAGACTTATGCTTCTCTGGTCTCCAATCTTTTGATCAATATCAGGTCCATTTACTGCTCTATGGAGGTACAAATAAACACCAATCTTTAATGTACTCTGTTACTCTACACAAAGATTCAAATTAAAAATATAATATTTGAGCTCAGTGGAGAGGGTGCATACCTGTAATCCCAGGCCGAGGCAGAAAGATCTCAAGTTCAAAGCCAGCCTTAGCAATTTAGGTAGGCCCTAAACAACTTAGCAAGACCCTGTCTCAAAATAAAAAGTAAAAAAGGTTGGAGATGTGGCTCAGTGGTCAAATCCCCTTGGAGTCAATCCCCGGTACCAAAAATAATAAAAAATATGTGTGTGTGTGTGTGTGTGTGTGTGTCTGTGTGTGTGTATATATATAATTATTTGAGTTTGAGCCCTTTGAGAATAAAGATTGTGTATTATTGGTGATCGATATATATCCAGCATCTGACACAGTTTCTAGTCCATAATTGACGCTCACTAAAAATCTGTTGAAGAATACATGGCCTACAAATAAAATTAAATCCAGGGGTAATGATTCTTTATAACACTGGTTAAATTTCTGTTAGGTAGGTTACACATTGTCCTTATTTCAGATCTTTACCACAGAGAGCTTTCCCATTCTGGAGAGAGTAAAGAATGGAGTTGGAATGAAAATTATGTAACTTCAAAACGCTTGTATTTATTTCTAACAATACTCTCTTTTCAATTCTACCTTATTCCTGCACTTCTTCCTCTGATTCTACCTTCTTTTTTTATATTGGTTGTCAGCTTTTATTTTGTTATTTTGCATCTTAGACTGGAAGAATAGCATGAAGAATGTAGTTCATCTGTTATCCTGATGACATAGTATGTCAAAGTCATTAGGAAGATGAAATAGGAAAGTGACTCTAAGTAGGTGGTTTGTTCCAAAAAAGCTTAGCAGAGAAGAGTACATTATGTAATTCCCAGTGATAACTAACACGACTCTAATAAGACCTTCAGCATATACTCTAGGCCTATGTATTATATTTTACTTCTCTTTCTGCAGCCTCTTAGGCATTTCTACATTTTAGTAAACTCTCTATTGCCTCTTTTATAATCATCAGAATAGATTGAAACTTAATTCAAGGTAAATCTAGTTCAGGGGCAAAAATGTCAATCACTATTACATTTATAATGTAATTAGAGAAGAGACTACAATACAAGTAGTTACCTGTCTACTCAATGCTTTTCATCTCTGAATAATGTTCACAGCACAGAACCTTGAATATGTAAACCTGGCTGGGGAAACAAAACAAAACAAACAAAACAATCTCCTATTTTGAACATCAGTGAGTATACACTGCCAAGGGTACTCAAAGGGGAGAGCTTCCCATAACTTTAAAAAAATGGAATCACTACAAACAATAAAGCACACCCTAACAGAAGGAAGAGCTCCCTCATCTTTTCACCTTATCCATCCCAATATTTACACATTTGTCTATGTAAAACCACTGCCTTTTTGGTGCAAAGAGATTTTGCTTCGAGAAGTCACACAGTGGGTAAAATTAATGTTGCCAGAACAAATGAAATTAAGCAACTTAGTTCCTGATTTCCTAATAAAACTTGTAAAGCAAGGATTTATTACGCATCCTTGGTGCATTATAAAATCCCATAGTTAGCTGGATGTGGTGGTGCACACCTGTAATCCCAGAGGCTGAGGCAGGAGGATTTTAAGTTCAAAGCCAGCCTCAGCAAAAGTGAGGTGCTAAGCAACTCAGTGAGACCCTAACTCTAAATACAAAATAGGGCTGGGGATGTGGTTCAGTAGTCGAGTGCCCCTAAATTAATCCCCGGTTACCCTCATCCCCCTAAAAAAAAAATCCCACAGTTAGGCTGTCCCTATTTCTTAATTTCTCATGATAGTTCCTAATTTCAATATTATTTCTAAATGTGTCCCAAAATATGCAGTAGAGTAGGCAATCGAAAAAATATTCCAAGTTATTATTCATTTACAAATAAATAAAGGGGCTAGAGGTAGGAGTAGGTGGCGGAGCACATAATTATTAGCACATGCAGGGTTCCAGGTTCAATCCCTAGTACCTACATAGATATATATCCATCCACATGTTTAATTTTCAAGAACTCCTAGAGTCTATTATTGAAATCCAAGTAAGTAAATGTCTGTATCTACTTATTTCGACTTCAGTTGCTCAAATGGTTTTTGAATGGGAAAGTAATTATAAATCCAACCAAGTAGAATTTAACTCTTCTTTTATGAAAAATTGAAGTGAACAAATGGTACCAAGAAATTATACAAAATATTCATTTATGAGGAATAATTCCATTCTTTCTATTTGTATCACTTTAGAATAATAGGATGTAAAAATAAGGTACTGCAAGTCTTGAAGAATATTAGGAATTCAAACACTTTAATATTTGACAATTCATATAGTTTTCCCCAATATGACCAGATAAACTGATTAATATATTTCAAATGCCAATCAAATCTTGTTTGAATTCCATGTTAAAAGTAATAATTAAGGGGCTGGGATTGTAGCTCATTGGGAGAGCGCTCGCTTCGCATGTGGAGGGCACTGGGTTCAATCCTCAGCACAACATAAAAATAAAATCAGGGCTGGGGCTGGGGCTCAGCGGTAGAGCGCTCACCTGGTACATGTGAGGCCCTGGGTTCGATTCTTAGCACCATATAAAAATATATTATGTCCAACCACAACTAAAAAAATAATAATTAAAATTATAGCAGCTCTAGAACCCAATACGTATCTAATGGATAAAAGACAACTATTAACTTCATGTTACAAAAGCCATAATAGTTTTTAAATAGTATTGGTTCACCAAATACTGAATGTTACCATGTAAATAATACTATTTTTGATTTTCAGGTGTTCTTTTTATGCCGGAGATTGAACCATGGGGTTCATGCATGCTATCATTGTATCACTGAGCTACATGTATACTTCCTGTATTTCTACTTTATAAACAATGTATTAGGTCTCAAGAAACCTCAGAGATGACATGTAGGGAATATGGAAATCAGTAGAAATCGGTGGAAGGAGGTATTAACTAATAACGAATGGCCCACAGATCTGTATTTTAAATATCTGATTCCAGTTGGTTCTTGCAGAATGAATTTGAAGGCTGGCAAAGCTGGGGCCAGGGAAATGAGAGGCACCCATGCAGAAGTGCAAGGCTAGGCAATGGAACAAAGTCAACAGACATGAAATAAAATCAGGGATCCTTGGGAAAGAAGTAAAAGGAAGCTAAAAGAAAAGGTGAAGTAAAAGGGACTCAAGAAAGAGGTCCATCAGCCTAGTTTAATTAAATTCAGAGCCACAAACTGAGACAAAAGATTTGTTTAAGGGAACCATTGATTAGTTTAGTGTTGGATATGCTGAACTGACTAGTCTGATATTTCCAAGTGAAGATACTTGGCAGAAAATTGGAAATAATAGGACTGAATTGGAGAAAAAACTTTGGAAATCTTTGGTATCTATTAGGAGACATAATCTAGCCCTAGAGTGGATGAAATCACCTAAAAAACATGTAGAAAAAGAATACAACATGATCCAAATATCAGAGGATTTTTTTTTGTGGGGGAACTGTGTGATTATATGATTTTATGTGTTTGTAAAAACTCAGAATGAAATGCTAATGAGGATTAATTTTACTGCATGTAAATTATGCCCAATGAACTTAAATTAAAAAAAAAGTGATAATGTGAAATGATAAAAAAGGTAAGATAAAAGTTTGTCCAGTGGTAATGCTGCTGAAGGAAATTAAGTCGCATAATGGGATCATAAGTCAGATTTTATTAGCCAAATAGTTGAGTAGTTTATTACAGAAGAAATGACAGACTATTTTTAGAAGTGTGAATGAGAGGAGGAAAATTAAGCTTACATGGTAGCTAAGGGATATATGGATTGAGGGAGTGTTTTGGGCATGAGAGATACTCCATGTGTTTACAAAGAATAAGAAGTCTGTGGAGGGGCACTGAATATATGTAAGACTGCCAGGGACAACTAGTAGAGCTTGAAAAAGATCTGGATGTAAATGAGAGCAGTAGTGCCACTCTCAGCCACTCAGGAGGCTGAGGAAGGAGGATGTAGAGTTCAAAGCCTGCCTCAGCAATTTAGCAAGGCCCTAGGCAACTTAGTGAGACCCTGTCACAAAATAAAAAAAGAAACAGCACTGGGATGTAGCTCAGTGTTAAAGTGCCTCTGGGTTAAATCCCCAGTATCCAAAAAACAAACAAACAAAGTAGATGTAGACAGATTTGTAAGTAAGGGAAGAAGGTTGAAAAAGGCAAACATAGGGTCCTCAATGTTCTGAACTAAGGAGGCAAGGTCATGTGCTATAGGAGAGGAAGGGTAGGCAGAGAACAAGATTTTACAACATGAAATCCATAAGAGAAAGGGCTGGAGAGAAAGTGTCAATGTTTAGTGGTACTTACAACACTTAAAGCCTACTTCCCAGCACACTACTCAACATAAGTGTTCTGACTCCTGGAGATTAAGAATAAAGGTAAAGGTATAGCACTGATTCAGAGAAAGTTTTGCTAAGCAGGTTTCCCCAAAGGCAAAAAGGACTGAAAAATTAGAGATTATAAAACAGGTAGCTCTGCTCAAATCTCACCTCCTACTGAGACAGAATAAACATATAATGGAAGCTCAGTCACCACTTGTAGTTGGAAATAGGTGGGCTTTCACATCTCCCTCTAAATCATGGTCAACATATATACAGATGTATTGTTGACAAATCCTAAAAAAATTAAAGGGGACTCAGCGGTAGAGCGCTTGCCTAGCAAGTGCAAGGCCCTGGGTTGCATCCTCAGCAGCAAAAATAAAAATAAATAAAATAAAGGTATTGTGTACAACTAAAAAAAAATAAATACTAAAAAAAAAAATTTAAAGAATTTTGAATCAATGGAGAAACCGTGTCTGAAAAAAAAAGAATGAGACAAAGAAAAGGTTATGATTCTCCTGTGAGTCTAAGAAAGTGATTTAACATTCCTTGCCTTATTTTGATCATCAGTATGACAAAAAACAATTATATTCTAGGAATAATTGATCAATTAAAATAATAATGCTTGAGATGCCTGAGAAAGTTTCTATAAATATCAACTAATAAGATAACTTCATCATGACTACAACTAAATTAACAAATATTTAATATGAAAATAGAACATGGAGAAAAAAATATATATTACAGAAAATGCACTTGGGGCATTTGTCTGCATTAGAAGGGAGAATTGCTTTTTAAAGGTGTGGCAACAATCCTCAAAGCCGTGTGTACAAGGACAGGTTTTCCAGGAGTAGTTCAAGTCAAGCAGGTCAAGTACAGTGGTCCCTCATAGTGAAGGAGGGTTATACTGAGCCTGGGGGAAAGGGAGCTAAATTCTAAACAAACTGTCTACTTTAGGACATATATGTTACTTAATGTCCAGTGAACCAAACTTTGAAGATCTGCTGCAAGTACCTGAACTACTATTGGGCTGTTCGTGGCTCAGTGGCGAAGGGCTTGCCTAGCAGGCATGATTTGGTTTGATTCAATACCACATAAAAATTAACAAAATAAAGGAATTCTGTCCATTTAAAACGACAAAATTAAAACTACAAAAAAAAAAAAAAAGTGGAGAGAGAGATCTCAAATGAAGAGGCAAAGGGAAACTGTGCAAGATGCTGGGCACAGGGGCTCCTTTTGCATTACCTGAAGGACAGAATCTGACCCATCAACTGTGTTTTCCAGGAAATAGCTAAGACTGTGCTATGAAGAATAAAAAGAAAATAAGAATGGTATGGTGGAAATGTACTTTATAGGCATCTTTGAAGGAAACAGTTTTCAAATTAGGTGGGGAAAACCTTATCTCAAAGGATCACTCAGAATCAAGTCCCTGTAAAAGGGAGTTAAGAATCATTGCTTTAAGGATTGCTCTGCTGGTTTTGGCAGGTGACAGGAAACGAGCAATGTGTAAGAAGTCCTGTTACTCAGGTTCCAGGATATATGTCTGTAGAAAAACGTGAAGTCAAGGGATAAGGATGCACAGTGTGTTAAGATCACTGGAAGACACTCAAACCACTGGTGGTCTACTTGCCTCAGCAACTAAAATTTCCAAAGACATTTCAAATGCTGCTTAGAATGTGTAAATTGAGGAAAGGTTAGAATACATTTCAAAATTCCCTAATCCAGCTGATCAAGATTTTTAAAATAAGATTTTTTTCACACTAATACAACACTTTTACTCTAGTTTTATGCTTACTGTTTTCTTTAAAAGTATTTTCAATACTCTCATAGTTGTGAATAAAGCAAGCAATCTTCATTTTCTTCACCTGAATTAAAATATGCTCCATTTATACTTAAGAACTCAAAAGAGAGCACAGCAACTTGATTGAGTATATGAACTGGTACTTTACTAACATCTTCCTAAAACATTCAACCATATCTTCATTTGAGAAATAAATCTCTTGTCCTGTGACCTACAGAATCTGGAAAACCTCCTCCACTCTTAGCTGAGCTTGTTTGAGAATATAAGGTGAACTTCTGGAAGGCAATCAAGTGGAGAAGGTCAGTTGCTCTGCTGGGCTACACGTCTACGGGTGTGGGGCATTGTGCCAAAGAATTGACATTCCAACACCCATATGGGGAGAGAGGACTGTTTCAGCTAGGAGGAGAGGACTGCTGAAACCCTGAAACATCAGCACCTGTGTCACACTATGTGGTGTATAAATGCAGGTTTAGGATAATAAACCAGACTGAATTCCAACTAATAGTGTCCTAAATACTTACAGCAGATAAAGTAAATACAAAACTACTTTGGAAGAACTTGTCCTTAATCTCTATTCAGGAACATTTACCTGTGCTCATAAGATAAATTATATACAAAGAAAGAATACACTATGAACAAGATCGAAAAAAAACAAAATAAATTAAAAAATTGGAAAACCCACTTTGCCTAAAGAATTTCAAATACTGATTTTTATAACAGATAGAATGCCTGAAATTCTACAAAATGAATTCCCAGATGATAAATTAAAACTGTTTTTCCATAAAAACATTCTCTTTCTTTTCTTCCCCATGAAGAACAAAAATCATGACAAAGATTCCGGAGACTTCAAGAAACCCCTCAACAGTTTTTTGCACTGAATTCTTAAAATGACCAAATATTATAAGTAGTCTAAAGTTTGTCCAATTTCTGAGGCTTGTCACAAGCATAGTGAACACATACACACAAACACACAATTCTCATTTCATAAAGAGTCATTCTTCAATCCCTAAGCATCCAAACCCACTGCACTTTGATCCGCTCAGGAATAACTGCAAGAAAATGTATCCAGCAAAGGAGAAAAGACCTCATGTCTGACATCACACACATACACAGTAGTTAATATAGAGATACTATACAGTACTGAATCAATAGCATAGATACTATGTAGTATAGTAAAATGTATATATATATAAAATATATAAATATACATATATATTTATATATGCATACATAAATATATAATACAAGCATTTTTATGTATGTATACATAATATACTATTATACTAATATACTATTATACTATATTATACTACACAGTATCTAATAGTACGCAGATACTACACAGTATCTCTGTACTGTGTATCGTGTTATTTTTGTGTAATACCCATTAAAAGCAAGTGCTTTCTGAAGCCACCTTTGAAGCAATCCATTTTTAGGCAGAAACTAGTCTGAAAAGCTGGCACCCAAAATTTATCCTGACTTGGTGCACTGGCACACACCTATAGACCTAAACTACTTGGGAGGCTGTGGCAGGATGTTCACTTGAGTCCAGGAGTTTCAGACCCACCCTGGGCAACAAAGCAAGAAGCTTTCTCAAATGAAAAACAAACAAGACACACACACACACACAAAAACTATTGATGTCCCAAAAAAAAAACTAGTTATCATTTATAAATTTCTTACGCTACAATACGTAAGTGCAAACAAGCCAGGCACATTGGTGCACACCAGTAATCCCAGCAATTTGGGAGGCTGAGGCAAGCCTCAGCAATTTAGTAAAGCCTTAAGCAATGGAGTCAGATCCTGTCTCGAAATAAAAAGAGCTGAGTATGTAGGTCAGTGGTAAAGCACCCCAGGTTCAATCTCTAATACCAAGAGAAAAAGGTGGGGGAAGCTATAGTTGCAAGGGTTTTTGAGACTAACTGACATTTGGTTCTAAAGACATTTAAACAAAAAGGGAAATTACAGAACTACTAATTACCATGTCAAGAGACTTACCTCCTATCACCACCAATTTCTACCTCATTGCTAGTCATACAAAACACAGCTCTTTTTATTCTTTAGTTACTAATTCCAAGGATATTTTCATTTCAAACAAATGTGCAATAGCAAGGACAGAAGGAGAGTACTCCACTCTCATCATCCTTGGGCATTGTCTAGTATCAGGCCACCTGACTGATAAATTACTTCAAGGAAAATGAAGGTGAAAAAGTGAAAAAGTACGGGAGAACTATTTAGGTGCAAGGCCTTGGTTCACATCTAGTTCACTATGCTTAACTAGATATTCTATAGTTCAAGGGGACCAACACCTCCCGGACAATGATAAGGAAACTACCTGAAGAATTGAGCTGGGCAGGAGAACCATATCTTAAGAGTAGGGATCAGACTTTCGGTTTGTCAAGTCTGCCTACCAATTCCACAGTTAAAAACAAATACTGAGGACATTCGTGATCAAATCCAATGCATATCCAAGATCAACCGAAGGAAATGAAAACATTTGTCAACATGCCCCATTTTGCTTAAGCAAAGTAAATGCCATATACACAGAGCAAATTATATAGCACAGGACTACGCTGAAAAAGATGGGCTGTACAGACTTGTTAAAAGTCAAATCCCCAATATACTTAGGGTGGGGGGTTGACTTATCAGGTAATAAGCATCAGATAAATCAAAAGTTTAATTTTTAAAAATTGATAAAAATTTAAATCTAGTGGCCAGTTCCTAAGATTCTAGGTGATGCTACATTAAAAAGCAAGTGGAATTGGGAAGAATATACAACTTTGAATGTGTTAATTACATAAAAATTTATAAAAAAATAAATAAAACTTTAAAAAGTAGGGGGGGCTGGGGTTATGGCTCAGCGGTAGAGCGCTCGCCTCGCACATGCAAGGCCCTGGGTTCGATCCTCAGCACCACATAAAAATAAATAAATAAAATAAAGTCAATTGTGTCCAACTACAAAAAAAAAAAAAAAAAAAAAAGAAAAAAAGTTAAAAAAAAAAAAAAAGAAAAAGAAAAAGTGGGAGAACACCACATTTATCTGCAATTTACTCAGCGCAGGTTCATTTTCCAAATGTAGCTGTAAAGCTTTGAGGTTGTCATTGTTGTTTCCTAAACCTAAGATTTAAAGGTCATACACAGAAGACTTCCTTTAACTTAGGGGTTTATTGGTAAGAAGCATCAGGAACTACCAATGCTAGTTTTATTGATTTCTAGCACCTAAGCAAAAAAAAATTAACCATTGAGGAAATAATTCATATTAATCAACTATAGAAAAATTTTAAAAAAATGACCCAATGTGTACAGAGACATATACCTTGGAGGCATTTAGTATATTTGGAAATTCTCATTTGCATTTTTAGACAATGAAGTAACTCTTTTGCAGGCTGTACTAAAACACAAACACACCACTGAAGAAACCAGACTAGGAATTTCAGCATTCATTCGATGTTTCTGGAAGTCAAGGAAAGCAGCCAATTAAAAAATAACTCAAACACTGCCTCTTCTTCGTGTTCAGCAAGGATAAGATTGTTAATGGTAGAACAGCTTACCTGGGGTAGGACTCTTTCTTGAATTTAAGTTCTGAGAGTCTGTATTCTCTTCTGTTTGCCCATCTGCTTCTACCTCTACTTTGTTTTGAATTTCTTTTGAATCTTCACTAGGACAAGTTCTTACACTTTCTTCCTCTTCGAAGACTCTCTGTACTGCAGTGGGAGAACTTTGAGTAGTTACAGTAGAGGCAGCAGCAGGAACAATAACTGGAAGTGGAGGGGGAGAAGCTGGAGGAGTTGGAGGAGCTGGAGAAAAGGAAGGAACTGTGGAAGGGGTGATGGGAGCTGAAATACACTCCACTTTCATTTCTTCTGGGGGATTTTGCAGAATCTCCAATTCAAGAGTCAATGGCAATACTTCCTGTTTTACTATTTCCACAATGCTTTCTGTGGCTGGTAATTTTTCACTAATTCCATTCATCTCATTAATTAGGTTAGCACTAGAAATCAGTGGCATATCATTAGATGCTACACTACAGGGTTTCTTGCATATATTACTGTCAATTTCATCTGTTGGTGAAGGGTCTGATGTTTCTGTGCAGGATATAGGGCTGGGTGTGGGAACTGTATCTTCTTTTGAGGAAGAGAGTTCACATCTGTCATCTAAAGAAGTGGTGAATATTGGTTGGCTACCAAGAGCAGCGGAAGTGGGGGAAGCAACTGTACTTCGAGCAACTGAAGAAACGGTGGTAGGTGATGGAGGCAGAGGATGCTCTGGTATGGATTCTATGGTGGTAGCCTCAGCTGTCTGGCCTGCATGTTCTTTCTTCTCCCCACTAAGGTCTAGCCTAAGGACTGGGGAAGGAGACTTTAACACTGGATCTGGTTTGGGCTTCTCTTCTGGAGAAGAAAAAATAAATAAATAAATAAAAAGTTTTAATAACAATTCTTGGACCAAAGATTACACTGTATTGCCTTAGACATTTTTTTTCCATCTCATCACAAATCATCTGGTACCTCAAAAACACTGTCATTTTTTTTTCTAGTTACACCCACTATTACATGGTCTCCAATACATATAAAGTTTATTTTGGAGTAAGAGAAGGAATCAACTCACCAAATAAAATTGTGTCAAGAGTACAATGGAAAAGCTCACCAAGAATGAAGCTAAACCATACTGTAAGGTAGGCAGATCTGCATCTCTACCATATCTTGCTCCCTGTGGAAAACTTTTCCACCAAGTTTACACTATAGTGGAAATATAGCACAAGTCAAATAATCAGAAATTAAATTATACAGACTGATGTTTCCATATATTTAACCATTTGGAGGAATCTTTACTTTAAAAAAACGTTGGGGCTGTGGTGGCTCAGTGATAGAATGCTTGCCTAGCATATGTGAGGTGCTGGGTTCGATTCTCAGCATCACATATAAATAAACAAAAGGTCCATTAACAATTTAAAAATAGTAAAAAATAAAAGATATGACTTGGATAATAAATTCTGTTTTAAGACAAACCACTGATCAGTTTCATATCAGTGAAACTGATCATCAGTGAAATTCAGTATGCACAAAAAAAGTTTAGAAATTAACTTTCATTTCTCCCAAATTAAATAACCAGAAATAGGTATAAAAATGGAAATGCACCTTGTGTCTTTATGTGTAAAATAAATCGTCAGGGAGAAAACAGAGTTAATGCTCAGATAAATATAACCAAAAAGAACAATGACTAACATGTCTGTAATATTTTGGAATAATATATAAAATATGAACAGAATAATATCCAGGAAAAAAGAGAAACTGTAACAATAACAGTATCAGAGAATAAAAGTGATGCTAATTAACAAAATTTCCAGGTAAATGATATGAGATTCATCCCTGAAAGGATGAAAATAAATGAGATTTAGACTGATGTTAAGCCTTGTGCTTTTGAAGCACTGTAAGAAGCTCCAATGAAAAGAAAAGACAATTTAAACTGGAAGAAATTTTCTCCTCTATAAGTCATGCATCAGTCTTTACAATAAATTGTAGTTAAGTCTGTGAAAAACAATATGTTGTTAATCAGATAAACAGATGGTAAATACTACCAGTAAGCTGTTAAAGGTTAACTCAATAATTTCCACTACACTTTATAGTCTCCAAATTCACATTAATTTATGGATTGATGTGAATTGGACTTTGCCTATTTATAGTAGTGGTGAAATAAGATCAATAGGGTCTTACAGCCAAATTCCTCTGAATAAGTTGTCAGGCAAAGAGACAATAGTTTTCAGAACAATATGTCTTTATATATATATATTCCATCCAGAATGTATATATATATCCCATATGTATAGAAATTACTTCTCTATATATACATTATTTCTATATATATTTCTATATGTATATACACATTCTGGGTGGAATATGTATGGTATGCTAAAAATTAATTTCCTTGAAATATCTGATGAAAATAATTTCCAACTCACTGCAGTAACTGCCTCACTGATCACAGATATTATATGATATCATTTCATGAAAGCAAATCAGAAGCTAGGGGTTTAGCTCAGTGGTGAAGCACTTACCTAGCCATGTGTGAAACAAACAAAAAAAGGAAACAAAATAATCAAAACAAGAATATCAAATTATAACAGCCTTCAAGATGTAATAAATTTAAGAAGACAATAGTACTTCTCACATTAACAATCTGACAAGAATATAGGACTGAGAGAACTATGACACTTTTGAAAAAAATCTAGTATTAAGAAAATTAGAAGCAAAGTTTATTTCAAGAGCATCTCATTGACATAAAATTTCTTTAACTACAGGAAACTGAAGCTTTACAGAAAACTGAAAAGTACAATACATAATATGTATTTTATCCCTATGTAAAGACTATTAAGACTTTGGCCACCTTTAGGAATTGGTAGGGATTCCATCTTTAATTCTTTTTCCTAAGGAAACAATTATGTAACAGTGAACCAAGAAAGATGTCTAGAGTATTTAAGGCAACATATAATAGGGGAGGGGGGAATAAACCAAATGTCAAACAACAAACAATTTATTAAATAAACGATGGCCTAGGCATATAATGGCATATTATTCAATAGTAAAAATAGGGCCTGAAAAGATTAGTCATATGAAAAGTTTATATACTTATTTTTAATTGAAAAAATGTTTTAAAAACAGGACAAAATCTGCCATGTTGAGATTAAACCCACTAGTGTTAAGTATTTTTTAAGTTACCAAATTGGGTTTTAACACTAGTCTCTGGGTAATGAGTAAAGATCTTTTCATTTCATATATCCATAGATTAGATAATCAATGTGTCATATTTATAAGAAAGATAATTCTTAACTGGTGGTGGAACCAACAGCCTTTTGGTTTCTACAAGTCTAACAACTACTGAAAAGGTGTTCATGTCATTTAGTAGACAAGAAACCAGGAATGCTAAGCAGCCTGCAATTGAGGGACCTTCGCCTTTGACTAAGAAGCAGCAGTCCTAACTGCCAATAGAGTCCAAGCTGAACACTGCTGGGAACAGTTGAATTACGGCAGAATACCATTCACTGAATACTACACACTAGGTGCTTTCAACAAGCACTAAGAGTACAAGTCCCCCTCTAAAGCTGTATTAATTATCTATGCCACAGTCTCAAAAACATTAGATTCAACACACTTTCTCACTTAGGAAACAGTAATTATTTCAGCTGTGCCTACACCATGAACACCAAGCAAGGATTTTAATTATTTGAATGGTTTCTCTACATATCAATATGAGGCACTTCCTTGACTTCATAAAATACTAAACAAATGGGAAACAATGTATTTCTCAGGAACCTTTGTCTTTTTAAAACCATATCAGCTATTCATGTCAAAAACTGAGACATCTATGTGACTGGGACTAGGTTAAATACGATACATATATGGTTCCCTTAGTGGGATGGAAAAGTTTTATGTTTCTGTTTTACAGATGAGGAAACTGAAGGTCACATAACCAGGAAATGCTCAAGCCTGAGAATGATTGTAAAGCTCATGTTCTTCTAATTTGGGAAGAAAAGGCACATGAAAATAGAATTATTCAGGTAAATGAAGAGGAAAGAGATGGGGGAACTCACATGAAATTCTGCTACCTAGTTCAAACCCTTCACTTAATGAAACTTTCGTTGCTAACTGCAGAACAGATAATTTGTTTGGGGAGGTAATAACAATCTTTGTAAACAATTTATATGTGTATTCTTAAATTTCAAAAGGAATATATGATTAAGGAAAAATTTTAGAATGTAAGCATAAAAAAAGCACATTCATCTAAAATATGGTGAGCACTTTCTAATAGTATGGAAATTATATACGTTTAGCCTGGGTGAAGGGGTACACGCCTATAATCCCAGCACCTCAGGAGGCTGAGGCAGGAGAATCTTGAGTTCAAAGCCAGCCTCAACACAATAAAAGCGCTAAACAACTCAGTGAGACCCTTCCACTAAATAAAATACAAAATAGGGCTGGAGATGTGGCTCAGTGGTCAAGTGCCCCTGAGTTCAATCCCTGGTACAAAAAAAAAAAAGTGTGTGTGTGTGTGTGTATACAAATACATTTAAATGTTTAAAAAACTGTGAAGGCAGGGTGTGTATATCAGTGGTATAGCACTTGCACAGCATGTGTGGAGCCCTGGGTTTGATACCCAGCACTGCTAAACAATAAAAATGATTAATTAGTAAATTCATAAAAAGCAAAAGCTTACTCTGAAGGCTATTTTATATATCATCAGGTTATGGCTAGAATTATAAAATAGTTACTGAATTTTCTGGTGAACACTTAGTACTATGAAGAAGATGGCAAGTAGTTGCAAAGGATTATCTATAAATTCTATTGAATGTAGTTAATATACATTTTCTCCAATTTGCACTTATTTACAAAGTACATCACCCTGAAATGTGGATTTTGTTATTCAAATTTTCACTAACTCCCCTGCCCTCACAAGAAAAATTCTGAACAAACTCATAAATTCTATATTTCCCTGTCTGGAAATCTAGGAATATATGATAAAACAAAGGATCTCATAATCTGAAAATCTTAGCATTCTTTTCCGAAAAGTAACTCTAAAAGAGATAATACTGTCCTCAGGTGGATGAGAAGTATCATCATCATATATCATCATAGCTATAAAGAAAGCATGCAATGACATTTCAAAGTCTCACTGCACAGGAAACATTAAGTGTGTTATTCTTACTTTTAGGCAAAAGTGTAACGAAGTAAAATTTTGAAACAAACTTCTTCACAAAGCTTAAAATCATTATAAATTTTGACTTAAATGGGAGTAGGGAGTAATGTTCCTTCAAGGTTGATGACATTAATATTAAAAAATTTATACGGGGTTAAAAATGGGAGTTCATAACCCACTTGAATCAATCTGTGAAATATGGTATATTAAGAACTATGTAATGTTTTGAACAACCAACAATAAAATAATTAAAATCCAAAAAAAAAAAATTTACCTTTAACTCTGAACATAGTAGCATAGTTAAGAAGTATTTGCCAATGCAACTTCTAAAAGCATGACAGGTCAGGGTTCATTTTCTATCTTTTGATTTAAAAATACTTTTCAACAACAAACACAATACAAGACATGCCTCTGTTCACCTTCACCCTCACCCCCACCCCTGTTTAAAGTAGGTTTCTAAATACTCAGTAGGAGGGAAAAAAAAAAAACTTATTTTTAAAATGCCATATTACCTTTCCATGAAGTAAAAAAAAAAAAAACAAAAAAAAAAAACACTAAAATCATGTATTTCAACTCCATCTTTCAGAAGGTTTATAACCTGTGATAAACTGCAGTCTAGCCAAAAATATTTAATATTAAATGACTCCATTTTATGGGCAATTTCAATTTTTTTTAAAGATAATTTTTAGAAAATATATTTAATAATAGCCAGCGATAGCATATTAAGGTTTGAAGAAAAAAAAATTCTTTTTTTTTTTTTTTTTTTTGGTACAGGGGATAGAACTCAGGTGCACTCACCCCACTGAGCCACATCCCCAGCCCTATTTTGTATTTTAGAGAGAGGGTCTTCCGAGTTGCTCAGTATCTCACCATTGCTGAGGATGACTTTGAACTCGTGATCCTCCTATCTCAGCCTCCCTAGCCACTGGGATTACAGGAGTACGCCACCACGCCTGGCTTGTTTTAGGAATTTATAACTCAAGAAAGCAGGTAACATAGGGCTGGGGTTGTGGCAGAGCGGTGGTCTGGCAGGTGTGAGGCCTGGATTCGATGCTCAGCACCACATAAAAATAATAAATAAAATAAAGGTATTGTGTCCATCTATATCTAAAAAAGTATTTAAAAAAAAAGCCAGTAGGTAACACATATTATTTCCACCCATTCTTAGAATGAAGTTAGAAACCATTAGAAAGCATGCTCAATTACTTTCTTCTCCCTATTCTTTCTGAGAATCAGTTCCCAATTTTGGCTATGTTAGGGCTAAAATCCAACTAAGCAGGAAAGACTTTGATATCCAGTTTGGGCACAAGATTTCCCTTGAAGTTTTCCATTTTTATTCCAAAAGGCATGGTATTTACTTCAACAAACATTTGCCACTTCGTTTTCAAGGTCAATCAGGGAAAGACCTTACTTAGTATGATTCCTACATCAATAATAATGGTGTTAATTTACTAAACACTTTTCATGTGCTAGGCATGTCCTCACAACTCTGTGAGGTATGCCTTCATCCTATTCTATAAGAAAGTGAGATGCATAAGTAATCCAATTAGCTAGTACCAAATGGAGGCAGGATTTGAACAATGCTTTCTCTAATTAGGGTGAGAGTAACAGCAGCCCAATCTTGCAAGGGGAAACAATTCATCTTTTGTAAAATAGTAAATTACACAAAGACAGGTTGAATGTATAAATCAATCTGTGTTTTTCTTGTAAAATAATATATGCTTTGATTTACTCTCCCCTCCAACCCTTGTTTTTTGTTTTTTAAAAAAAGTCTGAGGCATCTTAGTTTTTATCTATACATAAAGACAGTAAGGCATTAATAAATGTAAAAAAAAATTTTACTAATAATGCCTACTTTAGTTTCCCAGAAGTAGAATATTTTTAATCTCAAAGACTTGTTTAAAAGTGAGTGATGAAATAGTTCCAAATGTTTTACTTTTGAATGCTAAGGGCAATGTAATTAAGAAAAAAGAGACTATTAAGTAAGAGGGAGGAAAATAGTCACACACAAACCTTGCTTCTGGTCGCTAGCTGCAGTGACAGGGGTGCTGGCAGCAAGATGAGCGTTGTCCACAGTCCCATAAACCACAGGGCTGTGCTCAGGGACTTGGCTGGGGAGCTGCTGGGATTTGAAGTACAAAAAAGGGTGATAATGAGCATGCGAACATAAAAACTAGCAACATGGGACCCAAGCAAATGGGGAAGATAGAGCAGGAGGTCACAAAATTATTAAAAAAAAAAAAAAAGGGAAGTGAGAAAAAAACACAGGTCAATTTATAATAAATTCAAAAAGTACATGGGAAGACAGGGAAGGGAAGGAAAGAGGCAGCAGGAAAGAGGGAAGGAAAAAAGATGATTACTATTAATCACACTAAGACAACACAACAATTATTAGTACATTTCATTTTCTAGTGTTCCTTCTAAGGACAAGCTGACTTTTCAACCTAATAAAAGATGACACATTTGAGAAGTAATTTACAATCCTCCCAGTCAAAGACCAAAAGGATGTGGCCAATTTCACTTAAAAAATTACCTAGTAAAGTAGTTCATCTTTCAAAAGCAGGACAAATCAAAATATGAAGGGTTTAAAAACACTCAGTTGTCAATGGAAGAGTAGAGATTTCTGTTCATTTATGTCCTTGTGATCATACAGATGAAATGCAACTTAGAAAACCATCTATATGCATTTCACTTTCTGGGTATCTTTTCAGAATCAGAAAGCCAAGTAAAATATGTGGCTTTTCAGAATCATGAGGAATCTCTCATATTGACTTGGCCATTGTACTGGAATGAAAGATGCCTATTAAAATCCAAGCAAGTAGGTTGAGAAAATTACAGCCATTATGCAACTTAGAGGGAACAGAACTACACAAGAAGGGACAACGCATCACATTCCAACCAGATATTTCGGGATTTCAGGGTTATACAAAAGTCACAAAACAAAGCAGTGTCTCTCCTCGGAGATCTAAGGTCAATATTTTTGTAATTTAATCTACATTGAATTCAACTGGTGCGATCAGAGCAGAGCTTCCTGCCCAATTCTGTATTGATTTTTGTGGGGGGGTGGGAATGAGATAGGGAGATGAAGACGTGAAGAGTCTGGTTAGATTAGGGCCAGTTTAAAAAAAATGAGGATTAGTAAAATATTAAAAGACTTAAAACGGTAATATAAATGAAATACACACGATGATAGGTACCACTGAGGTAAGACTGCTTTTGCAGAATGTACAAGATGTAATTCATATTTGACTATGAATGTGAACTGAATAGAATTGCAGATAAAGAGGAAAATGCTATAATTTTGTCTATTCATTAGACATTGAAAGTGCTCACATTCCATAATTACTACGAAATGAAGACTACTAAGAGTATTCCATGTGTATAAAAATGAACAGTTATTTCTTTTAGAAATAAATAAATATATAGTACTGTGAGGATCACTATACCCTGAATCCTTAATTTCAAGAGGTAAAAAACCTGTACTATTTTAAATAAAGAATTAGGAAGGCTTCATAGCTAAAAATAAAAACATGATTCTACTAGCTGAAAACAGATCTGGAAAAAAAGGAAACAGTTCATGTTACTTAGCAGTTAATAAACAGTTATCCACATTTCCCAAGAAAGAAGATTTGTAAACTGCGTTAATGACCTAAAAGAAGAAGAAAATATTAACTACTCAGTTGCCTGGGAACTTAAAAACCAAAATGAAAGTCAACAAAATGACATCCATAGATCAGACGAAATGTTAAAGACAATAAAATGCTACTTATACCTATAAATTTGTTTAGATCCAAGGACTTTTCAATGTAAATCCCTTCAATCATATAATAAGAGACAACTACACAGACATTTTTAAATTAGCAAAGTCCTTGGAAGGATTTATGTACAATAAAGAGTGAGAAGAAAGGACTGAGATAATGTGTTGGTTAAAAAAAAGTTCCAAATCCAGCAATATCCTGGGGAAGTACTATTCAAGTATCCTCAATTATAAAATGAAAAGAAACTGAAGATCCTACATTTTTTTCAATTTTTTACAACTTTGACATTCTCTAGACCTCTGACAGTACCAAAACTGACAATATATTAACATACAATTTTTTAAACAACCTTAATTTTAATTTAGTATAATCTCAAATTTTAGTTAACCCTCAAATCTCACCTATTCTATTTTTTTGTGGTGCTGGGAATTGAACCCAGGTCCTTGTATATGCAAGGCAAGCACACTACCAACTGAACTATATTCCAATCCCATCACCTCTGATCTCTTAATGAAGTTACTCAACTATAAACAGTCCTTATATATCCAAACCATAGATAATCAACTATTTTATTTAATTAATAATTCATAAAAATCAGGAAACACCTTCATACTATAACTGAAAACATCACAAACAACGGTATAAGCATTTTCACTGACATAAGAAATTAAACTACATTATTGAGAATACAATTAAATTCAATTAAATTCACTACTGTTGGGAATTAATATTTGTAAAAATCATTCCTAATGGGCAATCAGTATCAAAAAAAAAATCAACTCCTAACAGTATCTAAGAAATGAACTTCCTTTATAAATTCTAGCTGAGAGACAATTTTAATGAAGATTTATATATTAAAGCACTGGTCTCAAGTGGGGCCCAGAAACTGGAGGAATTAATTACTTTTTTAAAAAACAGAATGTTTACCTACTAGGTAAAATACCAATGACATTTGCAACTGTTACTTAAATATTTCGTACAATTTCAAATTAATTCTTCTTTACATAGCAGCATACTGTTTCTGCAGAAATGGGTCACCATCCAATGCTTTCTAATTTCACTGTGTATATGATAGGATATTTAAGTACACACTCAGCAATTATGGAGGTGACATGTCTGTTTTTGTACTGTCCACAAAATAAGCAGCTTTTACATTTTTTAATGTTGGGGTTGTGAGAAAGAGGAGAAAATGTCTTGACACATGAAAATTATGTAAAGTCAAATTTCAGTGTCCATAAATATCATTTTGTCAAAATACACTTGTTCATTTATTTAGACATTATGAATGGCTACTTTTGGGCTATAATGACAAAGGAGTACAGATGAAAGGGATAATATAGTTAGAATACTTAAAAATTTTACTACCTGGCATATGACAGAAAACATGTGCAGACCTATATTATGAGTTTGCACAAGACTAAAAATAGTTACAAAATTTAAAAAGCTGATATAGGGCTGGAGTTGTGGCTCAGTGGCAGAGTGCTTGCCTAGCATGTGTGAGGCACTGGGTTCGATTCTCAGCATCAAAAATAAATAAATGGAGGTTCATCAACATCTAAAAAAAATTCTTAAAAAAAGCTGATGTAGGGCTGGGGATGTGGCTCAAGTGGTAGCGCGCTCGCCTGGCATGCGTGCGGCCCGGGTTCGATCCTCAGCACCACATACCAACAAAGATGTTGTGTCTGCTGAGAACTAAAAAATAAATATTAAAAATTCTCTCTCTCTCTCTCTCTCTCTCTCTCTCTCTCTCTCTCCTTAAAAAAAAAAAAAAAAAAAAAAGCTGATGTAATTTATTGCCAGTTGAAGAGGCTACTTCAATGTTTCATATTCTATAATTAAAGGTATGAAAGCATAATTTATTTTTCCAAGTTCTATTAGTAACTTTAACATAATCCTTGTATAAAACATCTCATGTATTTAATGTCTATAAACCCAGAGCATAAACAAGTATAAAGTGTATATGAGCAAAAAGCAAGTACAGCATCCACTGAAGATCAAAACCCTAACATACTCAGTTACAAAGGAAAAAAGGACCAAAACATGCTTCTCTCTTAAGTGGCAGAGAATCACCCACATTGAATCATTACAAAGGGGGTGCATGTGGAACAGGTGTTTCCTCCTTGTATTTTCCATGTGTAAGAATATGTGGTAATCTATACTGTGTATGGGAATACACTGAGAATCTACTGGTGACTTGGACAAAATTTTTAGTTTCATGGACCAAAGGAAACGATTAACAGAGCTAACATATAATCTGGGGCCTGACTTTGTATATGTATGTGGAAGACTTTTTTTTTGTTGGGGGTGCTGTTTAGGATTATATGTGGTACACAAGCACATACAACTGAGCTACATCCACAGGTATTTTTAATTTTCATTTTGGGATAGGGGCTCGCTTTAAACTGTTTCCCTCAGCCTCCCCAGTAGCTAGGATTACCTGTCTGCAACATTTAGCATGAGTTTAAAGAGTCAATATGGATTCAGCCATGGGATAGGCATGTGGTAAAAAGTGTAGGAGAATGCATTTCAGGCAGAGGAAACAGCCAATATGAAGTCTCCAAAAGGAAGAGTATTATGTGATCAAACAAGTTGTATGAGAAGGTGAGAATAATACCAGAAGGACCAGTGAGCCTGGTATAAAATGAGGCAGCAGGGGTCAGAACAGATAGGGTCTTATACGTCACACCAAGGATTTCAGTCTTTTATTTCCACAGCAATAGTAAGGCAGGCACAGGTTATTTATTTATTTCCAGGAATTGAACCCAGGTATGCTCAACTTCTAAGCCACATGTCCAGCCCCTTTTTGATATTTTATTTAGAGACAGGGTCTTGCTGAGTTGCTTAGGGCCTTGCTAAGGTGCTGATGCTGGCTTTGAACTTGCAGTCCTCCTGCCTTAGCTGCTGGAATTACAGGCATGCACCTGGCCAGGTACAGGTTTTAAGGCAGCAATGTGACATAATATGAATTATGTTTTTAAAAGTTAGTTCTAATTACTCATGGAGGATGAACTGGAGGGAGGTAGATAGTTCCAAGAATACAATTTGTAAGGTTAGCAAAGCAGCCCAAGGGAACTAATTTTGGTGGTAATGGGTAAATGTGAAAAAAAATTGATTTAAACACAGGAGGTAAACTAACAGGAGTTCATAACTGATTGATACACTATGGAGGGGAAACAATGATGAGCAGAGGAGTAAAAAGAAAGACATTAGGTTTCTAGTTTCTGAGAAACCTAGTGTGTTAGTCACTGAGACATGGAACACTGGAGGTGACACTGGGGTCAAGGGGTAGGGGGAATAAAGACCATGAATTCAAACGTGTGAAGCCACCTGAGTGTGGAGATCAGATTGAAAACTGGGTATGAAACTTGAAGCTCCAAAATGTTATTATACCTAGCAATATATGAAATGATATTAATATATATTTGTGTGTGTGTGAGGGGGGCTGCTGGTGATTGAGCCCAGGGCCTTGTGCATGCAAGGTAAGCACTCTACCAACTGGGCTATATCCCCAGGCCTGATGAATACTTTAATAGGTGGGTAATAAAAATGAACACAGCAGTAATGTTAACAGTAACAATGAGTAAACAAGAAATATTATGCTGGGGTCATAGGATGTAAGAATTGGAATAGAAACAACAAAGATTAGTTCTTTATTTTTACACTTTTCCAAGAAACTACCAGCTGTATTAGAAAATCTTGAGTGACATGAACTCACTATCTCCAATGGTCGAGTTCATGTCAAGTTTAGACAATTTTAAATATTTTAAGTTTAAGTGTTTTCACCTATTGATCTTAATTCTTAGCTGTGAAATGAAAATCTTGTCCTCTCCATAGAAAAGTGTTTCACACACGTTAAAATGATGTTAACAAGTATCATACATTAAGCTCAGTGCTAAACAAGATATAGTGTTTCTTGTATATGTGGAGCAAAATGTTCTAAAGATGGAGACAGGTGACAAATGCGAAAATAAGCACACCAAGTGTCAGGCAGAGGCTAATGTTATGAATAAAATTAAAGTAGGGTAAAGAACAGACAGAGGAGTCTGGGGGTGTCATTATAGAGTGTCAAAGACTGCCTTCCAGAGGAAGTAGAGGCAGGTTTGCATTCCACATGGAAGAACAGTAACAGCAAAAGTCCTGCAGCAGAAGTAAGCTGGGGAAAGTAGACAGGCCAGGAATTCAATAGCAATGCAATGTGGAGAAGGTGGATGAGAGGGTATAGAGATGTAGCCAATGTTGCATATGACCTTGTACAGATCTTCAAAACTGTATGAGTATGAACGCTTGTATGTTTGAATCAGCAGTGGAGAAATGCTGGATGATTTTCAATAGGAAGGAATGGGATCTAATCTGTATTTTAAAAAGATCACTCATTCTGGCTGTAAAGAATGGATGCAGAGGAGATGATTAGAAAGTTCCTGTGGTTTAGTGAGGAGGCCAAAGTGGCTTAGGCTACAACAGTAGCAGTGAGAAGGTGAGAATAAGCTGCTCGAACTTGCTGAAGCAATGGATGTGGGGTGTGAGAGAAAGATGATTTAAAGAGGACTCCTAGGCGCAGTGGTGCTTGCCTGTAATTCAAACAATTCAGAGGCTAAGGCAGGAGGATTGCCAAGTTCAAGGTCACATTCAGCAACTTACGGAGACCCTTAGCAACAGACCAAGACTCTGTCTCAAAATCAAAAAGGGCAGAGGGTGCAGCTCAGTAGTAAAGCTTCCGAGTTCATGCCCCAGTATTCCCCCCAAGAAAGAAATAAGACTGTAGCAACTAGGGTAGATTATAGTATAATTTACCAAAAACAGGAAAACAAGGTAAGTATACCAAACACCTGAAAAAACAGTTTCTAACACAGTGGTGGCAAACTCAAATTCCTTTATACACGAACAGATAAACTAACCATATGAAGCAAAAGAGAATAACAGGATAACATAACAAACTACAGAATGTTTGCTCAGGCTTAAAGCATTGATGAAATGTTTTCCTTTAAACACTGACTTGACAAAACAACACATATTCGTCTGCAACAAGCAAAAGGTACCATGGTATCAGGAAGATTAAAAAGCTTTGAGTTAAACTGGAGGATATTAAGAAAATTATTTTAAAGTGCCTAAGGGGAAGGGGGGAAAATAAACAAAAACCATAAAAGCAAGAATAACATCCATGAGGGGTTAGAGCTGTGGCTCAGCAGTAGACCAATCACCTACCATGTGCCAGGCGCTGGGTTTGATCCTCGGCACCACACACAAAATAAATAAATAAATAAAATAAAGGTACTGTGTCCAAATACAACTAAAAATTAAAAATAAAATTGAAAAAAATTAAATGCATAGATTCTAATTCTCTATACATTTAAACATATTATATGTATTATAAACTATAGGATTGGCTATGGTTTGAGTTTTCCTCAGGATTTCATGTGTTGAAATTTACCCCAAGGTGAGGTATTATGAGGGCAGAAACTTTTTTGGATTATGCTAAGCATAGGTGGGATCTTTGGGAGGCAGTTAGGAGGAGATGAGAACACCAGCATGAAGCTCCAGTGACTGAGTCCTGGTGGCCATATGAGAAGAGGGACATAGACACTCACACACACACACACACACACACATTCCCTGTCTCTTGCCTTGTGATGCATTTTATCACACCTCAGGTCTCTGTCTAGGAGACCAGATACAGCCCCTCCCCATCGGGACCTGCAGAATCATGAGCCAACATAAACCTCTCTTGAGGTCACCCTGTCCTGTCTGTGTTGTTGGTAGCAGAAAAAAGAATAATATAGTATTTAAGACAGTACAGTAAATGATTAAAATCACATCTCAAAATAAAGAGACAATGATAAACTATTCAATAAATATTGAAATAAGAAAAAAGCCATTTGTACAACCCATACTTCATGGTTATATATCAAAATTAGTTTTCTATCAATCAAATATAAATGTGAATGTAAAATAATCGAAACTTTCATCTAGGATGGGAAAGTCTTTCAAACTATAAATCTCCAAACATAAATAAGTATGGAAATTTGTGAATGAAAACATTTTAAAAACTTCTGTGACAGAAGGTACTATTAACAAAGTTAAAACACAATTATTAAACAAGAAAAATGTTAACATATTACTGAGTTTTGAATGTGTTCAGTAAAATTCACAGTTGCAAACTTAATTCCCAGTGCAACAGTGTTCAGAGGTGGGGCCTAATAAGAGGTAACTACAGCATGAGGTTCTGCTCTCAGGAATAGATTTTTGATATTGCAGGAATATCAAAAAAAAAGTGAGTTAGGCTCTTTCTTATTCCCTTTTTTTCTCACCCTCCTGTCTTCTTCCATGGCATGATACAGCATGAAGGCCTTATCCAGAGGCTAATGTCATGTTCTTGGACTTTCCAACCTCCAGAAGCATGGGTGAAAAAAATTTCTATTGTTTATAAATTTCCCAGTCTATGACATTGCTATAGTGGCAAAAAAACAGACAACTCACTTATGTCAAAAAAAATTTCTTTAACATATAGAGTGCGTATAAATCAGATAAACATAAAATACCTAAAAAAAAATGTGTACCAAAGACATAGATACCTTCATATACACACAAAAATAACCAGGGACACCAAAAACAATAAGTAAAAATAAATTGAAACATTATTTTTAATCTATCAGAGAAGCAAAACTAGACAAAGAAGTATTCTTTTATACTAATGTTACAAGATTAACCAATAAATGTTTAGATGGTAAGAAATACAATAACCAAAACATAGGTACACAACATTTTTCACCACAACACTGTTAATATTAGTGACAAACAAGAAACAATATGAAGTCCTATGAGTTCAATCAACTATGGTACATCTAAAGTATTGGCAGATGACCATTAAAAATTATACTTTCTTACATGTACAGGTCTGGAAAAACAAAATTGTAATACACATATAGTGAAACATGAATATTTATGAATAATCTCTGAAAAAATGCTGAGTGTGAAATAACTCTAAGAACTCCAATAAATAATATGCACTGAAAGAAGCCTGGGAGAAAATTCACCCCAAAATTAACAAAGATTAATGCTCAGTAATAGAATTTAGAGTAGCAAATTCCTTCTTTACTATCAACTTTACTGTTCTTTTCAAGGAAAATATCATTTGTACATACATAAAAAATGAAGTTTTCATTTTGAAAAACATTTTAAATAATAGACAAAAGACTGAACCAGAGAGTCCTACGATTCCTTACAAGACTTTTTGTAATCCCTGACAACTGTGAACACCATAGTTGCTGAAGGATGAGTCTCCAAGATTACTTCTTCATATCTGATTGAAAGTGGGCAGTGAAAATAGGCACTGTCACACAGACAACAATGGATTCTGACACGGAGCATCAAAGTGATGTCAGACCACAGTAAAAGCAAAGACTATTATATAATTTGAGGAATTATGTGAAAACATAGTTTACTTAAGAGGGAAGACATAAATTTTAGTTTGATTAATGTTCTCAAAGAGAGTTTTTATTGGGATACCCAAAAAACTTAAAATGTACTTGTACCTCTGACTTCCAAAAATGAATAATATAAGGAATCTCAAAAGTCAAATTCAGATTTTCCAATTCCTTTAGGAAATTCTTACTAAGGAAAACAGACCTGGTGAAATCAACAACCCTGTTCCACAACTCTAAGTCGGAAACACTGACTGACTGTATGATTCGGGTTAAACTACAGTTTAACAACCTAAAGACTCCGATCACTATGATATCACAGTTAAAAACACTGAGAGAATTCACCCCACTTTTGATTCTATTAACTTTATAAGGTTTTCATGTTAATGAAAAGTACATTTTTAAGTCAAGGAAGGTTATAAATGCTCAACTATTAAAAATGAAGTGTTGGGCTGGGGTTGTGGCTCAGTGGTAGAGCACTTGCCTGGCATGTGTGAGGCATCAGGTTCGATCCTCAGCACCACATAAAAATAAATAAATAAAGATATTGTATCCATATAAAACTAAAAAAAATTTTTTTTAAATGAAGTGTGATTTAATAAAATAACCATTATCTTATTGCAGTCAACACTAAAAACTATACCTGTATATTTCAGGGAAGAGAATGGTATTAATTCACCAGTGCTTATAACTGAGAAAACAAAATGGTACTTTAAAACTTAAGACTAAACTTATATTACATTACGTTCGACTTCTGTATGCAGGAACTCACCTCCTTACTGTACATATGAACTTATAACATGAATATTATTTACCAGTGCTTTCAACCTACCTTTAAGAAACTAATATTGCTAAAGCATGAAATGAACTGATTAAGAAATGGTCAGAGTTTGAGATATCCAGATATCAAGTGTAAGACTAAATAACCTACTGACAAGACAGGCTATCTATATCTACTGAGATATTAAAGCAATCAATAGTTTCCTAACTTGTATCTGCTCAAGACCCCTTCCTAACTTATAACTTTGTTTTACAATAAGAAAAATTCTAAAACACCAAGCCAAAAAACAAAAAAACACAAACTAAAAAAGAAAGATGAGAAAGACAAAGAAACATAAGATGTCGACTTAATTAAAAAAAAATTTATGACTTTGATATACCACTCGTTCCTAACAGTCTAAAGACTATCAGGCAGCTGCACACTTCTTAGTACAGGAATACTCCTTATACCTTGTTGTCTTCAGCAACAGCTAAGGGATTTGTTGCTGGAAAAAAGTAACAATTTTTCCCCCTTTCTTCCATTTTGAGATGAAGAATGAAAGATTTCCCAGCAAAATCTTTCACTTTTCATTTCATTATGAAAAAATAGGGGCTTAAGGGTTTAATATTCTTATCACAGGTCATAAATCTAAGTGACAGAGACCAACATCTAGTACTCTACCTCTCTCCATGATATCTACCAGAGAACACCTAAATCTATGCATTAGGATCATCTGTAAGGGTGCATGTATACACACATGCAGATTTTATACACAGATGATATATAAAAATCTCGAAGGGCAGTTTCAAATTCCATTCATTACTTCTTAGGAAAAAATCATCAGCAGCAAAAAATGTGTTTCTCCTCCCCATTTTCCTCATATAAACCCAATGCAGTTTGCCAATGAACCCTTAGCTTTTGTCATGAACGTCTTTAATATAGATAGTGCCTAAGCATCAAACATAAGTTATGTGAAACCCAGTGTCAATCTTTGGGCTTTGCCTAAATAAAACTTCCCCCATGATATAGGTTGCTTCTCATCTCAATGATTGAAAACCCAACACATTGCATAGCTGTTGACCATGATAAAAGCTACTGGTTAACACCAGGGTAAATCAGTTTCACTTTCAAGGCTATTTTCTTTAGATTAGCCAAACCACAACCACATGGGAAGCCTAAGAGAGAACACCCACAGAGCTTAATAAAGGCATGGCCCACAGATCTTTATTTCTTCTTCTACTCCCTTCTCCTCACCTGCTGGTTGAGCTCCTTGATGCCTCTAGGCTTCCCACTGACCTCCTGACAAGATCATAACCTCCAAGGGATAAAAAATACTCCACCCCCACCCCCCCACACTTTTCCTTTTTTTTTTTTTTTTTTTGGTGGTGCTGGGGATCCATATATTTTGGTTTAATTTCCTTGTTGTGGGCTGGGGATGTGGCTCAAGTGGTAGCGCGCTCGCCTGGCATGCGTGCGGCCCGGGTTTGATCCTCAGCACCACATACAAACAAAGATGTTGTGTCCGCTGAAAACTAAAATAAATAAATATTAAAATTAAAAAAATAATAATAATAATTTCCTTGTTGTGCCTTCTTGACCAACACGTTCAAACCTAACTTGCCCCTGGTCAAAGCTCTCCTACAGAGTGGCCTATATAGATTTATACCCACTCTTAAAAGATGTCAAGACCAAATTAGAAAATATTACAACAGCTTAAGAGCTTGCCAAAATCAAACTCAGTGTGTCCTTCAACAAATATCCCTTGTGCACTATACATTGTGTTTTATTATAAATCCAGGCATTGAAGCTTGAAGAGCTGCCTCTGTCTCTTCTCTCTCTCCCTTACACCCTTTGTACTACTTCATCCATTGATGGGTCTCTGTGATCTGACACTATTGAGTCTGTGCTGTTAATTCTGTCCCTTGAAGAATCTAGAACTAACTCAGTGATAGGGAGGCACCCTGTAAGTCCTTTGGAACTTTTTAGAACTAAGTTCGGATGCAGAGGGCTGTCCCTTCAGCAGTGATGTGGTTCAGGAGCTGTTTGGAATTGCGCTGAAATTAAAACCCCTGATGCTAAATCTGTTTGATTTTCTTTGGCTGGCATTGTGCTGTTAATGGAATTAGCTGCCAAAATAATAAAACATAAAACTTAACAGCATTTTTGTTAAAGATATGGAAGGATTTCTAGCTTCTTTTGAAACACTGGATCAACAGTTTTATAAAATGTAACAATCAGGCAGGAATAACGATTTTCCTTAACCATGTTTGCCCTCTCTCACCATGTGCCCCACTTTCTATTATTTTTTCCAGAAAATGATGTCATTATCAGTTATCTTCATGCTTGCACTGTTGTTGTGTTAGGAAAAAGATATATTTCGATATATTTCTAGTACACATCTGTTAAAAAGTTATTCCCTCCTTACATGAATTTTATGCACTTGAAAGGACAATGGATTTACGAAGTGTGGATTTAAATGCAAATCACCTACTAACCTTAAGTTTTATAGATAATACTACAATTCTCAAAGAGAATTACCAACATCACTATTATTGACTAAGGACATTTCTCAGCCCAAAGTATATATTTAATATACTTTTATGATTACTGAGACACATCAGCTCATGTTTAGGTCCACAGTCCTTGGAGAAAGATAGAAAGTAAAGTCATTACTGCAGCTAAGGACAGAAAAATAATCAAAATAGGATAGGCTTAAGAAGTTGAAAGATAAAAAGGAAAACAAACCCATACCTCCTAAGAAATCTAAATGCAAAAAGATAAATACATGTTTAAGATAAGAATTTAAATACAAATCAACATAGGGTGTCAACTATACTTCTTGACAGTATATTTTAATTAATATTTGACAATAAAGACTAAAATGTGACTGCCCTGATCGCAAATTTTTGTCATAGAATACCCTCACCTAATAGAGCACCTAAGTAAATAATTTCAGTTTGGAAATTCTGTCTGTCTCATGCTTACATCCAGGGAAGAGACTACATATAAGACCTTCTTAGCTAATCAGACTTCAGACCAGTTGCTGAGGGGAAAATAGGGAACGGTACAGAGCAATCATTAATATGACCTTACAAATCACATATCTAGACAGCCACTTTTGTACTCATCTGGATAATGGAAGTCTGAGATAATCATCAGCCAGAGACTAACAACATTTCCAAGTTAAAACATATCATTATAACAGAGAATTAAATTGTAGGACAATTCAAATTCATAAAATTTTCAAGGGACTCTTAAGACATCTATTTGTGAGCTCAATATTTAAGAATATTTTTAAACTTATACTACTAAAATCAAGACAACAGTTTGTTATTTGAAAATATCTTATATTGGAGAATCTGTATCATTTGTTTATAAATCAAGCTCGAAGGAATCTCCTCATCCAGCCATAAAAGGGAAGCAGGTAGTTCCCTACTCCTTAATAACTTTGCTTTTGTTTTTATATTCCGGGCTCAAACGTTAGAGAATTTCAAAGATTTGAAAAACACTGAACTCTGAATCATTTATCACAATTTAAGGTGACGCACTAATGATATTAAAAACTTTCTCAGATTTGGGGAATTCCATTCTGTATTGCAAATTTACAACTTACTAAATTCCAACTCCTCCTACAATGTCTTGATTTCTAAAAATAAGAAAGCAAATTCTTAGGAAACCAACATAACTACATTCACCAAGATTGTGCCTGACAGAATTTACAAATAACCCTTGTAAATAATTAAAGACAACACTTTCCATTCAAGAAGCTGATTTATGTATTCTTCAAAGGTGAGAAGTACATCTGTTATACATCCAAATATGCTCTGAATGACACAGGCAAACTTTCATTTGTAAGCAACACTGGTAAAAATGTTTAAATTCTCAACCTTAATGTTACATAGTGCAACATTTATTTCCTCAGGTTCCATACTGAAAACATAAAATACCATTTAATGATGAGATTTCCATAGGAATGCAGCTCCTTTTGGTATCATAATTCATTAGGAATAGTGGCAGCAGCTGTGCTCTGAATGTGAAGACAATACATAGAAATATTACCAATAAAAATCTGGAGTTGTAACAATTTGCAAAGAGAAATAATATGTCTATTTAAATACCATTTAGATATTCGAGGCTATGAGACAACTGATGGAAATGGAAAGCACAGAAAGTAGCTATAGATAAAAGAAGAGTTCAGTAGCATTTAATGAACAAACAACACCATTGTCCATCACGGTTCGCTCTGCCTTACCTGAGGAGGAGTGGGTGTGGAAGTGGGTCTCCCTATAGGTGGAGTAGGATTTCTGCTTCCACCGCCAGACATAATCTCTTCGGTTATGTCTTTACCTCCCTGGTTTGGATCTCGAATTCTTATCTACAAGAGTAATAAAATGGCAAAGGAAGAGATGGGTGTCTACTTAGCAGATTTACAGGCATATGAGTTAAAGGTATAAACTGAAAAACCTATCAACCATCAAGTTCATAATCACCACATCTGAAATTACTTCAATCACAGAAACATATAGGGCTATTCAAAGAAATTTAGACCATTACCTCTGAGAAGAACTAATTAAAATACTAAGCCATAATGGAACCTACTTGGCTGAATTTCTAGATCAAAACTGCAAAATATTTACACTTGTTTAACAAAACAGTCATATTAATTTTATTTACAGAGTTCACAAAACAGTTTTCACATTTAGAAGTTACTAGGCAAAATAAAGTTTTAAATAAATGATTCTCTAACACATCCTGCAATATAGGAATAGAAATTTACCCAATACTTTGTAAGTAAGCTCACTGAAGTATTATTTTTCCCAGAGAAGAGACCAAAATGTCAAAAAGGCAAATCAAGAACAGAATAGTTAAAAAAACTATCCTACATCTTTGCAATTAAATATCAGTAAAAAAAGAACCTACCATACTGATATGGAATAATCATCAAGATGTACTTTTTTTGTTTAAGAAAATGCTAATCACAGAACAGTGAGTGGTCTCATTTTAATTTTTTAAGGCCCCTATGCTTATAGATGTCAGTGGAGAAGGTGCTTTATCAAAGTCAGAACAGGTCCTGGCAATCCATCCTGGTATGAAGGGCCCTCTCTGTTGTTCGTGACCTGTATAGCTTAATTCAGGTAAAGTTTCTTGGATGATTTCTCAGAATTCACTAACAAAATCATCTGGATATGAAATTTAGAGGGGAATGACTCTTCAATTAAAATTTATACATTAGCTAATTTTTCAGGTATAGAAACTTGTTTCTACTATAGTTTTAAGTATTGCTTCATTTATTCTAGTTTATTTAACAATAACGTCTATTATTACTGATTTCCATTTTCATTATCACTTTTATTCATTTTTCTGCATTATGAAATTATTGTTTAAGTCCAAATTGTAGCATGCTGATTCATCATTTCCAAAGCATAGTTTCTTGACTCTACAAGAAACTATACAAACTATACAATTTCTTGTAGAGTCAAGAAACTACACTGGTGTGTCCTGTTTATAATGACATGAACACGCACAAGTAATTTGGTCCTAATAATAAAGTACCACATTTTAAACCTCATTCAGTTTTATTAGAGTGCTTCAAAAGTATTGCTGTAACATTATTTCCATCTACTTTATTCTGTATGAATGTGGGAGTGTCTTTTGATTATAAACGTCATCCATTTTATAAAAGATCGCAAGCCTCTCTTTTACAAAAATACTCTGCAATTTGAATTTTATGTTTCTATACTCTATACTCTACTTAAATCTCTCGGGCATAACTTATTAGACAAAGTCTCAGTTTTTTGTTTTTAAAATTTAGAAAACTTCGAAATGCTGATTTGTTCTTTTAAATCTATTTCACAAAAGGGATGTTTTTGTTGTTGTTTTTATTATTTTGGCTCCTTTTATTTTTTCTATTAGTTAGCAGGGAGCTAATTAGGATTGGTGGTAAAAGATGGTCAGTATATAAGAACTGAGCTAATATTCCTCCCACTGAATGAGACCTTGGCACACTAAATCATCAGTTCTAAGGCTGTCATACAGCCCAGTGAATGGTGAAAGCTGATATCAAGCAAACACTAAGTACAACTTCTCAATAACATGCCAATTAAAATCCTCCAGGTAGAATTAAATGGTGAGGCTATCGGGGAAGAAACAACAACCAAAAGAACACTTATGTAAACTGAGATGAATAAGAATTTAGTAAAATTATTTGATATGTGAATAATGTGTCTTTTTTAAATTAAAAAATTAATAAATATATCTTACAGTTTTTTTCTCTCTCTTGGCTGGAGGGGGCTGTTGCTGTGTAGGCACTATGATAGGTGCTGACTGATAAACTGGCTGACTTGGATAAAAAGGCGTTCCTAAAGAAATTGAAAAAAATAAAAGCATTCAGTTATTTTGTCAAACACATTGTAAGACCACCAATGACACCGTGTTACTAGAGAATCCCTTTTAAAAAGTAAATAAACATCATCTACTCAACATTCTGAGTAATTTCTTCCCACAAGATCTCCTCCAGTTACTAAAGTGGTCAAGAAATTACTCCAAAAATAGGCAACTTCTTGAACATTCATAAACATCTAATATGAAAACAACTACACACAGTAGAACTCCCCTGTGGATTGACATCAGGGTTATCTTTCTAAAACATAAACTGAGCTATAGTGCTGCTTTTAAAACATCATATTCTGCCAGTCCATCACCTGCAATAGTGACTCCTAAATAAAAGTGAGTCTGTGTGGGGGCTTGGTCGGGGAAAAGGGGGAGTATCCTAATCATCTGGGGAGAAGAGGATGGTGAGATCCTTACTGATGGATTACCAGGCCACAGGGAGCCATGATTAAAACCTGGGAAATGTCCTAAAGTTTGTGGGGAGGGGAATGAACAAGTGGCCAAACTCTACGTTCTCACTTATGGAACCCGCTGCCCTAGTTCTAACATATTCCTACTACATCCTTGGAGTACACCAATCTCAACCAAATTGAACAAAATCAATCTCCTTCACTTTGTTCATGCCTTTGACTATACTGCCCATGTGCCTGAAAATACCTTCCATCCCTGGTACTCCCAATGAACCTTTTCACATTCAAAACTTAAATGATTATTGTAATTACTATCAAACTAAGTGCTTAGGAGTGAAGATAAACTGCATGTTTTGAAAGTAGAATATGAAGATATGATGAAGAGATGGATGCTGGTGTGAGAGGAAGACGACTTAGGAAAAACTATGAAAGTGTTTTGCCTAAGCAAAGAACAGAGACATTATTCATGGAAATGAGGAAAAATAAGAGAAATAAATCAAGAGTTCAATTTTGAGCAAGTTTGAGATGTTTATTAAACCTTCAAATGGAGATACCAAATAAGCAAAAAAAGACACAAATCTACAGTATACCCTTTTAATAATTGCTAGAATACAGATAACATTATGAAATCAGTATACTTTTTTTTTTTTTTTAAAGCAGCAGCAGGAGCAGCCAAAAGTTGAAATCTTTGTTAGGGGAGAAAACAAGGAGGAAAATCAGCAAAGGAAATGGAAAGGCAGTGGTTGAAATGAAGAAAACCATACAAGAATGAGGAAGTGTACAACTGTGTCAAAAGGTCCTGAAAGTGCAACTCAAGATTTGTTAAAAGTAGAAATCACTGGTTATCCCTAAAAAGGTGTTTTGGTAGAGAGGTGACAGGGTAGAAGTAGGTCTGATGTGGGCAGAGTCAATAAGTAAAAATGACAAAAGAAAATGAAATCAGTGAGGATAGATAACTGTTTTTCTTGAAAGCTTTCTTGTGGAAGGTAAATGGTGAAAAGGGGCTATTGCTAAAGAACAATAAGGCATCCAAAAGAAACAAATTTAATATTGGCATATAAAACATATCATCTGTTAACGGGTGACAATGTGGGGAAAAGAGGAATAGCATAGTGACAGCTTTAAGTGGGTACAGGATGGAATCTAACATGTGCATAAAAGGATGGGTCTACTGTAGGAGAAAGGATATGAAAAAATAAATGTGCATGAAGGTTCAGGTAAAGGTACAGGAAAAAAATCTGTGTTACTAACAAACAATACTGTTGGCCTTATTATCACTGTCATTTATATGATCAACATCCTCACCACCATCATAACATCTTGAAGTGAAAATTTCTTGGAAGCAGTAAGATTTGCAGTATCAATACCTTAAAGATATGAATCAGGTTTAGAGAATCGTATTTAGAAAAGAGGTAGGTATAGGGCAAGACTAGAGTTTCAGTTAAGTTCAATGCAAACTTACAAAGAAAAACAACAAAAAACCTCAAATAGACATCTTCTACCAGCAAGTAAATTATACTCACAGTAGAGCTTTAATAATTTTATAGTCCCCTATTACATCATTAGCTACGAAATTCAGAAAAATAACCCCTAAAATTGGTTTCAAATGCAGCTAGACAAGCAACATAATCTGCCCACCTTCCCATATTTTTCAAGCTAAGTAAAATAAGATGTCAAAGGTGAACTCTCTTTAAAATAAACAAACAAACAGATATAGCATTCTTCTAATGAAGAATGAGTCAACACAATTGGCAAGAAGGCTGGTATATCACATGCTGCAGAATAAATCTGACAGAAATGGGTGTTTTTTCAATACAGTGTGGTTAAACTCAATCAAGTAAAAGATAAAGTCTTTTTCTCAAATGTGGGCACCAGCAGAAGAAATCTACCCTACCAAACAACAGGAACATTGAAATATACTTTTTGTTCTATTAAAAATGTGACACGTACAAAACCTGGATTTGATCCCCAGTTACATTAAAACACACACACACACACACACACACACACACACACACACACACAAATTTTTGCATACCATTTATCAGATAAGAAAGTTATTTATTATCTCTGTACCTCCGGTTTCCTATGCATGGAATGAAGTAGGTTTGGTTAGATCAGTCTTTCAACTATAGTCTGAGGGCCAAACCCATCCTACCACCATTTATTTTCTGAATAAAGCTGAATTGGGGCCAAGCATGGTGGCACATGCATATAATAATTCCACGGGCTTGGGAGGCTGAAGCAGGAGAATTGTGAATTCAAAGCCAGCCTCAGACACACGGCAAGATGCTATCTTTAAATTTAAAAAGTGCAATGTGGCTCCAGTGGTTAAGTGCCTCTGGGTTCAATCCCTGGAACAACAACAACAACAACAACAACAAAAAAAAACCCCCAAGTACTGAAAAGACATTCCTACATAGTAGTTTACCTACTGTGAATTTTTTTTTTTTTTTCGTTATTTTGTGTGGTGCTAGGCATCAAAAACCCAGGGCCTTATGCATGCTAGGCAAGTGCTCTGACACTAAGCTACATTCCCACCCCTTTTCATTTCACTTTGAGACAGAATAACACTGAATAGTCCAGGTTACTTGATCTTGCAATCCTTATGCTTCAGGGCTCCCAAATAGCTGGTACAGGCAGGCACTACCAAAGCACCTGGCAGCCAAGGCTGCTTTTACATTATAAGGACAAAGTTTGAATAGTTGCAATAGGTACCATACAGCCTGCAAAGCCTGAGATATTTAATATCCAGTCCCTTACAGAAAAACTGCTGACCTACATCAGTGGCTCATAAACCCCAACTTATCTAAAAGGTATAAATGATGTGTGGCAAAATTTATATAATAATAACCATGGGAATTTTACTCAGCAATAAAAGAGAATAAAATCATGGCATTTGCAGGTAAATGGATGGCACTGGAGAAGATAATAAATACTAAGCAAACATAGCCAATCCCAAAAAAACAAACGCCGAATGTTTAATCTGATATAAGGAGGTTGACTCACAGTGGGATATGGAAGGGGAGCATGGGAGGAATTGATGAATTCTAGATAGGGCAGAGGTGTGAGCGGGAAAGGAAAGGGGCAGGGGATTAGCAAGGATGGTGAAATGTGACAGACATCATCATCCAATGTACATATGTGTGAAGACACGAATTGGTGTCAATATACTTTATATACAACCAGAGATGTGAAAATTGTGCTGTATACATGTAATAAGAATTGTAATGCATTCTGCTGTCATTTACTTAAAAAAATACAAAAATAATAACCATGAAATACACATAAATATTCTTATAGGTTTCCCAACTTCAATTTTTATAAAGAACTATGCCTATTTTTAAATTATTTTAGTCCACCAGTCCTGGTGGCAAATACCTGTAATCCCAACTATTCAATGGTTCCACAAAAAGCATTACTTAAGGCCCAAAAATGCCATACAGGTCAGCAGTGTGGCTCGGCTAAGATCAGGTATTCATGCTAATCTAGGGAGATTGCAAGTTCAAGCTTAACCAGGCAACTAAACCAGATATCATCTCAAAATGAAAAATGAAAAAGTGGCTGGGTATGTATTTCTGTGGTAGAACTGCTTGCCTCGTACTGCAACCACAGGTACTGCAAAAAAAAAAAAAAATTTCAGTACTACTCTTTTGTTGTTAAAATACCTTTCTTATATTAAAATAATACTAACAGTAAATGGCAATTTTCTGTAAAGATCTTATTGACAAAAATAAAAATGTAAAAGTCCTTTGTGTCTCCTCATTTATTTCATTTTTTATTCATTATACATGCCTATGGTATTAAAAGGTCGAGAACTACTAGTGTAACCAATGGTTAGGTTTCTTCTCATTGGTAAAACGAAAGCATAAATATGAAACAAATGTATGGAAAGATCTAGAAAGACAGGGAAATATCTTTTTCTTTTTTTAATATTTTCTTTTTAGCAGTCATTGGACATATATATATATAATTTATGTGGTGTGGAGAATCAAACCCAGTGCCTCACACATGCTAGGCAAGTGCTCCACCAATGAGCTACAACCCTAGCCCACGGGAAATATTTTAACATCTGCATTCCATAAAATACCTATTCACGATGTTTTACACATTATAGGCCTTCTGAAAACATCTGGAACTTTGAATTTTCTTCAGAAATGAAGATGAACATAGTGGTTCAATGTCTAGGTTGACACGAAAACCCCAAAAGAGTTCAGGAAAAGATGGCAGAGAGGAGGAAATCATATAAAACTAGAAGAAAGTGAAATATACTGGTCTGAAGCAAGAGTGAATAGAAACTGTAACTATGCTTAATTCTTGATCTCCCCCCCCCTTTTTTTGTTCCCCCTTTACCAACATTATTGCAATGACTATCCATTAACCATTCCACCCTCTTTTGCCCATGAATCTAAATTTGCCATCTTTGGGCCAAAATCCCATAGGATTGACCTAAAAATAATGTCATGTCTCCATTAGGTATTTGTATGACACAAGAGGAGAGGCCTCAAAGTGTTTAAGAAACACCAACAAGAGAAAAACTGAAAAGTTTATATCGAGTAAATACTATCATTAGTTCATTTTCTTTGAAACTATACAAACACTCCAGGAATTATAATGAACTAGGAGAATCTCTAGATCATGATTAAAGAGACTGATGAAGACAAAAATACTTGAGAATCATTATTCAAGAGTTCAACTACATATGGAAATAAAATGGTAGCATGCTAGAGTGGAATATAAAGCTAAAAATGGAAAGGAAGGGGCTGGGGATAGAGCTCAGTTAGTAGTATGCTTGCCTCACATGCACAAGGCCCTGGGTTCAATCCCCAGCATTAAATACCCCCCCCCCCCAAGAAACCACCAGCAAAAAAAAAAAAAACCTCTGCAAAGAAGACCATCTAATTCATAAACTCAAGCAGCACAGCAAGAAGGAACAAGTCTCAGGATCTGTTCCTAATAGGTTTTGCCAGTGGATGGTTTTCTGTCTCAGAACAGGACACAAACTCTGATCCTATTCCCACATCCATTTTGAATCCATGCCAACAGAAGAGGTAAATGATGAAAACAATGACCTAGGAGTAGAAAGAGGAGAAAAGGTTCCAAAAACAGGGAATAGGAAGTGGAATATTCACGGCTTCTGGACCGTGAAGACCAGAACAGCTGTCCCCAGATGTTACAGCTGAGGGACTTATTACTGATGGAAACAACTGCACCAGACCCTCTCATTTGTACTACTGCCTAACTTGAAATCTGAAACGGCTACCCAAATTGTGAAAATAATCTATACTTCTAACAGTAAAGGATTAAATAAATTATGACTCATTCCAAAAACAAAACCCTATATGTAATGAAATGTTTATGAATATTCTGTGAGCAGAAGGGATTGATAAACCTCCAGAAAGTTTTAGAATATTATGAACAGTTCTATGTACACTTGAGATAAATGGAAAAATATAAATCAAACCATGAAATGTTGCTTCTTTAGGGGATGGGAATGAAAAGAAACTGGCTATTTCAGCTTTATATATTTTCTATAATTTCAATTTTTGTTATTAACAATTTTCATAATAAAATAAACTTTTCTTGTCTTTTTTTTTGGGGGGGGGTACTTGGGGTTGAACCCAGGAATTTTGCCCAGCCCTTTTTTTATTTTTTTCAGACAAGGTCTCGTGTAGGACAACACACTTGGCTGAAATAAAGTAATTTAAGATCATAGAGTGTTTAAATCCAGAGAATAAATTACCCATTAGATGGTAGTTGGACTTGCAAAAGAATTTACTGGGGAAAACAGAATTCTTATTAAACAGAACAGACATCAATAATGCCTGAGCAATAAGTGAACCTCAACACAGTTCATTTTCATTAAAATGATCATTTCTAACAGAAATAAAGCAAGCCAAAATATGGTATAACATTGTATAATCAAATCTACCAATGATTTCATGACTAGTAAACTCATCCATAGTTTATACACTGCAGTCATTTATAAAAAGCAATAGAGAGGGCAGTTAGAAACTTGTAGTAAAAATTTGACCCATGTTGTTTTCTGAGTCCACAGGTGATTTACATAACCTATGAATAAACAGAAACCTTTTAAAAATGATTTTATAATTATAAGAAATAATTACACTCTCTTTGTAACATGGTACTAAAAGAGAAATATTGTTTAATACTAGTATGTTTATTCTAAGAAGCTCATCTTAGGTGCTGGGGTTGTGGCTCAGTGGTAGAATGTTCACCTATCATGCTTGAGGCACTGAGTTTGATCCTCAGCACCACATGAATATAAAAAAAAGATATTGTGCCCACTTAAATCGAAAAAATAAGTATTAAAAGAAAGAAGCTCATCTTACAATTTTCCTATTTTAAAAATAATTAAAAAGATAGCCAATGTTATACTTACAAATTACTTTCATTTAAATTTTCAGAATAAGGATCAATACACTGTATGAAAACAGTGACTTATAGCTCAATTCAAGGGATACATTAGGAATACTTGAACAGTACCAGCAATATTTTATCTCAAAAACTGGGATGGATGCAGTGGTGCATGCGTGTAATCCCAGTGGCTCAGGAGGATGAGACAGGAAGGAGGATCACAAGTTCAAAGCCAGCCTCAGCAACATTAAGGCGCTAAGCAACTCAGTGAGACCCTGTCTCCCCAGGTACTGCCCGCCCCCCCCAAACCAACTGGGTATTGGATGTGTTAGTTTTAACCTTAAAATTTATATACATGGGGCTAGAGATGTATCTCAGAGAAAAACGCTTACTTTTAGCATATGCATGGCTCTGGGTTTGATCCCCAGCAAAAAACAAAAACCCCAAAAAACAAACAAAAAACTCACATATTTGAAATAGATGCTGTTCTGAAAATATCAAATAAACATATATTCAAGGCATTTAACGAGGTTTAACATACATATTTGAAATGGCAATTTCAAAAGGCAATATTAATATTGGCCAAGGTACCTACCTTCTCTAAAAGAAGGAAAGTCAGGTATACATGGTTGCTTTGCTGATTTCACCTCAAAACTAAAAACAAAAAAAAACTTCCCTGGGCTATTCTAATATAAATCAATTTTATGTAAAGGTTCTTAACTAAGCTATTAAATCTCAATGTAAGGAAACTGGCTAATGGACAGATTTCTATATTAGGCCAGTTAAAATTTTAAGGTCTGCTTTGCTGGTATTGGGAGTTTGGGGGAGACCAATGCTTATTTAATTTTTAAGCTTAATTTTTCTAGTATCCACTGATTATATCCCTAATAATACTGTAGAATTAATAAGTGTCAAATACAATAAAAATTTATTGGAAATATAAGTACTTCTTAATACATCTTGGTTGAGTATTGGCTTAAATGTCATATATAAGTGTGGCATTAAAAACACCTTTAATTTTTCAAAGCAATTTTACTTGAACTAATCCTCAAACCTTCCCATGGCACAGATTATATCACAATTTTGCAGGTAAATAATCATAAGTTCACTGAGTTATCCTCAGTCCTCCCACATACACTCTCCAAGTGCCTACTAATCACTGTTTCAGGAGCTGGGGATATAGCAGTAAATAAAACAAACTAAAATCCCTGCCTTTGTGGATATTACATCCCAGTGGGAAAGACAGACATTACTAAACTCTCTCGGATACAGGGTGGAGGTAAATACCTGAAGAAAAATAAATCAAAGGGAAATAATTATATTTATGCCATCATAGCAGATGTCACGACTGACACATGGTCTCATTCAACCAGAACTACCAACTCCTTCAGAAGGTGTCATGAACTAAATATACTCCTATAATACTCTTTCCTTGTAAGCCACTCTCTTAAAAAAAAAAAAAAAAAAAAAAGTAGCTTTCAAGACAGAAGTTTGCAAGATTTTATTTCCAAATCCTTCCCACAAGTAAGCTTCAATGCCTAAACTAACCTTTGAAATAACAAATTGAATACAACAAACTAGCAGAAGTTGTTTGATTTTTTTCCTACTTACCATAAGCATTAGGGAAGTCCCCAGGTCCTGGTCCAGGATAAAAAGGACCCGGTCCCGGTGGCTGAACTGGATATTGTTGTGGAGGCCCAACATAAGGGGGGCCACTATGACGGTACTAGAAGAGAAAAAGTATAGACGTTTATGCATAATATGAAGGTAGCTTACTATGGAAAAACCAAGTAATATGTGTGTGTGTGTGTGTGTGTGTGTGTGTGTGTAATCATTTAAAAGAGGCGAAGACATGGGTGGTTATACACAATCAAAATGTTTGCTTCCCATCCAGATGCAAGCAAAATGAAAGTAAAACTATTCAGCAAATCAACACAGGCAACCATCAGCTCACTACAAAATGACTTCTGGCTGTTAACTTTAGTGCCAATAAATGACATCACAAGAACAAAATAACTACTAAGTCTATAGTAGAACAGTCTGGTTGTGGGAAACAGAAAAGGTAAGAGCTACATGTCTCCATCATCTTAGGAATTTTTGAGTAAATACACACACATACACACAAATTTTTTTTTGGTAAGAAGATATTCAATTATCTTATTGTAATTTTATGGGAAGTGACCAAATGGCTAGATCTTCATAACCAATGAGAAAATTTACACATTACCAAAAAATCAATGATATCAACCACCCTCCCTGCTAGCCTCTGATGAGAATCTGGGTTAATTCCCACTTTATCGATGGCCTAGCTGGGCCTGAGCAATACTTTACCTGTGGTATGCAGTACTGAGGCCCCTGGGGTACTGGGTACGGCATAGGCAGATGGTTAACCATCATGATGTGCTGATTGGTCTGGTACACTGCAGTGGGTGTCTGTGCACCAGGACGAATGGAAGGACTGCTGTTTGGGATGGTGGCTCGAGGAGGCTGAATTTGAGGCCTCTGGAAAAACTGGGAGGGGGAGAAAGAATTTTTTTTAATTAAGGGGAATATGTATGTTTTACTATCTTGAGTTTTCTCCTTTTTCCACTAACAATAATCTGATGGACTCCAATTCGAAATATAATATACATGAAAAGAGAATAAACTGCCTAATGAATGGATTCACAAAATATACTTCATATATTAAGTAAAGTTCTGATCAGTGTCTTCACATTTGAAAACAATGGGGTAATCTCAACTTTAAAGCCTCAGCTGTTTTAAAATGAATGTCCTGGACCATATTATCAATTTTTAAATGCAATATAAAAACATAATGTAATTTTAAAATAAATATATCCAAAGAGTATCTGATGTTTCTCTAAAACTTTTCTGATGTATAACTGTTGCTCTTTCATAATAGGTGGCTCATAATCAACTCGTTAAAAATTAAAAGTAGTTCCCCCCAAAATTACCACCCAAGTTTTATAAAATGTTTTAAGAAGTCTCTCTGAATAACAAAGTTTTTCTCAATTATTCTCCTCTTGTATTTGGAATCAAATTGAGGCCCTCATACAAGGTAGGCAAGTACTCTAACTCAGAGCTGCATTCCCAGCCCTGAATGTAAAAATTTCATCCCAGTTCATTCAAGGAAAATTAAAATGATCTATATGTTGTCACGTGCCGAACTAAGCGTTCTTTTTGAAAAAGGTGACAAAATGCCATCCTAACCTGAACTCAATTTTGCTTTCTAGAACAGTCTGCAATCAAAGTAGAAAATCTAGACAGGCCTGGAATGGTCTAGAATGAGCAGAACTCCAATCTCACAAATAGCAACCACTACCTATAATTATTTATGGTTCTCACTGCAAGCCTAAAAGCCGTGAAACTGTAGACCAATAAGATATTTCCAACATGAATGCATTTATTTATCAGCAAACAACCAATCTCATAATAATAATAATAATAATAATAATAGGACAGAGAAATAAAGAGGCCATGCAGAACCAGTAGTTTGTTACCTGAATGGGTCTGAATCCTCCCTTCAATTATGAAGCAAGAAAGCAGCAGGAAACAGAAAGAAAGCCAATGGAAAAGCTTACAGATCAGTAGGAAGGGGTAGACACAGCATGCAGCTCAAAAAAAATCTTTCTATTTAGTAATCATAGGAGAAGAAAGAAGTCTAGAAAAATCGAAATGACAATTTTCCACTTGAGAATTCAAACACATGTGGAATCAAAGCTTCAATCACATTTAATTGAAAATAAGTAAATCCAGTAACAACAACAACAAAAAATTAAAGTTTTATCATCTTAAAAAACGATTGTTGCTTGGTAGCACAAGAACAGTTGGAACTACTGATTCCTATTTAGGCTCATAGATGGCCATTATATGATTTGGCCATTATAATTATATTTAGCTTTACTATGATTTACTCTCCATCTTAAATAGAGATAAGATTTAACAATAAAAGTGTCATTTGTTATTTAGGAGTCTGTAAATGTCCTAAGAAATAACTAAAAATTTCAATTTATGTCAGACTCTGCATGATAGAAACTTGCTCTTTTCAACTAATCAATCAGACATCTAATAGGCCAGATCTAAAATGGAGAGCTATAAAAATAATTTTTAAATGCTGTCTAGAGCCAAGATCCCCTGCATTGTTTCATAATTCCAGACATGAGTGTTATAACTGGTTCAAATAAAGCCAAACTTTGGCATCTGGGCCCACTCAGGACTTATTCTGTCGTATTCTTAAGCATTGAGATACTCCAAAAGTATAAGCAACTGGTCATCTTGTGCTGAGGTGGGAAAATTGTAATCTAGTGCCCAAGGCTCATCCCCATTCAACCTTCATACCTCCAGGCAAATAAAGCCCCTAAGAGGTTAAGTCAGAAAAGCAAGAGAAAGATAAACAGGAGAATGAAGTGAATGGGGGAACCCAATGGGGAAGGCCACAAAGCAGCTGATAGAGATGCAAAGAAAGCACAAGAGGCAGAGTTGATATCCCAGGAACCTGGGACAGGCCCAAACTATAGAACCAACTCCTAGTTATCTCCACTGACACACTGCAGTGACAGGCACAACAATTTTTGTTGTCTTCAAATAGGAACACTGAAGGAGTAAACTTCCCATTGCTGGACTGAAGTTTCAAAAACTACTTAGCAGATGCAATCTATTATATATAAATGTATGTGAGTTGTTAACACTTTTCCCAGATGAACTTAAGCATTTTGATAACACAGCTAATATATCAGGACCACAAAAATGTTACAGGCTTCAAGGAGAGGAAAGTCATCCATCTGCTCAAATTATTGACTATTACTAGACATCAAGGACAGTGGATAAAAAGACTCATACTGAGATCCTTTTCCATCAACTCTTAGGGGACCGCCAAAACAAGAAAACAATCAAAAAGGTGATAGATAGTCTACTTTGGTTATATTACCACCAAATTTTGTTAAGGCACTCACATAATTGCCTAAAAAGACATGGCACTTTGGGGTGGCAAAGGAGAAGGGAAGAAACTTACACATTCACTTACACAGAGTAAGAAAAATAGATACGGGCAAAATTTTCCCATAATTTTAACATTTAGGAAAGACTTTTCTTAAAAACTACTATTTTCATACTATTCTAATGGAATTTGTAACTAGAATAACCTAGGTTACATCTTATTCAGGGGGAGTTTAGAGTAGTATTTCCTTCAGTGACTGAAACAAAAAGTATTTCTAATGATACTCCTAATATTAACATACAGATAAGCCAACAAAACACAAAATTACTGACATACAATAATGTTCATACACTAAGATTTCCGCTTTGAAGCTAGGTAGAAATGTATATAGGCTCTTTAAATAACAACAATGACACTTTATATGGTACTTACTACCTACCAGGCAACATTCCAAGCAGCATCCTCAGGGCAAATCTCAAAGGCAAGCACTACTATTAACACCCCATTAGATATGTGGAAATTGAGGGATATAGAGATTAAATTACTTGCTGAAGGTCAATTACCATCTACAATTTAAACAGTCATGTTCCAGGTATGTACTTTAGGTTGCCCATGCTAGGGAAGTGCTCCCTCACTGAGCTATACCTCTAGCCTCTAGGTGTGTACTTTTAACTATTATACAAGCTACCTTCTCATGACCTTGAACAACAACATACTTCAAACAAGTGTGGTCATCAGTATCCGAATTGCATTTCACGATGAAATAGAGCTGTGAGATTTTAATATGTATAGGTCTAGAAAAGCTGTACCAGCTAGAAATTCAAAGAAATAAAAAAAAAAAAGTGGATTCTTATTTCTGTGCCTCTTTCTAACTATCCAATGACAAATGAAGAATTAGATTTAGTAGTAGGACAAAAAAAAAAAAATCAGATTCTCAGATGGATGGGCATTGACAATAAACCCAGGTTATTAAAAGGAATATATATTAGAAGGGATTTTCCCCAACTGCTTACAATCCTTCTGAATTCCTTTTCTTCTTGGAGGAGTGAAGAATCATTTTAAGAGTCAAACACTCCTGGTTGGAAGGACAGCATATGACATTTAGTATTATCATCTACCTAAAGCTACAAAGTCTTTTCACAACATGCCATTGGCAACCCAAGTCACAGCTCTATTTCATAGTGAAATGCTTTCTTTCTACTGGCTCCAAACTTTTCAGTCTGTATCATCTGCCCACTCACTCCATGTGTATCCCTAAAATCTCAGTGAAGTCAGATCTTTCTCCATAAGTGACACATCTCCACATTACCTCAAGACTGTCACCACTGTAGACATTCACTCCACTATTTTTTTCCCAAGCCAATCACCTCCTTCTCACCACCTGTCAACATGGACTCTGAACTTCCTGGCCAGCTTGCTCTGTCCTCTTAATTTGGTCCCATTAATCAAAAGTCTCACAAAATAGACCACCAAACATAATATTCAGGTGAGGTCTGCCTCACTCAAAATATATCTGCTAGACTGGAGACAAAGCTCAGTTGTGGAGCACTTTTCTAGCATAAGAGACCTTTGATTCAGTCCCTAAAACCAAAAATAGACAAGAGGAATGGAGAGGAGGGGATGGAAGGGGGATAAGAGGGGGAAGAGAAACTATTTGTTGCTGAGTGGGCAACATTTTCTCAAAGTACTATCACATGTGATTCATTAATGAAACCAAGAATCACAGAAACGCTTTTGTCAATTACATTTTGCCACTGACTAGTACTGAATTAGAATAATTTAAAACCCTTAAATCTTCTTTATAAATAATTTGTCAATAAGCTATGCTCTTCACTTCTGTGCTCTTTGTTTGGTTTTGAAGCTCATATAGGGATTCTTGCTATTTGTTCCTTTGAAGCATTTATCTGGCAAATTTAACCAATCAGTTCAGATTGTACAGATTTTTTTAGATAACATCTTGATCATGCAATACCAAACTACATGACCATTAGAACAGAGAAGAGAGAACCATGCACAAGAAAAGAATCATCTGTTCAAGTACTTAAGTTCCTTGTCTTTTAATGGTTTACCATATTGCCAGAGTAGAATGGCAGAGCAGAACAATAATACTCATTTGATATATAATTGGGGGCAGATCCAAAGAGCTAGGATACACTTAAAGAAGAGGCTGAAGATGGAATATTCATGATTGTTTATTTTTCCAGAAACATTCCAAAAGCCAGCGAGAAAAATGTTTCCTCTTATACAATTCTTCTAGAGATGCAATAATTTACCACACTAGCCAAAGCTTCCTGGCCAATAATAATAGTATAAATGCTTTTTAGAAGTTGCTAATAATTATGATGCATTATTTTGCATGACATTACTCACTGAAAGCATCAAAAACAAACACATCTCTAACAAATTATATAATCAGAAATTCTTTGAAAATCTCTACTCATTTTTAGCATCTAGAAAAATCCCATTCAATCACAATAGTTCTTCCCACATGAGGAGGGGAAATCTGAGTACTTATTATTTTGGAAAGCAATAAACATAGCAAAACTATGTTTCCTGACATCCCTATCTTTATGCAGTAATATAAGTCAGGGTACTGGAAGGATAAGCAGTAAGATCTTCAATTAAGACTTTTTTTTTTTTGGTGAATATATTTTCAAAGTCTAAAATGCTGTTGAAGGACAGGCTAAGATTCTCTGACAAGTTACAAAAGGACAAGCAGTAAAAAGTCCACATAGTGGGATATCACCCAGGTATCAACCTGATTCATAATCTACTAAGAAAGTTCAGTCTAAATTTTTTTTTAATTTCCCTGTCTACATGTGGTCAATATTATATAATTTAGGTTTCACCAAGACTCAGAAGATGAAAGGCCAAGAGTGGAGCTCTCCAATATGGTAGTCACTAGCCATATTTCATGAAATAAAATTTAAAATTCAGGTTTTTATCTGCATTACCCACACTTCCAGTGCTCAATAATCACATGTGGCCAGTAGCTATAGTAGGGAACAGTACAGATTCAGAACATTTCCATCATCAAAGAAAACTGTACTATACAATGCTGCCTTGGAATATTAGGTCAGATAAGGAAAAACTAAGAATTCTATCAAGAATAAGGGGTATTCAGTCAGATCCCTAAGAAAACAGTTGGGAAGTGAGCATCCTAGTGGAAGACTTCATTCATAGATCAAATATGTTTGGGAAAAGAAAAAGGCAAGCCGACTGGCTGCTAAAGGAGCAGACCTGGCTGTTATATGGCAGGCCAGGCACTTTAATTCCCAAACACCAACAAAAAATAGGGGTTATATTACATAATTTCTATCACTTATGAGCATATTGTACCCATTTTGTAATTACAAAAGCTGAAGCATGAGGTTCAACTCCTGATAGGCATTTTCTCCATTCTTCATGCTCCCCACTCTATAATTCCATGTGAACAAGACCCCAGATCCAAATGCCTATCACTATCCTTCATAAAGCTCTGAGTTCTGGTCACAAGATTGTCTAGATGCTTGATCTGTTATCCTATTCACATTCACATGCCAGGTCTGACCCTAGAGGCAAACCACAAGCCTTCACTTGTGGTTTATTTCACTTTCAAAACTCAATGAAACTACCTAAAGCAATACAAACATGTCTCAACCTAGACATGCAACAGCACCATTGTCAGTAGAGAAATCTTTAGGGATTATATTGAAAAAATAACATAAGTGAATTATTCTTGGCGGTAGGAGTTGTTTCTGTTTTGTTTCTTCCCCCCAAAACAAAACAAACTACAATAGGAAGAAAATGCAGTTTCAATGCTTGTCACCAGGTACTATATTACTTGGTGGCACATACTGTCAAGGTTTTTGAAGTTTGTTGTTTGTTTATGCATAGTATTTAGTATTTATAAACACTGCAAGGTGTAAAATTATTTGATTCCATGAATATTTCTAAATATTAATTCCCTGGTTTTTCTCATAATGAAAAGAAGACTAAGTCATGGTATGCAACCAACCACCTGATCTCTACTATGAAACCCGAAAGTAAAATAAGGATAGGTACATACATAACTTTAAACCACAATTACACAGATTTCAAAGACCAAACACTTGAAATAAACAAGTCAGAATCTAAAAAATCATATCAATGGCTTGTTTTGGGGTTTTTGTTTTTGGTGCTGGGGATTGAACCCAGGGCCTTGCGAATGCAAGGCAAGCACTTCACCAACTGAGCTATATCCCCAGGCCCCAACGGCTTGTTTTAATTCTGAATGTATTTTCTGTTCTTTCAGTCTCTTGTGATTTTCAGTGTAAAAAAAAAAAAAAAAAAAAAAAAAAGAAACATACTTTTAAAAGCTAAGAGTGTTTTACAAATAAAATGACTCAACACTTTCTATTTTACCTTTGAAGAAAACTACAATTCCAAAAGCTCTTCAGGTAATAAAATGCAAAAAAGCCAAAAACGAAAACACCACGACAAAAAAGAAAGAAAATATTTAATAATTTAAAGTATCCCGGCAAAAGCCACAAACTGATGGTACCAGGAAGAAGTAACCGACATAATTCTAAATGCAGCATGGTATTCCTGGTTTGCAGGGAAGCCAACAGAACTACAGGCTGGGCAGGCATCGTGGTACACACCTGTAATCCCAGGAACTCAGGAGGCTGAGGCAGGAGGATCACAAGTTCAAGGCTAGCCTCAGCAATTTGGCAAGGACCTAAGAAACTCAGTGTAACCCTGTCTCAAAATAAAAAATAAAAAGGGGCTAGGTATGTGGCTCAGTGGTTGAGCACAGCTAAAGATCAACCTGCCAACACTTTCCTGAGTCATATTACTCATGAAAAATCTTGCCCCACATAGATTATAAAAGTTTTCCTGGATTGTTGGAATGAAGTAAGGATAAACTGATATCACATGCCTTTAATAACTCAGGAAAAAAGTTAAGAAAACAAATTTCTCAGTCAACTATTTATAAATGCTTATAACATCCTGATTTAAAGACCACTGCTACTGAATACAAGCAGAGAAACAGAACTTAAAAACTAATAAGAACTTAAAACTAATAAACAATCTATAAGAACCTGGCTACTCTTATAAGAAGGTGGGCACGAGTTATTTTGTAATATGGTACTAGTTTCAAAACCTACCCAGCATTCCATCAGTCTATTGCAAGACAATCTACAAAAAGAAATGAGGCCAAGGGTAATGTTAATTCCGTTTACTAATGCTCTGCCTTAAAAGAAAGAGAGGTATACAAAGTGAACATGTAAAAAAACAGAAACTAAACTGTGCCTTATATCAAGGAGCTTAGGGGGCCGGGGCTGGGACTCAGTGGTAGTGCACTTGCCTGGTATGTGTGAGGCACTGGGTTTGATTCTCAGCACCACAGATAAATAAATAAATAAAATAAAGAGCTATTAATAACTTAAAAAAAAAAAGGCAGCTCAGAAAACTTTCCCAATTCCTTTTCACCACTTAATTCGCAAATTACGTTTCTTTGACTCTGGTTCTTGAATGCAGATTTCCCAGGTTTCTCTTTTAGGAGAATCTGGCTTGACAGGGAATGAAATTTCAGCCTTGCATATGTAGCCTAGACTAAATTGCATGAAAAAATTATAATATCTTGGGTGGGGGTTGTGGCTCAGTGGCAGAGAGCTCACCTAGCAAGTGCAAGGCCCTGGGATTTATGCTCAGCACCACATAAAAATAAATAAGTAAAATAAAGGTACTGTGTCCAACCACAACTAAAAAACGAAAGTTATAATATCACCTTTTTACCTAAGGGCCTATCTTTTTCAGTACTAGTAGTAACCCTTATGTCCTGGATTCTCACTCTGCTAATCATTTTACTTGCATTATGTCACTGATTCTTTTTTTATTATTATTATTTTTTAAGTTGTTGACAGACCTTTATTTTGTTTATTTATATGTGGTGCTGAGAATTGCACCCAGTGCCTCACATATGCCAGGAAAGTATGCTACTGCTGAGTCACAGCCCAAGCCTTCACTGATTATATTAATCTTGAGATGGTATTACTATCTCCATTTTACTGATAACAAAACTGAAGCTGTGTATTATCTGAGGGGGAACACTCAGATAATAATAAGGAATCATTAGGAAGCTGAGGCATTAGGATCTCAAGCTTCAGGCCAGCCTCAGGAAATTGGCAAGACCCTATTCTCAAAATAAAAAGGGGTAGGGATGTAGCTCAGCGGTAAAGTACCTCTAAGATTAATTCCCAGTGCTGAGAAGATTAAAAACAGTCAAACCTAGGTCTGTCTACCTGATGAGCAAGTCCAGATCCGCAGCCCCTTGTTTTGCGGCAGGTGGAGGTGAGAGAGATGTGCAGGTACTGGGAATTGAACCCAGGTACCCATGACCACTGAGTCATATCCCCAACACTTTCTTTAAATTGTGAGACAGGGTCTTGCTATGTAGCTTAGGGGATCACTAGATTGCGAAGGCTGGCTTTGAATTTAAGATGCTCCTGTCTCAGCTTCTTGAGTTGCTGGGATTACAAGTGAGCCATGCCTGGGTCAAAGTCCAAACTCTTAATGCACTTTATAATACTATTTTTTTTAAGTTATAAATGAACACAATACCTTTATTTTATTTATTTTTACGTGGTACTAAGGACTGAATCCAGTGTCTCACACATGCTAGGCGAGTGCTCTACCACTGAGTCACAATCCCAGCCCCTACAATACTATCTTTTAAGGCTAAAAACTACCCGAGATTTATTTCTTTATGAAATCCAAACAGACATCCGATTCATTTCAAATTAATTTTCCTACAAAGTACTTTTAACACTTCAGGATTTGGAAGGTCATTATGTTATCCAAATTGGAAGCACAACATTTTAAGAAACTGATTCTTGTACTGAAGGCCTACAATTAAACAGTATCCATTTAGTCAGTAATAAAAGTTCTAAATATGACACCACTGGGAAATACTGGTAATATTTCCCTTATTTTTTTTGACAGTACTATGTTGCATAAAAATAATTACTTAAACCAGCTATCACTTACTGACTGCTTACTTTGTATCGATACCTTACGTGTATATAATCTCTAAAAGAAGGTGTTATCCCTGTTTTATCCATATTTTACATATGAGGAAACAGGCTCAGAAAGACTTGCTTAAAACAACTGGTTACACAATAGAGCTGGTAATACAAACCTTGATCTATCAGAGTCTAACCTAAACTTCTCCCAGGACACCGGGAGAAGATGTTTCAGAACACTCCAAAGTAGGAGGAAGGTGTGTATGAAAGTCTTTGTTCTCCCAAAATGCTAAGTTTTGATAAATAACACAGTACTGGCATGCACATTTTTAAAATTTTATTTCCTATAATAAATTCATTTTAATAAACCAGTAGGCAAAAAATATTAAAAATAAATAAGGCATCTATTTTCTATGTATGCTAAGAATAAAGATAATTTACACAGCAATTCAATGTATGTTGTTGTTAATGTCATTAGGTCTAAGTTAGTAATTGATATTAATAGTGGTTTTAGAAATACTAAAGCTATCTTATACACATCAAAACAAATTACATCAGAATGTTTACAGAAAACCCTTAGAATGTTGCCTGCTCCATTCAGTTGAATTTCAACAATATAGAGATCAACAAAGTTTGTGAAGTCTTAATATATCTAAATTTTTCAAAGTTGTCTAATTTCAAATCAATCTTTTTTAGAAAGAAAAAAAAGATCAGAGTATTAAAAAAATTTGCTGTGAACAGAAGCAAAGGGGTACATTAACAACAAAATGCAAAGGAATTAGTAAAGGACAATAAGAACTGAACTACATCCGATAGAAACTACTCTGGAAAGAGTAATTTGGGTGATTCCCTGGGTGGCAGCATTCTAAGAGTCAGCAGCTACTGAAGCTCCCGCCTATTAGTTAAGAGTGATAGTGAAGGGGCAAGGGTACAGTACCTGATGATGGGCAGGTCGAGGCCCCGCTGCAAACTGAGAAAAGGAGGGAAAACAAACACAAAAGGAAAGGCACAAAGAGTCAGAAACACAACAACAAAAACCAAAATGTCACACAATATGCCAAAAGAAAAAACCCACAAGAAAAAAAAAAAAAAAAAAACATAGAACAGTCAAAGCTTTGCTGCAGGACAGTGACAGACAGGTACTAAGATTCAACAGGTTAACAACACTACCAAGATAGTTTGTCATTTATCAGCTAGAAGAAAAACAGCTAAGCTGTTAGATACCTAGAGTACTCTCTAATAGGAATACTTCAAATAAACATATAAATAAATAAAGCCTAAATCAGGCAGATGAAAGTTTTAGACACTGAGTGATTATATTAAGACAAACATGAAAATCAAGTATGCTATATGTAACTGATACAGCCAGATGACATGAGAAATGCGTTTACATTACAAGAAATAGCCAAGAGATCATTATAATGTCTGGCAGGAAATAAATGTAACAGGACTAATAGCAAATTTTCTTAACGTAAATGAGGGATCTTATACATGAATTTGAAGTTTCTGTATTTTCCTCTTATTTCTTGAAGTTAAAGCATAAAGGTTTATGAAAAATACATTTTTTAAAATGTACTTAACTGTTAAATTTAATACCAGGCATGTCAAAGCAAATAGCTGGTAAAGAACATCAGTGTCTTACATGATTAATCAAAATGGTACTATTTATAGGCTTGAGAAGGAAAAAAGAAAAAAAAAGAATTTAAAAAGTCAAATCTCTCATTCTTATTTGTTGAGAACAGCAAACACTATACTTATGTACCTATTGCTATTTGTTATGAGAATAAAAGGAAAAGGAAACCTAATTCCTCAGCTAAATCATACAGTGCTTCAAAGTCAATAACATATATTCCAAAGCTTCCTTCAACTCAGAATGGAAGAAAAGCTCCTCATTCATGAAAATTTCTATTGTCAAACCTCTAAAATCAAACAATTCAACAGAGCAAACTTTGGCTTCCATTATGTTTCAATTAAAAAGGACCGAAAAAAATACAGGGGCATATACAGCTATATATTATATAGTATTAATACATTAGGTAGGATGATGTTAATCACCCCCTTTAATAATGAAAATATTTAGAAAGTAAATGTTTTCAGTGTAAACCACACAGGGTTTTTATTTAATACCTTTAAAGTATTAATACCTTCATACTTCCTATGAAGAACATTCCATGAATTTATTATCACTGATGAATTAGACTGAAGATTAAGAAATAATCCTTCATGCTCAGAATTTAAATCATGTGCAACAGAATCTTGCAAGAGTTTCAGAATTGTTTTCCCAACTAACACTGTGTCACACACACAAAAATGTAAACAAATTGCATTGGACCACATGGCCAAAATGTCAGATAACCTGGAAGACAATTCTGTCAAGAATTCACCTTAAAAACAAAAATATCAACTATTGTTTTAAGTAATGAAAGACTCCCTAATGATTTATAGTGTAGGGGTGTGTTAGGTGGGCCATAATAATTGGCTAAACACTATAATCAGTTTTTCAGAATAGTGGTCACAGCAGCAGTTACGGTTATTGGGGAAAATATCCTCTTCAAAGAAATTGATGTCTTTTAATTTTCCAATTACGAGAACAAAATAGATCATATCTCTGTTATGGACATTAAGTTTCAAGAATAAGCAATACCACCCATGTGATATGAAAGTAGGGGGTGGAAGTAAGATGTTTCTTCACAGGAGAATTTTCAAGAAAATGGGAGAGAAGGGCCATGTAAAAGAGTAACCTGAGTACAGCAGTACCTGTCTTATCACTGTTCCACAGAAAGGCCCTGTTTCCAAAGCTCTAATATAATAGTTGAAACTTTACATATTTGGAATGCTCCATTCAGTAGAGAACTTTCCATGAACAAAGAGGACTACCTTATAAAATTATACATATATTAAAAAAAAAGAAAGAAAAGAAAACCACAACTTAAGGTAGTGGGAAAGTACCCTGAGATAGTACCCTAGTCTATTTTGCACTAGTCACCATTGGCTATTGAATTTTTCATTTGGAATGACAATAGTCTTAATGCTGAGGGTAACTGTAAGCAACAGAACAAACTGTAGTCGCTGCTGGCTCTAATTAAAAAGAGAAAATTTCTTTTTTTTCTTTTTTCTTTTTTTAAGAGGGGTCTTTAAGATGGTGAGAATTGTAGATATAAAGGAAAGCAGCCTTATGTGAACTTGGAATCGATGTTAATGCCACCCACCCATCCACTCACGCACTCACCCTTCTATGCATACTTGGTTTACCCAATGTGACATTGATGTAACTTTAGTGTTTGGCACCACAAAATATAAAAATAACCAATGGTTACAGGTTATTACAAAAGCCAAACTGTTCTCTCTTTCCCAATTTCAAGATATCAATAGCTTCACTATTTTTAACAGACTATTAAAAAAAAAAAAACTGCTTTAAGAGTTCCAAAACAATAAGAAAATGAAATAGATAGGTAGCTTATTAGTATTTTTTTAACAAGACGTCCCACATTATGAACTTAACTAAGATACTAAGTTTCAAATAGAAATAAAGGCACAAAGATAATCTGACAGAAAAGTGAGGGCATTAGAAGCCACCTGATTGCAGAGTCAGCTGCCCAGTGAAGAACAGAAAAGCCTAAACTGTGTAATTGCCAATGGCCTATTAATGCAGAAATAGAATGGAGTAAGCCTCAGCTGCTCTACAAAGCCATGGGAAGTGCCCTTCCTTAGTGCAACACCTTACCTCTCCTCTCCTTCCCAGTTAGGACAGCTGTGGGATGAATGAGACTAGACTATGGCAACTTGGGATGTAAACAGAAAATGCAGTACTGCCAAATTTCATACCCCAACTTCACCCTCCCAGCACCAACATAAACAAAATAAAGAATATCAAACCCAAAACAATAAGCAAGAATAGTTCAGGTTTTGCTAGTCTTGCACTTGTTTTGGGGCATGTAATGGAATGTTATATGTGTGGTTTTTAGTAATGGGGGTGGTAATGGTCACTAGCAGAGCAGATGGCAAAAAACTGCATAAAGGATAGTCTCTGAAGAGTTTATGACCACAGAAAAATGGCTGACAACTATAGGTAATTTCCCCCTTGATATTCATTTATCAAATGGAAAGGGGGGGTTAAAGAAGCCTTGAAATTTATCTTTTAAATTCAAATTTATCTGAAAAGAATATCCCACTTCAAGTTCAAAATAAAGAAAAACCTAAACCCCAAATTATTCCTAACTAATTCCCAATAGAGAAGACCCACCCAATTTGTTATTCTTTTCCCCACTATGCCTGGCAAAAACTGCCACGCTAGGTTAGACTTTCAGAGAGGAAGCAATCAATGCATTTGTGTTCATCAGCCAATAAGTGGATGTGGTCAAAAATTATGAGTGCCAGAGGCACCACTGCCTGCAAGAAGTACAGTTTGTTATATTGCTTACAATGCAGTATTTTATCCAGCCTCTTCCAGCCAAGGACCTGTAAACGGGAGTCTGTTCCAAAACCTTCCTCCTCTTCCAGTTGTCTGTGCAATGTATTGGCACTGTTCTGCTGGGCTGTCAAAAAAACTGGTTTAGAGATGCAGCTCTTCAGTCAGGTTTTGCGCCAATTCTAACCATGTAAATTTAATTCTTTTATTTTCCAATAATTAGAAAAAGGGGGAAGGGTAAGAGGTCCACAGAACTCTTTGCAATCAGAGCTTACCATAATGTTCCATGCTTAATGATTAAAACCAGGGCCTATCTAAATTGATTTGATGAGACCTCAGGCCCGCTCCAAGTAGTCAAGTGTCCACATCCCCAAACCACTCTCAGAACAAAACTTGCACCAGACATTGTGTTGACCATTTCAGCAAAAAAAAAAAAAAAAAAAGAAGAAGAAAGAAAAAAAGAAAAGAAAGAAAGAAAAAGAGACAGAAAGAGAGAGAAAGAGAGAGACACACACAAGCAAACAGGCAACTAGGACAAAAGTCCCTCCTCCTTGGAATGGTTCTTCCACCCAGTGGGGAGAACCAGGATCTAAGACCAGGTATTGGAAAAGAGGGCCACAGGGAAAAGACAGGAAGAGGGTAAGAAAGAGATTACATTTTGGTGCAGTCTATGCTGTCCTAATTCTTTGACCAAGTCTTTGGTACATTTCAACAATTTGGATTCATGCATAAAACCAAATGAATAGGAGCTAATGCAATGAAGTATTCCTGTATTCCAGGCAAAATAGCAGTGGTGGGGAACAAAAAGAAGATTTTCTGTATTCAGAAGAATACACAGAGCTGAGGTACAAAGAGGGATGTGAGATACAATGAAAGCTGTTACAGAAACACCTTCTAGCCAAAGCTCATCATGCAGGCAGGAAACGATGTTCTAAGGGATGGACAGCTGAAGCCACTGTATACTTTCGTGAGACAGAAGGATGAACCTTGAGTAAATTCTCAATGTTTGCAGCACTTGTTGCAATCCAGGTGAAGTATAAACAAAGAGGATGATAGCATTTGCATTTGTATGACAATTTATTTACCATTTGAAGAAATGAATACACCCCTGGTGTATGTCATGCACATGTCCACACTGTAAAATGATTAGAACTGATCCAGTGACAATGAGTCAGAAGTCTTATTTCCCGAACCACCAGAATTTAAGACTACTTAGCAAAATTCAGTTTACTTTAAAAAATTCATTATGCTTTACTCTTCTGGATTTTGAACAGTACAACACTCACATTAACAGCTGAAATGAAGTACACCTGAATGCAACCAGACTTTAAAGAATCATCACAGACAAGCAAAAATGATCTAAAAGCTCCACCTCTTTTTTTTCATAATAAATTCAAATTATTCCTAAGGTCTGAAAATGCAATGCTAACCAATAACACTAATAATAATAATAATAATAATAAATCAACTATGAAACAAATGTCCAAAATCCAGTAAAAATACTTGCCAAATGAACCCAGGCTACTACACACACAAACTAAGGTGGAAAATATTTGGAACAAGCTTTTGTTTACTTACCGGAGAACGGGTTTGAGGTTGTGAATTCATTGTCTGAGGGGCTTGAGGGTATACCAACGTGGTTGGACCTGCATTCTGTCCAGAGGGATAAGGGGTCTGTCAAAGAATGGCAAGAACAATATCATATTTTGAAAAAATATGGCATGGCATCTCAAATTCAAGATTGTAAAAAAAGTTAATGAAAATGGTTATTAATGTGGTTTACAATTCTATTTTTTAAATTTTAACTTATTACAATATGCAGCAACTAAGGATCAGCACAGCATTTTTTTTTTTTTTTACAAATTACTGTAAATCTCCATAATAAGGATTCAACAGCAACCCAAAGATGAGGCACAATTATTTGAAACTCTGAGTGGAAAGAAAACCCACTGTAAATGCATCAATTTCTGAAATGGAAAGTCCAAGTCACAAACAGAACCCAACTCAATTGTGGTTAACTCATTACCATTGTGATGTGCTTTCCAAATTACCCAAAGGCAGCCCTATGGAAGACGTCTCATAACCACAACTAGTAGCGCACACAGTTAACTGGTCTCTTGCCAAAGCCTACACCTTAATCCTTCTACATGATCCCATAAAAACCAAAGGGTAAGAACTTTATAAGAGCCTAAATTAAGTGATCATACCCATATAAACTTCCATAGGTTTTTTTGAAAATAAGACATAAAGGCTAAAAACTGTGAGAATGAATTTAGAAAAGAAAAGATTTACAACATGTTTAAAGTGAAATGCGAAGAAGCTCAGGAAACTTAGAACCAATTCAATTCAGATTGTAATTACAGCTACTTAATGCTGTGATTGGTTTGGGCATGAATTGTTTTTTCCCTATGAATGTAAAACGGAATACCACCTAACCTCACAAAGCAGTTGCTAAGATTAAATGAGATTAATGAGATAAATCATTATGCAGTTATATTTACTTGCCACAATTACCAGTTCTATAAATGAGGAAATCAAAGACTAGAAAATGTAAGTGTCTTACACTATATAACTATATAAAGGACACATCTGGAAAGTAGCAACTTTGCTTCAATGATTAAATGAATTATCTATAACTTCTGGCCCCTGTTTACCATTTAACAGAAGTTCAACTAGGCTCACCAATTTTAAAGTAAATGTTTGAAAAGATTCATCATGTCTTTCAAATAATGAAAACAAAACTGAAAGTTTCATAACAGACACAGAGGATATCTATTAAATACTTGATAACTGGATCAAACATAAACCCCCCCAAAATTATTCAGGTTTGTTTTTCACCAAGATTGCTTTTACTACATATCATGGTCAAATGCTGAAAATCTTGACTATTCACCTTAGGAGAAAATGTGGTATATGAAAGATTTTTTAAAATCAATTCTGGCCAGATTTAGATCAGAACAGTACTTCTTCAAATTCTACAAAAGCATTTGGATATAACTTTAAAATGTTAATTTTATTCTTCATTAAATTGAAGAAAATCATCAAATATCCAGAAACTAATTTCTTTGTGATGAATCTCCTTGATTTTAGGATATCTAGATACCTTCTTAAGATTCAATTGCTATGTGAAGTATAAGCTTTTAGTTGTCAAAATATTATAACACTAAAATATACAACTTGTGAAAACAGTAAAAATATTATTTCTTTCTATACTTCAAAAGTAAAGTGAGCTCTTACAGAGACCAAAGAAAAGTAACCCATTGTTTTTCATAGAACATGCTAAAAGCATGCATAATGATATTTGACCTCATTAAAATTTGAGTAATATTATCAACACTGGAAACAAAAACTGCAACAGATAATCAAAGGAAAAAGAAGTACATGGATTAGCATTCAGATACAAACTTCTTTTTTTCTGTAATAACACTCACCCCTAACCACAGAGTGGTGTCCTATCAAGATTGCTCCCAATGCACCTTCTATAGACTATATCACTGCTCCCAAATGATTACTAATAAAGCAAAGAATTGCATTTTACTGTAGCTTGGGCATTCTATTCTAAAACAATGTAAAAAAAAAAATCCTAAAACCCCAAATACATTTTATCTTATATTTACACTGCATTTATGCCAAGAACTAGCTTAGACACTGCATACAATTGTATCTAAATGCAAAGAATCATGTCTAATGGAGCCATACATACAAGCAACATTAACAATATGGGGTACTTAACAAATTTTACCTACCGCTTACTCAGTTCTCTCTCTGACCACTTGTCCATTATTTATGGCTGCCTTTAGAAATTTCTTAGGAATGTGTATGATTTGTATCTATTGTTGCTGCAAGCAGTGCACTTGGTAAAAGATGCCTCTGTTATCTTTTATCTATCCTTTGTATTTAATGGCATGATTAATCAAGTTCACTGGTAAACTTATTCTATAATACTTTCCTTAATTTATTAGTATGCCTTGTTGAAAAATAATGCAAAAGCTGAGCACAGTGATGCATGCCTATAATCCCAACAAAGCAGGTGGCTGAGGGAAGGAGGAGGACTGCAAGTTTGAGGACAGCCTGGGCAACTTAGTAAGACCCTGTATCAAAATAAAAAACAGAAAGGGCCTGGGGTTAGGGCTCAGTGGTAGAGGGAATGGGTTCAATCTTCAGCACCACATAAATAAATAAGTAGTAGTATCCCTCTACTACTTAAAAAAAAAAAAAAAAAACAGAAAGGGCTGGGATACAGCTCAGTGTGTATAGCACCAGTACGGGGAGGAGATACAACAGTAAAAACAGAACTAGCCAGTATATAAACTAACAAATTGTCAACAAAATACCAGTGAAGAAAAGCAAATCACAACAGTCCTTATGAAACACTCTTTTTGTAAGGTAAGAACTTAATGACCTTTAAGTTCATAACAACTATTTTAAAAACATTCCTTTGGGCAAGTTAACCAAAAACAGAAATTTGAGGGTGAATTCCATTGCAAGACAAAATAAGCTAACAATTCCACATATTAATTAGTTCATAGATATGTTAAAAAAAAATAAACATTTGACAATGGACTAAACCGTACAAAAACCATTGCAACAGAAAACATAGCTTACTATGACTCAGGAACTTTTCAAAGATGAAACATCATTTCCCTTAATATTAAGGATCTTTTATTTGTTTGTTTTATAGTGTTGGGGGTAGAACCCAGGGCCTCACACATACTAGAAAGGCACTCACCCCTGAGGTACACCCCCAGCCCCTTTTTTTATTTTAAGACAGATTCTCGCTGAGGGTCTCACTCAATTGCCAAGGCTGGCCTTGAACTTGTGTTCTTCCTGCCTGACTTTAAAAGCTGTTGGAATTACAGGTGTGTACCACTGTATCCAGCCTGCTTTAAGACAATTTTTTTTTAATTATTTTATTGTTGGTTGTTCAAACCATTACATAGTTCTTAATATACCATATTTCACAGATTGATTCAAGTGGGTTATGAACTCCCATTTTTACCCCGTATACAGATTGCTGTGTCACATCAGTTACATTTCCATTGATTTACAAATTGCCTTTCTAGTGACTGATGTATTCTGCTATCTATCCCATTCTCCACTGTCCCCCCTCCCCTCCCCTCCCCTCCCCTCCCCTTCTCTCTCTCCATCCCCTCTACTATAAATCGTTTCTTCCACTTATATATTTTTTCTCCTACTCCTCCTTTTAAGACAATTTTTTTTAAAAATACATTTTAGTTGTAGATGGACACTATGCATTTATTTATTTATTTTTATGTGGTGCTGAGGATTGAACCCAGGGTCTCACATGTGCTATGCAAGCACTCTACCACTGAGCCACATTCCCAGCCCTTAAGATTCTTTCTTTAAATAAACAGTGCCATAAAGAATAAATTCTTTAAGTAAACACTGCCATAGTGGGCATATTTCTGAATATACCCAGATGGGCTGCCAGGTTTTCAAAGAACCATTAGGTAACAGTTACTCAATTTTCGATTCTATAATTCGTTTTCTAGGAACTCACTCTATGGAAACTTCATAATGTGCGCTCTAAAAAATGTAGAAACATTCTAATTGCCATATATAGGACAGGTGAAATTAGGCTATGCCTAACTAATGAGAGAATACAGCATAATCTTAAAAGAATGAGGTAAATGTACATATACTAGCATGAGAAGATGTGTGTTACATTATTACATTAAGTGACAGGAGAAAATTGTATAATCTATAATCCTTATGTACAAAAGAACCCTTGTTTTCTTTTAAAGAAAATAGGTACATCAAGAAAGTCAACTCATAAATCATAATGTAGTATTTACTGAAATCTAACACAAAGAAAACACCATACTGTGGGTTTTGAGCATAAGTGAGGTCTAAGATATGAATGTTTTATTTTCTGAGAATTTTAATTATCAATAAAGAGATGAATATAGGTATAAGAAGCATTTGTCCAGCAAGAGAAGGCAGTCCTTGCAGTCACTGAAAAAGAAATAATTTAATGGTGGGCTGGGTACAGTTATAGCTCATAGGGTGCTTTCCTAGCATACGTGAGACACTAGGTTCAATCCTCAGCACCACATACAAATAAATAAAATAAAGGTATTGTATTCACCTTCAAATAACAGTATTTTAAAAAATAATAATTTGGGGCTGGGGTTATGGCTCAGTGGTAGAGTGCTTGCCTAGTACAGTGGGTTCAATCCTCAGCACCTCATAAAATGAAGTAAAGATATTGTGTTTGCCTACAACTAAAAATAAATAAATAGATAAATAAATAAATATGATAATAATAATAATAATTTGGGACTGGGGTTGTGGCTCTGTAGCAGAGCGCTTTCCCAGCACATGTGAGGCACTGGGTTCAATCCTCATCAGCACCACATAAAACAAATAAAATAAAGGCATTGTGTCCATCTACAACTACAAAAAAATATTAATTTTCGATTCTATAATTCGTTTATAGAATTATAGAATCTATAAAAAGATTATACCATTAACTAATAATAATTTAATGGTATGGAATGAATCTGAGTCAAAATGTTAAAATAAACCCACATATTACAGAGAATATATTACAGGCATTTCAAATCAATCAACAGAACATAAGAAAAGTAATAAAATATGTCGGGAAAACTAGATCACCATTTAGGGAAACATGACTCATTATTTTTAAAAATCCAGATTGATTATAAAGTTGGAATGTAAAATTTGAAAATGCACAGGGTACTACATTTAAATCTGTTTCTATCACCCTAGAGCCTGGAATAATTTTTAAATAAAAAAGAATAAAGAATTACGACAAAATTAAATTAAATTAAAAATCCTTAACTTGCTTAAAAATTCTTTATAAGGCTAGGACTATAGATAGCTCAATGGTAGAGCACTTGCCTATGGTTCAATCCTCGATACCACATAAAAATAAATAAAGATACTGTGTCCATCTACAACTAAATTTTTTTAAATTTTCCTTACAATTATGCATATGTATATAAATGCACACATATATGCTAATTCATTCTTATTAGTAACAAATATCGGACACATAAATGTTATCAGAGAAACAATCACACTATACTGAAGTCTAGACCAACTCTTTGACTATGCTGTTACATGTTTGCAGGTACCTTCAGTCTCTTCACAACTATCTTCTACCCAATCAACACAGAAAATAATTTCTAAAATGATTATAAATGTTCTATATGTACACTCTCTAAAATGGTAGCTATAAATCACAGTCACTTGAAATATGACCAATGCAACTGACAAAATGAATTTAATTTTATTTAATGAATTTTACTCAAATAAAAATTTTTGTTTTGGTAGAAAACACAATTTATAATCAACCTTTTTAAAAAAATATTTATTTTTTATTTGCAGTTGGACACAATGCCTCTATTTTTAATTTATTTACTTTTATGTGGTGCTGAGGATCGAACCCAGGGCATTGTGAGTGCTCTACCACTGAGCCTCTCAAAATGGTATAATCAACCATTTTGAGGGTAGAGTAGTGTTAACTGTATACAGTTCACAAGAGATCAAGAACTTCTTCATGTTACAAAACAAACTGATTACATTTGATAACCATACAAATTTTATTTATATATACTTTAATCATTTCGAGTTTAAATAGTCACATATGGCCATATATGCTACTAATAAAAGTTTTACTCTTCTGATGCCTATAATTTATCACTACAAACTTCTGCAACTCTACATTTAGAGAAGTGCAGTAATATCTAACAAACAGGAGTATAACATGAAATACTGTAGAGAGAATCACATACCTATCAGGGAACTTTTTATGAAACTATAAGCATGAGTCTTGTTTTCCCCAACTAAATAAGACTGAAATTTAAGCCACTCATTTTCAAAGCATGCATCACAGCCCTGGGCATGTATGTCAACCTATCAGAGGATTTGAGAGTTAGAATACTTTATAATATTAATACTAAGATGTTATCTGCCTGTGATGACATTTGCACAAATGACAGGGAAATAAGGTGCTGGTACCTTAGTAAAAATCAAGGCAAAGGTAGTCTTTGTATTCTTTACCACCAACACTATCACCTTACATTCTTATTTTTTTACAAGAGTAAGGAAAAAAAAAACGCAGTATTTAAGAATGTCACGACAGTAACTTACTAGTTTTTATTTTGATAATTATACATATGGACTTTGGGAGTATCCATACACTCTTTATCTACTTGCACTAACAGCAATTTTACATAAGTATAGTATATGATGACAGCCAGAAAAATCACATTGATACAATCTATTAACTTAGGTTTTTCTAGTCATCAATATCTGTGAGTACATTTAGTCCTATGCAATTTTAGCAAATGCACAGATTCTTGTAATCACTATTACAAATACAGAGAAGTTCCTTCACAGGATCCATGATACTACTCTGCCCTATTAAAGGTGACACCATACCCACAGACAATCAACTGATTTTCTGACTCTATAATTTGCTCATTTAAAAATGGTATATAAATAGAATCAAATGCCATGCAAACAACTGTTCGATATGCTGAGTGAAAAAATGAGAAGACATGAAACAATTCTACAGCACAGAGGTAAGAGGGTTTCACCAAGTAAAAGCGCTTATACAAACATTTGAGTTACAAGGCAAACTAAATGCTTTTTCAAAACAACAAACTTTACCTTTTCCTAACAAACTATTGTTTATGTAGACTTTGGTATGTGGCAGATATTTTCTTATAAATGAACAAAGCAACCTGCTATTTCAAGAAAAACTGAAAGTAATTACCAATGTTAAAATTCAAATTTTCAAGTGAAAATTAACTTTTGGAAATGTGTGTCTGCCACCACGAGCTTGACCATACTTCCTTATAAAGACTTTTAAAATGATAATGTAATTATTTTTATATTGCATACTATAAAAATGGTTATTTTATATTGTATAACATAAAAGTTTTTAGTAGGGAAGATATGCTTAATTTAGGGAAGTGATATTTCCAAATGACCAATATATAATGTCACAAAAATCATAGATAATAATCCATTCAAGTGCTTCAACAGATAGAATATACTGTGTATCAGGCAGAATATATCTGAGATTCCAAATAATTTTTGTTAAGGCAGATATTAAAAAGATCTACAATATTGTAAGCAATGCCACTCCTCCTATCATTTTATTTGATTTGGATAGATTATTTCCATGAGAATGTTGTTTAATTTTTATTTTAAATAAAATAAGTGTGCAAAATTTCTTCAATTTTAACTTCTGTAGTAAATATTAACAGATATAACACACTAAAAATACTGAAAACTCCGAAGAGTTTTGGGGTTTGGTTTGGTTTTGCACTGTTAGGGGAACTGAACCCAGGACATAAACACAGTAGGCATGCACTCTATCATTTTTAAAAGTATGGAGGGAGGCTGGGGTTGTGGCTCAGTGGCAGAGGACTCGCTTAACAAATGTGAGGCACTGGGTTTGATCCTCAGCACCACATAAAAATAAATAAATAAGGGTATTGTGTCTGACTACAACTTAAAAAAAAATATATGGAGGGACCCTACAAAGCATACAGCTGAAACACTGGCTTCTAATTATACTAGAACTGAAAGTGTTCCTCCTTTGCCTCTGGCTATTAAAATAGGAAAAGTTCACTCTGTATACCTATACTTAAATTTTTGTTAGAAAGAGAGAGACTTTCTCATGCCTGATGACTGCAGGACAGTTTGTTTTCACTCTCCAAAATTTCCACAGGTGTAGCACATCATTTTATTATGATCCCAGTAATAATTTTCCATCTACACTGTAACTTCATAAAATTTACAATTTATCTGGGCTCTACATAACTAAATTATAAAGACAAGTCAGGAGGAATCTACTCAATTCCCAGCTCTTCCCTTATGACAGAAGGAAAGAAGTAGAACCTATTTGCAACATTCAGGCCTGTCTAGGGGCTGCCCACAGGACTGATTTGGAGTGCTGATGGGAACAGAGGCATAGTTTTGATATTAGCAGGGGAGGTTAACTGAAAGGTAAACTGGCTCCAAGACACTGGAAGGCAACAGGAAGGGTAGAAGAAATGGGCACGAACCTAGGTTGCTGCCTAAAATAACACTCAAAGGGTAAGCATTACATTTAAAAGCACCCACATATACCAAGGGAGGTTGGGGGAATTATACTCATAGGCATGAAGACATACACAAAGAAAACATTTACGACCTTAACTCCAGGTTGATGACTGCCAATCTGCCCCAGCACAGAGACAGATCATAAAGACTGAAAGAGGTGGCTCTTTCTTCAGGTATGTAATTTCTAATAAAAGGCCATAAGGCCTAAAAATTAAGAGGGCAACATGGCCCATCCAAAGGAACAAAATCTCCAGAACCCCTAGGGAAACAGACTTGAATTATTTGACAAAGACTTCGAAAATAAAGGTAAATAAAGAAATAATAAATAGGGCTGGGGATGTGGCTCAAGCGGTAGTGCGCTCGCCTGGCATGCGTGCGGCCCAGGTTCGATCCTCAGCACCACATACCAACAAGGATGTTGTGTCCGCCGAGAACTGAAAAATAAATGTTAAAAATTCTCTCTCTCTCTCTCCCCCCTCTCTTACTCTCTCTTTAAAAAAAAAAAAAAAAAAAAAGAAATAATAAATAAATAAAAGATACATCAGGGCTGGGGCTATAGCTCAGTTGGTAGAGTGCTTGCCTTGCATGCACGAGGCCCTGGGTTCAAATCCCAGTACCAAAAAAAAAAGAAAAGAAAAGAAAATACGAACAGAAAACTAAATGAAATCAGGAAAAAATATAAACAAAATGAGACTACTGTCACAGGAGAAGAGATGTCTCTGGAAAAGGGTTCAAAAGTTCCCAGAGGAGAGGGAACTCAACTCAGGGCCCACGGGGTTCTTGGCAAACGTGATGGAAAAGAATTTCAGCATGAGCCAGACAGAGGTTTATTTAAGAAGATAGATATACATTCAAGAGAGAATGTAGGCTGTCTTGAGATTGAGAAGCAGTCTTGACTTGGACTGGGGGTCCAATGATGTCAGGGGCTGGACTGGAGGTGGATCCAGGCTGGAGCTGCACCATTTTATGCCAATTTTCCTGAGGTGGTATATTTCCCTCAATATACAAGGGTGTGGGGACAAGGTCTACCACAATGTTTTCTTTATATCAATGAATGGCTTGAAGGGTGTTTCCCTTAAGATTCCCCATTTCTCTCTCCTTATCCTAAATCCCTATCTCACTATCAGAAAAGAGCTATAAAAAAAGAAAAATTCTAGTAATGGCATGGTGGCACACACCTGTAATCCCAGAAGCTGGGGGGGGGGGGGCGGGCATCACAAATTCAAAGCCATCCTCAGCAATGGTGTGGCCCTAAGCAACTCAGGGAGACCATGTCTCTAAAAAAAAAAAGAAAGAAAAAAAAAAGAAAAGAAAGAAAGAAAGAAAAATTCTAAAATTGAGAAATATAGTAAATAAATTGGGAAAAATTATTAGAGAGGTTCAAATGCTGGATCAAGTAAACAAAAGAAAATATCACCACCCTTTAAAACAAGATTACTAAAAACAATCAAGTCAAAGAAGAAAATAGAAAATAAAGTGAAGTGAACAGAGCCTCTGGGACTTATGGTATACCATCAAGTGAACCAATACTCACATTACAAAAGAAGAAAGAGAAAAGGGATCAGAAATATAATTCAAAAAACAGTGGCTTAACACTTCCCAAATCTGAGTAAAGATGGGTAACAAAAGCAAGAAGTTCAATTACTTGGAATGCAAAACAGAGACTGAAAGACAGATAAAGAATCTTCTAAGGAGCAAGGTAGGTGGAGGTATACAAGAAATCATCAATAAGATTATCAGCAGACAGATTTAAAAGATAAAAGTACCTAGGTACGTGTTTCACTGCACAAACGGTGTGACCCTACTTTGTATACAACCAGAGAAGTGAAAATTTGTGCTCCATTTGTATACAATGAATAGACGAGCATTGTGGTCATGTATAACTGATTAGAACAAATGAAAAAAAAAGATAAAAGCATTAAGAAGTATATATCTACTAGGAGCAGTCACATCCCCCATAACCCCAGAGACTCTGAAGGTTGATGCATCAGGATCCCAAGTGTGAGACCAGCCTCAGCAACTTAGCAAGACTGTCTCAAAATAAAAAAAATAAAAAGAGATGGGGATGTAGCTCAGTGGTTAAGAGCCCCTGAGTTCAATCCCTGGAACAAAAACAAAACAAACAAACAAAAAACCCACACACACATATCAATGTTAATGGATACACAATAAATATAATTATGTATCTATGATAATCTAATGTTAATGGATACACACACACACACACACACACACACACACACACACAAAGGTGTAGTTTGTAATACCAACAGCATAAAGAAAAGGGGACCAAAGTATAAAGGAGAAGACTTTGGCAAGCAATTTAAGTTATCACTTTATACTCTTTTAACACTGGTATTTTATACATAATTCCCATGATAATCACAAATAAAATATCTATAAAATATACATAAAAGGAAATGAAAAGAGAATCAAAATATGACACTACAAAAACTCAAATAAACAAAAAGGAAGGATATGGGGAGAAATGATCAGCATCATTCATCAAAGTCAAAAGGCAGAAGCAACCTAAAGGTCTACTGACACACAAATTATGTCTACACACAAAAAATATTTGGCCTTAAAAGAAATGAAATTCTGACAGCACACTACACCATATGGATGAATATTGAGGACATTATGCTGAGTGAAATAAGCCAGTTACAGAAAAACAAATACTGCTTGATTCCATTTACTTAATATTGAACTATACACTAAAAAATGTTCAAAGGGCTGGGGTGTGGCTTGGAGGTGGAGTGCTTGTTCAGCATGTGAAATGCCCTTTGATCCATAGTACCAAAAGAAAAACAACATAAGCTTATTTTGGTAAATTTTATGTTGTATGTATTTTACAATTAAAAATATGTCTAAAATTAAAATAGCATTATCACAAAAGTAAAACAAACAAGTTTGTTCCAACTGCACTTATCCATTTAACTGGATGTTGGATTAATAAATACTTTTACATATATACATGTGTATACTTGCTTGTACCTTCTTGAATTTTAAGCAGTACATGATAAAAAAAGAGCTAGCTAACCCCTGACAACTTGATAAGCAACAATATAACACATGGATCTCAAAACTGGCAAGCAGCTACACAAAAACCACTCAGTACAGATTATAATCAACACTTAGTAGTCTGCATAGAACATTTAAGGGAAAAATAAGTCAAAAGGACCTAAAAATAATTCATATTTTCCCATCTCACAAATTAAGAGATATTGCTTTTAAAAACTACATAATCATCAAGAAAAACTACGAATAATTTAAGAAAACAGGAAGTAATTATTCTGTCACCGAGGGAAAACACTGTGTTTGATTGACAATCAGAAGGTTCAATGAGATGTCTGCTGTTGCAACTACAACAAGACAGGAATTGGGGAACTACTTCCTGTTTCCCCAAATCACAACTTACCCCTGTGGATTAGCAGAGTTCATTTGAAACCATTTTCTTATTTTTCTTCGGAAACGTAATCTTAATACAAAAATACAAATCTGCTATCTGTCTACTACAAAAAGGCAGATACAGGACCCATATTAGTGGCTCAATTTTTGGAATGCCTTTCAAATGATGGCTAAATTGGGTCCCACTTAGGTAAAGTGAATCAGAAGATATGCATGTCAATATTACATTCTAGGGTAACACAAAATTCCTAATGACTATAAAAACTACTGGAATTTAAATCTCATCAAATATTCTAACAATGTAATACTGAAAAATCCTCTCATTTGATTAGCATTTTAAGGAAAGATGGAATAAAACAAATTAATACAGTGCAAGCTTGTAATGCAAGGTCTTTTAATCAACCATAAACTAATACATACTACTTACTTTATACATAACATCTAGGACTATACATAATATAACTCAATAAACTACTACAATTTTTCAATAGTCCCACTTCAATAGGCATTACTGTAAACAGAATGCTGGCTTTTCTTTCTTTGAAATAAATCTAGTTTCCCTTTATCTTTCAGAAAACAATCCGAGACTTGGTACGTACAGTGTATATCCTGAACCTCAAAGAGCGAAAACACGAAATGCATTCTGCTGTCATGTATAAGTAATTAAACAAATTTAAAAATAAAATAAAAGTAATCAAACAAAAGAGGGAGAACATGTAAATGCCAAAAATAAATGAACAGATTGATTATTTTGTGTGCCCAGCATTCCACTGCTCTTTCCTTCTGAGTCAAGCATATAAATAAGTACACAGCATAATAATGACCATGTTTTGATACACTGAAGACTCAATTACAGTACATGGTGGCACTGACCTTTAGTACAATATGAGTAAACAAAAATCAAAATATTACTACTACATAATTTAACATAAAATTTAAAAACTATAATACTAATATTTCCATTTTTAAAAGTATTTACTATAACCACATAAAAATATGAGTTCCTATATAAAAATTTCAGAACATAAATACTTCAATGATGGCCCATGTGTCTAAAATACATACTAAAATGAAATGGTGCTGAATTATTTTCTGGATAATTAGAAGACTATCTTTTTTCCCTAGTTCATAGTTAAATATCAAAATTTCACCTTTACATTAAAAGCAGCAAAATGGTACTGACCGATAATATAGCAAAAGTTATTTGTAAGAGAAAGCACTTAATGATGGGTCTCCATTTTGATTTTTCTACATTGTGATCCTAAATATAGTAAGAAAAACAAACAAAATACCCCACAAGTTATATTTAGATCATCACTGTGCTGGTTAAATAAACATTTTGCCTGCTGTGTAATGTGACTCCATGTACTTACTCTGCCAAGAATAAACAGAACACACAAACTCAATCACATGAGATAGGTTCACAGAATAGCTGAGTCACCTACCCATAGCAGGCTCTTCACTTCCTATTCCCCATAACTCAGTGGAAATTTCTGTCTTACCACAACACTTGGCCATTCCCACCAATAAGTTGCAGTTTCCTGAAAACTTTCCCTGAGTAACAGCAACCAATTCATGATAAAGCTTAATTAGGCATCACATAATTCTACCCCCATCTCTATCCACCTTGACCAATACACCAAGTTCCTGACATTACAAAAACAAAGGCAAGCAAAAACAAGAGGCAAATTAGGGCTGGCATATCTCATCTCAATTATGATGCATCTACTTTAGAGAAAACAGCCTCTTCAGTTCAGGTGGAGGTGGATCCAGTATAACTCCACTGTCCATATAGCTTGTCGGATTTGGACATGACCAATATATCCCCTAGGTTTTCATTCTAAAGCATCCCTGAACAGCAAGATAAATCTTCTAGACTTTTAATACAACTACTAAGGACTCAAAGCAAAATTGCTTTACATTTTTTTTTTAACTTATAAGATGCTAAATAGATACCGTTGAAAAGGACAGGATTCCTGTAAATAGGAATTTACAATGTACCAAACAACTAAGAAAACATACAAAGTGTTATAAGGAGTATGAATAATATGTCAAGATGTGCATGGGAGCCGGGCACAGTAGCGCATGCCTGTAATCCCAGAGGCTCAGGAGGCTAGACAAAAGGGTCATGAGTTCAAAGGCAGCCTCAGCAAAACAAGTTGCTAGTAAGCAATTCAGTGAGACCCTGTCTCTAAATGAAATACAACAAAGGACTGGGGATGTGGTTCAGGGGTCAAGTGCCCCTGAGTTCAATTCCTCCTACCAGCCCCTAAAAAACTAGAGTTGAGAGATGTTTATATTCTTTTTTTCTTGTACCAATGCTTTGACAACTGGTACATTTTATACATGCAGTATATCTCAATTTATACTACCTGTTTCAAGTACAAAAAAGCCTCAGGTGGCTCTTGTGGCTACCACATTGAATAGTACAGAACTAGACTTTGCCTCTATGGGTTGCTACACATGCTGTTACTCTGAAGAGGTAAAGAAGAGGGAAAGGAGCTGGGGTTGTGGCTCATCAGGGCTCTTCTGTCACAGCATGAGAAGCCCTGGGTTTGATTCTCAGCACCACATCAAAAATAAATAAAATAAAGGTATTTTAAAAAAATTTAATTAAAAAAAAGAAGAAGAGGAGGGAGAAATGAGGATGATACAGGAGCCCACGTGCAATGGCTAGATGAGACAACAATGAATGCTAGAAGTCCACCTGATAGATGGAGGAAAAGAGTAAAATGCAGAAATTGTGAGCCATGGACTGATGGTAGCAAAGTATATTCTTAGCATGCATAAAATCAAGAGGTCAATCCCCAATACCAAAAAAAAAGAAAAGAATAAAAAAGGGGGGGGGCGGGTAGTCAGACCTCAAATTCTCAAAGAATGTGGAGATCTTTCCAGGAAAATTAAAGATGATGGCAACAAGGACAACTGTGTATGTATGCACTTCCTTCCTCTCCAGGAAGGGCCAGGAAAATGGTGAGCGTGCGTTTCAAGATACAAAGAATGTTAAAGAAAACTAAGAATATCCACTTGGAAGAAGTTATAGGAAGCTAATGTTATTGAAATTTCCATAGAGTAAGTAGATAGAGGAAAGGAGAGAAAGTTTAAGAAAAAAAATGGGCTTCCCAGAAGACTCACTAATGGGATATTAGCAGAGACAGATTCGATAAGCAAATGGCAGAACCAAGTTTCCTAATTCCCAAGTTTGTTCTTAAGCTTAGAATACAGAATTACAACAACTTAGGCATATTCAAAATTCTCAGAGAAATAAATGATTTAAGTACACAGTTGATAGTTTATAAGGAAAATAAATATGTTGTTTAAAATTTGAGGGGCAGCCCTTTTCATATAAACCCATTGGTGCCTACCACACAGTATGTACTCTACAAGTTATTTGACACCCAAATAACTGTAGAAGGATTGGGTTTCTAACACCTTGTTACTTGTTGTCTTAATAGTAAAACCTGACAAAAAGGAAGGAAACATTCTAACACCTTAAAATAGGTTTTGGGGGTTTTCTTTGTTTTGTTTTGTTTTGGGGTAGGAGGGACTCAGGGACACTGAACCACATCCCCAGCCCTTTTTTGTATTTTATTTAGAGACAGGGACTCACTAAGTTGCTTAGGGCCTTGATAGATGACTGAGGCTGGCTTTGAACCCTAAACCACTGGGATTACATGCATACACCACTGTGCCCAGCTTAAAATAGGTTTTAATAGACATCAAAACACATGACTCCTATTTACCACAACGAATCTATGAGGTTTCTTATTTGTTACTTCCAACTTTTCTACTATACCCAATAACATTATGAATGCAGTACACATGTTTCCCTTAAGAGCCAAATTGTTATAAATTATCATAAATAAATATCCAAGAAAATTATAGGCAGGAAAGATGAAAAATAACACCTCTTCTTTAGACAAATTCTCATTTGTATTATTACTAGTTAATCTTTGGCAGAATTTCTCATGCCTAATGACATGACTTATCTAATAAATCAAAAATACCTACATTATAAATCAAAATCTATCTGATTCTAAACATGTTTCTTATGGATAATTTGGAATAAATCTCAATCAACCCTCAGCTGAAACAAAGTACAATCAATCTAGCCAAATACATCCTCACTGACATTCTAATTTTTTTTTATACCAGGAATACTTAACCACTAAGCCACACTCCCAGCCCCTTTTGGCATTTTTTATTTAAAAACAGGGTCTTGCTGTCTTGCTCTGTGCCTCACTAAATTGCTTAGGCTGTCTCTGAACTCACAATCCTCCTGCCTTGGCCTCCAGAGCTGCTGGGATTGCAGGTATACGACACTGTGCCTGGCCCATTCTAATCCTGAAGAAGAAGAATTGTTATTTGATTTGATTTAGTAAAAAATGTTTCAGCTGTTTAGATCAAGATATCATTTTAGGTATTGTTTACAAACTTCCTCATCTTAAATTCTATTTACAAGAGTTACTAACAAAAAGCAACACCAGTGGATCAAATATTACCCATAATTTCTTTTGCCCACATGCTACAATGCTAATGTAAAAAAGAAATGAAAACGTGATAGAGAAAAAAGAACAAAAGGCCATATGTAACATCTCAGACCTGTATACATAAACCAGGAAGTAATGACCTATATTTAGCACTTAAACTCTTTTACAAGTCCGTCATAACAAAACGAAGACTGCTTCTCAAAAAAGCAAATAACATATATGCTTATCAGCCAGAACTTTTATTTTTTCATGTGCACTACTGTTTGCCTGAGAGTTCATGCTGCAGAATGATTTTTGGAATAATTAATGTTAATTTCACTGTGTTTCTAAATGAGAACAAGATAATTTCCATGACTTTCTGAGTGATGGTTGTGGAATATCTAAACATCTCTATATATCAGCTTCGCTGAAGTATATAAGCTTTTTTTTTTTTAACGAGGGGTGGGAACAACATTATGGAAGAAATAAATCACACAGAATAAAAATAGTGAGAATCAAGCTAATAAAAGCGTTTAACAATACATTTAATGATACTAATGCTTACTAATCAGGCCTGGTTTTCAGTTTGATTAAAGTATCATGAACTTGTTAGAGCCAGAAAAAGTCCTAGAATCAAGATAATAAAACATAATGAAATACCAGACAAACAACTTATTCCATAAAATTAACTGCAACCTTTGTACTCGCTCCCAGGGCCAGGCATGCTACGCAAGTGCTCTACCACTGAAACACCCCCAGTCACTTCCAAACTTAAAAATAAATAAAATAAATACACAAAAGGTACTGTAACAAAGGCAATGCCACAAACATTTATTGAGCGTACAGCATTGTCAGGGCCTTCGCATCTGTTCTTTAGTTTCATTTTCACATCACTCTTGGGTGCACATATTGTTATTTCCATTTAACAAATGATATCTTACCCACGATATCACAATTATCAAAAGGTAGAACTGGGATTCACACCCCAGTTTCTCTTTTTTTTTAAATGAAGCTTCTCTTTCTGTAGGTAAATGCTTACTTATGTGTTATACTAAATACATTAAGTATTTATACTTTATACTAAAGTTTTTATACATCAGTATTTATATTATTATACTAAATACATAAGTATTTATCCTTTATACTAAAGCAAACAAAGAATTCCTTTGCAGAGTCTATAGTTTGGATAGGAACAAAGAGCTCCTTGCCACAGAGAGAATGGAAAGACTATATGGTGAAGTCTTTTTAGTTAGATAATAGGAGGGAAATCTTTGGGGGACTTTATCATAGTTTAAATGCTGAAAACTACCCAAGGTCTCTTCAAAAATGCTCCAGTAGAGAGGTTATTCATTTCTGAATGGAATCTCTTTTCACCATGAGGGACAGTACTACTAGAAAATTAAAAGGGCTATATTTAAAATGCTATCTACCACAAATAGTACTCTTACTTAATTGGGGCCTTTGCAAATTTTTAAATGAATGTTTTAGGCAACTCAACAACTCTTTAAGTCATAATATGTGTTTTATTCCACAGTAAGGCCATTCAATTATTTCCAGTAACCTCAAAAACATATTTAATGAGCAGGACTACACAAATTGAGGTACACTCTAAAATCATTCATTACCCACTTCAACAACTGTATTTGGCATACTACTCTATCAACCCAGCTCTAAAAAATATTTATCATTAAAACAATTCTAGGGCTGGGGTTGTGGCTCAGCACTAGAGCGCTCGCCTAGCAAGTGATCCCCAGCACCCCATAAAAATAAATAAATAAAGGTATTGTGTCCAACTACAATGAAAAAATAAATATTAAAAAAACAGTTCTAGAATAAGACAATTTTGAAAAGTAAACTGATTTCACATCATACTCTTTAAGTTGAAATACTAATAACTGAGTATGCACACACACAAAGATGATTTCTCTCTTTCTTCAAATACCTTAAAATGTATAAAATCAGTCCTACAGAGGCAATATTTATTTTTCTTTTCTTTCTTTTTTTTTTTCTTTTGTACCAGGGATTGAAGTCAGGGGCACTCAACCACTAAGCCACATTCCCAGCCCTATTTTGTATTTTACTTAGAGACAGGATCTCACTGAATTGCTTAGCACCTCGCTTCTGCTAAGGCCGGCTTTGAACTCATAATCCTCCTGTTTCAGCCTCCCTAGCCACTGAAAGAGAGAGTATTTTTTATACCTAATCACCAAATAAATAAATGCTTACTTATGTATTATATTCTGGGAATATTCAAACCATAAATGAGGTCACCTGCTTTAAAAAAAAAAGTCATCAATTCTTTATTCATTATAATACTGAACTGGTTTAAAAGACTTTAGACCTGCCATATTATCCTGACAAAAGACTTGTCCAGCTTAGGAACTCAATCTTTGAGTCATAACAACAGAATAACTATAATATCTATTAAAGAATCTCATACCCTTCCTCAGAAAAGTCCTCTAAAGTTTTAAAACAGAATATTTGTTTCTAGCTTATACATGGAAAATAAATTTTTTTATTGGTTGTTCACAACATTACAAAGCTCTTGACATATCATATTTCATACATTAGATTGAAGTGGGTTAGGAATTCCCAATTTTACCCCAAATGCAGATTGCAGAATCACGTCGGTTACACATACACATTTTTACATACTGCCATATTAGTGACTGTTGTATTCTGCTACCTTTCCTATCCCCTACTATTCCCCCCTCCCCTTCCCTCACATCTTCTCTCTCTACCCCATCTACTGTAATTCATTTCTCTCCTTGTTAATTTTCCCATTCCCCTCACAACCTCTTATATGTAATTTTGTATAGCAATGAGGGTCTCACTTCATTTCCATGCAATTTCCCATTTCTCTCTTTCCCTCCCATCTCATGTCTCTGTTTAAAGTTAATCTTTTCTTCCTGCTCTTCCTCCCTACTCTGTTCATAGTTGCTCTCATTATATCAAAGAAGACATAATTTTTAGGGATTGGCTAGCTTCACTAAGCATAATCTGCTCTAGTGCCATCCATTTCCCTGCAAATTCTATGATTTTGTCATTTTTCATTGCTGCATAGTACTCCATTGTGTATAGATGCCATTTTTTTATTCATTCATCTATTGAAGGGTTGGTTCCACAGTCTAGCTATTGTGAATTGTGCTGCTATGAACATCGATGTGGCAGTATCCCTGTAGCATGCTCTTTTAAGGTCTTCAGGGAATAGTCCGAGAAGGGCAATAGCAGGGTCAAATGGTGGTTCCATTCCCAGCTTTCCCAGGAATCTCCATACTGCTTTCCAAATTGGCCGCACCAATTTGCAGTCCCACCAGCAATGTACAAGTGCACCCTTTTCTCCACATCCTCGCCAGCACTTGTTGTTATTTGACTTCATAGTGGCTGCCAATCTTACTGGAGTGAGATGGTATCTTAGGGTGGTTTTGATTTGCATTTCTCTGACTGCTAGAGATGGAGAGCATTTTTTCATGTACTTGTTGATTGATTGTATATCCTCCTCTGAGAAGTGTCTGTTCAGGTCCTTGGCCCATTTGTTGATTGGGTTATTTGTTATCTTATTGTCTAATTTTTTTGAGTTCTTTGTATACTCTGGATATTAGGGCTCTATCTGAAGTGTGAGGAGTAAAAATTTGTTCCCAGGATGTAGGCTCCCGATTTACCTCTCTTATTGTTTCTCTTGCTGAGAAAAAACTTTTTAGTTTAAGTAAGTCCCATTTGTTGATTCTTGTTATTAACTCTTGTGCTATGGGTGTCCTATTAAGGAATTTGGAGCCGGACCCCACAATATGTAGATCGGAGCCAACTTTTCTTCTATCAGACGCAGAGTCTCTGATTTGATATCAAGCTCCTTGATCCATTTTGAGTTAACTTTTGTGCATGGCGAGAGAAAGGGATTCAGTTTCATTTTGTTGCATATGGATTTCCAGTTTTCCCAACACCAATTGTTGAAGATGCTATCCTTCCTCCATTGCATGCTTTTAGCCCCTTTATCAAATATAAGATAGTTGTAACTTTGTGGATTAGTCTCTGTGTCCTCCATTCTATACCATTGGTCCACCCGCCTGTTTTGGTACCAGTACCATGCTGTTTTTGTCACTATTGCTCTGTAATATAGTTTGAAATCTGGTATCGCTATACCGCCTGATTCACACTTCCTGCTTAGAATTGCTTTTGCTATTCTGGGTCTTTTATTTTTCCCTATGAATTTCATGATTGCTTTATCTATTTCTACAAGAAATGCCATTGGGATTTTGATTGGTATCGCATTAAACCTATAAGAGAACTTTTGGTAATATCGCCATTTTGATAATGTTAGTTCTGCCTATCCATAAACAGGGTATATTTTTCCATCTTCTAAGATCTTCTTCTACTTCTCTCTTTAGGGTTCTGTAATTTTCATTGTATAAATCTTTCACCTCTTTTGTTAGGTTGATTCCCAAGTATTTTTTTTTTTTTTTGAGGATATTGTGAATGGAGTGTTTTTCCTCATTTCCGTTTCAGAAGTTTTGTCGCTGATATACAGAAATGCCTTTGATTTATGCGTGTTGATTTTATATCCTGCCACTTTGCTGAATTCATTTATTAGTTCTAGTAGTTTCTTTGTAGATCCTTTTGGGTCTTCTAGGTATAGGATCATGTCGTCCACAAATAGTGATAATTTAAGTTCTTCTTTTCCTATTTTTATGCCTTTAATTTCTTTTGTCTGTCTAATTGCTCTGGCTAGTATTTCAAGGACTAAATTAAATAGAAGTGGTGAGAGGGCATCCCTGTCTTGTTCCAGATTTTAGAGGGAATGCCTTCAACTTCTGTCCATTCAGAATGATGCTAGCCTGAGGCTTATCATAGATAGCTTTTACAATGTTGAGGTAAGTTCCTGTTATCCCTAGTTTTTCTAGTGTTTTGAACATAAAGGGATGCTGTACTTTGTGGAATGCTTTCTCTGCGTCTATCGAGATGATCATATGGTTCTTATCTTTAAGTCTATTGATGTGGTGAATAACATTTATTGATTTCCGTATATTGAACCATCCTTGCATCCCAGGGATGAATCCTACTTGATCATGGTGCACAACATTTTTGATGTGTTTTTGTATTCGATTCGCCAGAATTTTATTGAGGATTTTTGCATCTAGGTTCATTAGAGATATTGGTCTGTAGTTTTCTTTCTTTGAGGTGTCTTTGTCTGGTTTCGGAATCAGGGTGATGTTGGCCTCATAGAATGAATTTGGAAGAGCTCCCTCTTTTTCTATTTCCTGAAATAACTTGAAAACTATTGGTATTAATTCTTCTTTAAAGGTTTTGTAAAACTCCGCTGTATACCCATCCGGTCCTGGGCTTTTCTTGGTTGGTAGTCTTTTGATGGCTTCTTCAATTTCATCCATTGATATTGGTCTGTTCAAATTGTGTGTATCCTCCTGACTCAGTCTGGGCAAATCATATGACTTAAGAAATTTATCGATGTCTTCACTATCTTCTATTTTATTGGAATATAGGTTTTCAAAATAATTTCTAATTGTCTTCTCTATTTCTGTAGCATCTGTTGTGATATTGCCTTTTTCATCCCGTATGTTAGTAATTTGAGTTCTCTCTCTTCTTCTCTTCATTAGCATGGCTAAAGTTCTGTCGATCTTATTTATTTTTTCGAAGAACCAACTTTTAGTTTTGTTAATTTTTTCAATAGTTTCTTTTGTTTCAATTTCATTGATTTCCGCTCTGATTTTAATTATTTCTTGCCTTCTGCTACATTTGCTGTTATTTTGCTCTTCCTTTTCTAGGGCTTTGAGATGAAGTGTGAGCTCATTTATTTGTTGGTTTTTTCTTTTTTTGAGGAATGACCACCAGGCGATGAATTTCCCTCTTAAAACTGCTTTCACTGTGTCCCATAGATTCCGATATGTTGTGTCTGTATTTTCATTTATCTCTAAGAATTTTTTGATTTCCTCCTTTATGTCTTCTGTAACCCATTGATCATTCAGTAATATATTGTTCATTTTCCATGTGATGTAGGATTTTTCCTTCCTTCTTTTATCATTGATTTCCAGTTTCATTCCATTATGATCAGATAAAATGCATGGTATTATCTCCACCCCTTTATATTTACTGAGGGTTGCCCTATGGCATAATATATGGCCTATTTTTGAGAAGGATCCATGTGCTGCTGAGAAAAAAGTATATCCATTTGATGATGGCTGATATATTCTATATATGTCAGTTAAGTCTAGGTTATTGATTGTGGTATTGAGTTCTATAGTTTCTTTATTCTTTATACTGAACTGTGTCCCAAAAAAAATGTTTTAACAGCACTACTCAAGAAGAGTTCTCTGTTAAGTAAAATAAAATACGCATACTACATCAACCAAAAAGTAGTAATTTTAGGAAATTGCAGCTATAGTTAATTTTCATTCTTTAAAAGATTTAGAGGCTTACTATGGGGTCAGGCACTACTAGTCATATGGGGGGAAAGTTTTGCTACTTTAAAAAGAAATTTGAATACGTATATTATCTGTTTTTTATTTTTTTTAAGGAAAAAAGAAAAAAAGATATTAGTTGCTTGTAGCTACCAAACAGAAATGGCTTCTCAATCACCACAGTTATTTTTTTCTGAATTAAGAAATGTCCCAATTGTTAAGTTCTTGTGTACTGGTTCGAATGCTCAGGGGAATTGGACCACAGAGACACATCCCCAGCCCTACTTTTTGTACTTTATTTAGAGACAAAGTCTCAATAAATTGCTCAGCGACTCACTTTTGCTGAGGCTAACTTTCAACTCCAGTTCCTCCTACCTGAGCCTTCTGAGCAGCTGGGATTACAGGCGTGCACCACCACACTCAGATACAAGAGCCCTTTTTGCTTCTTTCACTGAAAACCCTTGAGCAGAAGGGCCTAGGAAGATACAGCAATTGGTATACGGGGTAAAAATGGGAGTTCATAACTCACTTGAATCAAACTGTGAAATATGATATATTAAGAACTATGTAATGTTTTGAACGACCAACAATAAAAAAAAAAAAAAGGGCCTAGGAAGTCTCCTTTAGGCAGTGGGTATACTTACTGTCACAGGGTGCAGGGGCGCACACCTGTAATCCCAGTGCTCAGAAGTTGAGGCAGCAGGATCCTGAGTTCAAAGTAAAACTCAGCAAGGTGCTAAGCAACTTAGCAATACCCTATCTCTAAATAGAAGATAAAAAGGGGGAATGGTTCAGTGGTTATGCAACCATGGGTTCAGTCTGTGGTACCAAAAAAAAAAAAAAATGGTGCTGCCATACTGCTTTGTTCTTAACCCCAAATGCCCATGAGAATCGCCTAGGCCTCATATCCAGCAATTAAATGAGAACTATGGAAAACCGGACTTAAACATCAGATGATTCTAGTGGGGAAACAGGACTTTGAATCACAGATCTCTCCCATTTCTGAGCAGAGAAACACTGGATTACACATAAAACCAATTCTGTGCTCCTAACAACTAACATTTAAATAACAGGATGGTATTCACAATACAAATCGGTCTGGCAGGCTACTCATGTTCCCACAATAGTTACTGTATTATTGAAGGCTTACCTTTTCCTACACAGTAAGAGTTCAGTTCCCCCAAGTCTATAAATAAAAGCAACATAAGCCAGTAAAGGAAATGCTGTGGTTTACTGCATTCCCAGATAGCAAAGGTATATTTTAATCTCTGCACTGCTGATTGTTTTGCTGCTAAATGTAACACTTTCTGTTCCTTACACCGAGAGACACCACTCTCACCTCTACTACTGTCTAAATCTCTCCATAGCCTCAAGGACCACCTTTATTTAGTTGGTAGTTTCTTATCATTTGTAATGTCCCCAGCCAGAGTTCTCATTCCTTTCAAGTGCCACACAAGACACAACACACCACCTCCTCCCTCCACTAATTTCTTAAATTCCCAATTCAAGTGTACACTGAAGAATCAGAAGTTTGAACGCTGTGAGAATGAATTTTTATAAGGCCCCAATTTTGGGCAATTATGTTTTCCAAAGTGGTTTCAGAATGATTGTTAATAAAATTAAAACCTAATATTTCAAAACATCATGTTCTAACTGGTACTTGTATTTTCAAAAGGATTTATAAAGACCTAGTTTATCTTAAAAGAGCCTAAAATAAAATACTATGGTGAATTATAAGAACACAAGGAAGAGTCAACGGTTGGTGACTAGAGACCTGGAACTGGTCCCTTAACAAGGAACATGAAGCAATTTCAACCACCTCAATCTACAAAATGGGGAAAGTTGTATTTATGTCATGAAGCTATTATAAATGACTTAAAATACCATGAAGTGAGAAATGCTCTAAAAATAACCTTTAATGTTATCTACCACAAACATATCATCCTTAAATATGGCAATCTGATAAAAATACAGAATAAACACTGGATCACACTCTGTTACCATTCAAGTTATAGTACAGGGAAGAGCAGCTTTTAGTTATAATTATTTCTAAATATTTTCAGTCAGATCCTTCTACCAAGCTCCCTTATCTGAGGGATGTGGTATGTTTTAGGGGAACCTGTCCTTCGATCCAAAAAGCAAGAGATCTCCTTTATGAGCCTGTTATGCTTATTATCTTCTAGTATAAAACTATCTTTTTTAAAATCCTAGAGGGATGGCCACTCTTTAAAAAATCTGTTTTTCTTAAGGCTTTTAGGGTAACTGCATCTAAGCAGAAGACGAGGACAAAGATTTGGTCAAGGATGCCTTCTGAATGCAATCAGCCTTCTGACGTTTTCATTTTATACAAATGTTTATAATCCCTCTGTTACTTTAGTGACTGTGTGGTGGTGGGCGAGGGTTGTTGTTTTACCCTCTTCTGGTTTCATGTTTCTGGCTAAATTAATGTTGAAGTTATTAAGACAATCACTCTTAAAAAGCAAAGAGGTCCTTGATATACTTTACCTTTGTCTGCTGGCCTGTCTCCAATGACTTTTTGCTACTTCCCTCCCTTCTTTTTTTTTTTTAATATTTATTTTTCAGTTTTCGGTGGACACAACATCTTTATTTTATTTTTATGTGGTGCTGAGGATCGAACCCAGCGCCCCGCGCATGCCAGGCGAGCGCATTACCTCTTTAGCCACATCCCCAGCCCTTCCCTCCCTTCTTAACTATTGCCAAATGATTGTGTAAATGAATGAGCTGGCTTTTTAGTCAAGCTTCTTTGTCCAACTCCTTCTGTGAACCTTCATACACCCTCTGAACCTTTAGCACACCTTAGAACTTTTCACTGACTTCCTGAACATGGCAGCTGGACATTCAGTGACTATTCTCATTTCAAAGAAATTGCTACTGGCCGCTCTTGCTCACATGTTGAGTTCTATAATGCGTTCTCTTGGTAACTCAAAATATTTTTCTCTAAATCTGCTACTGCTTTAGAAGAAGAAAATCTCCATATACATAAATATTGAAAAAGTAAAAACTGAAATCAGTTTCTACACTGTGTTCCATGCAAAGAACTAACTGTTGAACTAACTGTGATTGCTTTCAGCAAACACATTCCCCTGATTCCTTAAGAACAAAAATCAAAACCCAGTACTCTGAAAATCTATATACAAGTTTAGAAGAGAGGCACACAACCATGCCACAAATAAAACTGGTAATTATCTGAGATTTAACAGAAGATCCAAGAAAATAACAAAGTAGACATTCCACACTGAAGAAAAAACCTAGAATTCTAGCCCATGGGAATCACAATTTCTTTTGATCCCAGGATTTACAAATGAAAGGAAATTTACTTCCCAAGTAGAACATTTAGAAGCTTTCACACATTGACATGGAACTTCATTTTAATCCTGCGGTACAAGATTCTTTTTTTAATTGAAAAGAACTTTAGGGCAAGCTCATCAAACCTCAAAGGAGAATACATTTTAAAGTTTTCATTTCCAAAAACCAACAAAAACCAAAGACAAAAATGATGTGTTCTTCCTACATCTAGTAATTCAGAAAAGATTTTTAAGTTACCTATTTACTGAAGAACATTCCTGGTTATTAATGGTACCTATGTCAAAATACTTAATCCCACCTGTAAGCAATGATTCCTTCTTCATCTAATTAGGGGGGGAAATGTGGTGCCCTTTCTGATATACACATCTTAAAATAATTCCTATCAAAACGTGAACAACAAATTTTGCAAAAATAGAAAAACCCATCTAAATATTCATATGGAATTGCAAGGGATACCAAAGAGCCAAACAATCTTAAAAATGCAAGAAAATATTGAAAGTCTCACTTTGATTTCAAACTTTCCTGTCAGTTAAGTACCTCTAATTAAAAAATCTGAAGTCCAAAATACTCCTGGGATAAATGTGACATATATATACATATGGCAGGGAGGGTCATCCATGGTTCCTGGCTCATAGCCTTTATTATTTCCTAAGTGACTAGAAAAATGTTTGGATACTTTGAGGCCCAGAAAGCAAAGAGTCTCTTTCTTGTCTTCTGCCCCCTTTCACATGTACCTTTTTCTCCCCAAGACAAACTATAGAAGCTAGAATTTTTCTTACACAAGGCCGATCTGGGAAACCCTTAAGCCTCTTCTCTCCTTCCCCATCCTCCTGGCGGCTGCTGACTGACCTACTTTGTCTCACAGAAAATTAAGACCCTCATAATAGAAAAGGGTTCTGCCCCATAAGGAGGAAGGAACACAAAAGAACCCGGACAGGCCTCGATATGGGATTCCCCATCTTCTGGGATTCTCATCCGGTCTATCAGCATTAAATTATGTGTGTGTGTGTGTGTGTGTGTGTGTGTGTGTATGTATGTGTTTTTGAAGGGTTAAGGATACCTTACACGGACCTTTGACCTACATTCCCAGCCCTTTTTTGTTGTTGTTTTGGGGCAGGGTTTGACCAAGTCACCCAGGATGGGCGCAAACTCACAATCCTCTCATCTTGATCTCCTGAGTAGCTAGAATTACCAGCACTCAGCAGATCATATCCTTTTCATCCAATCACATTTCAGCACATATGCAGTTATTCCTGTGTAATGAAGTCTCCATAAAACACAAAACAGCATGGTTCAGAGAACTTCTGGACAGTCAAACATGTGAAGGCTTTCAGGAAGGTGAATGAGAACTCATACTTGAATCAGAAGGGTGGTTCACCCCAACTAGATGGGGATAGAATTTGGAGACCCATCCACACCTTGCCTTGTGTATCTCTTCATCTGGCTGCTTGTTTGTGTCTTTAAAATATCCTTTACAATAAAACTGGCAAATCTAAATAGAATGTCTCGCTTAGTTCCGTAAACCTCTCTATCAAATTATCAGACCTTAAGACGGGGTTCTAGGAACCCCAATTTATTGTCAGTTTCAAGATTCACAAGCTTCAGACTGGAACTGCAGTGGGATCAGTTCAGCAATTATGCCCTCAATCTAAGATATCTGAGGCTCCTCCACATAAATAAATGACTGAACTGACCTGAAGTAGAGGTAACCAGTTGGTGTCTACAACAGAACTGAACTGCATGCCTGGAGGATGGGGGGAAAACACCTACACTAATCTTTGTTGTTAGAGTATATATAGTAGAAGAAATCAAGTCTGAGCTTGTTTTTTTCTATACAGATCCAAAATCCAAAACGTGGACTCAGAGAGTTCAGATTTTCAGATTAGGCATTCTCAACCAGTAAATACTCCAAAATATTCCAAAATCCAAAAACTCAGTACTCTACACCATGTTCCAGGCAAAAACTCCAAAATCTGAAACAATTTTGGTTCTGAATATTTCAGATAAGGGATATTCAATCCGTGCAAAGCTACGGCAATCAAATCAGGACAGCACTAGCATTAATACAACATACAGACTACTAGGAAAAGAACAGAAAGCCCAGAAATAAACTTTGCAGATATGATCAAATGATTTTCAACAAGATTACTTAGTAGGGAAGGGACACTCTTTAACAAATAGTGCTGGAAAACTGGGTTTGTGTACACTTTCAGGAATAATGAGACTGGGTCCTCACCTTACACCTTACACAAACATAAAAATTAACACAACAATGAAACACAAAATGTGTATCTAAAAAGAAAAAATAGTAATAATAAGTAGTAAATAAATACGAATCATAGACCTAAAAATAAGATTTATACCAAAGTATAAAACTTCTGGGGCTGGGGATGTTGCTCAGTGGTAGAGTGCCTGTCTAGCATGTGTGAGGCACTGGGTTCAATCCTCAACACCACACATAAATAAAATAAAATAAAATTAAAAAGGCATTGTGTTCATCTACAACAACAACAACAACAATAAAAAAGTATAAAACTTCTAGAGGTGAACATCAAGAAAGTTCTCAATGGTTTCTTATCAATGTTATGAATAAAATCATAAACAAAAGAAAAAACAAGAGAAATCACACTTCATCAAAATCAAAAACCTGTGCAAAAACACTTAAAAACAGATACAAGGCAAGATGGTAAAAAATACTTGTAAATCATATAACTTATAAGAAACTGCAATCCAGAATGTATAAAGAACTCCTAAAACTCAACAAAAATAAATAAATAAATATAAATCATTCAAATTTTTAAAAAATAGGCAAAGGGCTTCCTCCATGCCCACATACTACTGACTAAAAATAGGGGTGGTCTGCTACAACCTTAGCCCTTCATTTTTTTGAGACAGAGCCCTGCTAAATTGCTGAGACTGGCTTCAAACGTGCAATCCACCTGCCTCAGGCTCAAGATTCTCTGGGATTATAGGTCTGTGCCACTGCAATGGGCACTAAAGGGCTTTGATAAACATATTTCCAAAAACAAATGGTCAATACCTTCTGAAAAGGTGCTCTAGATCAGTCATCATTTGTGATATCCCTATCACTCCCACCCTCCCACAGACATAAAATTTTTGACACCATCAACAAGTTAGTTATATAAACAACACAGGGCATTAGCTGGTCAGTTCAAAGCTGAAGATATTTTCAGGGTAGTTAACCAAATTGATAAAAATCTTGACTGCTTATATTAAAACATATCACTGTGGCATTTATAGCTAGTATTTTCCATGAAAACTCTCAGAATAAGAAGCAAGCATGAAACCGGGCACAGTGGTGCACACCTATAATCTCAGCGGCTCAGGAGGAGGCTGAGATAGGAGGATCTCAAGTTCAGAGCCAGAATCAGCAATGGCGGAGTGCTAAACAACTCAGTGAGATCCTGTCTCTAAATAAAAAACAAAATGGGTTTGGGATGTGGCTCAATAATCAAGTTTCCCTGGTACCCCCCCCCCCCAAAAAAAGAAGCTAGCATGAGTATACCTGAGAAAAAATTTATAATCCTGACCTTAGAGTGAAATAGTTCTCCATTCAAATCACTGGATTAATCATTTACAATTTATCTTTTCTCTGAAGACACCTATAGGTTACATACACATTTTTGTCTTAGTAACACATTAGTAGTTTCGCGCAAATTTCATATTAAAATACTGTCTAGCATTTGTGAGGCCCTATGTTTACTGCCCAGGACTGCAAAAATAGAAAGAAAAAACAAATGCTGTCTGCCATTCATTTCTAAATATTGCATATCTTCAATTTTAATTTAATCATATTTCTAAATAAATTTTTCTTCTTTTGTTAAGCTATTACAAATATATTCAGAAAAAAATATAAATATGATCAGAATTTAACATTTTCCACTGTAGTCCAAAAAGTGATCAAATTTTGCAAAAGTCCATGAGTATCTAGGGGAAAATAGCATTGTCTTAGTTGAATGAGAAATGCCACTAAAACATGTCTTTTAAATTATCCAGTCATTTATATTTTATCGTAAAATTTATCCATATAATTTTAAAGGTTTCCTAAACATGATGTTCAAATATCTTCAATTATTTTAAAGTTCTTCATATAATTTTTAATGTCTCTATTAGTGCATTATACTTATACATTAACAGTGAGGTTCACTTTGAAAAATATGGAACAGTTCACAAATTTGTGTGAAACTCTTGCACAATGGTTATGCCAATCTCTGTGCTTTTCCAATTTTAGTACGTGTGTTATGGAAGCAAGCACCTTCACATTTTAAAAATTTGTTCATCATGCTGGGCACAATGGTGCACGCCTGTAATCCCAGCAGCTCAGGAGGCTTAGACAGGAGATTGCGAGTCCAAAGACAGCCTCGGCAAAATCGAGTTACTAAGCAACTCAGTGAGACCCTGTATCTAAATAAAATATAAAAAATGGGCTTGGGAGGTGACTCAGTAGTTAAGTGCCCCGGAGGTTCAATCCCCAGTACCAAAAAAAAAAAATTGTTCATCATGATGTTTAAATGATACCAATCATTTAAATATCATGATGAACAATCTATATCTTAGTTGAATGTGCACAAAATTTCTATTTCTCATATATATGTATCCTTCGTGTGTGTGTGTGTGTGTGTGTATGTGTGTGTGTATGAGTTTACTGTGTCATTTATATTAGGGGATAGCAAACTATAGTCCTTTGTACATATTTTTGTAAGGCTAGCTAAGAAAGGTGTTTGCATATTTAAGGAAACTACAAAACCCAAAATATTTGTTATCTGACCCTTTACAGAGAAAAAGTTTGCAGATATGCCAGAGGTTGACAACTTTCTTCTGTAAAGGTCCCAACACTAAATATTGACCTTGCATTCTACATTGACCTCTACAGGTGGCTTATACCTACTTTCATTTTATTTTTATTCATTTTATTCATTCCTGTGAATGCTTTTGTTTCCACCTTTCTGTGTCATGTTTAAATGCATATACCTAGATTTTACTTTATGACCAATCTGAGTAACTATTTAAATTGGGAATTAAATTTTGTCATTATTACTGCTACCAAGATGTTTCAGTCCTGCTGTCTTATCACATTTTCTCTGTATTTCCCCTTTCCTGGCTTGTAAAAAAATTCACTGGGATTTTCTGATTCCTATCAGCTAAGGAAGTTACATATCCTTTTACAATTATTTGCCCAATTACTTCACTACTCTCAGCTGTCCCCCATCTGCCACGTGGGAGGGTGCTCTAACCCTATGTCAGTATGGTGCCACACACCAGTTCCATTAGGACCCCACAATCCATGCCTCTCACACCCATTGAGAAATGGCAGCAGCAAAGTGCCAGCCTCATCTCAGTGTCTTGCATGCTGAGTTTCTGGTGTCAGGGACCAGCCTACAGTGACTCCATTAACAGAGGTCAGAACAAGAGTCCTAAAGCCTACCCTGAAAACTCCTAGGTTAGGGCAACACCACATTTCTTTTTTTCACTACCTCAGCTCTATGACTGTCACCTGCTTCCTACAGGTATTAATTTCTAGATTACTTCAGCATCTCCTATATAAAATCATTTGGTGTGGATTAAAAATTCATGTACCAATAACCCCCCACAATTTGAAATAGTGTAATTTACTTTTTTTTTTTGACAAAACTTTGACAACTGCTGGCCACGACTGCCTGCTCAAATAATTGGGTTGTCATGTTATCTGTAATAAACAGACCAAAATTGAAAAATTAACTGTAAAAGACGATGTGCAATTTTATAGGTAATAAAGAGTTATAAGAATTGGATTAGCCAGGATCAATGGTGCAGGCATATAATCCCAGCGGCTCGGTAGTTTCAGGCAAGAGGACTGCGAATTTGAAGCCAGCCTCAGCGAAAGCCTAGTGCTAAGCAAATCCAGTGAAACCCTATCTCTAAATTAAAAAAAAAAAAAATACGTTAGTTGAGTGCCCCTAAATTCAATCTCTGGTACCAAAATAAGATAATTGGATTAATAAAGTCTTTGCTACTATGGCATACTGTCTAAAATCAAGAATCACTGAGCCTGGCCTGGTGGCACTAAGGAGGCTAAGGCCGGAGAATCACAAGTTCAAAGCCAGCCTCAGCCACTTAGTGAGGCCCTAAGAAACTCAGTGAGACCCTGTCTCTAATAAAATATAAAAAAGGGCTGGGGATGTGGCTCTGTGGTTAGGCAGCTTTCAGTTCAATCCCCATTATTTAAAAAAATAAAAAGTCACTGGCGTTAGCAGGGCACAGTACAGCAAGCCTAGAATCCTAGTAACTAAGGAAGCTAAGGCAGAAGGTTTGCAAATTCAGGACCAGCTTCAACAACTTAGTGAAAAAAATTTTAAAACAGAAAATTTTAAATTAAAGCGGGGGGGGGGGGGGGGGGGGGTCAGTGGTTAAGCCCATCTGGGTTCAATCCCTGCTACCCAGACACACAAAATAACCACCAACAGTGAATAGAAAAGACATTTAAGGAGGAAAAAAAAAAAAAACAACAAGAAACAAATTTATGCATTAAGACAAGTTTGTTAGTTTGTAAAATAAACTGTTAACAGTCTCACAATAGACACCTCTACCTCTCTAGTATTCATTCTTCACAGTTAACTGATTCCACTTGCTCTAAATGCAACTAAACCTCTCCACTATTCATTGACGGAATTTAAAAGTACCACGCAAGATGATTTGTGTTCTCTGCTTTTCATTTAATGCTGATTCATGGAAATTGACAATTTTTAGTTCTATAAAGACAGATAACTTTTAAAATACCATATCTGTAGTTAGGAAGGTAGTGTAAACCTTTCATCTTATTCTTATAAAACAAATATATATGAGATCGAACCCAGTGCCTCTCACACATGCTGGGCAAGTGTTCTACCACTGAGCCACAACCCCAGCCCTAAAACAAATAATTCTGTATGAAGCTTATCCTCTCCCCTCTCCTACATCTCTACAAACTGCACACTGCCCTTCCCCCATTAAATCTGAATAAGCATATATATACATCTGCCATCTACATTTTTATGGTACTTACACCCTCTGCTGACCTGTTCCCCAGAGTCCTGTCTGTACCTCACAGCTCTCCAAATCCATACATACATGAAATATGTACTTCTGTCAGAAATGTCAGAAGCACTTTTAATTGAAAAGTCTAATTACCCAACTTCCTAATTATATAAAACTTAGCTGTTCTGGGGCTGAGGATGCACTTCAGCGGTAAAGCATTTGCCTAGCATATGTGAGGCCAAGAGTTTGTTCCCCAGCACCACAAACAACGAACAAACTCATGCATAAAAAGTACCTGTTCTATTTCCCATCCCGAAATTTACCGGCACATGCTAATTTCTCTAGCCTAATTGAAATATCAATTTTCAAAAACATAAATAAATAAACAACCCTGAATGCCACAATCAGATTTTTTAAAACAGAATTGGCAGTACTAAAGTGAGTTTCCCCTCCAAATTTAGGAGCAGTAAGTCTGATTTTCCAAAGAGGTAAACTTGCAAGGGAAAAGCTGAGAGATGTTTTTCATAATAAGTGATAGGAACAGAAATCAAAAGGAATCTTTCAATTATATACAAAAGAAACAGTTCTTCAAATATAAAAGAAACAAAATTCTAAATCTCTTTTGCCCTGATAGAATTTAGATGAAAATGAACATCACCAATAAAAAAACTGAGCTTACATCAAAGACAAAAAATACTTATGAAATTACAATTTTATTCTTATAAAATCCTTTAGCAATCTAAAAAAAATGTTGAATTAATACTTAAATGTGTAAAATAAGGATTCTACCCTTGCAGATTTGCCCAACAGAACCTCATATTCGTGGTTTAAGGGGACTAGTTTGAATAATAATTGCACTAAACAAAGAAAAATAATTTTTTTTAAATCACTGAAATTGTTTGCTAGTTACATGCAAAACAAAGTAAAGCATAATCAGCATACAAAAACTGCTCTAGGCACATTTCAGGAAAAGACCCAAGACTGCATAAAAGATGAAACATCTAACAGGAAAACATTTGATGAAGTCCTACTTTATAAACACAGTTGCAGCTGTTGTTAATAAAAACAAAAAATGACAAAAGAGAACTGAAATTCTCTAATCCAATGTTGCCACATTAAAATAAAACAAAACATGGGATTAGAGAATTAACTAACAAAACTTAGAAGTGTTTACCACTATTCTTTAGCATATGACAAGAATAAATGATTTGGATATTTTATACACCTTCCTAACTTACTTCCCAATAATGACATTTGCAAAGGTTAGTTACTTATAAAGTGTCTGATGATAATATTTGTTGAAGAAATTTTCAACAAAAAGTAAATTTTTAAGTACACTTGCATATTATCAATTGAAAACAACTAAGCAGAATTAAAGCACTCAATGCAGTCAGTAGTGCAGATACCCAAGGTGATACCAAAACCCCATGTTCCCTGAATATGGCTTTCGAACACCATTCAACTCACACTTAGATGGCCAGAATACATTTCAAAGTGTGGAAAGGGAACATTAAAAGTATGAATTTTGGCTGGGTGCAGTGGTGTATGTCTGTAATCCCAGCAGCTCAGGAGCCAGCTTCAGCAAAAAGTGAGGCACTAAGCAACTCAGTGAGACCCTGTCTCTAAATAAAATACAAATAGGACTGGTGATGCAGCTCAGTGCTCGAGTGCCCCTGAGTTCGATCCCTGGTCTTCCTCCCCCTCAAAAAGATATATATATATATATATATAATATATGAATTTTTAAAGTAAATTCAAAATTCATCCACTTCAATAACAAAAGTGTGATTAAAAATAAAACCAAGGGCTGGAGTTGTGGCTTAGTGGTAGAGTGCTTGCCTCGCATATGTGGGGCACTGGGTTCGATCCTCGGCACAACATAAATAAATAAAATAAAGGTATGTGTCCATCTATAACTAAAAAAAGAATAAAACTAATGTTCACTCTTATTTATACTGGTTAGCAAGGTTGTTTGTCATAGTTATCAAACTCAAAATTTATTTTCTTCAAAAATAAAGGAAAGGACACATAAGATACAAAAATAGTTCAAAAACTTACATAAAGTAAAATAAAAATTCATCTTAATAGTAAAAAAATGCACCTTGCAAGGCTATAATAGTCTAATGACACGGCAAGGCAGCACAGACTTTTTTCTTAGTATAAGATCCCCGAAATGAAAATGAAGTCTGAAAAAGCAAAAGATCTTGTGGAGACCAGAAGTCTTTAGAAACTCATTCTCCACTACTGATGAAAACTACAGTGTTAAAGTAAATATCATGATTAATCATTATACCTGGGAGAAAAAGTATTTTGCTGAGTATTTTCATAGAAAATACTCTAATTATTGAATCACACAGTATGTACTATCTCAGTTTGCTACATAACATGACTAAGAAAAGAAAAAAAGAAATCAAATGAAATTTCCAAACTAGTAGACAGGGGAGGAAAAGGAAAAAAAAAAAAAAAGTCACCCAGCTTGTTTGGCATTATTCTCAGCATGTCTTCTCATTGATTCCTGCAAGCATAACTCCTAAAGCTCAAAGGTCTGGACAGGAAGATCAAGAGAAAGAAGAAAAAATCTAGATGTTGATTAAGCAGGTAATCAGTTACAGTTTAGTCTGTTTGTGAAAATTAACTATGTTAAAGTATACACGCATCACCAATTAAATAATAAATTGATTCAACTTTTTCTGTAACTACATGAGTAATTCAAATAATCTGAATAAAGTTCTGATATATACATATTTTAAAGACAGAACGAAACAATGCAAAGTATAGTTCATTTTAAATCTTAAATTTAAAATTTCACACTGATAACTGTTTACATTGAAGCTGGTTTCCTAAGTCCATGGAGATCTTAAGGGAAATTCAAAATCCATTTAACACATCTGGCATATACCTCTTATTTACAAAGAGGAAATGAGGGAATTGATAGAAACTTCCACATGGTTAAGTCTGAAATAATGGTTGGAAGGTTGGGACTCCTTACTCCCAAGCAGTGTATACTTCTCCAGGAAGGAACCCTCTGAGGTCTACACCCAAAAATAGCTTAAATTCTTTTTTTTTTTTTTTGGGGGGGGGGAGGCAGAGATTGACCCCAGGTGTGCTTTACCACTGAACAACATCCCTAGCCCTTTTTATATTTTATTTAGAGACAGGGTCTCACTAAGTTGCTTAGGGCCTCACTAAGTGGCTGAAGCTAGCTTTGAACTCAAAATCCTTCTGCATCAACCTGAAAACCACCGGGATTACAGGCATGTGTCACTGCAACCAGCTAAATTCTTTACCATCCTAAAGTAAGGACATACTTAGAAAGACACGCCATGCCCTTTCCTAAGTGCTGAAGTGCAATTCTTTCAGGGCAACTAATAAGAATCCATACCTAAAAAGATTCTATTATCTCACCATGTTACAGTTTGACAATGTCATTTTAACTATTAACCTATAAAAATGTAATGTCTGACTTTGATTAAATAAAATCTCTTAGGGATGGGGTGCTTAAAGAATGAATGACAAGTGAAGTAACAAAAAAGAAAATACACATAAAAGCCTTAAAACCAGGCAGGTACTTTCATGTGGCATGCATGTTCATGTGTAAAATAGAATTTTAGGGAAATAAGTAGATGAATCATCTATTATTACCAAAATGTAAAAAGTAAGCTGGGATGGGCTGAGGTTGTGGCTCAGCGGTAGAGTGCTTGCCTGGCATGTGTGAGACACTGGGTTTGATTCTCAGCACCACATATAAATAAATTAATAAAATAAAGGTTCATCAAACACATATAAAAAAAGGAAGTTGGGAACAATTTTCCACATTTTTGTCTTTTATGTTTCAAAGTTATGTAATTCACTTTTCCTCATTATAGCTTCTTTCACTTAGAACCTAATAGGGGCTGGGGCTGAGGCTCAGTGGTAGAGCGCTTGCCTAGCATGCATGAGGCACTGGGTTCGATCCTCAGCACCACATAAAAATAAGCAAATAAAATAAAGGCATTCTGCCCATCCACAACTACAAAAATAAATAAATAAAAATTAAAAAAGAACCTAATAGAATAATTTCATGTAAATCATTGAATATTATAAGTAAGGAGCTATTTTATTGGGATGCCTGGCTTGTTTTGTTTTTCACAGCTCTACCGTTTCCAGCATGGTAGACAAGAGCTCTACCACTAAGCTATGTTTCCAGCCCTCAGTCGGCTATTCTGTATAAAAGGATTAATACAGAGAGACAGAGGAGAATGTCACACTGAAAAAGGGCATGTGGCTAAAAATTAGTTTGTTACTTTCTCCTCGGTTGATTTGTATCTAATAGTTTGTTCACAATAATAAAAAACATTATCACCAAGAGAAAATGACCAAGCTTGGTCCTACTTTTATCCTAATATCAGGAATAGGCAAAGACTTCAAAGACAGTTTCTGAGTTTCATACTAATACTAGACAGAAATAGAAGAGTTAGCAGACAAGGCTACAAAAGCACATGCACACATATATACAAAATAAAAAACGTCACTTACTCAAATGTAGTGTATTTTGTTCTGAGACAGAATTTTACATAATCATCATAATAACCCTTTCAGAGAATAGTAAAATTCCAATACCCCGCTATGTAATTTATTCAATATCATAAAACCAAAAAGTGTCTATCTGACTCCAAGCCTGGAATCCTGTCTACTCTATTTTCAAAGTCCTGCTTTTCATTATGATCCATGAACCGTTTAAACTTTTAAACTTAGGAACACTGAGTTTTCCACAAAACTTTCCATTTTGTCAAGTATGACAATTTAAGGGAATTTAAAAAAAAAAAAAAAAAAAGCCTTCCTTCCCCTATTACCCTATTATGTTAAAAAATTGTAAGGAGACAGATGATGTCCTGGCATTCAGAAAACCTTAGTGCTTTGGGCCACACACTTGGGTTAAATCACAATTTGAAATAGTAAAGAATTTCAAATGCAAAAAACTCTTTCCCCTATATGCCAATTATCAGTTGCTAGCCTTTCAGCTCAAAATTCACCCTTTTTGCCAGTGGTGTGAAAATGGATCTGCGCTCTATAAATATTTTGACGTTTCGACTGGCACAATGTCAAACTTTTTGTCAGTAGAGGGCATTGTAGCAATATTGCAAGAAGAGTGGGTTTTGCTTCTTGGTTTCCATGGCCTTAGCAATAGGCTCCTGCAGCCCAGATAGCATTTCCAAAATTTAGCTTCTCCTGTGATCAGCTCCCATTCAGTGCTAGGCTTCTGTTGCCTTGCACAGCAGGCAGTAGTCTCCAGCAGCCAAAAGCCATTCCTAGTACTCTCTGGCAGCTCTGCAGCAGAGAGCCTCTTTTAAGAAACCTCCCTGCAAACAGTTTTCCCTCGGCACCATAGAGGGAAGAATTCTGGTGAGTTCCAGACAGTAGATTTCCAGTAAGTTTTACTGACTTGACATGACACCAATGCTACTTAGAAAGACCCGCCATGCCCCTTCCTAAGAGTCCAGACTTTAGTTTAAGAGGAACAGTCTTGACCCTAACACTATCTAACATAAAGGGGGAAAAAAGGTACAAGATAATGTATACTGTGTTTGCCATTGTTATCTTGACCAAATTCCAATTTTGAGTAAGGAAGAAGACAAAATAAACTTATGCAGCAAGTCTAGGTCGCAACACAATCAGCTCTACCAACTGGCACTCATGATCCAGAAATGTTATCTGAATTATCTTTGGCAGACATGCTATAAAAGCCTTGGTCCAGCATACACTGCAGTAGCTCCTTGCTACAGATTATTAGTGGTAAAGAAGGAAGCTTTCCAAATCTTTACTACAGGGCAAATTTTGAGGAATTTCCAAATGAAGGACCAACAGCTTTGATATCAGCATTAAAAAGGAAGAGTCACCTTAGCCCTAATAGAAGCGGCTACTCCATACATCTACTATTCTTGGATTCTTGAGATTTCTTTCCTTTTAGTCAACCCATCACTATTCCAAACCCCAATTTGATTTAATAATTCCTTATGTTGCACTTTTTGTATTCAACTTAATTACAATTATTTAAGAGGTTTACCTTTCCTGATGAGACTAAGGCCTAATACACTTTAATTACAGGTCGGGTGCCTCCACTCAGTGATACAGAAACCAACACAAGAGCCTTATTTAAACAACTAAGAATTCCTTTGGTTTTGCTTTCAATATTTAAAACTCACAATTATACTAGACTGATATGGGCTGAATTTAAGCATAGTACTAATAAGTCCATGACAAATTAATTCATATATTACTTAAAAGAGTTAGACCAGGGGCTGGGGTGTGGCTCAGCAATAGAGTGCTCACTTAGCATGTGCAAGGCACTGGGTTTGATCCTCAGCACAACATAAAAATAAATAAATAAAATAAAGGTATTGTGTCCAACTACAACTAAGGAAAAAATTTCAAAAAAAAAAAAAGAGCTAGACCAGTCGTGGTCTGACACTTGGAATTCCTTTTCTAAACATGCTGTAATATAAACCTCATTACTTTCAGCGCCTAACTTAAAATCATCAGTTTTATAATCGTTTTGAGTAATTTCAATTGTCTCCTACTATTTCACAGATCTAAAAGTCCTAAAATATTACAGCGAAAATTAAAAATGACACAAAAATAATTTTTAATATTAAAAATAGCCACTCTTACATGTAATACTGACAATCTCAAACAGAACAAGTCAAGGTTATTGGCTTGTCTCTCTCCACGTTCCAACAGGATACTTCATAACCAGCGAGGTCTTAATCACAAGGAAACCCAAATAGGCGTGTGATGGAGAGATGGTAAGAAAAAGAGTATCTTGAGAAAAACTTAAAATGAAAAAGAACCAGAGACATAGCTTCTTCAACCAGTTGCTGAATGTCTGAACAAAAACTTAAGCCTATTAAATTCAAATTATCTACCTGCAAAATCAAAAACCAAACCAACATACAAAAACTCCCATTAAAGTTACTAAAGGGAAAAAGCAGAGGGGGAAAAAAAATTCCAGGTAGGAAAAACTTGAGGTAGGAAGACTACAGCAGATTAAACATAGAAAAGGAAACCCATGTCTGTAAAGATATTTTCAATGAACTTTAGAATCACATTCTTAATTTGTTAAACAATAAAAAAGGAACACTAAATATCAATGGCAGTTTTCAATCACTCCAAACTAAAATAAATATTTGAAACTAAATGGGAGGTTATGTCTAAAGATACTAAAGACCCAACAGAAATTACTCTAAAAATATTTTATAATGCTACTTTAAAGTCTGTTCTAAGGTCTGCTTTAGAAAAACAGAAATGCTGGTTTTACCTGAAAAAAAAAAATTTCCCCCCCAAAAACTGTTTTTCTTACTTGAGAGAGTCCAGGGGACGATGCATGTCCCGGGGGCGTTGCCGCAAGATTTGGATGCCCCTTGTTTATTTCATGTGCTGAATAAGGGGAAGGGGTTGGGGGTCCCGGCTGTCTTGCTACTTGTGTTACCTGTAAAGAAATCAAAACTTAGTAAGAAAATTATATTAGTAACCCAATCCTAATAAATACAGATAAAATAGTTAACTCATCTTTAAAAACTGGGTTTTCCACTCAAAAGTTACACTAAAATAAGTACCAAACTGAATAAAGGCTTAAATTTTCAAAAATGAAAAATTTAAATTCTAAGAAAAAATACACATGAATATTTCCATAAATTTGATACAAGATTCCTGAAGTATGATATCAAAACCTAACGTTTAATAAGGAAAAATAAGTGAAAGAATTCGCACAGCCGTTTTGTAAAAGGAACAAAAAAGAAATAAATGGCTACAGTGAAGGAGAGGATTATAAAAAGAGCACAAGGAGATTTTTGGAGGTCACAAAACTTTTTTTATCTTGACTAGTAAGAATTACATGATTATATGTTCCTTAAAATTCACAGGGGGGGAAAAAAAGGGTGAATTTTACTCTATAGAAATAATACCTCAATAAAACTGAACCTAAAAGGGGGCAAGTTATTACAAAATACAATTTCATTTTTTAATTTAAAAAAGTCTATCTAAAAATACATATACATGTACATATGTAGACATGTTTCTCCATGCATGTGTGCTCACAGATATACAAATACATACATACAATATTTAAAAGCTCTATAAGGAGAAAATATAAAAATCTTAAAGCATTACATGTATCTCTTTTCCCATTTATATTTTCTAATGTAATGCAATGATGTTGAACTTATATAACAACAACACAAAAAAATTAGCATGCTTTTATGTACTCAGAATTATATTTTCTCCATTTCTTGCTGGCAATAAATTGTCCATGAGACCATGATCAATAAGAAACTACTTCACTAGGGTCACTCCCAGAGCATAGCAATCAATTTTACCAGGCACTTCTCCCTGACAGCAACCTAGATTAACAATGACATTTTGGCAAACCTCCATGAATGTTAGGCAACTTTATACTCTTCAAACATGAAAAAAAATCTTTTCTCCATGAAACGTTTTTTTTTTTTTTTTCATGCCCAGTGCTGGAGATTGAACTGGACCTCACACATGCTCGGCAAACTGTTTACTATTGAGTACATCCATAGCCCTTTTTATTTTATTTTGAGACATAGTCTCACCAAATTGCCAGGGCTGGCCTCAAACTAGTGGTCCTCCTGCCTCTGCCATTGAAGTAGACAGAATTACAGACATGTACCACCTCACACTACCTAGAGTATGGTTCTTATTTTGATGGGCCACGAACCCTCTGGCAATATAGCAGAAAATACAGATATGTTTTTATAATCATGTGGGGTTTTTTTTTGGGGGGGGGATTGAACTCAGGGGCACTCAACCACTGGGCCACATCCCCAGCCCTATTTTTTTGTATTTTATTTAGAGACAGGGTCTCACTGAGTTGCTTAGTGTCTCGCTTTTACTGAGGCTGGCTTTGAACTCAAGGTCCGCCTGCCTCAGCCTCCTGAGGCACTGGGATTACAGGTGTGGGCCACTGCGCCTGGCATAATCATGTTTTTAAATGTATAAAATAAAAAATACACAATCATGTTTCTTAATGTGTGAAGTTAAAAAAAGAGAGATAAGAAAAACTAATTATAAACAATCCTCAATTTGCAATGGTTCCACATTCAAATTTTTACTTTATAACAGCTCAAAAGCATGCCTATACAACTATTATGTTTTTCACTTTCTGTGTAGTCAATCATGTTTGGTTTTCTTTGGGGGGGGGGGGACACTGGGTTTGATCCTATTCAAAGTGCAAATTCCAAATTAGAATTTTGTTTTACATGGTTTTACAGAACTGAAGGCTAATGTAAGATATTCAAGGTGCAATTCCAAATTAGAATTTTGTTTTACATGGTTTTACAGAATTGCAGGCTAATATAAGTACATTTAAGGAAGGCTGTGCTAAGTCATGATGTTCAGTACATTAGGTTATTTAAAGCATTTTCATCTTAAGTATTTACAAACTTGTGATGGGTTTGGGGGATATGATCCCATCATAAATCAAGAAGCAGCTGCAGTGATATAAAAATATTAAGACTAATTCATACTGTAGTAATGTATATTCTTTAGTCTTATATCACTGCAACTGTTGTTTGCATTCAAAATTCAAAGAATGCTAAAATTCAATTAGATATTTCTTTCATGTCAATTCTTAGATCTTCTAAATTCTATCCAAGAGTTCAAAACTCTGTCCAGGAAGAAAAGCAAAGTGGTCTCCAAATGACATTAGATTTTCCCAGAATTTCCTCAGTCAGAAGCTCTATAGAAGTCTAGTTGTTGGTAATCAAGCCCTAGAATCCCTTATATATCTTGAAACAAAAACACACTTTTAGGTTCAGGTACCTGACTCCAAAGCTAAAACGAACTCCTATAAAACTAGCTAGAATCCAGAGCCACAATTGATGCTAACATCTGTGATCAAAGATTAAGACTTTTTTTTAAGTTATAAATTATTTTTTTGAATTTTTAGTTAAACATGACAGCAGAATGTATTTTGACACAGTATTTATACATGGAGTATAACTTCCCATTTTTGTGGTAGTATATGATGTGGAGTTACACTGCTCATGTAATTCATATATGAACATGGGAAAGTTAGGTCTGCTTCATTCTACTGTCTTTCCCATTCCGATCTTCCTCTTCCCCCCACCCAGCTCTGTCCAATCCAGTGAACCTCCCCTTCTCCCCTTCCTCCCCTCACTGTGAGTCAGCATCCACATATCAGAGAGACTATTCAGCCTTTGGATTTTGGGGATTGGCTTATTTCACTTAGTATGATAGTCTCCGGTTCCATCCATTTACAGGCAAAGGCCATAAATTCATTCTTCCTTATGGCTGATAATATTCCACTGTGTGTATGTACCACATTTTCCTTATCCATTCACGTGGTGAAGAGTACCTAGGTTGGTTCTACAGCTTAGCAATTGTGAACTGAACTGCTATAAACACTGATGTGGCCATGTCACTACAGTATGTGGCTTTTAAGTCCTTTGGGTATATACCAAGCAATGGGATAACTGGGTCAAATGGTGGTTCCATTCCAAGTTTTCTGAGGAATCTCCCCATTGCTTTCCACAGTGGTTGTACCAATTTGCAGTCCCACTAGCAATGAATACCTTTTTCCTCACTTCTGACAACATTTATTGTTACTTGTATTTTTGGATAACTTCCATTTTGACTGGAAATGAAATCTCAGTTACTTTTAATTTGTATTTCAAAGATTAAGATTTATAACTGTCAATCTACTTTGTTCCTTGCTTCTTAATAATTTTGATTATCATTTTATTGGAAAATTTTGCTATTAAATTTGAGTGAACATTATTTTCTAAGAGCACAAGATTTACCATATATTACAACATTTATAAAGCTCATCAAAGGAAAAAATTGGATTGCTAATTAAACATCTACTTTAGAAAATTATCTGGAAATGAACACTAATAAGCAAATTTCTCACCAACTAAGCTTATAAATATGTATTCTTACCATGTATTTTTAGAACAAGTCATTTTGATATTCCAGTAATGTAAAACATCAATATTATATTACATAAAAGGTAAAATATTTAGACACTGGTATAAAAATACATAATAATAAAGTGGACATAAAAGGAAAACAAAGAAGTCAGCTATATAAAATCCATGTTAGATCAATTCTCCAATTTTACACTGAAAAAACAACTGATGATCAAATCTGCCCAGGACAAGAAGTCATAATATAGAAAACTTTTTTAAATGCCACTGATTTAAAATAAACAAACATTAAATCAGCAAAGTGCATGTCAATTAAACTAGCAAAAGTAAAAAAGAAGAAAAAACAGCTCATGTATTATTGCCAAGAATCTAAGCAAATGGAATATACATAGGATACTATGAATAGGTTTACTATGTCCCAAGAACTATAGGGCAATGAGTCATAACTATCTCAAAGCTATATCCCCCCTCCATTATTCCATTTTGAGGTATGTGCACTAAGGAAATAATCTCAACTTAAATTAGGAAATTGAAATTAGGAATTTAAAGATACATCCAACAATACTATGAAGGAACAAAAAAAGTTAGAAATGGTAAGCAATCAGAAAACGAAGCTATGTAATTGAACAAAAAACATTAAATATGTAAATTGGTACCAACTAAAATAAATATATAAAGTAATCAAGAATAAACAAGAAAAAAGACACTAGTTAAATCCGTTAAGAGGCACCTTTATATAATGACAAAAACTATGAAAACGATTACTGATAAAATTCAGTATTTGTCAGTTTCTTTTTCTGAAAATTACTTCAGATGCTTTTCTGGGGGGAGAATGGGATAAAGACACTGAGAATGAACCCAGGGGTGAGGTCTCACTTTGCTAAGGGATCTAGTTAAATTATTGAAGCTGGCCTTGAAGTTAACAATCCTCCTGCTGAGGCCTCCAGAGTTGCTGGGATTACAAGTTAGTGCCTCAAAGCCCTCCTTGAGAATCCTTTTTTAAAGTATTATATTGCTCCATGAAATGCAAATGTCTATAGGGAGTGGTGGCACAAGCCTGTAATCTCAATGACCCTGGAGACTATGGCAAGAGGAAGACAAATTCAAGACACGATACTTAGCAAGACTCTGTCGCAAAATAAAATATTTTTAAAAGGGGACTCAGGATGGGTCTCAGTGGTTAAGTACTCCTGGGAACAAAAAACAAAATGTCTAGCTGGGGATGTGAATGAGTGATAGAGATACTGCATAGTATGCATGAGGCCCTTGGTTCTATCCCGATCAACAGACAGACAGAGACAGATGTGTGTATGTCTAAGCGAAAGAGAAAATGTACTTTGTCAAAACCAAAAGTACTACTTGACTAACGATTTCAATTATGAGACAGGAAGCAGAGGAATAGGTTCTGGCAACTACCTAACCACCTTCAAGTTTAAGAAAAATTGTCTTCTATAAAATATTAATCCTAATCAAAATCATCAACCATTTTTCAAAATGTATATTATATTTACATTTAAAGACAATATGACTGAGATATATTTTTATTCACTATAGATATAATATCCTTGCACTGGCAATAATGTGGAGCCTCCAGAATTCTCATTCACATGTTTCTGGAAATATAAATTGGTTTGACCATTTTAGGAAACAATTTGGCATTAGCTACTAAATTTAAAAATAGAATTACCTATGATCCAGCTATCTTGCCTCAGCCTCCAGAGCCACCGGGATTACAGGCGTGACCCATCACATCTAGCTCATTTTATTAACTAGAGGGTGAATCTTTTTTTTTAATTAGAGGGTGAGAATACAGCTTCTGCTTTAAAACTATTAAGTTCTGCTTGTAAGTTTTGTGCGGTTTTATGCATAACCCACCCGCCTCCAAAAAAAGATTAAAGACAAAAACAAGCAATCTACTTAATATCTGAAATAAAATATTGGTTACATTGTTACTAGTTACACTATTATTCAACAGAGTAGAAAGAATCTCAGAAAAGAAACACTGATGCAAGAAAACCTCTGAAATCTTTATTTAGTGAAAACTTCAACATGCTAGTGAAATTTCATTCTAGACTACTACCTAAAGACAGTCTCCCATGATATCAATGATATTTAATTGTTGTTGACCAATATAAATTGAAGATCCTTTTGAAATATTTAAGGTAAATCCTAATGATCGTGCAACCTAAGGTGAGTCGTTAGGTGTATTTATCTAGCACTAACTTATTTCTAATTCCATCAAGTATCCCGGCCAATTAAGAATTATCAATCATATACTATAATATTCAAATAGTAATAGTTCCCTAAACATGATCGTTCTTTCTTGACTACAGAGCCATGGAAATAAATACCATGCAGGAAATATGGAGGAAAGTGGCCAGGGGTAAACAACAGGAATTAGGACACATGGAGAACTGGAAAGAATGGCTACCCATCTCTGCTTTCCCTAGTGAGCAGTGTGATCCTCAGCTGCAAAACAATGCTGTCATACAGTAATTCCAGATAAATAGGGACAAGATCTTCCAAATCTTAAAAAAAAAAAAAAAAAAAAAAAACCAATGGAATTTTGGGTATTTTTCCTTCATACCGGGAAATTGAACCTGGGGGTGCTTAACAGTGCACTAAGCCATATTACCAGCCCATTTTATATTTTATCTTGAGACAGGGGCTGGCTAAATTCTTTAGGGCCTCACTAAAATTGTTGAGGCTGGCCTCCTATTTACAAACCTCCTTCCTGAGCCTCCCAAGTCACTGGAATTACAAGCAGGCAACACCATGTCCAGCCAAATATAAATTTCCTACAAATATTCATGTATAGACTTATGACTGAATTATACACAAATATGAACTGATTGAACATAAATTATTGTTATTACACACAAACCAATGTTTCAATTTGTATTTTACATTATTTGGTAGTGGGGATTTGTGGGAGACCAACCTTGCACCTGACTTGGGTCACACTCCCCAGCTGGGTGCTGAGGCACTCAGTCGCAGAGATGTGGCAGAGCTTTCCCCACCCTTCTTGGGTTCGAGGATTGGTGTCTCGTACATGGGTGTGTCTTGCTACAGCCCCATGGATAAAGCTATGCTCACCTGTTGCTTTGTAATATAGCCCCTTGTCCTGTTTAGGATAGAATCTTCCATGGAAGTGCCTTGTGTGTGTCCCCTTCTCTTACTGTGCCCTTGGGTGTGGCCTACCCAGGTGTCAGTCAACCTGCTGACAGTGGACATCATGAAGACAGACTCAGCCCCCTGAAACCTGACCCCCTGCCTCATTTAAATAACTTCTCAATAAAAGGGGTGAGCCCGTGCTCTCACTCTCTTTCTGGGGACTCTTAAGGTCAGAGGACCCTTAAGGTCACAGCAACCCCAAACAAAAAGGTATTTGTGTCTCTTGTGTGGTTATTTCATGCAGCCCAGTTTGCCCAGTTTATCTGGAGTGACCCCTGAGCCTTTTAGTCACGAGAACAGAAATCCGGCAGGGATTGAACCCAGAGGTGCTTTACCACTGAGCTACATCCCCAGACCTTTTTGAAATTTTTATTTTGAGACAGGGTATCTCTAAATTGTTTGTTTTAATTTTTTTTTAGTTGTTAATGGACTTTTATTTTATGTATTTATATGTGGTGCTGAGAACCAAACCCAGTGCCTCATGCATTCTAGGCAAGTGCTCTACCACTGAGCCACAACCCCAGCCCCACTCTAAATTGTTTAGGTACTAGTTATTTTACTGAGGCTGATCTTGAACTTGCTATCCTCTTGCCTCAACCTCCAGTGTTGCAGGAATTATAGTCATGTACCACCATACCTGTCACAGTGTTTTATTACCTATTCATTATATATCTAACAAAAAAAAATAGTACTTAAGCCAGGAGCAGTGGGGCACAGCTGTAATCCCAGCAACTAGGGAGGCTGAGGCAGGAAGATCACAAATTCAATACCAGCCTCAGCAATTTAGCAAAGCCCTATGCAACTTAGCGAAACCCTTTCTCAAAATATGTTTCAGTGGTTAAGCATCCCTGGGTTCAAGCCCTAAGTACCCGCCCCCCCCCAAAAAAAAAGTACTTGAGAAAAACAGTAATTAAATCTTTACTAAAATGATAAACTCCAGGATCCTATCAAGTAAAATGATTTTTTCTTATCAATAAATGGCTCATGTAAAAGTAAAAAGCACATGGTTTATGTCTGAGAAGTCATTGCTTATTTTTTTTTCCTCCAAGTGAAGTTTATTTAGTGAGGTCATCTAAAAACATCCCAACAGCTGCAACACCCACATGGAAATGACCAAATTCATTTGGGGAAGACTGGAAAGATCCCAAAGTTTTTACTTGGCTAATTTCAACTGTGAGAAAGAGAAAGTTCAGTGGTCCATTTTCAGAATATGATATTTAGCCTTAAGTGTAGCCATTTTAACTATAGCCCTTCGCTCCCCCAACTTTAAAATTAGCCAATCCCGAATACTGTAACCTCAAGCTGCTGCTGTCATAAGCAAGGGGAACTGCTGTGCTAGGAATAGAAACAGGAGGACCGTCCACCCTCCTGGTAGAAGTCAAGGCGCCTTGCCCATGTACTTCCTGGCCACGTTTGATTCCTGCAGCACCCAGTGTCTGAAACTCAACATTTCATGCTGATCAAGCAGTAGAATGGGTTTTCATTCTCATTAGATTTTCATAACTTCCTAATTCCTCCTTGAGATAATTTATTTCTCAAAATCTATAAATACCGAAAAATAAAGAAAATCTGTTTACTCAACTACAAGGAACACTACAATAGCTAAAAGGACATTTAATTTAGTATTATTACATTTTTCGAGTTCTCTTGAACATTATCATCACTATTCTGAAGTCATCTGCCAGAAAAGAAAGAAAATGCCTTCCTCCTTTTCCTATTCTTAGCTATGCTTATTAGGTTCAATTTCATGAAATTCCAGATAGTCAAGTATTTTTTGATCTTTTTTTTTTAAAAAAAAAAAAAGAAAAATTCATGTGATTCAAATAATAAATTAATATTCAAGCAAACAGATGCCATGCACGTTCTATTATGGACTCGGCACCAGATTCAATCATAAGGGCTGCTTTTCTTTTCATATTTAGTAACTAGCCAATAAAAACCAGAAATACATTAGCTGATTTTTCATTGGTTAATGTAACTGCCTTACTCATTAACAAAAGTGAAGAAAAAAACCTGCCCTCCAAAACTGGGTAGCTATAAAAAAGGTATACCATAAGTGAGGATTCACTTATACCATAATAAGTGAATCCTTGGGGATGAGACAATGAACTGCTATAAACAATTCTAAGATGGCTCTCAATGTTCCCTAAGTAACACACCCAGAATAATTTCCCTGAAGAGTGAAGATGATGATAGGATATCACTCTGGTGCCTAGGAAACTAATCATTTCTCTTTGAAGTAATTAAGAGATATTATCTGGGTGGGCCTGAATTTATCAGATGAACTCTCCAAAGACAGACTGGGTCATCACAGACAACATTCTCCTCTAGACCTCTAAGACTAGGCAGAATGCTGTACTGTAAAAGGTCCACACTCTAAGGATACGAGGGCAGCCTCTAGAAGCTGAGAGCAACTTCTACCCAAGAGCCAGCAAGGCAGTAGGGGAGCTAAGTACTACAACCACAAAGAAATAAATTCTTCAATCAACCTTAGTGACTACAAAAGTGAACCAAAGCCTAAAATAAGATTATAGCCCTTGCCAAATCTTCATTTCAGCCTAACGAGATTCTGAAGAGAAAATTCTGCTAAGCAGTGCCCAGACCCACAGAAATAATGTTTTAAACGGTTAAGTTTATGGAGATTTGGGGGTGCTTGCCACCGCTTCCAGGGCGTGCTGCAGCGAGTGGGTATTGCTGTGTCTTAGCTTTCTGAGAATCTGTTTCCATGCTCCCAGGTACGATGAGCTTCCTAAAGAGTTTCCCGCCGCTGGGGCAGAATGAGGGGCTTCGGCAACAGCAGCCAGATACAGAGGCTGTGCTGAATGGAAAGGAAAGGGCCTTCGTACTGGCACTCTTTATATCGCAGAGAGCCGCCCGTCTTGGTTAGATGGTTCTGGATTAGGATTCTCACTGGAATATCCCACCATTAGTTTACATGCGGTGTCCAGGGACCTAAATGCTTATCCTCGAGAGCATTTGTATGTTATGGTGAATGGCAAATTTGGAGAATAATCAAAAGAATCTCTTGCTGATGAAGAGGAGGAAGATAGTGATGATGATGTTGAACCTATTACTGAATTTTGATTTGTGCCTCGTGATAAATCAGCATTGGAGGTGAGGTTCACTGCAATGTGTGAATGCCAGGCTTTGCATCCAGATCCTGAGGATGAAGACTCAGATGATTATGATGGAGAAGAATATGATGTGGAAGCACATGAACAAGGACAGGGGGATATTCCTACATTTTATACCTATGAAGAAGGATTATCCCATTTAACAGCAGAAGGGCAAGCCACACTGGAGAGACTAGAAGGAATGCTTTCTCAGTCTGTGAGCAGCCAGTGTAACATGGCTGGGGTCCGCACGGAAGATCCAGTAAGAGATTATGAAGATGGCATGAAGATAGACACCACACCAACAGTTGCTGGACAGTTTGAGGATGCAGATGTTGATCTCTGAAAATAATTTACGTTGCTTAAAAGTTCTGCTTATAACTAGGAGAGAACTTGGTGCCTCTTCCACTTTGGAGTGGGGTTGATGAAAGTCTTTCCTTCTCCAAAACTCAACATTTAAACCAGTTCTTTCTCAAGACAGACTATACTGAGACAGCAAGTTGTCACCAGCAGAAGGAACTACAAACTTTATTAAAGGTGAATTAATTCATCCAAGGGGGTACTTGTAGTTTATCATTTACTCCAAAACTTTGTGCTAAGTACCCTATGAGTAAGTCTATAATTCCTGCCTTTGCTGTATGAATCATCTGTACGGTAGCAGACCTGTGATAAACATGCTCAGGAGCTTGGAGTGTGGGAAGAAAAGGCAAATATCTCAGAGCGATCAGCCTTTGTTATTCTCCACAGAGTCAAGAGTCTTTTACTGATTTGGGGGCCAAATTAATTAATTCAGGCCTCTGTAGTAGCCTCTTGGGAAATATCCTAGCTACAGATCCTGCCACTGACAAGAGTGTTTCTAGCTACCTTCTGCTCCTTCTGCCCTGTTTTACCAGTCTACCCTGTATAGCCTCTTAGGTTATATCATTTAATTTCCACCCTCTTAGGTTAGTTTTCTGTAACAGTTAACTGAAATGAAAGTCCTCCAAGTACTTCTAATGATAATTGTTTTGTCTTTGTAATAGCATAACAAATAAATCTACATTTTATAGAGATTTATTAGATGGCAATAAAAAATTAATACACCATTGGGGGGAAAAGTGGCAAGTAAAAGACTCTGAAGTTTTTGTTTTTGAGGCCCTGGGGTGGAACCCAGGGCCTCAAATATGCTAAGCAACTAATCTACCAATGAGCTACAAAGCTAGACCATCCCTGAGGACTTAATAAGGTCAAGGGATGGAAATCCACTTGACTCAAGTTATTACACTGAAAGGGAAGTCAGTACTTCAGGAGGCTGAAAAGAGATGGCAGATTACTTAAGGGCTTCATAGACAAAGCAAAGACTTTGGAATTTCCCCCCCCTGAGTAAGAATCAAATGAAAATTTTAATCAGTAGCATGACTAGATCTGATATTTTCCAAGGATTATGTTGGTTAACTGAACAATCTAAGAATGGAAGCAGAGACGTGAGTTAAAAAGCCACAGAGATAACTTTAGCCATAACTTATGGTGGCTTCAAACAGTAGTAATAAAGAGGATGAAAGTAAGTGCTCAGCAGCAGCGCACTTGCCTAGCATATGTAGGGCACCGGGTTCAATTCTCAGCACCACATATAAATAAAAAAAAAAAAGGTCCACCAACAACGAAAAAAATTAAAAAGGAAAAAAGTGCACTAATTTGGATTATAAGGGTTTTAATTTGGAGGTAAAGCCAAGAGTAGTTGCTACCGTTTCATTGGCGGGGTAAAACAGAAAGCAATAAGGTCTGACGGCTAACACTTGGACTTTATTTACTGAGAACCAACTTTATGCCAGGCATTGCTCGAGGTTCATAGGATACAACAGGGACTTAAAAGCACATCCCTGTCTTTGTGTGGAGTTGGCATTCTAGCTGAGGAAAAGCATAACAGAAAAAACAAGTTATGTAGTACGTTTGAGAGTGACAGCTTAATGAAAATCGGGGACGGTTTTTAAGAGCATGGCTTGAAATATTAGTTTTCTAGATGGAAGATAGAGAGGGTGGCAGGCAGAAGAGATTTAAGAGGCCAGTACTCAAGAGTTGAGGTTTAAATGCTAATTAGATATCCAAATAGAAACAAAAAGTAGCCCATTCAATCTATGAATTTAAGCTTAAGGGGTCAAGGCTAGAGAAAGCAATCTAGAGGTAGGTTCATTATCAAAGTTCTAGATAGCATCTGATTTAAGTGCCATGACTAACAAATGAAAACATGAAAAAGTTTGAAAATTATAAATGAGAGAGAAAAGGCAAACACCAGTACTGAAATCCATTTGGTCTATATTAACTGCTTACTCCAGGTTGTGCTCATATGCTTCTTGAAAGGGTTTCTTTCTCAAAGACTGACAGAGAATAAATCAGTAATGTCTGAAACTAAAATCAAAACCTCACAATTCCAAAAGACATGAGATGACTAAAAGATTATCAACACAGCTGGGATCATGAGTTCAAAGCCAGGCTCAGCAAAAGCGAGGCACTAAGAAACTCAGTGACACCCTGTCTCTAAATAAAAATACAAAATAGGGCGGGGATGTGGCAAGGTGGTTGAGTGTCCGAGTTCAATCCCCAGTACCAAGGAAAAAAAAAAAGATCATCAACCAAATTTCAGCAGTTCCAATATCAACACAGACTTCATATCATAGAGAAGACCAAAAGAAATGTTTTTAAGCTAATGACTCTGTTGATGTTAGTACAGAATAAAAGCTAGGAGGAACACTGTTCACTCAACGTGACTCCTCAGTCCACATGCCCTGCATCAATCAATATTTAGTGTGCACCAATGTTCTATTAGGCACTATATTAAGCCCTAGAGTAACAAAGATAATGTCTTTGTCCTTGAGGAGGTCTCAATAGAAAGGAAGTCACAGGTGAATAAAAAAATAAACTATGTGATAAATCATATAGGATGTATATTTAAAGTACAGCAACAAGCCAGAAGGAAGTAAGTCTGAGAATCTGGAAAAGTTTGGTGGCATCTGAGATACAACTTGAGAACAGTTCAGTTCCGACCAAGAATTAAGGACAGAATCCTGAAAAGTAATGGCTGAGGAGAGAATAAAGTGAAAAAAAAAAAAAAAAAAGACTGGTTCAAGAGACTGTAGACAGGCTGTGGAAAAATCACATATTGCTTGTAAGAAAGCCATCTGATGGGGTGGGGTTGTGGTTCAGTGGTAGAGAGCTTGCCTAGCACATATGAGACCCTGGGTTCCATCCTCAGCACCACATTAAGTAAAATAAAGACACTGTGTCCACTTATAACTAAAACATAAATATTTTAAAAAAAGAAAAGAAAAGAAAGCCATTTGAAGAAAACAAACAAAGCAGACCAACTGGTTGCCCACTGTGGGTGGAACTATGATGGACCAAGGAATGTAAGGTTTCTTTTGGGGATAATGAAAATGTCCTAAAAATAGCTGTGCTGTTGATTGTCTATACAACTATAAATATACTAAAATCTACTTAATTATACATTTATTTAAATGAGTAAAATGTATGTTTTTGTTTTGTACATTAATGGAGATTGAACACAAGAGCACTTAACCACTGAACTACACCCCCAGTTCTTTTTATTATTTTTATTTAATGATGGGATATCACTAAGTTGCTGAGGCTGACATCAAACTTGCCATCCTCCTGCCTCAGCCTCCAGAGTCACTGGGGTTACATGTGTGTACCACTGTACTCTGGCAGATATTTTAATTATATCTTAGCAAAGATAGGAGAGAGCTGTACACAGAGGCTAGAATTGGAGAAGCAAACTGGGTAGTAAGAAGATGGTTTTCATTAGTGTTTAAATTTGAAAAGACCAATTTCAAAAACAGTAATGACTTTAATCAAGAACATCAAAGGGGGGCTGGGGATGTGGCTCAAGCGGTAGCGCGCTCGCCTGGCATGCGTGCGGCCTGGGTTCGATCCTCAGCACCACATACAAATAAAGATGTATCTGCCGAAAACTAAAAAAATAAATATTAAAAAAAATTAAAAAAAAAAAAGAACATCAAAGGGCTGGGGCTGTAGCTCAGTTGTAAAGCACTTGCCTCACACATTAGGCACTGGGTTTGAACCATTTAAAAAATAAAGAAAATGTTTTAAAAAAAGAATGTCAGAGAGGACTTATGATTTCTACCTGCAAATACATTACAACAGGAGAAAATATGGTGTAATTTACCAATAAATATTTCTACCCACAATGAAACATTATCGAAATTATATTTAAATATAATATGCATGGATAAGCATGGAGTACAAGTACATGAATTTATACTGTATATATACAAGATCAATAATTATTTCTAGAATATGAATGTGTTAATTAAGAATAAATAGGTGGGGGCTGGGGATGTAGCTCAAGCAGTAACGCACACGCCTGGCATGTGCGAGGTGCTGGGTTTGATCCTCAGCACCACATAAAATAAAAATGAAAATGTTGTGTCCGCCGAAAACTGAAAAATAAATATTAAAAAAACTTCTATCTCTCTCTCTTAAAAAAAAAAAAAAAAAAAAAAAGAATAAATAGGTGGCTTGGTGTGGTGGTACATGTTAGAAACTTGGGAAGCTTAGGCAGAAGGATCCCCAAGTTCAAAGACAACCTCTGCAACTTAGCTAGATCCGGTTTCAAAAAATAGAAAGGGCTGTGGATGTAGCTTATTAATAAAGTTCACCTGAGTTCAATCAGGTGGGAGGACAGGGGTGTAAATGAGTTTTATCACTTGAAGTAACAAGCTCTCTAATTCCTCAAATCTGTTTTGTTGTTGATATGCCCGCAAAAACAAATTATCAGGACCAGGGATGTGGCTCAGGGGTAGAGCACCTTTAGGTTCACTCACTAGTAATGCAAACAAACAAAAAAAGTACAGTACATGTAAGAGCGGATCATGGACCCATTTCATCAAAAAACAAATTAAGTAAAAATATAACAAAAGGGGCTAGGAATATAGCTCAGTGGTAGAGTGTGCACAAGTCCTCAGGTTTAACTCCTAGGACCACCAAAAAAATTATAAAAATTATATAAGTGTGTACATTTACACATATATATTCAAGCATATATACACACACACATACACACACACACATATGCTAGTGACTAAAGGACTTACTTACTGTGTAAAGAAATATCCTCTGATAAAGATTCTTTAAGGAAATGAGCAAAATTTCTAAAAGGTACACTTAATTAGTTGTTAAGGAGGAATAAAAATAACCTTACTGTGTTGGAAGGACATGGGCAAATAGAGGATTATTAGAAAGAAAAAAAGAAAAAAACTAAAATACCATCTGTCAAAGTAAAAGCCAATGGATAATGATAAATAAAAATAAAAAAATAGGAGAAATCTCCTACTGCTTAGAGATACAGAGTTAATAGAAGAGGAAATAAAAACAAAAATGTTTGAAAGTGGATAGGTGTAAACAACAGACCAGGAGGGGCTGGGGGTGTGTTTCAGTGGTAGAGGGATGCCTGGCATATGAGAGGCCCTGTCTTCAAATCTCAGCACCATATATAAATAAATAAAATAAGGTTCCATCAACTACTTAAAAAAAAAAGTCATTCTTAAAAAAAAAAAAAAGAATAGATGGGGACTTGTTTCTTTTCATCAGAAATCCTTTTATATTGTATGCTTTTATTGAAAGCATGTACATGCCATGTTCTGAACATTTTCATTAAACAGATGGGCAAATGCTAACGCTATTTAAAGATAATCAGAAAGAAATTATCTAGATAATAAAGATCTATAGGCAAGCACATTCATCACAGCATTATGTATAAAAGCAAGAAGATAGAAATAACTCAAATATCCACCAACATATGACTAGTTATATAAATCATAGTATAAAAGGAACAGTTGCTTAAAAACATTTCTACCCTGAAAGTGGCTTTCTTCCCAACATAACCAAAAATCATAGAATGATGTAGTCCTGAATTTAATGACACACTCAAGGTCCGCTAAAATGATGTACAATTGTACACTGACACAGAACAATATAAATATGATGTGTTCAGGGCTGGGGTAGTAGCTCAGTGGTTCAGTGATTGCCTCTGCATGCAGGAGGCACTGGGTTCAATCCTCAGCACCACATAAATAAACAAATAAAATAAAGATATTGTGTCTATCTACAAATTAAAAATTTAAAAAAATAAATAAATAAATATGATGCATTAAGATAAAATGCAACATATAATCAGTATTTTAAGTATGAATTTTGTTAGGCTATGTGTGTGCAATTTATATGTCTACAAAAAATATGAAACATGGAATAATTCAATCTAAAGAATAGGTGTTTCTCTAAAAAATAAGATAAAGGGTGCTTTTCATTATTTTACAATTTTTGGAATTATTTTTGTTACTTAATATTATTCAATCAGAAAAAAATTTAAAGCTATGAATCAGCCATCTGAATCTTATATTTTAATAGTAAAAACACATAACCCATTGGGAAAACGAATAACTACATCCCCAAAATATATATTTAGGAAAAAACATTTTTTACAATAAGAAGTTACTTATGGCATAAATTTAAGTAAAGCAAACAGGGTGAGAATTTTTAGTACTCTGATAGCTTTTACAGCAAAACTACTGCAAAGAACATGTCAAAAAGGTGGCATGAGCCTTTCGTTAGCAAGATCACAAACCAGTTTTTTCTGTCATACTTTTCTCTTGGTTTCTAACAAGCACATATTAATTTTATAGTGAACAAACTATTAAACTTGGTGATTAGATTTCCCGATTAGCTTATAAAATCCTTCTTAAGCCAAAGATGGAGCTGAGGAAGACAGGCTGGTACTATAATCCTCTGGCGCTCCCAAAGCCACACAAAGCAGGCAGCACTGAGTCTCACTGTGTGTCTCCTTTCAGTCCTTAAGGACGAGAATAAGACATTATAAGTACTTATTACAGTACTTGCAGACAAGTGGCCACTCAGACATATAAGTATTATACTGTTATTAACTCAAGAAAATCTCACTGTGATATCACTATGTGGGTGTAAAACTTACTAAGCTTATCAACTCAGGAATACCTCAGGTAGCCAGAGCTGCCTAGTACAGAAAAGAGGCCAAGATAGTAACCAGATTTTATTTCTTTCATTGTGAATGGTAGCCTAGAGAATTGAATTAAAATTCTTTTTTTTTTTTTTTTTTTAGAGAGAGTGAGAGAGGGGAGAGAGAGAGAGAGAGAGAGAGAGAATTTTAATATTTATTCTCCAGTTCTCGGCGGACACAACATCTTTGTTGGTATGTGGTGCTGAGGATCGAACCCGGGCCGCACGCACGCCAGGCGAGCGCGCTACCGCTTGAGCCACATCCTCAGCCCTGAATTAAAATTCTAATGATCTTTCCCAGTTCAATAACAAAATCTTGATCAATTAAGGATAACTACTTTAAAGAAAAAACTGGAGAGTAGTAAGGATTATCAACCCTAACTAAGCCCAAACCACTCAGTAAAATTACCCATAACAAACAGTAATATTCTATATGACCAGAAGAAATTAATCTGCTACTTTTTTAAGGACTATTTCATAGGCTATCCATTGTCCCGGTAGATACAAAAGGAACATTTGAGAGCTTTGTGATGGGTGATGGCTTTTTAACAGAGCATATTCTCTTCTACATGTTCAAAATTCCATTGTCACAGAGTTGGAAGATTGTTGGTATATATTTAATAGCTGCAATGGTACTAGTCATTTCCCATCTTACAACTTAATTTCTTTAAAATATAGGGTCTACTTATTTTTCCACTGCTCTTCATTCAGCTACAATAAACCAGTTATGTGACTTATTCAAAGTAAGTGAATTCTTTTTCATTCCATGGTATTAGAACTCTGAGCCTAGTATTCAAATATAAGAAAGCATAAATTCAGTTATCAAAACCACAATATATTTAATAGTCCAACTCACATAAGACATGTGATGTATGTCCCCAATCTGAGACTGAGTCACAGATCATCATTTTCCAAACAAAAACTTAAAATAAGGAACACACCCAAGAAAATCAGTCTTAAGAGTCAAGAGAACTGGGTTTGAATTTTGGCTCCTGTACAAAGAAAGTATATAAGCAAAGTATTTGAACTTAGTTTCTTCTGTAAAAGAGAAAACTAAAAAACTATCATGCAAATTTATTTAACACGTTAAAGCATGGTTTGCAATGCCTGCTCCATAAAAAGTCAAAAAATGGTAACTATTTGGGGCTGGAGTTGTGGCTCACTGGTGGAGCGCTTGCCTAGCATGTGTGAGGCACTGGGTTTGATTCTCAGCACCACATAAAAAAAATAAAATATGTATCCATCCATAATTTTTTTCAAAAATAGTAGCTATTGTATTCAATCTTTTCACAAATATTTAAACTATTGATTTAAAATTCTAATATTAAGCATATAACTAAAGAACAGTTTTGGATTGAAATAATTCCTCCTCTGGTTTTCATTTATGCAGATTTTATAGGAGACAGTAAAGTCTCTGCTAATCCTAAAGCAGTGGTTCAAAAGATGGATTCTGAGACCAGAGGCATCACCACCTCCTGGGAACAGGTTTAAAGTGCAAATCCGTAAGCCTCTCTGACATCTGTTTTGTGTGAGGTCCCAGCAATATGTACATAGTTTCACACAGTATACCAGATAATGCTGACTACTAAAGTATAACAAACGCTGACATTAACATAACAGTGACAGGTTTAGCAATCCTAGCATGTTGTGTCTGCACGCTTTAGTCCACTGAGTTAACCCAAAATAGCAGAAGGCAGACTACTGAACATGCATACTGCTAGCTGTATTATTGCTACAAGGGACACTGAGACTCAGGAGGCTAAGGCAGGAGGATCACAAGTTCAAAGCCAGCACAGAAAACAATGCAAGATTCTGTCTCAAAAAGGTCAACAGGGGAGGCTGGAGAGGTAGCTCAAAGTATCTCAGATTCAATCCCCAGTACCAAAAAAAAAAAAAAAAAAAAAAATCAAACTGCAGTGCCATCGCTAGGGTAATAGCAAAACTTTGAAATCCCTGGGGGATTTAATCTTGTTAAATAAAGTTATTTTCATTGTATAATTATTTTAAATGGACATCAAAATAGTTAACAATATACTGTACACTAAATGTAATCTAAAGATTTTCATGATCACACAAATTTAGCAATATGAACATCAAATTTTATGGAAAAATATATTTAAGGTTTATGGAATGTCAATAAAGCTCTTAGTGCATATACTTTTCTGCATCCACATTTGCTGTATTGCAGTTAGGTACAACTTCCAGCCACTACCAACATTCCAATTTGAAGCTGTTGTTTAATTCCTGTTTATAACATCATGGTGGGCTTCAAAATTCAACAACCAATATTTTGCTATGTTCTAAATTTTCCAGTATTTATCAAACTTCACCTGCACATCTCTATTCATCCTTCAAAACTCTAGGCAAATCTCACTTTCCCTGAGATAAATTTCTCAACACCATGTCTCCTGACTGTGTTTCACAATGATGCTCCACATGGAGAAGAACTGCAAGACATTCACCGCCTAAGCTTGCTCTAAAAAATAATTAGCAGTCCTGATAAAATGCATGATCAATTTCAGATAAACTGTAATGACTTTTCTTCCAAAAAGCACACCCATACACAAAACAGCCATCAGAATCTAGGTACCTTTAATCAAACATTTCAATATTAAGCCTCTTTCCTTTTCTTTTCCATAAATACCTTTTTATTTTACACAGAGTTTTTATTGGTGCATTACAGTTGTACATATTGCCAGGATTTGTTGTACATATTTGAACACCCACACTATAAATACCTCTATCAATTAAAAAAAAAAAACTCTTTGATCTTTCAAACTCTCTTCCTTTGAACAAGTTTGAGATACTTGACAAATGTTTTTAATTAATTTGTCTGAATTTTTTTAAGTTACTAAACAAATGTTTATTGAACAAAACAAAAAATTAAACTGCTGATTTATAAATCTTAAAAAAAAAAATGACAGAAAACCCAAAGGATCTTTGGGGTTTGTTAACAGCTAAAGAAATTGAATACCTTTCTACTAAACTACCAACTAAATATCAATACATGATGTAGGGCAAATAAACCACCATGGAACAACAGTTAAAATGTACTATGAACAGAACTGGTAACCACCCTCACAATCACTTGTCCAGGCATCATTGGTGAACAGATGTGCATGATAAAATAAAAGGGAATTTTGTAAAGCAGTAAATACGCCTGTGTCTATCAAAGGTTACAGCTAAAAATGATCTCTCTGTTTATGCCACCAACTTCATGACAATAATAAATGTATGCCTTGAGGTAAAAATGATCTTCATTACTTTTTTCCTAAAATATTACAACTTTGTTTGTCACAAAATTAGTCCAATATCCTTTAACCAATTTTGGCTTAAACCAATCAATTATCAGTTTTGTTTATATGATACATGTAATAATTTATTAAATGAGTATGAATGTAATATTCTATAATGCAAAAAAATGTTTCCAAAATTCTCCAAAAGGAACTTGATTATTATTTCTACTGTTTTCATCTGAAAAATTCAAAAGCCATTAATAATTGACATTTCACAATAGCATATTCCTTTTTTTAATATTCATTTTTTAGATGTAGTTGGACATAATACCTTGTTTCATGCTAGGCAAGCACTCTACACTGAGCCAACCCCAGTGTTACCATATTCCCTTTTTTATCTTCAAAGTTAATCCTTCTTTTGAAGGAGAAAAAAAATCAAATAAATACATACCAAATAACATTTTAATTAGATACCTGACTTAACATTTAAGGAGCAAATCTACATTGAATATTAACAAGGAATCCCAACTTTCATAAATGTCATTAATCAGCGTAAAAGATGAACAGAAACAAAATTCAAAATTCAGAAATTTTAATGAATGCTGTACAACTGAATTGCAGTTGAATGAATGATTTTCCCAAAGTTACTTCAAGGGGCTGAAACTGCAGCTCGGTGATAGAGGGTTTACCTAGAATTTGCAAGGCCTTGGGTTCAATCCCCAAAAAATAAAACAATTAAAAAGTTCACAAGCCTGTATTCCCAGCAGCTCAGGACGCTGAGGCAGGAGGATTGGGAATTCAAAGCCAGCCTCAGCAAAAGCAAGGTGCTAAACAACTCAATGAGGTCATGACTCTAAATAAAATACAAAAAAGGGCTGGGGATGTGACTCCGTAGTCAAGTGACCCTGAGTTCAATCCCTGGTACCCAAAGAAAAAAGAGAAAGAAAAAACATGGAAGAACAGTTATAAATACTATTCAAAAAAAAAAAAAAAAAACTCAAATACTTTTCAGATTACCACAACAGATAGGCGAACCTGTTCCTCAATAAGAAAAGTTCTTCTTTTTTTGTTGGGGGGGAGGGGGGGGCTGTGCTTGGGATCACACCCTAGGGCTTTGCACATTCTAGGCACATACTCTTCACCACACTGAGTCATATCCAAGCCTCTTCCAAGTACTTCTGCCTAATGAGAATTCATGGGAACTCTACCAATAAATGTTATTTACAATTTATTTACAGATATTGGTTGCAATTTATATAGTCATTAATGTCACCTCCTTACTTTCCCACATGTACTTAAAATGATGCACCACCATCTTGCCTGGTAAATTGAGAACTCTTAAAAGACTTCAACAATCATAGTTTTCACTATTGTCTTCTCTTTTTCATCTGACACAAAATCCTGCAAATATATATCATCCAATAACCTATTACTGAATTATTTACCTCGATATCTTTAATAACTTTGCCACATCTCCAATGTTTTGGCTAAAGATTTAACACCAGACTCCATGAGGCCAAAGAGTTTGGTTGCTGTACATTTACAAGGACATAGAAAAGTAACTTCAAATACTTTTCAGATTACCACAACAGATAGGCAAACCTGTTATTCAATAAGAAAGAAAGGCATGCTAGAATAAAGATTGGGTCTAATTAACAAGATTTTTTACTAAGAAAAAGACAAATAGCAGCAAGCAACAGCATCTGAACTCCATAAAAATATTTAAAAGTGCTGAGTGAGAGGTTTACCTGAAGAGGGTAAGAATGAGATTTATTTTATTTATTTATTTTTAATTTTCTAAAGAAATAAAAAGGAAAACCAGAAATAAGGAAATGATGTAAATATAATCTTGGATACATTAAAAACTTTTGAAAATTCAATCCAAAATGAATTTAATACAAGGCTTAGATGTGACTATCATAATGGAAGTTTGATAACAATAATACAGGAAACACAATGAAAAAATTGAAGGTCACAATTTATTACTGCTAATGTAATATTATTTGGGGCCTTAGGGAATATTTTAAGGCCACTGTGAATCTACTGATTTAATCAGGACAGAATTACTACTGATCCACATATCAGATCACTAGTACTAAAGGTGAGGAGGAAAAATAACTTTAAAGCTTACTTTTGATTTTTAATTTCTAAAATAATATGTAAATATACTTATTATTATTAAAAGGGGGAGTCAAAGTAGTAATTCCACTTCATTCTATTCCTAATGGGATAATACCGTTAATAGTCTGAAAGCAGGTAAACTGGCACATGCCAGCAACTCCCACCCCAGAGTCAACTCCGAGGCAGGAGGGTGGAAGGAGCAAGACCAATTTAAGCAACTTAGCAAGACCCTATTTCAAAATAAAAAAACAAAAAGGGGTAGGGGTGGGGGCTGGGATCGTGGCTCAGTGGTAGAACACTGAGAACCACACAAAAATAAATAAATAAATAAATAAATAAAATGAAGGTATTGTGTCCATCTATGACTAAAAATACTTTTTAAAAAGGGGGAAAACTAGGGATGTAGCTACAGTTAATATAAATGAGAAAAATAGTTTGATTTACTGGGGACACTGATACACACCTGTAATCCTAGTTAACTCAGGCCTGAAATGGAAAAGTCATAAATTCTAGGCCACCTTCGGCAACTTACTAAGGCTTTGTCTCAAAATAAGAAATTAAAAGGACAACAGATGTAGCTCAGTGGTATAGTGTTCCTGGATCTAACACCCTTTACCCCCCGCCCTGTAAAATGATATATATTCTTTCAAATCTTTTTATATTTACAAATAATTATTTCATAAATAAATACAGTGATACAATAATTACTCCATGACAATCATTTATGAACATATCAGAGATCAGTCCAAGTCATACATATACCTACCTACTTCATTCTTCTAACACTTCAATGTGATATAACTGCATTCTTTAACTTTTTTTTTTAGTATTGGGTATTAAACCTGAACCCAGGGGTGCTTAACAACCTTGATTTACATACTCGGCACCTTTTATTTTTTTATTTCGAGACAAGAGTCTCACTAAGATGCTTGGGGACTCACTAAATTGCTGAGGCTAGCTTTCAACTTAGAGATCCTCCTGCCTCAGCCTCATGAGCCACTGGGACTACAGGCATGCACCACTACATGTGACTTAACCATCAATATTTAAAGGTGGACTTATTTGAAATTTTTTTAAATTAGTGATAATTAGTTACACATGACAGTAGAATGCTTTTATGGTTTTGTTTGTTTTGGGGGTTTTAGTGGGTTTTTTTGTTTGTTTTGTTTTGTTTTGATACCAGGGATTGAACTCAGGGGCACTTGATCACTGAGCCACATCCCCAGCCCTATTTCATATTTTATTTTGAGACAGCGTCTCACTAAGTTGCTTAGAGACTCACTTTTGCTGAGACTGGCTTTGAACTCCCAAACCTCCTGCCTCAGCCTCCTGAGCTGCTGGAATTATACTGCCTGCCTAATAGAATGCATTTTGACACATCATACATAAATGTTCATATAAGCTTTCATTCTTCTGGTTGTACATAATGTAGAAACACACCGGCTGTATATACATACCCGCACATAGGGTAATAATGTCGATTCATTCTACTGTCGTTCTACCCCCATATCCCTTCCCCTATAAAGGTTGTCTCTTAAACAAAAAGAATTATATTTCCTACCACTGTTGAGAGCCAAACATAAAATAAAAACAAACATTAGTAACTTTTTACTAATTTTCAGAAATGTCAACAAAAATTCAAACATCTCAGAAACTGAAGAGAGGGAGAGGTTAGAATATCAAAGGTAAACTGACATTCAATAAAGTCACAGAATTCATAAATAACTAGTGACAAATAATGAACTGAATCATTATTGTAAGTGCCTGAAGAAAATAATAGCCATTTGTGTTGGCACACACCTATAACCCACCAAGGTGGGAAGCTGAGACAGGAGCATCACAAGTTTGAGACTAACCTAGACAACAAGCCTGTCTCAAAATAAAATTTTAAAAGAGCTGGGGCTGGGATCAATGGAAAAGTACTTGCCAAGTATATAAGAGGCCCTGGGTTCTATCCCTAGCACTTTAGAAACAAAATAATAATAATAATAATAGGGTGTGAAGGTAAGAATGTAGCTCAGAGATAGCATGTTTGTCTAGGATACTTGAGACCTGGGTTTGATCTCCAGTATCACAAAAAAAAGTGAAAGAAGGAAGAGTCTAATCAATTCATTTTACTCTCTTTCATTATATATTTCTTGAGAATTGGCATAATTTGGCAACCACTACAACCTCATCGTACCTTGTACATATCAGGTTCTTAAGTTTAATTGCTTGATTTTTTTAAAATATTTTTTTAGTTGTAGGTAGACGCAATACCTTTATTTTATTTATTTATTTTTATGTGGTACTGAGGATCAAACCCAGTGCCTCGCACATGCTAGGAGAGCACTTTACCGCTGAGCCACAACCCCAGCCCACTTAATTTTTAATACCAATAAAATTCATGATTTAAAAAAATTGAGAATTCACTTTAGGTTGATTTAGTAACCACAGTAAATTAATGACCTAAGGTAAGAAACATGCTAACCTCTTATATCCACTAGAATCCTGACACTCCACCAAAGGTTCCATAAATATCCACTATGTCCTCTACTACCTTCTTGGTATACTAAATACTAAACTTGGTATTTAAAAAACACTTGGAGGGGCTGGTGATGTGGCTCAAGCGGTAGCACGCTCACCTGGCGTGCGTGTGGCCCGGGTTCGATCCTCAGCACCACACACAAACAAAGATGTTGTGTCCACCGAAAACTAAAAAATAAAAATATTTTTAAATAAATAAATAAAAACACTTGGAGGGCTGGGGCTTTTAGCTCAGTGGTAGAGCGCTCACCTCGTATGTGTGAGGCACTGGGTTCGATCCTCAGCACCACATACAAACAAAGATGTTGAATATTAAAAAAAAAAAAAAAAAAAGAAAGAAAGAAATATAAGCCAGGTGAGGTGGTGTACACCTGTAATCTCAGCAACTAAAGAAGCTACAGCAGGGGGATGGCAAGTTCAAGTTCAGATTGAACGACTTAGACCCTGCTTCAAAATAAAATTTTAAAAGGGCTGTATATAATTTATTAGTAGAGTGTCCCTGGATTAAATTTCCAGTACCAAAACAAAAAGTGTTAACAGTATTTAACAGTTTGCAAATGATACAACAAGTCTTCCAACCCCTAATATTTTAATTTTCTGCAAATACTATTTCACTTTAATAAAATTAGATAAACTTATTTTGTAAGTATGTATAGTGATTGTGGAAGCAGCTGCTGTTAAATATCTAGGTGTTAATTTCTTTTAAATATACCTTTTAAATATACCTTCACCTGTTAATCTGAATGAATCATTTGATATAAAAAAATTAAATTTCCTCCACTATTCACTTTTCCAATTTTCCTGCATATTTTATATGCAACCAGGAAGGGGAAAGGTACAAGGGGGAAAAAAAAGTTAAAAAGAGCAAAAAAATGGGGCTGGGGTTGTGGCTCAGCAGTATAGCATTCACCTAGCACATGTGATGCCCTGAGTTTGATCCTCAGTACCACATAAAAATAAATAAATAAAATGAGGTGTTTTATCCATTTAAAAAAAAGCAAAAAAGCCTGGCGTTGTAATCCCAGCAGCTCAGGAGCCTGAGGCAGGAGGATCGAAAGTTCAAAGCCAGCCTCAGCAAAAAGTGAGGTGCTGAGCAAATCATTGAGACCCTGTCTCTAAATGAAATACACAATAGGGCTGGGAATATGACTCAGTGGTGGAGTGCCCTTGAGTAGAATCCCTAGCACAAAAACAAACAAAAGAGCAAAAGAAAAATTATTTAAGAAAAAATTCAAAAATGGGGCTGGGGTTGTGGCTCCACAGTAGAGCATTGTCTAGCACATGTGAGGCACTGGGTTCAATCCTCAGCACCACATAGAAATAAATAAATAAAATAAAGATTAGAAAAATTCAAAAAAGTGTACAGAAAGAATCATAATACAAAGCAAAAGCTTAACATTTATGGAAAGAAAAAAAGGTGCAGGTGTACACTTCTTGGGCCTAAAAATCTTATTGTATCATATATATCTTGTTCTATTCAGAGTTTATTGAACCTTTCACATAACTCTTGTCATATATCAAACAACCAAACACATCCTGTAATGCCAAGGGTTCCAGTGCAAAAACAGACATACAATAAGACAAACTTGAGACACTCACCGTGCTGTAGACTGCTGAGACAGTAGGAGTGAAGATTCGGTCCTCAAGAGGCTGTGGCACAGGTCCTCTAGGAATTCTAGAAAGGTGAGTTAAGGATAAGAGAACTCAAAAATGAACTGCACTAGCAGTAAGAGAAAAATCACCACCATAAAATTCTGCCAAAAGCCAAGCATTTTTTTACTCAATTAGTGCAGTCATATACTTTTTCCTCCACAGAAACTAGAAAATAAAGTAATTCAACTTTCCTAATGTGATTATTCTAATCTCTTCAAAAGTGGTTCCTATTATATACATTCCATGGAAACTCAAAACAAATACAATTATAAAACTTTTCCAAACTTTAAGTCCATGATAAGACTGCAACACCTATACTTACTATGGAAAAAGACTAGAGAAGGATAACCAGAATATATTCAGGAAGATAACACTAACTCATCAAGTGAAAATTGCTGACAAAGGCCCGGTCTGTTCTTCTTACATCACAGGAATCGAACACACAATTCATTCCTTCTGGTTTTGCTTTTAATTTTAGCGGCAACTTTGCCCACAGCACTCCACCAAGTCCCCATTTTCAAAAACAGTCTCACAGACATTATATAGATTAAAATATTTTAGCACATCAACAGACCTCTGTTTAAAGACAAAGGACTATCATTTTATTCAACTTCAAAACAAAAGACTATCATTTTATTCAACTTTAAAACTCTTCTGCCTGGTATGGTGATATTTTGGAATAGAAAATGCTTGTGAATTCCAGGCCTCTTCAACAATGACAACCAATCTGGTGGTCACAAGGGTGCACACCTGAAATCCCTGTGACTGACTCAGCAATGCTGAGGCAGGAGAATTCCAAGTTCAAGGCCATACACAGCAACTTAATGAGACCCTATCTCAAAATAAAATTTACAAAGATAGTAGGAATGTAGTTCAGTGGGTTGAGTGCCTCCAGGTTCAATCTCTAGCATCACAAGAAAAAAAAAATTGACAAACAAAAGATCAATAACAATTACCCCTGGGTGATGGGCTAATATATTTGTTTTTCTAAACTGGATACAAATTATTTGTGTGATTTAAATTTTCTTTTTTTTTTTTTTTTTACAGAATGACAATAAATCCAATGGTGCCAACAAAACTGAGGCTAATTCTAAATGATTTTTAATTTCAAAAATAAGACTCTTGGGCTGGGGATGTGGCTCAAGCGGTAGCGCGCTCGCCTGGCATGCGTGCGGCCCGGGTTCGATCCTCAGCACCACATACCAACAAAGATGTTGTGTCCACCGAAAACTAAAAAATGAACATTAAAAATTCTCTCTCTCTCTCTCTCTCTCTCTCTCCAAAAAAAAAAAAAAAAAAAAAAAAAAAAGGCATTGTGTTGTGTCCATCTACACCTAAAAAAATATTTAGAAAAAAATAAGACTCTTAATGTCATAAATCCAAAATAAGATTCTTTTCCTTCAAATAAAATGCAGCCGGGGGTGGTGGTACTGAGACAGGATGATCAAGAGTTCAAAGCCAGCCTCAGCAAAATCGAGGTGCTAAGGCCCTCAGTGATACTCTGTCTCTAAATAAAATACAAAATAGGGTTGGGGATGTGACTCAGTAGTTAAGTACCCCTGAGTTCAATTTCTGGAAACTCCACCCTCCCAACAAAAATAAGGTTTGGAAGAAAAAGTAAAAGCTGCAAATAGTAATTTCTTCCCTTTTTTTTTTTTTTTAATCTTAAGGAATGACCACAAGTTGCCAAAATCTGACAGAATTATTAGAAGTAAAATTCTTTATATCCAAATAGCCAAACCAGTTTACTGAGGTTAAAAAGGGGAAGTAAACCAAAAAACCTACCCTTTAATTGTCAGAGACAATACCAGTCTCTAGACAGCATTTTAGACTACCAGCCTCAGACAATAATTTAACACCTGTCACCATCCCCCACAAAGAACTAGTTTAAAATGTTGCATTGAAAAGTGAGGAAGCTAAAACATTTCTCATAGGAACAGCCTCCTCCAAACAATGCCCCCAAACACACACACACACAAACACAAAATGTTCAAAGCACAAACCTAATAGGTTTTAGGACAAGTGTCCTTAATATAAGCTTGTTAGTTAGTTCTTCAGAATGAAGATTACCCCTCAGTTGAAATTAAACTTTCTTTGCATTAGACTTCTGCATTGTGGTCACATGACTGGTGGAAAATACAGTCATTCTTCTTCTACAGAAACAAACACTACTACATTATTGCTTTTTTTCCCAGTGAGGACTAATCCTCACAATGGAGAATAACTTCTCAAGTAAGTTATCTTCTATGCCAAAGAGGCTGAGCTACTCCCCTTAACTGTACAAAGAAAAGGTTAGAACTCCTGGTGTCTATTAGTTGCTGTGTAAACTAAAATGATTACTATAATTACAAGCTTCCTGAGACAGTCTTTTATTTGGCCAACAATACAGTAACAAATAATCTTCCCCCTTGACTTCATTTATTTTGCTCCCTGTAAAATGACAAGAGAATATGGTGGAGTGATAAATTAGCTGTCTTAAAAGATCTTTTGTACAAAAAACTAATTAAAATAAAAACAATTAAAAGAGAAATGAAGAGAACAGTTTCAAGACTGATGTGACTAACCAATTACACTGTCTGCACTGAACCTCTTAATATTATGCCCTTAAGTAACCTGCCAAATTCAAAAGGCTAAATTACATATCCAGACCATGTCTCCTCATAGTCCGTAAGTAAGCTCTTCCTATTATATCAACCAGTGCTAGGGCACAAAATTTAATAGCTAGATAGAAAAATATCACAAACTTTTCAAAATATGTTTGGCCCATCTAAAGATAAACTAAAGCCCAGTGCTGGCACACACCTGTAATCCTGGATGCTAAGACAGGAGGATGGCAAATTCCAAGCCAGCCTCAGCAACACCGAGGCCCTAAACAACTCAGTGAAAACCTATATCTAAATAAAATACAAAAATAGGGCTGGGGATGCGGCACAATGATTAAGCGCCCCTTGGTTCAATCCCTGGTATCAAAAAAAAAAAAAAAAAAGATGAACTAAATTATTAGTCCACTCCATAAAAGTGTCAAAGAAGCATCACTAAAAACTTTTGAAAAGTTCTGAATTCTTAGCTCAAGCTCAATTATCTGTCCAATGGAAAATAGTCATTACTACAATCTATGCAGATAATGAGTTTAGCTAGAAAAACTTATTTTATGGGAGCAATTTTTTCCTTTAATTATAGTGTTGATGGTTGTACAACTTCATAAACATGCTAAAAAACAATGAACTCTTAAAAGTATGAATTACATGGAATGTAAACTTTATCTCTTCAGAAAAACCCAACCTGGGTTGGGGTTGTGGCTCAGCGGTAGAGCGCTCATCTAGCACATGCGAGGCCCTGGGTTCGATCCTCAGCACCACATAAAAATAAAATAAATAAAAGGCATTGTTTAAAAAAAAAAAAAACCCATTAACTTATAACAAGGATGTTTAGCCCACTACCTCACTTAAAAGGCCTGCATAAATCAGTATGAGCTCAGCCCTACTAAACTTTTTCTCCTGAAAGAAATAACACAAGATGCAGGCATGGTGGTGTAGGCCTGTAATCCCACTTCAGCACTCAGCAACTTAGTAAGACCTTGAAATAAGAAAAGGCTGGAGAGGTAGCTCAGTGGTAAAGCATTCCTGAGTTCAATCCCCAGTACAGTTAAAAAAAAAGGGGGGGGGAGGGGGAGAAGGGAGAGGAGGACAGAGGAAGGAGGAAAGGGAAAGAAACCACACACAGCAAATTCTACAGCAGACTTCCTCCTAATTCCCACTGCCACTGAGCTTATTATCAATTCTAATCAAGCTCTGAATCTCCAGCATAAATCATTAGCTGCTTACTTCCCTTTGAACTTAAGATAATAAGCAAACAGCTTTTCATATTACCACTTACAATTCCAATTTGACCAAAGAACAGTGTAACATGCTTGCACAATGCTCCAAAACATGTTGACCTTAACTTTTTAAAAGCTATGACTAAAATACAGTAGTGGGCTGGGGATGCGGCTCAGTGGTAAAGTGCTTGTCTGGCATGCATAAAGCCCTGGGTTTGCTCCCCAGTACCAACAAAATAAAATGCAGTAGCATACCTATTCAAATTGTTGACTTACATACTTAGAAAATGCAATCAAAACCATTAGCAAGACTGCACAGATGGTATGAAGTGACTGAATAAAGACTAACTCCAGGGGCTGGGGATGTGGCTCAAGCGGTAGCACGCTTGCCTGGCATGCGTGCGGCCCGGGTTCGATCCTCAGCACCACATACAAACAAAGATGTTGTGTCCGCCGAGAACTAAAAAATAAATAATAAAAAAAATTTAAAAAAAAAAAAAAAAGACTAACTCCAATAAAAAAGGCAAATTTCAAAAATAAGTAAAATGAAATGATTAAAGTACTCACTACATACACTCTAAATTAAATGCCAACCAAGCAAATAAAAAACTTAGATAATATCGGTTTAATCAAAGAAATCCAACAATCCATGAGATTACACAATGATATGTTTTTTATTTATACCATGAAAGAAGGAGGAGGTTAATAGCTTTGTAACCACAGATGTTTACTGAAACCTCATGAATGTAAACACTCTACAAGATGAACCTTCTTGATCCATGGCAATCACAACTGGCACTGGGGAGATTTTCTGGGGAGTGACAGTGACCAAGTTATATTGTCATATTGTGTGCATGTATGAACATGTAACAACAAACACCAACATTGTGTACAACTATAAAGCACCAATTTTTAAAAATGTGGAAAAAGGAAAAGAGGCAGATTTTCACAAATTAGAAACAAGAGTGAAAGTCAACATAATCTTACTTTCATTTGCTCAAACGCTAATGTTCCATTTACAGCAACCAGATGAATGTTTCTAAATCTTGCCCAACTACCCTAAAACAAAAGCTACTATCCCGATGGTCATAGTTATCATTTCCACATGGAAAGAGAGCAAGAATACAAATACCATCACACAAATACTGCTCCACAAACAGGAAACAATGTCAACAGATGAAAACAAATAATGCAAAGGGCTTTTTCTATACTATTTCTTTTTTTTTTTTCACATCAGTAACCTGCTTTATTAACACATAAACTGCACCACTGACTTGAACTTTGTAGCCAATTAACAACCCCAAAAATATCAACTGCTCAGGTACCCCCCCAAGAGACTCTTCCCCCTGCTGCAGAGAATAGTAGGGTGAGAGCAGAGGACTACTCCTCAAAGAAGACCATAGGGAACCCCTCTGCATCCTCTCCATGCTGTGGCTCCCCTTGCTCCTTGGACTCTCTTCCAATATCTTCCATGAGTTGCTCCAGGTCCAGGTCACTGGAAGCTTCATTTTCAGTGGGGATACTTTCAGCCTCCTTAGTCGGTGGTTCCTGGGGTCTAGGCTCTTCTTTTTCCTTCAAGGGACAGGCCGTGTGATGAGCTGGTAGGGTCAGGCCCTTTGGCATCATTCTAACTTCTTTTTCCTGAGACAAGTTGGTTGCTGAGGCCTTAGTTTGGGGAACTTGAAATTTTTTTTTAAGGCCTGGCTGGTCCAGATCTTAATTCCTTGTCCTTCTTTCCTTCCCGTTATGGGTACAGGAGGCACTATGGATTCACTGCCCAGAGGTCTTTTCACTATCTTCTTTTTCAGGGTCCTGTCTTGTCCATCTGCCATGCGTCTTGCCTTGAGCTTTTTTGAATGTGTTTTGGTCCAGGCAAAGTTGGGTCTCTCTTCTCTTCTTTCTCCTCCTCTATCTCTGATTCCTCCTCTTCTTTTTCCAAGTAGGACACTGAGCTGTTAGCCACAGAAAGAATTAGGTCTTTTCCATCCCCATTGCTGTCAGATCCACTGTAACAGCTCCAGAAACCAAATAAGTTGACCTGCTCCCCAATGTTGATCTGTTCTGCCTTCTGAGCCATCGTGATGGCTGCCACCAGTTTCTGGCTGTAGTCCTTATTCCTGTACTTTTTCACTCCTGCTAGCTCCAGGGACAGCTCCTGGAAATTCTTTAGCATGCAGACTGGGATTCAAGCACGAGGAACTACTTCTCCCAAAAATGTCACGTGGTATTTAGAAGGCAGAGAATCTAGATGAGAAGCGAAGAGAAAATATTCCCCCAGATCAGGATCAGATTTGACCATGCCTGGCCACCAGGGGTAACCATTCTGTTTGGCCCAGATGATGGATCCTGGGACATAGGAGGCATAGGCCACATCACTCTCACACCCTGTCCAGATCTCCTCAGAAATATCACAGCAATTATAATCCAAGTCTGTATTCTGGTCACAATACCAATTATCTGGGAGAATTGAAGGGTCAATATTCCCACGCAGCCGCTTCCATTTCTCACAGTTTGGAGAGGAACACTGGACCCAAACTAAACATTGACCAAAACCACTTTCTTCCCCTTTTTGATGACCTCTGATCTGAGAATCACTCTGAATCATTTTCTCTGGTTGGTCTTTCTCTCTGCACTCATGCCCACCTTGAACTTTCTCCATTTTATCATCATGAGCTTCCCTCTTTCTTTTGCTTAAGGAAAGTCTATTAAATTTCTTCTCAGAGGGTACAGGAACCAGCTGGGCCGATTTAGATGTTCTTATCTCTGGGACATCTTCTACAGAGGCTGAAGTCTCTGGAGTATGAGGTACCACTTTCCTCTCTCCAACAGCATTATCATTATCAGTAGCAGAAGCAATGCCTGGTTCTTTGCCTGACTGGGAATCGGTCTGAACACAGGAAGTCTCTGCAAAATTAAGACTAGATCCCATCTCCAAGCACTCCTGAAGGGACTTCTGAAGCACAATCTGGACAATCTCTTCAAATTCTGCATTGGTAAGACTTGATTTTCCCTTTTCCTTCTTCCATGCTAGCTTGTCTTGAGCCTTTCCTTTTTTCTCCTGACCAACTCCTGGACCATCCTCTGTAGCTGCTTCTCCTCCTTTTCTAACCTGGCTTTTGGTGGGCTTGCCTTGGCTTCTGCCACTAGAAAACTGATTCCCAGGGTCTCTTCTCTGTGTGAGTTGGGACCACGAGGTATCATGCTATGCAATTTTTGTGTAGGTGGGGCAAAGGTTTTCTTTGATCCCTTTCCACATTCTTCTTTCTTCTGCAATGTTGTCATCATTCAGCTGAGAAACAGCTTTCTTTGCCTCTTCTGGGGAAGACCTGAAAGCGATGAGCACAGCATGCCACAGCCATGACTCTTGTACGATTTCTTACTCAGGGTTAGGCCAATATGGTAATATCGGGCAACTTAGCCTTCTCTACTTTCTCCTGGTTTCCACATGGTTTTGAACAAGGAAGTGAACTTGTATAATACATGAGAATAATGGAAGAATTGTTAGACTATACCCTATTTTTCACAAAGATACCAAAATAATTTGTCAAAAGAGGCACTTTTTAAAATACAGTTTTGGAAATCACGAGAGACCCTTTAATATTAGCACTGACCCAATGGGATAGCTCTTTGAAAATTTGAAGATTTCCAATTTAAACAAACCAGAATATTCTGAAGAAATTTTAAATATTCCAAGAAATTTTAACTGACCTTTAAAAAGGAAATGTACTAGTCAAAACTGAGAAAGAATCTACATATATTTTTAAAGTCTATAAGAATTCTGTGGTTAAGCGAGGAGGCTAAGGCTAAGGGGTGGGTAAAATCACAAGTTCCAAGTCCAGTCTGAGCAAGTTAGCAAGGCCTGTCTCAAAATACAAAAAATACAGAGGGCTGGGAATGCAGCTCAGTGGTAAAGTATTTGTCTATCTTGCAAAAGACCCTGGATTCAATCCTCAACCTGACCAAAAAAAAGTTTACAGAAAAATCATCCAGATGAATTCAAGATGTTTAAAAAATATTTTAAAAGGTCCTAAATTACACTCTTTGGAATTTTCACATCTACTGAAGCTTGATTTAAAACTGACTAGTTATGGAAAGACAATTTAAAAATTACCTTTTCCAATCAGACATTGGGACACATGCCAAAGATCCAGCTACTCTAGAGGCTGAGGCAAGAGGATAAACATTCAAGGTCAGCTCAGTAATAAGTCTGGGCAACTCAGTAATAAGTCTGTCTCAAAAATACAAAGTGCTGGGGGATGTAACTCAGTGGTAGAGCACCCTAGGTTCAATCATAAATATCACAAAAAAAGTGGGGGGGAGGAGGGGGCAGGGTGAAGAATGGCAGGGTGGGGTGGTGCATGCCTGTAATTCTCAAGAGGCTCAGGAGACTGAGACAGGAGGATCGTGAAATCAAAACCAGTCTCAGACCCTAAGCAACTCAGTGAGAAACCTGTCTCTAAATAAAATACAAAAAAGGGCAGGGGTCATGATTCGGTGGTTAAGTTCCCCTGGGTTCAATCCCTGGTACCAAAAAAAAAAAAAAAAAAAAACTGCTGTTGAATACCTAACTCACTAAACGAATAAAAATTAACTTTAAACAGATTAAAGACCTAAATGCAGAGGCTAAAACAATAAATTCTTTGAAGTAAACACAGATCTGCATTACCTGGGATTTGACATTAGGTATGATACCAAAAGTAGTAACAACCATAAATAAATAAATTAGAGAAATTGTTAATTTCAAAGGCTTGAATAGAAAATAAAGTCTATCACTTAAATATTTTCTAAGTTGAAGCAGAAACTGAAGCTTCCATTAAAGCCTATAAAGAGTGAGAGAGAGAGAGAAACTGTATTTCGCCAAAATTAAAAAACTTTTTATTTCATAAGACATCACCAGCGCTGGGAATGTGGCTCAAGTGGTAGCGCGTTTGCCTAGCATGCGTGAGGCACTGGGTTCAATTATCAGCACCACATAAAAATAAAAAAGATATTGTGTCCTCCTAAAACTAAAAACTAAAAAATAAAAAATAAAAAAAAGATATTACCAAGGCAGCTCAGTAGTTAAGCACCCCTGGGTTCAATCCCTGGTACAAAAAAAAAAAAAAAAAAAAAAGCCAACAATGAGCAGAGAAGAATTTAAAGGTTTCCAACACAGAGAAATGACAAATGTTTATGAAGATGCTAATTATCTTGATTTACTCATTATACCTGTACACATATTAAATTTTAAAAATATACCCAATAAATATGTACAATTACAAAATGAAGAATCACAATTAATTCAATAGCTATAAAAATTACTCTGGAAAAAAATTACTGTGAATTCTTTTGGGGGTTTGGGGGGCAAATTTGGTAAATTGCTAAAGCTGGCTTTGAACTTGTGATCCTCCTGCTTCAGCCTCCCAAATCACTGGGATTCCTTCTGTGCTTATTTAATTTCATCATGCTGATTTTAATCCATTTCATTTTGAATCTAATCCTATGCTTAATTTTCCAATTTAAGATTCCCAGTAGTCTCTCCCATTTGAAATCCATGAAATAAACCCCATTTTGAGTACAGATAACTTGGTCAGTTGCAAATTTCACCTAATTTGATTTATTATATTGACCCAAAAGATATCATTAATACTGGTTGAAATTAGATAACTTGTAGTTTATATACAAAAGGTGCTAGAGTAAGGTATACCCCTGCACATAACTGGTCAGAAAAAAAATAAATTCAATACACTTGAGAGATTAGCCATCTGCTAAAGTTACAATTTGTAAGCAAAATATATATATATATATAAATAAAGCCATAAATTGCAAGTGAAAAAAACAGAATCTTGAGAAAATTGAGACAACAGAAAATGAAGCCCAATTAAACTAATAATTATAAGGCCTAAAAAGCAACGCAAGAATGTCACTAGTTGTACATGGTTATAAGCTGCCCAAAAACAACAAAAGGAAAATGATTTTAAGAATGAAGGCTTTTGACCAACTAATATTGAATAAGCCCCAAATAATACAGTCTCTTTCTCTCACAACTGAAAACTCCAGACATATAAAACAATATGCACGGGGACTCTGAAAAGTATACCAGAAATGGATACTGTGGAACAAAGTTATATTGGCCAATGTCCAACAAGGGGCATGACTGTTGTATCTTTTTTTTTTTTTGGTGGAGTGGGGGGGTGTTGATCTGGTTTTGTCCTCCTTTTTTCTATAGGCTTTGCCTTGCCTTGAATGTAGCCCCCAGTCAAGAAATTTTGTATGAGAAAAGCAACTGAAATGACTACAATTTGCCAGGCATAGTAGTACACATATATAATCCCAGCAATTCCAGAGGCTGAGGCAGGAGGATCACAGGTTCAAAGCCGGCCTCAACAATATTATGAAGGCCCTAAGCAACTTGGTGAGACACTGTCTCAAATAAAAATATAAAAAATGATGGTATGGGGCTGGGATTGTGGCTCAGTGGTAGAGTGCTCACCTAGAATGTGTGAGGCACTAGGTTCAATCCTCAGCACCACATAAAAATGAAATAAAGATATTGTATGTCCACGTACAACTAAATAATAAATATTTTTTTTTAAAAAATAACAAGATGTGTCTAAGTGGTTAAGGTCCCCTGGGTTCAATCCGTAATAACAAAGACAAAAAGCAAACAATCCACATTAAAAAGAAAGCAAACGAGGATTCAGCAAAGCAAAGCACTCTGCACAGCAGTGGCCAATTCGGGAGGAACACCGCTAGACTGGTGGGGGATCCAAGGAACACATCACTATGTGGCCTTACACTATGTGGCCTTTACACTGCTGCTGATACATGGAGACAGGGTAACTGATCTGTCAGCCCTCCAGAAAGCAAGAGAACCAATTTTAAGACTACATGAGCAGTTATACCCTATCCAACAAATTGGTAAAAATCTCTTCAGCATTTAAAAAAACAAAAAACACTATATTAAGGAATGTAGCAGTGCCTGGTAATATAATAACCCTCAATAAACGTTAGCTTCCAGTAGGATATGAAGGCAAACACCTGTAATTCCACTGACATGGAGGCTGAATCAGATGCATCACAAGGTTCAAGCCAGTAAATAAGTAAATAGAAAAAATGACTTAGCAAGGCCCTGTCTCAATAAATAAATAAATAAATAAATAAATAAACAGGGCTATGGACGTAGTTTAGTGATAGAGCATCCCTGGGTTCATTAAAAAAAAAAAAAGTTAGCTATCATGACTCCTAAGCCACTGAAATTATCTTAAAAATTTTACTTTTTAAAATGGCCTAGAATTTAAATTCACAGGTTTTGTTGGATAAGATATAAGTTCCAGGCCTCCAGAGCAGAGCACTTCAAAACACAGTCACACAGTTAATAGGTTTCTCAAATGTATAGTTTTGGTACAAAAACAAGTGATATCATAAGCACTGTCATGGCTATTCATACAAGTTACAATAATATTTTTTAAAGGAAGAGGAGCTAATTTCTATTTAACTAAGAAATTAGTTAACAATAGTTATGCTCAATTTTAATCAGATATATACAGCTGTAGAAAGTTACTTGTGTCTCAGATTTAGGGCATCAATGTTCACTGTCACTCCTGAAGTAGGCAGGTGAGTAAAGAAGAGGTTAACATAATCCTTAAAGCTGGATAAAAAGGTCAATGATTGAGGGGGGTGGGAGGGAGCACCACCACAGCCAAACACCAAGTACCAAAAGCATGACATTCCTATCTTTAAAAAAAAAAAAGAATCACAAAATATGAAAACAATTCTACTCCTAACTATAAGTATAAAGACAAAGGCTCAGATATTCCTATTATTTAATCACATTGAACATCTTGTAAAGAGATGCACTCCTAAAGTAAATATAAGCATATTAAAAAAACCTCTTGCTAGACAAGGTGGCACACACCTGTAATCCCAGCAGATCAACAGGGTGAGGCAGGAGATCAGGAGTTCAAAGCCAGCCTCAGCAACTTAACTAGGCCCTAAGCAACACAGTGAGACCCTAACACAAACATAAAAATTTTTTTTTAATTATTTTATTGTTGGTTGTTCAAAACATTACATAGTTCTTAATATACCATATTTCACAGATTGATTCAAGTGGGTTATGAACTCCCATTTTTACCCCGTATACAGATTGCTGTGTCACATCAGTTACATTTCCATTGATTTACAAATTCCCTTTCTAGTGACTGATGTATTCTGCCGTCTATCCCATTCTCAACTCAAACATAAAAATTTAAAAAAAAAATAAAAATGCAGATACCAAGAAAACTTCTCTTAACATATGTAAACACAAATAACTACTTCTACCATTGTCTATTTCTTTTTTTTTTTTTAAAGAGAGAGTGAGAAAGAATTTTTTAATATTTATTTTTTAGTTCTCGGCGGACACAACATCTTTGTACGTGGTGCTGAGGATTGAACCCAGGCCGCACGCATGCCAGGCGAGCGCGCTACACTTGAGCCACATCCCCAGCCCCTACCATTGTCTATTTCACTGGCCACTATTAGAGTGGAGTGGGAGAGAAAGGCAGATATAGGGGCTCTCGGTTTTCTTATTCCATTACAATCTTCCAGTATAGGAAACAGTAAAGTTTAGTAAAGTGAATACTTAACTGTATTAATAATTTCTAAAAACAAAGGCTTAAATAAACTACAACATATTAACATGTTAAAAAAATTTATCTTCTTTTATTAAACTACAAGATTTTTTATTGTCTTTTTTATTTGTTTCTTCCCTGGTCATGGGAGAGTTTATTTTTCCATTCTCTTATCTTATGATGTTTTGTTTTTTTTCCACAACAGATTTAAAGTGACTTAGAAAGGACATATATAATAGAGTACTACAATGAAAGTAAATAATGGAAAAATAGCAGGCTACAAATTCTCACAATACAAATAATGAACATCAATTAGAATCTGAGCTTCCTGGTGTACATAGTTTCCAGTACTTGATGTAAGGAGAAGTGCGCTTGTGTACCAGTTCCCATAATTCTGTACGTTAAAGATTAATACAACATTGAAACAAAAATTGTGTGGCCGATTTCAACACAAATTATAATAAATATTAAAGTAGAAATTTTAAAATGTAAAGTTACCAAAAAAAATAATAACCCATCTTATTTTCATTTCTTAAAATGAATATTTGCTAATGAAGCAAATCAAATTCATATTCAAATCTCCTCGATTCTCCAGAGGGAGTCCTCACATCAAGATTTAGATGAATTCAGTAGACTGTCTTTTTTCTTATAGTACTGGGCATTGGACCCGGAGCTTTTTGTTTTGTCTGTGGTTTGTATTTTGTTTTGGGCACCGGGGATTGAACCCAGAGAGACTTTACCACTGAGCCACATTCCCAGCCCTTTTTTATATTTTACTTAGAAACAGGGTGTCACTGAATTGCTCTGTTGCTAAGGCGGCTTTGACTCCCAAACCTGCCTCAGACTCCTGAGCCACTGGGATTATAGGTGCGGGCCACCATGCCAGGTGAACCCAGAGCTTTGCACAGGTTAGGCCAGCACTGAGCTACATCCTAGCCCATTTTAAAATTTGTCTTATTTAGAGAATCTCAGTAAGTTGCCCAGATTGTCTTCAAACTTGTGATCCTCCTGTTTCAGAATTCTGAGTAGCTAGAATTAGGTGTGTCACTTGTATTCAGCAATTTAAGAGAACTTTTTCAAAATATTATTATTCACTGCTATGTATGGTGCACATTTCTTTTTTTTCGGTACCAGGGATTGAACTCAGGGGCACTCTCGACCAGTGAGCACATCCCCAGACCCATTTTGTATTTTATTTAGAGACAGGGTTTCACTGAGTTGCTTAGTGCCTCGCCATTGCTGAAGCAATGACTTTGAATCTCGATCCTCCTGTCTCAGCCTCCAGAGTCGCTGGGATTACAGGCAGGCGCCACTGCACCCAGCTGGTACACATGTTTTTTCTTCCTTACTATTAGCAAACAATATATACCTAAACACTGGAATTTTTCTCTCAAATTCCACATAATATGCCAATAGAAGTTAATTTTTGAATCAATCTTGGGGTGTTATCTTTCAGGAAAAAGGGTTCAGGACAAGAAGTTTCAGGCTCCTACTAAATCAGGCAATGAAAATTTAATAACATAAGCAATAAACTCCTTAATGTCACTGAATATAAACATAAAACGTATTTTAGGACAAAAAGAACTATCTGATTTACTTGTAGACTATGTTGTACATTTCTAACTACTGTCAAACAAGGACCTTCTACTAGGAAGAATATGGACTTCAGAGTCAGGAAAGACAAAAACCTGAATACCACATTCATCATTTACTAGCTAGATTATCTTGGGAAATTAACTAACCTCCTCAAACCTGTTTCCTCACCACAATTTTATAAGAATGCAGAATCACTAAATAAAATAAGGCTTGTGATGATGCTAATTATATAAAGCACTTTACTATAAAAAGATCATGATTTTTCCTTTCTCTAGACTATCCAGAGAGCAAGGCCTTCAAGGATGCACCTCCTAGGTTCCAGCTAAGTAATTCCCTAAAAGCACCAAGAGCTCTCCTAATTTAGATCTTAGAAAAGCTAGAATGAAAGGTGTGGTGAGGAAAAGTACACCTTTGAAAGCATCTGACACATACCACAGCATACAAACACAAAAGCCAAAAAAATGCTGTCTGTTCCATACTGACAATTAAAATTATCAAAGACACAGTCTGATCTTTGACACATGGGATAGTGAATCTGAAACAGATACTTATTCATTTCTTGAAAGCATTTCCTTCTGCTATCAAATGTGTCAAATCTGATTTAACAGCTCTTCCCAAGGTGAGCAGCTTAGTAGATGCAGAATAGCAACAGAGCTCAACCCCAAAGAAGTTTATACCGAGAGACATCAGTTAGACAGAACTGCTTCTCTTATTTATATCTGCATAACCAGTATCATTAGTCAAACTAATTCACCTAACCGTCTCATACCAAAAGATCTATATTATTGAAGATACTTTTCCCACCAGGCTAGCTTTCAAGGAGAATTATGGGAAAGTCAAATTCCTTTTGTTACCAAAATTTTCTCCAAAAGTCCCTACCCCATTAAAATTTTGTTAAACCTAATTTTTCATCTTTAAATCAATGATGTGATAAATAGAAATAACAATATAAGATACTAACCATGACCACTCAGAAAATGTAATCCTCTTCCTTCTTTCTGTAGTCATCATTCTTAATGAGATCAAAGTAGAACCCAAACATTTTAGATTACTCCATCTACTTGCAAACGCACAGCCCACAACAGTTGAAAAACATTCTGCAAGTACATCTCACAGCAGGTCCTCTACTGACACAATGAACAAATATGATAACACAAGTCAATTTTCAATCACAAGCAAAAAATTAAGCTATTTTTAACTTTTGATTAAAATAGCATCAACAAGGAGAATATAAACTTTACATCATTTATAATTTACTTCCAATCTTCAATTAAAATGTCCTTACTGAGGGGGAAAAAAAATCCCACAAATGGAACTTCAAACATGATTTCTTAGGATGCAGGTTCATATGAAGTCAATGGTATTTTATTTGGCTATTCTGAGATATGGAAAAACTGTGTTTTCCTTTCTCTTTGTAGACACACCCAATTCCCAGAAAGATGTTTTCTTTCTTACAACAGTCAGATGCATTTCTTTCAAACAACAAACTCTGAAAGGAATTATAAAACAGCCCTGAATAGAAAGTGTTTCAGCATTATCAATTTCTTATGTAGAATGAACATAGTCAAGATGACTTTCTTCTATAAATTCAAGCACAATATAATCATATTCAGTGTCATGTTCCAATTTAATAGTCTAAAAATGCTAAAACACTCAAATGTCACTTTTAAAGATGGCATTCTAAATGTAAATTCAAGGTTATCTACATTCTAACTCCCAGCACTTAACTGATTTAACTCTTCTTCCTCCACATAAATGTAATACTACAGTTTAGCAAAAAAAGATCAGTTGACATTATTAAAAAAAAACTTAAGTCATTGACAACAATGACTATCTCTGATATCTCTAATATATTTTGTTATGAAATATTCAAGCACAAATAAGCATATAAAACTTCTAAGGCACAGTGACACACCTATAATCCTAGCTGCTCATGAGGCTGAGGTAGAGGATCACAAGTTCAAGGCCAGCCTCAAAAATTTACCAAGGCCCTCAAGTAACTTAATGAGACCCTATTTCAAAATAAAATATGAAAGGGCTGTGGTAAATAAAGCGCCCCTGAGTTCAAATCCCCAGTATCGATCCCAAAAAAGATTCTAAATGTTTCCTAATGCTTCAAATCAAACAATACCATTAGGTTATGAGCATATAACCATGAAAGCTGCTTTGATTCTGCCATCTCTCTCTCAGTATCCTGGGCTGTCAACATGAAGATTCTAGTAAAACTCAGACAAAGGGAGAGCTGGCCTCCCACCAAGCTTTATAACTGTACCAAGTAAGCATTCTAGATACTTTCTGTTCTAGTATCAAACATCAAATAGCTCTTGTTCTTTCCTTCCTTCCATTGTTTTTCAGTCCTAGGGGCTGAACCAAAGGCCTTGCAAATGCCATGGAAGTCCCTCCACCACTGAGCTACAAGCCCAGTCCTTGTCTTGTAGCCTCTATATGCAGTAGCTACTTGGATTTTCCCAATTAGTATCTCTTCATCTTCCATTCACACTGTACATTCTTAGACCAATCTTTCTGAACACACTGTGGTCATCAATAAACAATCGCTCCCCAAATTACCTCCAATTCAAACCCTGTGATTCAACTGCCACAATTACTTGAGATCCCTCCTATTGAACTCCCTAAAATAAAAATTCTCAAATAGAAAACACCAGGCACTTTCCTGTTTGTTTGCTCATACAACTCCTAATATCTGAAATATCTTTCCTTCATTCTTTTAACTTTAATTCCCTTCAACTCCAAACTACTACCTGGATAGGATTCCTGGTTGTCCTAGTTTGTAAAATATCACATTTTCCTTTCCTTCACTTAGCCTCTGTTATTCTATTTATTAATAATAAAAAAGACAGAAATTAATGACGCCAAGAACTGCTGTAAAGATTAAATGAGAGCTGGGGTTGTAGCTCAGAGGTACAGCACTTGCCTCAAGTGCATGAGGCACTGGGTTCGATCCTCAGCACCACATAAAAATAAAAAATAAAGATATTGTGTCCATCTAAAACTAAAACATATTTTTAAAAAAGATTAAACAGGCTGGGGTTGTGGCTGAGAGGTAGAGCGCTCGCCTAACTTGCATGAGGCACTGGGTTTGATCCTCAGCACCACATAAATGTAAAATAAAGATATTGTGTCCACCTATAACTAAAAAATAAATATTTTTTAAAAATAGATTAAATGATTATACAGAAGCTAGAAGGTACTTATATAGTATATACATAGTAGGTATTTAATAAATAATATCTTAGATGAGAGAACACTATTCAGATACTGTTTCATCATTATTTCTAAATCTAATGTTTTTTTCCTCCAGTTAGATCACAGATTTTTTTAGCATGTACCTCATTGAAGAATTAACAGAATTAGTTCCAAACTTAATTAGAACCCAAAGCTTCGAGCTTCTCTTTTTAAGTTTTAAAAGTTTTTAGGGTAAGGATTACTCTGCCAAGCTAAGTCTTGATCTGAATGATCCAAAGGACCACTCTCTCATGTGAAGACTGGGGAAAAAAAGGGATGTGGCACCAAAACCAGACCAAGCATCTCCTAATAGAGTACAGATGCTGTCTCAAACATCTAAGTCCTATTTGAAAATCCTGCCTAAGAAGCCTCACCAGCTGCCTAGTTACCACAGACCAATCAGATAAAAAAGACATGACAACCCAGAGGACCCATGTTAAGAGAGGGACCTCTAAGTATGCAGAAAAAAAGGGGGGGAAGGAAAACAAATTACGAGAAAGAAGTGCTGACTCTATGTTGCTTGAAAGTAACAGACAAAATGTAAAGTATCTGCTTTAAAGAAAAATAAGAGCTTTTAATTTTGATCTCTTTACTTCCTAAACTGGCAACTACTTAACCTTTTGCCAAAGCTGTTTCTTCATAAAATGGTAATAATTTGTCTCACAGACTTATTATGAAGATTCCTTGGAATATGATAGACACAACAACTGATACTTTATTTATGTATTTTGGTACTGACGATTGAACACAGGGGCACTCTACCATTGACCAACATCCCAGCCCTTTCTATTTTTAATTTTTAAGACAGAGGTTTGTTAAGTTGCCCATACTGGTTTTGAGCATTCAATTCTGCTGCCTCAGCCTCCTGAGTAGATAGATAACAAGCATATGCCACCAAGCCTAGATGGAGAGGGTTTTTGTTTTGGGGGCGGGAGTTTACCAAGAATTTCAGCAAGGGCATTTAACCACTGAGCCACATCCCCAGCCTTTCTTTTCATTTTTATTTTGAGACAGAGTCTCACTAGGTTGCTGAGGGACTGCTAAGTTGCCAAGACTGGCTTTAAACTTACAATCATCCTGCCTCAGCCTCCCGAGCTACTGTAATAACAGGCATGAGCCACCAGAGCCAGCAAGAGGATTAATTTTTAAATGATAAACTTTGTGGGGGTGAGATGGAAGCAACAGTGTTGAGGATTGAACCCAGGGCCTTTTGCATGCTAGGCAAACGCTTTACCACTGAACTACATCCCCAGCAATTTTATTTTGAGACAGGGTCTCCCTAAACTGCCAGGGTTGGCCTTGAATTTATGAGGTTCCTGCTTCAGCCTCCTTAACAGCTGGTATTACAGGCATGTGCCCAGCTCACCTGATCTCTTTCTGTCTCCTATGGTTTTAACCTCCAAGCTATACTTAGAAAAGGAAAAAGGAGGGAAGAACACTTGCATGCAAAAAAAAAAAAAAAAAGATGAAAGAACATAAGAAAAGATATTATAAGTAAATGCTATCTTAAGTGCAATTGTCATTAAATCTGATTTAATAAGAACAGAGGCTGTGAATGTAGCTCAGTTGTGGAGAATGTGCCTCACATGCCTCACATGCTGAGTCTCTGGGTTCAATCCATAGAAACACCAAAAAAAAAAAAAAAAGGAAGGAAGGAAGAAAGGAGAAAAAAATGATAAATCTAAAATAACAGGCCATGGAGACAAACATTTTAACAATGTGGCCTGGTAGTACATACCTGTAATCCCTGCTGCTCAGGAGGCTGAGGCAGGAGGATCACAAGTTTGAGACCAGTCTAGAAAACTTGGCAAGATTTTGCTTTAAAATTAAGACAAAATGAAATAAAATAGTATAAAATAAAATAAAGAGCTGGAGATACAGCTAAGTAGTAGAGCCCTTGCCTAATATCTGTAAAGCCCTAGATTCAATCCTCAGAACAGCCAAAAAAAAAAAAAAAAGTGGACTCTGATATTAAAATGCTTTTTTTTTTTTTTGGCATGGGGGTGGGGGGTGGGGATACCAGGGATTGAACCCAGGGGCACCTGGCCACTGAACCACATCCCCAGCCCTATTGTGTATTTTATTTTAGACACAGGATCTCACGGAGTTGCTCAGACCCTCGGTATTGTGCTGAGGCTGACTTTGAACTCTCGATCCTCCTGCACGCAGCCTCTGGAGCTGCTGGGATTATAGGCGTGATCCACCATACCCAGCAAGATGCTGACTGAATCTTATGTATCTATTAACTTATTCTAAAATAATAAATAAACTATATTTTAACCCAAATAACACTTTTTATTTGGAAAACCAGTCAAGTGACAAGAGATGGGGAGGTTGGCACTATTTTACACTTTTGTAAATGTCTTTAACATCAAGAAAGGAAGATAAATCTAATAAGTCAGATGACTTCTTAAATGTGTTTCTGCATTCAATACATTGCAACATTTTAAGTCTATGAAGAAAATCTCCTCTCCCGGAAAAGAGAGAGGCATTTTAACAGTCTTTCCTGATTACTATGCATTGTTTCAATATTACACCAAAACTCAGCAAATTATTTTACTCTAATTTTTTTGTTATTTGTTTTTTGTTTTCATGCAGTGCTAGGGGTCAAACTCAAGGCCTCAAACATGCTGGACAAGTGCTCTACCACTGAGCTACATCCCAGCCCAATAAGTGATAATTTTTAAACATTACAAGCAACTTAGTTCCAAACCATACTTCCAAATTTTTCATACACTATTACACTGAAATCAATTCATCCACATTGCATTTTATGCATTATTTAGTAGCATTATGTACAGATCATCCGGTAATTATCAGTACTTTAAGTTATGAAGACCTTTCCTGATATCTCTCTGTTTGATCTCAAAACTCATACCTGTTAATACCACCACTGGTCTCATTAGGGAAGACTGTTAAGTACTGGGAAGCTCTCAAGGTCGTGGAATAGGGATATTGAAAACTCTTCCAATATTCTAAATTTTTGCCTCCATATTCCAGTTTTTGCTTGAAAACTATAATTTTAGTATTAGCAACAGTTTTTCTTGAAGACACAGGAACATTCACCTTTTCTTATTTTTTTGTTTTATTTATTTTTTGGGGGGTACTGGGGATTAAAACTCAGGGTACTTGGCCACTAAGCCACACCCACAGCCCTATTTTTGTATTTTACTTAGAGTCAGGGTCTCAGTGAGTTGCTTAGGGCCTCACCATTGCTGAGGCTGGCTTTGAACTCATGATCCTCCTGTCTCAGCCTCCAGAGTTGCTTGGATTAAAGGCATGCACCACCACACTCATGTTTTTAATAATGTATCTGTGAAATATTCAAGCATGAATAAGCACAGTCTGTCATTCTTTCAAGTAAAAATGGTGAAAAATTTAAAAAGACCATAGCTGAGCATACAACTAACTTATACAAGTGGTTTTCATTATCAGACAACTATGTAACAGAAGTGATTTGTGCCATTTTATCACACAGAATATTTGACAAATTATATACTCAAGGGTCAAGACATAATTAAATGAATAGTTTATGGTGTTTCATATCACAGACATTATGTGAAAGGTAAAAACTGGCTTCTTTTCTTTTCTTTTTTGGAGAATACACGTTCATGAAGAACACTATCATTATTAGAAATTATTAGCCCACCTTGGTACTACTTGGATTTGAGCTAAGAAACCAGAAGTTTTACCCAACACTGATATTGAAAATGTTGATAAAATGAAAAAGGGAAAAAAAAAAAGTCCTACTTTAATTACTAAAATTCTGACTCTCTCAACAGTATAGACATTAAAAAATCCATATACCCTCATAAAGACTCTGATTGCCAGGGGCTAAGGCTCAGTGGCAGAGTACTTGCCTATCACACATTAGCACCACATGAAAAAATAAAATGAAATAAAATAAAGGCATGCTGTCTGTCCCTCTCTAACTATAAATTTTTTTTTAAATGACTGATGCCAGGAGCAAAATTTTCACCACTCCTTTAATATACAAAATAAAGTACTAACAAGTTCAGTAAATCAAGATGGGTAGGCCAGAAGCACATTTCTCCAAGCAAGTAAGGGCACCCCATCAAACTAGCAATGCCATGCTAACTCAAAAATGGTCATCAAATGAGGTCATGAAAAATCCAAAAGGCTTTTCATTCACAATGACAGAGAACCACTGTGTATAAGACCAACTAAATATGATTACTCATTAATGTTCTTTCTGGAAAAAAAAAAAAGGAATTAAATGAAATGTATGCTGGAATGCATTTCATTAGCTCATGTTTAGTAAAATTCTAAAATAAATGTAGAAATGGCAACAGGAGGTGGTGGCACACACCTGTGGTCTCAGCATCCCAGAGGCTGAAGCAGGAGGATTCCAAGTTTGAGGCCAAACTTAACAACTTAGTGAGACCCAGTCTCAAATTAAAAAATGAAATTAAAAAAAAAAAATACATATGTGTTTCCGTGTGTGTGTGTGGGGGGGTGTTTGTTTATGAATGACACGATTGTGGCTATATCTCAATAGAAAAACAATAACTTTCTCCACAGCTGTTCCACGCAGGCCTCAGCCCATGGTCATATAATTCTCCTTCTTCAACTTATTCTTGGGATCTTACGCTACAGGTCCTTCCCATACCTCCCCTCACTCATCAGAGTAGTTCAGATCACTGTGAAAGTGAAGATCCCCTTGTCCTTCCTCTCTCCCAGCTCTCTTTTCCTTTTCTCTGGCAGCAGGTTTAAGAAGGTAAGAACGTACCATACCACCACCATGAGATGTCTGTATCAACCAGGTGCCAGAACTAATAGACTAAGCCAGGACACTCGCTAAGTCTAAGAGCTCCGGGTTCAATCACTCACATTCCACACAAGTCCTTCAGAACTAGCAATCCCAGCCAACACTTTGGTTTCAAAGAATTTGAATATACTTCAACTTGAAACCCAGAATTTAATTAAAACAAATCAACTTCAGACTGTACCAAAGATATTTACAATACTTCTAGTAATACTGACCTCAGGAGGTAGTTTATTCCAACCACTTATCTCATACCAACTTGGTTTCAGCACTCCAGTTCTTCCGCTTACTACCGAGTATGACTGCCAGGTCAAGTTATATTTAAACATCTACAACTATGTGCCTCTTAAACTGGAAAATCAGGACAATAACATCATCTACTTCAAAGAGTTGATGTACAGCCAAGCACCGTGGCACACGCCTGTAATCCCAGATGCTCAGGAGGCTATGGATCAAATTCAAGGCCAGCCTCAAATTCAAGGCCTTAGCAAGGCCTTGAGAAACTCTGTAAGATATTTTTTAAAAGGGCTGAGGATGTAGCTCAGTAGTAAATTGCCCCTAGGTTAAATCCCAGGCAACCCCCACCAAATAAATACATAGATAGATAGATAGATAGATGATAGATAAATGAGTTGGTGTATAATTTAAATGAAGCAACTTATTTAAAGCACTTAACTCAGTATCTGGCAAATAGTAGGCACACAATAAACCAATGCTAACTATAAAGAACTCTAAGAGCAATTCCTCTTTCCTATATAAATTTCAAAATGGAGTACAGAAGCTAGGATTATAGCTCAGTTCTAGAGCGCTTGCCGAGCATGTGTGAGGAGGCACTGGGTTCGTTCCTCAGCACTACATAAAAATAAAGGTATTGTGTCCATCTACAACTAAATTAAAAAAAAAAAAATAAGTACAGGTTATATAGCTGCTGGACCACTGACAAAAAACAAAAACTTCCTTCTTATTTCAACCACATACAACAGCTTATAGAACATACCTACATAGTTTCACCATGTATATTAGATTCCCATTTTAGAACAGTGACAATCAAGTTGTAGTATCTAAAAATTTCCTATACATAATAATAGTGACATTAAGATTGAAAAGCTCAAAAATACTTTCCAGTGGATATTATGTAAGGGTAATGAACTGTGACATACTAGGATTACCTTAACAAATGACTTACCTGGTGAAAACTTTGTGACAGATGAGGTAATAAAATAATCATAAACTTTCACAAGGCATATAAGACATTAAGGCTGGGGCTAGAGTTCTAGCTCAGTGGCAGAACACTTGCCTAGCATGTGTGAGGCACTGGATTTAATTCCCAGCATCTCATATAAATAAAGAAAGAAAACAAAGGTCCATCAACAACTAAAAAACATATTAAAAATAATGATGATGCAAATATATCAAGCTGGGCATGGTGACTGTAATCCCAGCGATTAGGTAGGCTGTGGCAGGAGGATGTCAGGTTGGAGGCCAGCCTCAGCAACTTCATGAGACCCTGTCTCAAAATTTTAGAAAAAGGGATGGGGATGCCTAGAACGCTTGCCTAGCATGCGTGAAATCCTGGGTTCAATCATCCCCAGTACCAAAAACATTTTTTTTAAAGCATGCCAATACAATAAAGCTGAATGGCAGGTACACAAGCATTTGTTACATAATTCTCTATAATTTTCTACATACATTAAATATTTCATTAAAGATGAATCACTTGTGTGAAAAAAAATGGCAAAGAACTCTTGCGTAATTTAATTTGGGAATAAAATTGTAAAATATAGTCCAGCTCTATCTCATAACATTTATATATCCAAATATAACAAATAATTTTTAAAATCTTCTATTTCATGTTGATGGTTTATTTCTATATAAGAAAAGTATAAAACAAGGGCAAAAGCCTGGTGCCACAGTCTGTAACCCAGCAGCTTGTGAGGCTAAGGCAGAGAGGATTACAAAGCCAGGCTCATCACCCTGTCTTCAAAAAATAAAAAGGGCTGGGGAGGTGGCTTAATGGTAAACCACCCCAAGTTCAATCCCCATTACTGGAAATAAACAGATAAATCTTTCCCCTGACACTGGTGAAAGATTCTAGAAATTCATGGATTAATAACAAGCACAATCAAGTTAAATGAGATATGATAATATAAAGAGGATTTTTTTGGCAGGGGGAGGGGTGTTGGGGTATGAACAGGGCCGGAGTGTAGCCAATGAGCTACACTCCAGCCCTGTTTGACTGTACATTTTAAAACAAATGAGGAAAATTTTACCAAGACCAAGTCTTACACTGTTGCACTTAGATACAACAGGGTACTTACTTTATCCAAATCAATAACAGAAAAAGCTTTACTTTCCATTTTTCATTGCAAGAAACTGGATTTTTCTTTCTCTACTGTTTATTTTTAAATAAGGAAGGAAAACACCGAAAATGATCCAGTTGTTGCAGCACCAAGCATGAACAATGAGACTGGGGGTGGTAAGAGAAAGGGTTAGTGCAGAGCCTAACAAGAGCCCTGCACACCAGCTCTGGCTAAACCCTGAGGATGAAAGCACTCTTTGTCCTTCTGGTCAATGCAAGGCCTTTCAGTGTCCCTGTATATAATTTTTTTTTTTTTTAAGCAAAAGAAGTGGGAGGATGGGGAGTTTTGCTTCTTTAGGGGATATCGCCTCAGCTGCCAGGCTACAATAAGGACGAAGGTCACATAGACACAGAAAAGCTTTCCAGGGGCTGGGGATGTGGCTCAAGCGGTAGCACGCTCGCCTGGCATGCGTGCGGCCCGGGTTCGATCCTCAGCACCACATACCAACAAAGATGTTGTGTCCGCCGAGAACTAAAAAATAAATATTTAAAAAAAAAAAAAAAAGGGGCTGGGGATGTGGCTCAGGCGGTAGCGCGCTCGCCTGGCATGCGTGCGGCCCGGGTTCGATCCTCAGCACCACATACCAACAAAGATGTTGTGTCCGCCGAGAACTAAGAAAAAATAAATAAATATTAAAAATTCTCTCTCTCTCTCTGTCCCCCTCTCTCTCTCACTCTCTCTTTAAAAAAAAAAAATAAATAAATAAAATAAAAAAAAAAAAAAAAAAGAAAGAAAAGCTTTCCAAGCACACCACTGCTGGACCTTTGTCTATTAACACAGACAAGCAAGAAGGACTTGTGTACCCTGCTTATATTACATCATATTTGCTATTAAACAAAATTCCAGGAATGGCATTTCTATTTCATATTGATCCTTGCAATCTAGTTCATTTAGAAAATCACAGAGGATATAGTCTTTTGTCTTCCACTTTGAACTCCAGGAATGGATAATCCCTCTATTTTGTGTGAGAAGACACCAGAAAAGATTAAAATTAAGAAAACCATTTCATTTCTCTGTTCAGGTGTTTTTTCAAAAGGCCACAAAACCAAATAAGATTCTCTAATAAAACTACAATTCAATGTTTTATTAAGCATTTTATTGAGACCTCCCATCTCAGTGGTACACTTTGACCCTCATGGTGTGAATCACATTTCCCTCACTGCCTTAACTTCACCAAGTAAAATAAGTTAGTGAGGGAGCTGAGAGAGTTTAACAAAACCCAATAGATAACCCATTGTGTAATCAAATATGAAGCTACAGTTAGCATTAGGCATCATGTCCTTTGAAGTTTTAAACAAAACAAAGCTCATTTATCCAGTATTAAGAGTAAACATACAAATACTGACAGGCTTTACACATATAAAACACACATAAAATGAGTGTGTGCCCTTGTGGGCGAGCATGGTGTATGTATGAGAGAGAGAATATATTGTCACTACTGGAAATGTTCTTTTCAAATTTAACTCCATGACTAAAATTTTATGTATGTGTATGGCTGACTTTTTGCAGAGCTATATTTAAATTCACTTATGAGACAATCAGAATGCAAACACATTTTATTAACTAAAGTTTTATTCAGATGGTTAGCAAGACTTTTCTTAATTAGAAATTTTACTATAACACTTAAGAATTACTGCATGGGTACGAAATTATACAATAAGAGATTTGGAAGAGTTCCTAGAAGATAATCAAATAAAATGAATGTTTGATTAACAATGGGGTTAAAAAGACTCAAATTAAGTAATTTGCCAGGGTTCACAAAGCTAAATTTCCTTTCTCGTGACAGTAATAAAAAGTCAATTTTATGTACAGTTTGCAGGCTCATTTTTTTATTAGGTCATGATTTACAAATGAATGAATTTTCTATACATCCCAAAGGAATGGCTTCTGGAAACCATACTATTTGGAAAATAAAACTATTTCAGTGAGAATAATGGAATATATTAAAGAATGCCAGCTATCTTTATTTGGTAAATTAAAAAATAACTTTGAAGACAGGAGAAACAAATTTACATCCACAACCTAAGTACCACTTGATTACTACTAAAGAAAACCTCCACTTAATACAGAGGATATGAAGTAGAAAAGACCAGTTCAGAAGGATGTAAGGTGAAAAGTACTTGCCACCATCCAATCTAATTCTCACAAAAGTAACCACTGTCCAGTTTATTTTGCATCTTTCCAGAAATTTCCTACACATAAACATATATTATTTTAAGCACTTTGAAAAAATGCTTCTAAAATTAGTGAACATGACTTTCCTAAAATTATATAAAAGGTCAAATCACTATAGGTTTAAGAAAGGAGAAGGAAATTTCTAAAATATGGGTAATTCACAATTATGAAAACAATGAATACTGCAGGATAAAAGTTATTATAAAATATAAAATAAATGCACTAAAGTGGTTGTTGGTTTGGTTTTTTTAGTTTGTTCAGTACCAGGGAATGAACCCAGGGCACTTAATCACTGAGCCACACTCCCAACCCCCACCCCACCCCACCCTTTTTTTTTTTGAGACAGTGCCAAAAAAAAAAAAAAAAACTGGTATCTTGGATTCAAATCTATAGGACATATTTACTAAAGACTATGTATAGTGTTATGGATTTTTGTTTGCTAATTTTTTTAATTGGAACCTGGAGTGCTATTGTTAGTTTATAATTTGATACAAACTAAGAAGCAATTACTAAGCCAGCCGTGATGACACACACCTGTAATAACAGCAGCTCAGGAAGCTGAGACAGGAGGACAGCAAGTTCAGAGCTAGCCTCAGCAACTTAACAAGGCCCTAAGCAACTCAGTGAGATCCTGTCTCTAAATAAAAATACATAAAGGGGGCATGGGGGACTGGGGATGTGACTTAGTGTCCCTGACTTCAGTCCCAGGAGCCAAAAAAAAAAAAAAAAAGGCAATTACTGGACTAAATAGACTTAATAAGATATAATTAAAGGAAATGGGTAAAATGAATATGAACTAGATTGAGAAATAACTGTGAAGATTAATAGACTAAAAATTTGCCAAAAATGACAGCATCATTTCCCTAGTACGTTTATTTAAAGTGGCTGCACCAAGTGCAAATAATGATCTTTGTATTTGACCACATGGGTCTGTTAACACTTAGGTGATGTGTTAAATTTTAAGAAATATGAAAACTCAGCATTGAGCCTAATATATGATCTAAGGTAAAATATGAAAATACTACCTAAATGGACTTTCACCTTTCCACTTGGCCTTATAAAACATACCACAACCCTCAAAGATGGGAGGTTCTTTTACAATGGTCAGGAATGGCTAAAGTACACATATGTGGTAGCCGAAGGTTTCACATTCTAAAACTTTGGAAGTCTAGCCAGGTGCAGCAGAACATGACTGTAATCCCAGTAACTTGGGAGGCTGTGGCAAGAGGATCTCAAGTTCAAGGCCAGCCTCAGGAACTTAGTGGGGCGCTAAGCAACTTAGACCCTATCTCAAAATAAAAAAATACAAAGGGCTGAGGGTGTGGCTCAGTGGTCAAGTGTCCCTGGGTTCAATCCCTAGTACCAAAACAACAACAGCAACAACAAAAGAAAACCTCGAAGTCTAATAGTCCAATAAGAACATGCACTTACACCATGAAAACCAAAGGTTGGGCTGGGTTTGTGGCTCAGGGGTAAAGCTCTTGCGGAGCACATGTGAGGCACTGGATTCAATCCCTGGCACCACACAGAAAATAAAAATTAAAAAATAATAATAAAGGTATTGGGTCTATCTACAACCAAAAAAAAAATTTTTTTTTTTTAAAAACCAAAGTCTAGCCAGGCTTGTTGACACACACCTGTAGTCCCAGTGGCTTGGGAGGCTGAAGTAGGAGGATCCAAGTTCAATGCCAGCCTCAGCAACTTAGCAAAACCATAAGAAACTCAGCAAGACCCTGTCTCAAAATAAAAAATTTTAAAAAGGGCCGGAGATGTGGCTCACTGATTGAGTACCCCTGAATTCAATCCCCTATACAAAAAAAAAAAAAAAAAAAAAATTTAATTGCTCTACCTCAATCTGCTCCACAGGAAAAGGGGATGCTGGAAGAGACAGGAAGGGAAGCTACTTAGAAATGCCTCCCAGTCTAGCACAGCTTTGGGAAGGTGTGGGGGATTAAAAGCAAGTACTGCAAGAATAGCAGACCTCTACATATAACTCCCTTTAAGGTGGGCTCCATACAAAGCATGCACATGCATCTGTCACTTAAGACCTAAAACAAGAAGCTGGGGATGTGGCTCAAGCGGTAGCGCATGTGCCCGGGTTCGATCCTCAGCACCACATACAAACAAAGATGTTGTATCCGCCGAAAACTAAAAAATAAATATTAAAAAAATTCTCACTCTCTCTCTCTTTAAAAAAAAAAAAAAAAAAGACCTAAAACAATTTGTAGCTAAGCCTGGTAGCATATGCCTGTATTCCCGGTGACTCAGGAGGCTAAGGCAGGAGGATCACAAGTTTGAGGCCAGATTCAGCAAATCAGCAAGCCCCTAAGCAACTTAGCAAGACCCTGTATCAAATTTAAAAGGGCTGGGCTGAGGCTGTAGCTTAGTGGCAGAGTGCTTGCCTAGCATGTGTGAGGCACTGGGTTCGAACCTTAGCACCACATAAAAATAAAGGAACATTCTGTCCATCCACAACTACAAAAAAAAAAAAAAAAGCCTATCAAATTTAAAAGGGCTGGGAAGTGGGGCTGGGGATGTGGCTCAGTGGTAGAGCACTTGCTTAGCATGTGTGAGGCACTGGGTTCGATTCTCAACACCACATAAAACTAAATAAATAAAAGTATTGTGTCCATCTACAACTAATAAATAAAAAAGTATTTGGGGGGAGGGGCTGGGGAATTTGACCCACCAATTAAATCACTCCTGGGTTCGATCCCTATATTGGGGGTGGGGGGGGAGACCCTTGTAAGGTAGGTTCTATTAGTAAACCTGTTTCACATTTTCAGGAAGCTAAGGAACATAAAGGTTAGGGAACTCTCCCAAAGATACAAGCTAGTGAGAATCAGAGCACAACTGAAAAAACTCAGGTCATCTGAGCTCCACTCCCTGTAGCCACCATCCTCTATTTCCCCTCTTAGAGTCTATTCATGAATATGTGAACAATAAATTTGCGAGTGAAAGGAAAACTTAAAATGTTGCTGTATTTCATTTTGAAAGGATAAAACTTTAGATGAGCTCCTAATAATGCACTTCTACGATATAGTATATTCCTACCATACTAACCGTCAGGTGAACATTTTTCAAGATAGGAAAACTCCTTCACACTAAAGAATAAATTGTAATTTCTAAACAAAAACAAGATGTCGAATAATTTCCATCCTCTCATATATTGGGAAACTAAAATATTAAATAACTAATTCATACTAGGGAAGAGAAAAGAAGAATGACCTTTTTTATCCCCCACATATTACAAATTAATTGGAAAATTAGTTACAAATTTAAACCTAATATTTTTTAAATAAACATCTCCTTTTTTAATGTGCTTTCATGTATCTAATATTTTAATACTTTTGGCAGTTAGCACAAATAAAAACAATTTCCTGCTAGGTCAAATGAGAGACTTTTTTCAGTTTGGGCTAATTCAGATTCAGCTGTAATTCAATTACTATAGTCCAGACCAACAATATTGAGTACTCTCATGTAAAAAAACAACACAATTTAAATGTGTGAAAAACTTCTTTGCAATGCATTTAACACATCAGCTGAGGGCTTAGTCTGCCAGTTTGCATAACACATGTGAAAGACCTGCAAGTGAGCTTGGACTGGTAGTGCTGCTGTTTCACACAGCTACAGGTCCAGACTCAGGCAAGACTGGAATCATGATGACTGCAGAGCCTAAATAAACACTTGCAAGCCAAAATCATGTATCAAGGTAAAACTTCACAGTGGGAAACATGAAGTCAACATAGGAGTAACATAATCCAAATCCAATTTGAAAAGAAAACTCTCTGGCAGGACACAGTGGTGCACATCTGAAATCACAGAGACTAATAAGCTTGGGGCCAGCCTTAGAAACATATCAAGGGGGCTGGGATTGTGGCTCATCAGTACAGCACTCGCCTAGCACCTGTGAGACGCTGAGTTTATTTATTTATTATAGTGTATTGTGTCCAACTACTACTAAAAATATTTTAAAATATAAATAAAACTTAGCAAGGCCCTGTGTCAAAATTTAAAAAAAATATATTTTAAAGAAAAATTTTTTAAAAGGCTAGGGATGTGGCTCAGTGGTCAAGTGCCCCTGGGTTCAATGCCCAGTACCAAAAAAAAAAAAAAAAAAAAAAAACCCCTGTGGAAACTGTTGTTCCATGTGATGAGCAGGCATTTTCCTCTTAGAAAATTTCTTATTATTGTCTCCATATTCTCTTACCGGCAAATTATCAAACTATAATGGTTGTTAAGACATCTTTCTGATAACAGTGGTATACTTAAATAACACAAGAGTAAACACTGAGGAAAAGGTAGAAAAATACAGTCAAGCAAAAGAAAGGAACTGGGCTGCAACTGTGGCTCAGAGGTAGAGCTCGTTCACCTAGCATGCGTGAGGCACTGGGTCAATCCTCAGCACCACATAAAAAGAAAATAAAGGGGACTGGGGTTGTGGTTCAGCGGTTGAGAGCTCACCTCGCACATGCGAGACCCTGGGTTCGATCCTCAGCACCACATACAAAAATAAACAAATAAAACAAATGAAATAAAAGTGTTGTGTCCAACTACAACTAAAAAATAAATACTTTGGGGAAAAAAATCATTAAGAAAAGAAAGGAATTATGGAGTATAGCGGCACACAACTACAGTTCCAGCTACTGGGTAAAAAAGGAGTGAGTTTGAAGCCAACTTGGCCAACACAGTGAGATACCTCAGTACCTAAAACGAAGTAAATCAGAGCCTTCTGGCCAACACCATGGCTTAGAATTTACTGGTACTATGATGAAAAGGTAGGTGGAGAGATGAAAATGCAGGAGGGAGGAGAGAAGACTTAAATTGCACTAGGAAACATTTTAAATAACAGAAAACAAACATCTGCAGAAAAAGTTCTTTCACAGATTATAATCAAGCAATATTCTATCACATAGATCCCATGAAAAGCACAGAAATACTATTCAGTGGAGAGCTAGTGAACCAGATACTCTATACGCAAATTTAAAAGCTAAGCTTCAAATTGCTTCTATAGAATGCCAACTCCCTAAGGCAAGAACAAAGGCAGAGGCCAGATTGGGGGTAGTCAGCAGCCTTCTAGGGGCTGGAGGAAATTTGCAAAAGTCAGAATTCTTCAGAAATTTGAAATCTTCTCAAATCGTTCCACCCAAAATATCTCAGGGTGTTGGTTTCTAAATTGTTCTATGCAATCTTTCTTACAGAAAGCATTAAACTGGCATTTCTTTTGGCTTCTCAACAAAGTACATTTCTAAATAGTTAAACAACATAATTTCTGAATAAGATTAAAATTAACCATTTTAAACTGGTCAAATAAAGGCCTTCATTTTTGTAAAAACAAATGCTAAAGAACACATTCTTTATCTTAACTGTTAATCAATAAAAGTAAAAGTTTAGTATTTCAATCAGTATTCTGATTACCCTTCTTTAACACCAAGTAAGTCTCAAGAAATAGGGGCTGGGGATGTGGCTCAAGTGGTAGCGCACTCGCCTGGCATGCGTGCGGCCCGGAGTTCGATCCTCAGCACCACGTACAAACAAGGATGTTGTGTCCGCCGAAAACTAAAAAACAGATATTGAAATTCTACCCCCCCTCCCTCCCTCCCTCTCTCTCTCCCTCTCTCTCTCTCTATATATATACATATAAAATCTTAAAAAATAAAATAAAAATAAATTTCACAAGTCCTAACCCAAACTGACTCTGCCCCCAAACTACAAAAAAAAAAAAAAAAAAAAACGACAATATCAGTTACTACACTGGTATGAACTGGGAGGCAAGAAATTTATTTTAAGTATATATCCACTAAGAGCCATGGACTTCTCAATAACTGTGCAGTTGTTACAATACTAATGTGTAAAAAGATCAAATCTGGATTTTACACATGGAGCATATATGGATAAAAGGAAGAGCCTTTTCAAAGAGAAAACAACTAGAGAATACCTTATGATAAAACATGACATCACAGTTCTTCACCCTAAATAACTGAGTTAATAAATATTTCTATAATCACAGATCTAACAAACAAGTTTATTTAATGGTATCAAAGCTCTAAAGTTATTATGTTAGCATATCAGAGTATATTAACATATTTAAGCAATTTTCAGAAGACAGATGAATATGAGAAAACTGAACTCAGTATTTTTAGTTAAGATGATCATTTATATTTAGAGAAATATAAGTAAGTACATTAGTTACTCAAGCCCAAGTTACATTTGTTCCCAGTGTGAGATAAATTTCAGAACGATATTAACACTTAAACTTTTACTAGTCACAAATTTATTTGAAAATGGAAAAATGAACCACACAATACCAATGGCCTTCCAGGAGTTAGCACATTCCATCAAAATCATTCAAGTGCTGACAAAGTTACTGTGAAACAAAAACAGGGAAGGCCTAGAAACAGTGTTTAAAACACAATTGAAACAATGACCTCACTTTTTAATAATAAAAGCTCTTATGAGTTCTGTGGTTATGTATTCCATATAATACAATAACTAATATCACTAGGCACTTCCTAGAGGAGGTTCTGTTCTATGCACATTAAGTTATTCACAACAAACCTAGGAGAAAATTTCTATTATTTAGCCCCATTCCAGAATGAAAAAATAGGCACGGAAAAGGCAAAAGAAAGGAAGGAAGGAAGGTCGGTCAAGGGCTGGGGCTGTAGCTCAGTGGTAGAGTGCATGCCTCGCATGTGTGAGCCACTGGGTTCAATCCTCAGCACCACATAAAAAACAAATGAAAGAAAAGAAAAGAAAAGAAAAGAAAAAGAAAAGAAAAGAAAAAGAAAGGTAAAAAAAAAAAATCCAGGATGTTATTTAAAGCTAGGTACTCTAATCCCAGAGCCCATATTCAACCACAATATTTTACTGTATTTACATAAAGTACTGATTCTAAATAAAATTATATTTAAAGCAAAGATTTTATCTTGCTTAATGAAAAAAATTTTAAAAGCAACATACTGATTCTGAACCTTAAGAGACTTAAATAAGCAAACATGTCAAGATAAGTGAAACAAGGCATCAGGTATCAAAGATATTCACAGAGAGACAGCAAGAGGACAAGGTTTCTCTAAGTGGATTAGGGTCTCACTAAATTGCTGAGGCTGCCCTCAAAGTTGTAATCCTCCTGCCTCAGCCTCCCGAGTTGTTGGGATTCTAAGAGTATACTACCATGCTCAAAGAAAAATTATTCTAAAAGAATAATTTTAAATGCTGTCTACGAAACTAAACAAAATTTTGGAATAAAATGGGGTCTTCTGGTACTTATAAACAGAAAGAACAACACATGATAAAGCAGTTTAATGAAATATTACAGAATCTAGATGGTAGGTATACATTAAATCACAGTACCCTTATAAAATAAGGCACATAAATATAATTTCTGTGCTCTAAACCCTCTAATGGTTTTCTGCCTCACTCAAGATAAAACCCAAAATGGCTTATCATTTTCTACAAGACCTACATGAACCTGCCCCTGACTACTTCTGTGACCTTATGCTGACAACACCTGGCCTTCTTATACTGCCTCAAATATTATGTACAGAGGACAGATTCAGACTCTTGACTTTCTCTTTCCTTTGCCTCACACATTCTGCACCAGATACTTAGATATCCCCTTAAATCTCCACCACTTTCATCTTTCACTGAAATTTCTTCTTTAAAAACTAGCCTTCATGCTGAGCAGAATGGTGTACCTGGAATCCCAGCTACTTGGGAGGCAGGATCACAAGTTCCAGGCCAGCCTGGACAACTTGAGACCCTGTCTCAAAATAAAAATTAAAAAGGGCTGGGGATGTAGCTCAACGGTATAGTGCCCTGGGTTCAACCCCCAGTACTGGGATGGGGATGAGGGGTACGCCTTCCTTGATCACAATACATAAAGTAACAAATTGCTCCAACTTCTAATCATTCGCTGGGGCACCATTCCATTCTAACTCTGCATTATTTTTCCACCCAGCACTAATCCCCTCTGATACTATGTGTTTGGATACTATCCTTCTCCTCCAGTACAAGTTTTGTAAGAAAAGGGCTTGTTTACATACCATTTTACACACTTAGCTCTTAATACAATATGTGGGCCAGGCATGGTGCAGGGTGCACTACACCTCACGCCTGTAATTGCAGCAACTCAGGAGATTGAAGCAGGATCATCACAAGTTCAAGACTTCTCACAGAAACTTACCAAGGCCCTAGGCAACTCAAAAAGGGCTTAGAAATGGTACTCAGAGATAGAGCACCTCTGGGCTCAATTCCCAGTATGAAAACAAAAGCAACATTTGTTGAATAAATGAACAAATGAATAAATTCCTTAACCCCACCTATGCATAAAGCCATCCTGGACTCCCAGCAATATTATGTTAATGGACTGTTCTGAAGGACTCTGGGATGTTTGGAACAGCAATCATCTCAAAAACATTCTGCTCTACAGCTAGGTTTTCACTGTACTACCACCAGACACAACATGCCTTCCTCACTGGCTTCCTCACTTCTAGGCTTTCTCAACACTAAGAAGCTACTATAGGCTTATAAACTGACCTAATTTCAATATTGTTGTGTCTCAGGAAATAGGGAGGGCTGAAGAGAGGGAGAGAGAATGGGGAACAGCAGGTTAATGGAGTAGTCAGAACATACACATTTATCAGTTAAATTCACCATCTTATACAGGTACAGTCAATTATAATAACAAAGACCACTGACCACAGACCACCATAACAGATAAAATAATAATAAAAAAATATGAAATATTAAAAGAATGACCAGGGCTGGGGATGTGGCTCAAGCGGTAGCGCGCTCGCCTGGCATGCGTGCGGCCCGGGTTCGATCCTCAGCACCACATACCAACAAAGATGTTGTGTCCGCCGAGAACTAAAAATAAATATTAAAAAATTCTCTCTCTCTCTCTCCCACTCTCTCTTAAAAAAAAAAAAAAAAAAAAAAAAAAGAATGACCAAATGTGACGTAGTATGAGAGCATATGCTGTTGGAAAATATACACCAACAGATCTGCTCGACAGAAGCTTGCAATAAACCTTGGATTTAGGAAAATTTAGTATCTGCAACATACAACAAAATGAAACATAATAAAACAAGGTACAAGACATCTATATTCAAGATAGATTATCTTATGTGTTACATAATGCACTCCACTATTTAAAATGTACTCACAGGGGCTGTTGGTGGTAAGAGTAAAAACTTTATATGCACATGGCCCTGACACCAAAAAAATAAAAGACACTCATGAAAAAAGAATTTATTGCCTGTTAAGGTAAAGACAATTTGCTAAGACTGTTCAGAAGAGATAGGAGAGCTCCTCCTTCCCCCATAACCCAGCTTAAAAAAAAAAAAAAAGAATTTATTAAAAGTCTGGACACTGACTTTGCTTTGATCATTATAAAATTCAGATCCAGGGCAGGGGTTGTGGATCAGTGGTAGAAAACTTCCCAAGTACCTGTGAGGCACTGGGGTCAATCCTCAACATCACATACAAAAAATAAAAAGAACAATTAAAAAAAAAAAAAAAACTTTTAGAAAAAAATCAGATCAAAACTTCAAATTCATGTGCAGAAATCATCCCAGGCCTTTGGAATTCACTTATATAGAATACTCACAATCTACCTGGTTGGGTTTTTGTTTTTATTATTTCTCTTTTGCTTGAGGTCAAACCATTTTATGAGGGTCTTGGGGAAGGAAGCTGAAGAAAAACTGAAAAGAACAATGAAATCTGGTCCTCTCAGAAGGGCCCTATCTATCTGTTCTCAGAGAGCCAAAAGCTGCCTGGTTATGTTTTAATCCCTGTTCTTTTTTTCCTGTTGCCTTGATTTCCTAATCTAGCATAATTTTTTAACCTAGTATTTCAAATATTTTTATAATCTTTCTTGAAATGATTACAACTTTCTGAGTCCTCCTGGGAATAAAGGTTGACATAGATTAATTTAATTAATTCTAAAGGTTATTACTAGATATTTCTGTTTAAGATACAGAAAGTTGCAAAGAACAATATAAACCACTTTAAAAGGTGAAAAGGCCACATAACATAAAACATCCCAACATTTCTTCAGTCCATCAGAGAGCTGAAGTTGCAAGGAAACCAAATTAACTGAATTCCAAAGAGGGACAAGGTCTCCCAATAAAGGACAGAACATACACCATACATAAGAGATCATGAGAAAAACAGAGTGGTAATACAACAATAAGAAGAATATATGCTTAAAGTTTAATAAATACCTAAAAGCTAACTAAGTGTGAGCTATCAGTTTCCCAAACAGGTGCCCTAGACACATCAGGAATTCTACCTTCACTTGCAAGCTCTTTAATAGGTCTTTAGCAAAAGAAAGAAGAGAGTCCCACTGGATTGAACAGGAGTGCAGGAGGTGATCAGCTACAGCTGGGAACAGGCACAAGGCCCCCTAGGACTCCCCAGCTCCTTTTCTTCTATGACGCAACAGTCTTAAGGCCACAGGAGAAAGGGCAGCAAACTTTTTCGCCCCTAAGACATCAGCACAAATCTGTTGCCAGAATGAGAAGATAACAAACGCTTCTACCCCTGTTAAGACAGGACACTACACTGATATAACACACACATGTCTCGGACCACTGGGCAAGGGATAGGAAACTTTCAACCAAAACAATCACAAATACAAGATAATCAGTAACTGCAACAGGGAGGAGAAGTGGGAGCACTGACAAAACCACACTTCTGGGGCCTCTACTTATGAAGACAGGATCCGCATAAGATGGGGGCTGAATCAGGAAAACTTCCTCCTTCACCACCTTCGCACCACGCAGCAAGCTACACTATTCTCTCACTGGAGTAAAGCAGCCACAGAAAGACTCCAAAGCTTGTGATGTACTACTACAGGTTATGATAACAAAACCCAAAACTAGCTCACTTGATCATGACTGGATACCCTACACTAATGACCCAAAAGAACTGGGCTCATCTCTAAGCCCACAATACTATTTAAAGTTCCCTACGCAATGTTCAACATTTAATCTAAACTTAACAGACACAAAAAGAGAACAATCTGAGTTGAAAGGAAAAAATAATCAATAAAAGTAGACTTTATATATAACCCACATGCTAGAACTACCAAGACAAGGATTTTAATTTTTTTTCTTTTTGTAGTACTGGGAATTGAATGCAGGTGTCCTTTATCACTGGGCTACATTTCTAGCCCTTTTTTTTTTTTTTTTTTTTTTTGAGACAGGATCTTGCTAAGTAGCTGAGGGTGGGCTTAAACTGGAGATTCTCCTGCTTCAGCCTCCAGAGTCAAGGGGATCAATGGCATGCACCACCACACCCAGCAAGGAACTTTAATTATGATTAATATGTTAATGGACTTCAGGAAAAGGATGGTCAACATATATGAATAGATGGGTAATTTCATCAAGAAGATGGAAAATATTCTAAAAGTTAGGGGCTGGGGATGTGGCTCAAGCGGTAGCGCGCTCGCCTCGCATGCGTGCGGCCCGGGTTCGATCCTCAGCACCACATACCAACAAAGATGTTGTGTCCGCCGAGAACTAAAAAATAAATATTAAAAATTCTCTCTCTCTCTCTCTCTCTTCCCTCTCTCACTCTCTCTTTAAAAAAAAAAAAATATTCTAAAAGTTAAATACAAAGGCTAGAAATAAAAAAAAAAATACAATGTAAACAGACTAAGAATCAATGAACCTAAAGACACACGAAGATACACCAATAGAATTTATCCAAAGTGAAACCGGAGAAAAAAGAAAAGAGGGAGAGGGGAATCCACTGACACTGCAAAGTAACAATGGTCTAAATGAAGGAAAAAGCTGAAAGGAAGGTGCAGGAGGAAGAAAAAAGGCTAGGTCAAAAATACTGGAAAGATAATGGCCTGGAGTTTAATAGAAGTAATGAAAAGATATCAAATCATGGATCCACAAAGCTTAGAGAAATTCCTAGCAGGATAAATATAAAACCAACCAACAAACACAACTTGACACATCAAAGTCAAGGCAGCCAGGGGGAAAGTATTACATATACAAAGTACAAAGATAAGAACTGTCAAACGCTAAGCAAGCCAGAAGACAATCCTTTTTTTCAGTGCTTCAAAATAGTGAAAGAAAAAAAGCTGTCAACCTAGAATTTTATGTGCAGGAAAAAGGAAGGCAACATAAGATTACTAACATTAACTGTTCTCCATGCCAAACTGAATATTGATAGTTATCTTCAAAACTAACTCAATAAACACAGTAAAAAGTGCTTTTATCCTGAAAAAAAAAGTTAAAATGCTGAGCAGTCCAAACATTTTACTTAATATTCAAAACCCTTCTAAGGCTGGGGACAAAGCTCAGTTGATAGAGTGATTGCCTTGCATGCAGAAGGCCCTGGGTTCAATCCCTAGCACTACCAAAAACAAAAACCAAAGCAAAACCCTTCTAAAAACCTTCCTGATTCTTCTTGTCCCAAACATAGCTTCAAATATTATAGAACTGAAGCAAATAAAAGAAAATGAGAGGTGGGGATGTAGCTTTCTGGTAAAGTACTTGCGCATGGATAAGGCCCTAGATTTCATCCTCAGCACCAAAAAAAAAAAAAAAAAAAAAACAGGAGAGTGCGCAAGCGAGAGGAAAGGGAAAGCAGAGCCCAGGACAAACTGCTGACTACCACAAAGGTTCCCTCTGAAAAATGAAATTATAGCTGATCTTTTCCCCACCTCTTTTAAAGTTTTCAAATATTCTACTACAAACATCTTGTCAAATTTTCCATGTTTAAATTCTTTTTAAAAATCCTATTAAAGCAAAACTGACAATATACCAGAGTTAAATAACATTACGTTTTACAGACAGGACTGTGATTAATTTCAAATTCTCACTTTCTTTTTATTTTTTTTTTTAGTTGTAGTTGGACACAATACCTTTATTTCACTTATTTATTTCTATGTGGTGCTGAGGATCGAACCCAGGGACTCACACATGCAAGGTGAGTGCTCTACCACTGAGCCACAACCCCAGCCCCTCAAATTTTCATTCTTAATGGCTGATGTCATGCCACACTGGAATATCGCTGCTACTTATATAAAAGTGAAGTAATCAAGAAGGAAACACAGAAACCAGGCATGATGGCACCTGCCTATAATCTTAGTCACTCAGTTGGCTGAGGCAGAAGGATCACTAAATTCAGAGCCATTTTGGGGAACTTAGTCAGGCTCACCTCAAAAAATAAGAAGAAAACAGTTTTACCTTCTACCATAGTTCTATCTATCAATGTGTCAAAATATAAAAGCAGCAGCTTCTGACTTACCTGTTCCACTCACTGCTACCATCTCCAACAATTAAAAGGTAGTTACTAACAGACCAGACTTTCTTTCAGGCAGCCTTTTAAATCCAAAGATCACAAACACTAAAGATTGAAAAATATCTGCTTGCTGAAGATAAAGCACCCAGATTGGTTCAAGGCATTGCATATATTCTAGCCCTCTTCATTATCCTATTAACAAAGATTGCTATTCTCATTTATAATTAAGAAAGTAGAGATATTAGGGTTCGGTCCTTCAGTTGTATTACCAGATTTCCACTGTGGATATCAATGTCATTAGCTTCTTCTACTTAGACCCACTAACAATGAACAGACCATATTTAATAAAAATGCCATCACTGATAATATTTACTAACCTTGGTTTATATATTTATACATACATATATAAATACAACTGTACATATTTAATAAAATATCACATAAAATTTTATTTCATTGAGTAAAGTAATTTAAAATGGTTGTGTCCCTAAACTTCAGAAGATTAAAATTTTAACAGTTCAAAATATTGAGCATTCACAATCAAATCTGCTCTTTCAAATTACAAGTTCCTAGTTATCAGTCAATAATAAGACTTAAAAACTCTATTAAGAAAAATAGTGTTGCAGGGGCTGGGGTTATGGTTCAGTGGTACACACTTGCCTCGCATATGTGAGGCACTGGGTTCAATTCTCAGCACCACATATAAAAAGGTAAACAAATAAAGGTCCATCAATAACTAATAAAATATTTTTTTAAAGAAAAGAAAGATAGTGTTGCAAGATATAGTGGCCCACACCTGTAATTCCAGCTCAGGAGACTGAGGCAAGAGGATCACAAGTTCAAAGCTAGCCTCAGCAACTCAGTGAGGTCCTAAGCAACATAGCAAGAGTCTGTCTCAAAATAAAAAATAAAAAGGGCTAGGGATATGGCTCAGTGATTAAGCACCCCTGGGTTTAATCTCTGGTATCCAAAAATAAAATAAGGGGCTGGGGATGTGGCACAAGCGGTAGCGCGCTCGCCTGGCATGCGTTCGGCCCGGGTTCAATCCTCAGCACCACATACAAACAACGATGTTGTGTTAGCCGAGAACTAAAAAATGATAAATATTAAAAAAAAATTCTCAAAAATAAAATAAAATGAAAAAGTAAAAAATAGTGGCTGGGTGCAGTGGCACATGCCTGTAATCCCAACATCTTGGGAAGCAGAAACAGGAGGATCCAGAATACAAAGCCAGCCTCAGCAATTTAGCGAGGCACTAAGCAACTAACTCAGTGAGACCTGGGTCTCACAAAATAGGGCTGGGGATGTGGCTCAGTGGTAGAGTGCCCCTGAGTTCAATCCCTGGTACCAAAAAAAAAAAGAGGTTTGGTGGTTCAATCTATAGTACAAAAAAAAAAAAAAAAAAAAGCATGTTAATGGACTGGGAGTGTAGCTCAGTGGTAAAGCACTTGCCTAGCTAGCATGCACAGGGTCCTGGGTTTGATCCCCAGCCCTGCAAAAAGAAAGAGGAGGGAAAAAAAAAATACATCATTGGAAGTTAAGTTCAGAAAATACCTTACAAGCTGGAAAAAATATACATGTGTCAATTGAGATTTAAAAATTCTAATGATTTCTTCTTCAGCTAAAGTAATAATAAAGAGATTTGAAAATCTATAATGCACATTTGTAGCAGTACAGAAAAATATATACTGGGTTAATATAAGTCACCTCCAGTTTTCACTAGAGTAGAACAAGGAGATAAGGATATTTGCAAAGATATTTGCAAAGCTAACTGATAGATACTTGGTTTTACTGTATTTTAGTGTAAAAGATGGGAAAAGGGACATGGGGCTATTTCTGCACTAATCATGGGCTAATAAAAACTAAGGCCGGGGCTGGGGATGTGGCTCAAGCGGTAGCGCACTCGCCTGGCAAGCGTGCGGCCCGGGTTCGATCCTCAGCACCACATACAAAGATGTTGTGTCTGCCGATAACTAAAAATAAATATTAAAAATTCTCAAAAAAAAAAAAAAAAACATAAGGCCAACCAGACATAGTGGAGCAGGAGTATCATAAATTTGAGGCTAGTTCCAGTAACTTAGTGAAACCCTGTTTCAAAATAAAAATTAAAAAGAGTGGGGGACATAGCTCTCAGTGGTGGAGCACTCCTAAGTTCAATCCCTAGTACCACAATAAATAAATAAATTAAATAAAAACTAAAAATATAAGGTCAAAAAGGATCTAGAAGTTTGTGTAGTCTGTTTAACAGATTTACAGAGGAAGAGTCTGAGCACAAGGAAGTAAAATTATCCCAAAGAAAATATCAGATGTTAGCAGCAGATCAAGCAGGTAAAGGGAAAGGCAGAGTACAAAGAAAGCCAGGAAAAGTTTAGTGTTTTTTCCACAGGATTATGGAATCTTACCAAAAATATCAAAAAAAAAAAAAAAGCCTACATTTAAAAGGGAATGATGAGCATCTGCAAAAGGCCAAATTTGCCTTTACAAATCCTATTACTTAAGCACTGGTTTGGCAATTTACTTTCTCCTTCCATAACATAATCATGTATTTATCACCTCTAGTCAAAGTTTATTTAATCCCATTGGTCAGAATTACCTCTCAATTAGGCCTCCAAAATGCATGACTAAAACTGCAAACTATTTACTACTCACAACAGAAGAAAAACTTCAATGACTAGGTTAGAACATAAACACCAGAAGTAGAAATAGCAGGAGAGAAATGTTTTGCTAAAATGAAATCATTGCTGTCATTCATTATTTGAATACAAACTAATATAGAAGTGTGATTTTTTTTTTTTTTTTTTTTTTTTTTTTGGTACTGTGAATTGAACCTAGAAGTGCTTAACCACAGAGCTCAGATAAACTTTTGACCTTCCTCTCAGCCACCAGATTCACTGGGATTACAGGTGTGCAGCCCAGCCACCATTAAAATATTTTTAAACAGACAAAAGACTGATAAAGAGCTATTGTCTTGACATGGTACTCATGCAGCTTTGGGTGCCCTGGAGCACCAAGTTCTTAAGTAAATGCTATATTTTGTCATTAAAAGCACAAAATGTCTCCTTTGTAAGTTTTTAATACATTTTATTTCTTACATCTGAAGCTGTAAGAAAGCTTTAAAATCTGATCCATACAAAATAACATACCAAGCCCAGAACTGAATCTTCTTTCAATGAAATATGCCAAATGAAATGAGATTTTTATGACAGTATTAAAAGAGAAATCTCTCTCTCATTTAAGAAGAAGGATCTGGCTGTTACCCAGGCTAGTCTCATATGATCCTCTTTTCTCAGCCCCTGCAAAGCAGCTGAAAGTACATGCATGCTGTAGGCCCAGCAATCACCATTTTTACCTTTTTTTTTTTTTTTTTTGGTGGTAATGGGAATCAAACCCAGAGCCTTCCAGCATGCTAAGTAGGTAATCTACACTAATATCCTCCCCAAACTCTATACCATGTTCATTTCTATAATTCATTTCAATATGCATATCTAGTATTTTAAATACTGAAAAATCATATTTCAAAAACACTAAATTTTTAAAAATTCAAACCATAAGTAAAATAATTTTACTGAACTTGGGTGTAGGGATAGGGGAAGCAAACAAGCTGAAAAATCTCTTGGGAAAATTTATACAACATGCTTTCACTCTCTAAGTTCATGATTAGAGATTTCAATATTCTCTGACACATTTAACAAAGACTTTATTGGTGAATTTCTGAGTATCATAAAGTTGAATAAAAGATACAATTAAAACATAATTCTATTATTTGGATTATGATTCAATTTCAGTGTTTTAAATTCTTTTATATGTGGGTGTGTGAGCTGGTATAAGAAGCATTTAGCCCAGACTGAATATCTCAAGAAACCTATTTCATTCAAAATCTTCCTTTTCAACACTCAGCAAACATACAACAGGCTTTTTTATTTCAGTTTAATAAATGAGTGTTTAATTGTTTCACATGAACATCTACCCAAAAAGAGTATAGCTAATTTGTAAATCAGCAATTTATCTAAACAGATATATTTGAGCCAGATGTGGTAGCACACGCCTAAAATCCCAGTGGCTTCAGAGGCTGAGGCAGGAGGATGCTAAGTTTAAATCCAGCCTCAATAATTTAGCAAGGCCCTGAAAAATTTAGCAAGATCCTGTCTCGAAATTAAAAATTAAAAAAATGAAGGTTGGGGCTGGGGATTATGGCTCAGTTATTAAGTTCCCCCAGGGTTCAATTCTTAGTAGTAAATAAATAAATAAATAAGCAAGCAAATTTGTCACCAGTTTTCCTTAAAGCTCCAGAGTAAATATAGTCGAGCAAAGAACTAGGCAAAGAGCAGATACTCAAAGGACTTGCAAAATAAATAAATAAATAAATATATATATTTAAATATATATATATATATATATATATATATATATATATATATATATATATTTAATTTTAGCTGTCAACGGATTATTTATTTATTTATATGTGGTGCTGAGGATCAAACCCAGGGCCTCACACATGCCAGGCAAGTGCTCTACCACTGAGCCACAATTCCAGCCCAGGACTTGCTCTAAAACATAAATTACCACTGACTAAGCACTTACTATGAGTTCATGATTCCACTGGGTACATACTCATAAAAATCCTATATTCTATACACTGCTTGTAGCCCTCCAACTTTTGCTTCCTTTCTTGATAAAAAGTATAATTAGCATATGACTCCTTTCTGACAGGTGCTCTCTAAAATAGAAGGCATCTCTCCATCTTCCTCATTTCCATTACTAAAATGCAAACCTATTACCTGGGCCTGAAATAGTCCTGGCCAACAGAGGGCATGCTCAAAAAACAAAGCTAGGCCACCTGGCACCTCTGAGTGCCACAATGGCTCAGGGTTTGGTAATATGATAACTAGTGGAAGAATCTACATTAAAATCAAGAAGTGCAGGCACGGTGGCCCACATCTGTAATCCCAGCGGCTCGGGAGCCTGAGGAAGGAGGATCATGAGTTCAAAGCCAGCCTCAGCAAAAGAAAGGCACTAAGCAACTCAGTGAGACCCTGTCTCTAAATAAAATACAAAATGGGACTGGGGATGTGGCTCAGTGGTGGAGTGTCGCTGAGTTCAATTCCCTGTACAAAAAAGAGAATAAAATTCTGACAGCAATTTTCCCTTATCCTCAGGGCATAGGCTCCACCACACACAGGGCATGCCTGAAACCTCAGATAGTATTCCAAACCCTCTACATGTTTAATATATATAAAATATTAATAATAAACAATAAATTAACAACATACTATCATAAAAATTATTTAAAACTTAAGAATTGTTTATTTCTAGAATTTCCCATTTACTACTTTTGGACTACTGTAGATCACAGGCAACTGAAATCATAAAATGCAAAACCACTGATAAGGCGAGACTACCACAAGAAAAAACACTATGAAGCAGATGATCTAATTTTAGTTAAAATTTAGAAATGTTAAAATAGGTACAGAAAGGGCTGGGATTGTAGCTCAGTGGTAGAGGGCTTGCCTACCACATGTGAGGCCCTGGGTTCAATCCTCAGCACCACATAAAAATGAAATGAAGATACTGTGTCATCCTACAACTAAAAATATATATATATAATAAATATTAAAAAAAAGGTACAGAAAATATTCTGGAGAAAGACAGTTAACTGAGAAGGAATGAGCTACAGGGAATTCCACTTATTAATGCATTTCTGTAATGTACAATAAAATACATCTATTGGTTTTTCTTAGCACAACATAAATAAAATTAATTATAACAAACACTTACTGAACATACAAGATATTTTAAGAAAGCAAACACACAATAAATCAATTTCAGGTGGCCAGGAGGGGAGGATTTCATGTTTTAAGAGATGATTCTGAGTAGGGCACAGTGGCACACACCTGTAATCCCAACTACTTGAGATATCGAGGCAGGCAGATTGAAAGTTTGAAGTCAAACTGGGCAATTTAGGGAGACCTTGTCACAAAATAAAATTTAAAAAAGGATTGTGGTATAGTGAAGTGTTAAAGCACCTACCTAACATGCATGAGGCTCCAGGTTCAACCTACATTATCCTCCAAAACAAAGACATGATTCTGATATTTGAGACAAAGCTCCAAAAATTAACCTCAAGAATCCATGAGTAATCTTTTAGAGATAACATCTCTCCCCTAACAATTAACAGTATCTGCTTCAGTCACTTTTAGATGAAACAGAACAAGACTCAAACACCTTAGTATAGCTAGGGTAATAAAAGGTTCAACAATGAAACTGAGATTCAATTTGGCCTAACTGTAAAAAGAGCCACAAAGATTATAATAAATGAGTCCTTACATAACAAAGAATCGGTCCCAATGGGCAAGGCAATCCCCAGCACCACCAAAAAAAATAAAGAAGATGGGGAGCCAGGTGCGGTGGCCCATGCCTGTAATCCCAGCAGCTCAGGAGGCTGAGGCAGGAGGATCATGAGTTCAAAACCAGACTCAGCAACTTAGTAAGGCCCTAAGAAACTCCAAGAACCTGTCTCTAAATAAAAATATTTTAAAAAAATGGCTGGGAGTGTGGCTCAGCACCCTTGGGTTCAATCCCCAGTACAAAAAAAAAAAAAAAAAAAACAGAGATAGGGAGGAGGAGAAAAATATAGAGGCTGGAATGGGTAGGTCAGAGGCAAAGTAAGTACTTGCATGGGGGATTCAAAATCCCTAGCACTGCAAAAAAAAAAAAAAAAAAAAAAAAGGAAAAGAAAAATAAATACAAATTAAAATATAGTATATCATTTTCACCTATCAAATTAACAAAAATTTAATTAGAGGTCTGGCTCAGTGATGGAGTGCTTACCTGGCATGTGAGGTCCTGGGTTTGATTCCCAACACCAAAAAAAAAAAAAAAAAAGTAAAAAATAAAAACTACACAAGTTAATGCTGGCAAAATCATAGCAAGCACTAGAATACAGACCAACAAAGTAAAAATACATGTCTGCAGGTTGGTGGTATGAGTCACTGATAGAAAACTTGCCTGGCAAGTGTGAGGCCCTGCGTTCCATCCCCAGTGAACCAAGGAGAAGAGGGAAAAAGAAAAGATGTCAATATGTGTCAATTAACTAAATGTTGACATCTGCTGACCCAGTAATTTTTACTTTTACTAATGCAATGTCTGAAATATGGAAAAACATTATGAACAAAGATGTTAGTCTCAGAATTCCTAAGAGCAAAACTGTTAACTTAAAAATCCAGCAATAGGGGTTAGGCGGTGCGTGTCTATAATTCCAACTATTCAAGAGGCTGGGGAATAAGAATCTCAAGATTGAGGCCAGTCTCAGAATCATAACAGCCTATATCAAAAAATAAAAATGATGGGCTTGCCTAACATGCATGAGGCACTGGGTTCAATCCTCAGCACTGCATAAAAATTAACAAATAAAATAAAGGCATTCTGTCCATCTATAACTACAAAAAATAAAAAGTAAAATAAAATAAAAATGAGGGCTGGGGTAGTAGCTCAGTGGTAAAGTGCTTGCCTTGCATGCATGAGGCCCTGGGTTAGATCCTCAGGACCACATAAAAATAAAGAAATGAAAACAAAGAAATGTGCCCATCCACAACTAAAAAATAATAAATAAATAATACAAATAAAAATGAGGGCTAGATAATGTAATTCAGTTGTAGAGTACCCGAGTTCAATACTGACATACCGACTACCAAAAAAAAAAAAAAAGCCCTCAAAATGTTTACTGAATTGTAAATACCTCAATATATCAAAATAGAAAAAAATATATAAAGTTACATTTACAAAATTATTTGCAGCTATTCAAATATTGTGTATATACATAAACACCTAAATGCCAACACATGTGTACAAATAATTCCTTGGAGGAAATTTTATCAAAATGTTTACAGTTCTCATTGAGTTGTGGAGTTATGACTGGGTATTTTTCTTTTCTGTGTTTTCTACCATGATCACATCACATATGGCCTTTCTGGGAAAGGGGCCTTTTTGGTATGGTTTTTTGTTTTTAAGCAGAAAAGCTTTTTTCTCTTCATCACACTGAAAAAGAAACGAAGTAGTATGTTACTGTCCATCCAGATATACCATATCTTCCTGGTTGCTAAGCAGCAGATCTTGATGTTCTTACATCATGCCTATCTTCTAGTCACACACAGAAAGAACAGGAACTCAAGCACAAACACACCCCATCAAATGGCAGTGATTCACTCTGGAAGTGGACAGAAGGGCACACAAAGCAACTTCAGTTTTCTACTCAAACCACATATCTCCCACCTTATCTACTTTTGATGTGGCACAGTATTCCTTACCCAAGCTGCACATGGGGGAAGACCTTTGTAATTCTCCCACTCCATCCCTCAATGATGATTTACATTTCAGTAAATTCACCCACTAAGCCAGAAATCAGCATCATTCTCAACAATTATTTTTCATCAACTGAGAGACACAGGTAAGCCCTACTGCATTCTGAAAATGGCCAATCCTGCTCAAGAATGACAGCATCTGCTAAGATTTCTTACTGCTGCAGAGAAAGGGTGGTTTCCCTGCGGAGGCTATAAATCCCAATACTCAGTGGCATCCCTCCCAACAGCAGCATCTGCAATACAGAAACTCTTCCACAAAAAAAGCCTAATTCTTGGGGCAACATCAGGTAAGAGAAATCTGACCCAGGGTGTTCTCCCCAAGCTGCTACTCCTGCTTCATCACCGGAACCATTATGGCCCGCCCCTGCTGCAGTAGCAGCCATTTTTGGCTCAGCCCTGCTGCAGCCCCAGCTAAAAGCCATAACAGCAAGGACAAGATGGCAAAGGACTTTAAAGAAAAACTCCATAATAAATAACAGATTCGGCATCATGAAAAATGCTGCACTAATCTGCCACATCATTAAAAATATGGCTTTTTTTAATGATGCATATATTCAAAGTACTACTTTAAACTACTTGTCATGATGTCACTAATAAAACTTAACTTCATCATAATACTTAAGGAACACAATGCTTAACTAGTTATGTTTCTACTTAACTAAAACAAAACCACCCTTTTTCTCCCTTAATTCCCTGATGAAAAAAAAATCCATAAATGTTATTTCAAACTCTCTTCACTCTCTAAAAACAATGTATAATAATTCAATCTGTTTGACAAATGAGGCCCTTGCAGAGAGGCAAATGTTAGCTACCTTCATTTTTCAAAATCCAAGTACCTGGGGGTGGGATTGTGGCTCAGTGGTAAAGCGCTTGCCTGGCATGTGTGAGGCACTGGGTTTGAATCTTAGCACCAATCAAAATAAATGAATAGAGGCTATAGCTCTGAGGTACAGTGCTTCCCTAGCACGCATGAGGCACTGGATTTGATCCCAGCACTACATAAAAATAAATAAAACAAAGACATGCTGTCCATCTACAGCTACAAAAATAAATAAATAAATAAAAGTATTGTGCCCACCTACAACTAAAAAATATTTTTTAAAAAATCCACGTTCCACCGGGCATGGTGGTGCATGCCTATAATCCCAGTGGCTTGGGAGACTGAGGCAGGAGGATCACGAGTTCAAAGCCAGCCTCAGCAACAACAAGGTACTAAGCAACTCAGTGAGACCCTGTCTCTAAATAAAATACAAAATAGGGCTGGGGATGTGGCTCATTGGTCAAGTGCCCCTGAATTTAATCCCTGGCACCAAAAAAAAAAAAAAAAAAAAAAAAAAAAAAAAAAATTCAAGTACCTTTATTTTTCTGATTATGAAACCAATGCTTACAAAAAGAAAATAAATTACCCAATGTTACCAGTAACCACCAGATAAACACATAAACACTGCTGTATTATCAAACACTTTATATACATATATGTTTTGGAGGAAGGTACTAGAGATTGAACTCGGGGGCACTTACCCACTGAAGCCAAAGTAATCCTTGAATATATGTTAAAATATCCCACATCAAACAGTCTCTCTCAACCTATACCACTTAGGAAAAGAAATGCTCTGTCTCAATCTACTGGCTTGGTAAAACAGACCAAGTTCAGACAAAAGAAGACAGTAGCTAAGGGCAAACTAAAAGCAATTCCATGAAGTAAAGGTGATCCAGAAATCCAATTAAGTGACTCTGAGCTCCATCTTCAGACTAAAGGACAGAGGAATTTTAAGGTTCAGAAGAGGTTCCAAAACTCCCAGATCTATAACTGACAAGAAATCAAGCACCTAGAAAATTCAGTCAAGCTCAAAAGTACACTACACATTCCATCATAGATACTACTAAGTTAAAAAAAGTATTTGAGAAAGCCAACTATTAATTAATCAAATTGCTAACATTAAGGAAAGGAACCAGAATAATAAAATACCCCCTCCTTTTCAGGGCTTTCAACATGAAGCTCCCATTTATAAAAGTGAAATAAATTTCCTTCCAACCAACAGAATGGTTCCTAACACAATTTCAGCTACTGGTCAAAAGTTCACCAAGTCAGAGTGAGCTGGGATGCACCACCAAGACCTACAGATTTCCTAAATACTTTTCTTATGAGATCCCACTGATATTAACTAATGTAATTTGATAATACTGTTTGATGAAATATGTCAACATTAGGAAATTTTGCATAACTTAGTGAGCCAACATCTTTCAAATAACTGATGTCTAATGTTAACAATGCATGGGCCAGGTATGGTGGCACACACCTGTAATCCCAGCAGCTCAGGAGGCTGAGGTAGGAGAGCCGGGAGTTCAAAGCCAGCCTCAGCAATTTAGCAAGGCACTAAGCAACTCAGTGAGACCCTGTCTCTAAATAAAATGCAAAAAAGGGGGCTGGAAATAAAGCTCAGTTGGTAGAGTGGTGAACTCACATTCACAAGGCCCTGGGTTCAATCCCCGGCACCTCCAAAAAAAAAAAAAAAAAAAAAAAGCAAAAAAGGGCTGGGGATGTGGCTTAGTGGTAGGGTGCCCCTGGTACCAAAAAGAACAAGGTATGGGTAAAAGATCCATTCAAAATGCAAAACAGATTTAAGTGCTTGAAAGGTTCATGAATATAGTTTCAAGTTGAAACTAATCAACTACCATTACCAAATTTTGGTATATTAATTATCTGAGGACAGCAAAACATTTCTTCCTCCCCCAACTACCTATCTGTATGAGACCAGATTTTCTTCAAACTAAATACATAGCAGGCCATGTGTGGTGGCACAAACCTATAATCTCGGCAACTCAAGAGGCATGGTGGAACACACATGTAATCCCAGTGGCTTGAGAGGTTGAGATAGAAGGATCACGAGTTCAAAGCCAGCTTCAACAAAAGTGAGGCATAAGTAATTCAGTGAGACCCCATCTTTAAATAAAATACAAAATAGAGCTGGGGATGTGGCTCAATGGTCAAGTGCCCCGTAGTTTAATTCCCGGTCCAGGTACCACCACCACCACCCCAAAGAGAGGCTGAGGCCTAAGGATTGAAAGTTCGAGGCAACTCAGTAGACACTGTCTAAAACTAAAAAAATAAAAAGGGTTGGGGATATATCTCATTAGTAGAATACTCCTGGGTTAAAACCTCAGTACTAAAACAAATAAAATGTGTGACTGTGTGTATATGTGTGTGTGTGTATTATACATAAAAAATAAATGCAGAAGTGGGTGACAATCTAGGTATCTTCTATTGAGCTAGAAGGTTTGCAAAAATATAAAACAAAGCCACTCTTATCACTACATTTGTTTTAGAAACTTATTTTTCATTTTCAGAAAAGTTATTTGTTAATATCTAATGGGTCTATAACTGTTATTTTTAAATTAAATAAATATTTTCAATTGTTTTAATAGCTAATATTATAAATATTAACAGATATATTTCATATAGCAAAAGCTCTTTGAGGTCCTCATCATGAAGGTAAGTGACGGCTTCGTCTGCCTGTCTCCCAAGTGCACGTGGCTTTTATGGCTCACTGTGTCCCTGTCTTGATATCTGGTGAGCACCCTGTGCTCCTTGAGTTGCGGGCCAGAGTGACCTCACTAAGCAGCAAATGGCTGAATCAAAAACACCTGGGTCAGAAAGCAGCTGCGGGTGGCCGAGCTGCTCCCCTCTGCCAAGCCTGAATCTCAAGGGCAAATCTGTACCCACGCTCAATTTTATCTCCCTACCCCTCCTCCCTCTCTTTCCTCATAGGGTGCTGTTATCTTAGCATCAACAATCCCCAAACCATCTCAATTGGTACCAATTCACTGTGCCCAATCATTTTATTTACTAAATATATTTTCTTTAACTGCCTTGCTGTTTTGGAGTGGCTGGTTGGCCCGGCTGGTTGTCCTGTGGTGTTAATAAATGCTTCCCTGTCTCAAACTTTAAAAAAAAAAAAAAAAAAAAAAAAAGGCTCTTTGAGGTCCTCAACAATATTCAATAGTGTAAAGGAATCTTGAGATTAATTAAAGAAGAAAAAAAAAACCTGAGAACTTGCATCAATGGTTTCACTTTATTGACTATGGAATATTTACTTCCTGGAGTATTGGTTTAAAAAAATGCAGATTCCTGGACCTATCTATAGAAATCCTATTCTATCTATAGAAATATAGAATCATCTCTGCAAATAATTTGGTTTTTTTGCATCAAAAAAATCTAAACCATGGGCTAGGGGTGTAGCTCAGTGGTAGAACGCTGTCTGGCATGTGCAAGGTCCTGAGTTTCAATCTCCAGAACAACCAGGAAAAAAAAAAATCTAAACCATTGATCTGAGAGCTCATATAAATTTAAGTAAGCCTCCTTAACAATCCAAGTTATCAGGTGGATCAATTTATACACTTGTTAGTAAACTAGTTCCTAAATGTTCCAATGTTTCCCACTCCTTTCTCAAATCTTTTTTTTTTTTTTTTTTTTTAACTGGGGATTGAGCCCAGGAGCACTTTACCACTGAGTCACTTCCCCAGCCCTTTTTATTTTTTATTTTTGAGACAGGGTCTTGCTAAGTTGCTGAGGCTGGCCTCAAACTTAGATCCTCCTGCTTCAGACTCCTGAGTCACTATCATTATGCCTGTCTCAAACCTATTTTCTATTTATATGAAAAACTTTCAGGGGCTGGGGCTGGGGCTCAGTGGCAGAGTGCTTGCCTAGCACATGTGAGGCACTGGGTCCAATCCTTAGCACCACATACAAAATAATAATCATCATCATCAAAGATTATAAGAAATCAATTTAAAATTTTTTTAAAAACAACAACTTTCAGGCACAAAAGCCACTCTTTTTTTTTTTAAAGCCACTCTTTTTACATCAACCCCCCGCCCCACCTCCTGAAGTGTACAGCAGTCATTAAATGTGTGCCTTTTTTTGGTGGTGGTGCTGGAGATTAAACCCAAGGCCTTATACATGCGAGGCAGGCACTCTACCAACTGAGCTATATTCCCAGCCCAAATGTGTGCTTCTTTACCAACTGCTTTTAGCCACTTTCTGAATAACATTATTATTTTTGAAGCAAGCATAAAAAATTCTACATCTCAAGGATTCCTAGAGAGAAAAAAGTCCTCCCTTAGAATATGGTGGCACACACCTACAATCCCAGATACTTGGGCGACGAATGCAGGAGGACCACAAGTTTGAAACCAGCATGGGCAATTTAATGAGACCCTGTCTCAAAATAAAAAAGGTGGAATGCAGCTCAGTGGTCCATCTGCCTAGCACGTGTGAAGAAGCCCTGAGTTCCACTCCCACAAAAGGAAAAGGTCTTTGCTTATTCAGAAGATTCTAATGGCATTCTAAAAAGCAGTATCACTAATTTTTTAAGTATCAACTGTGGCATCTGTCACAGTAATGTTTCTTTTTGATAGTTGAGGCCATTTAATAAGGGCTGAGTTCGAAAATTTTCCTGATCCACCAACCCTCACGTTCTAAGACTCTGGTTCTTTTTATTCTCAGTCCTCGAATTAAATAATGCTGGGCACTATAGTTGTTTAGGGGCTGGAAGATGAGTCAGCAGGTGAAGCCATTTGTGAGAAGCAGTTTCATTACACTTCGAATAACAGAGAAGCCAGCAAAAGACAGCTGCCATTGTTTACACTGCTGAACATGCTGTTGAGTTTCACAGGCCTGTAAAACCACCTATTGTCAGCAAGCTGCATTTTTCTTAGTTAAGGGTTAAGAAGCATGAGACTCATCTAGCAGCTCCTAAAGTACAATAAATAACTTTGTTTCTCAAAGCAGAACTAATGTAAGTCTTTATCCACAAAATCAGTGTTACTGGTTAAATGGCATTTAGTTCATTTCTTAAGATGTATGAACCAGAACGCAGACAATTGACCACTCAAAAATCATTCTTACCACTTGGAATGTGCCTGATCCAAATAACCTAGGTCTCTACATAACTACTAATGTTATACATGCTCAGACGCACACACAAAAGTACTTCCAATAACCAAAATAATAGGTGAAAGGCTTTTTTTTTTTTTTTTTTTAGATCACACAATGCTACTTAAAGTACAAAGAGAAGAATGGAGGGAGTAGATAAAACAAACTGCTAATCTTTTGAGGGCCAGAAAGGCACAGAAACCTCCAACACCCAATAGAAGATCTCTGGTTGTGGTTTTGAGCATTTTCAACTCAGTTTCACTTCTCAAGAGTCAAAAAGTTTCATCTTTAAGAATCCTTATGTCATAAGAAGAATCCCCTTTCTCTAAATATTTTTTTCAAAATTTTGGTGGGTTGTTTTGACTTGGTTTCAGTGCTGAGAACAAACCCAGGGCAGTACACATCTAAAACACAACTGCTATATTACTGAGCTAGGTCCCCAGCCTTTTTTCTTTTTTTTTTTTTTTTTTTTTTTTTGGTAGTTGTGGATGAACACAATACCTTTATTTATTATTTATTTTTTAGTTGTAGTTGGAAACAATACCTTTATTTTATTTAATATTTTTATGCAGCACTGAGGATCGAACCCAGCGCCTCGCACGCGCTAGGCAAGCACTCTACCACTAAACTACAACTCCAGCCCGAGCCCTTTTTATTCTGAGACAGGGTCTGGCTAAGTTTCCCAGGCTGTCTCAAACTTGTGATCCTCCTGCCTCAGCATTCCTAGCAACTACCGGTCTGCCCAGTTTTTTTCAAAGTTTTCATTTCCAATAAAGGACTGGACTGAAAAATTCCTCTTAACTGCTTACTGGTTTCATACCCAATGATTTATCTAGGTATTACACTCTGAACACAACTAACTTCCTTTTCTATTTCAAAGGTACCCAAAGCCAGGTGGTGGTATGCATAGGTAGTGGTATGCATAGGTAGTCCCAGTTTTTTGGGACAGAAGCAGGAAGATCAGTTGAGCCCAAGAGTTCAGATCAACCTGGGCAACATAACAACATGCTGACTTAAAGGGGAAAAAAGCAGCCAAATCAACCTAATATTTTAACATTCCTAAATGAACTAAAAGGAGCTACAGAGCTACTGATGTGATATCCCTCTATATATACCCAGTACCTCCTCCTCATCTTAAGAACCTCCTCCTTGTTTTTTAATCTTTTTTTTTTTTTAATTTTTGTAGTACTGGGATTGAACCCAGGAGCTGCCTCTGAGCTACATCCCCAGCCCTTTTTTTATTTAGTGTATCACTAATGCCCAGGATGACCTCAAATTTGTGATCCTCCTGCCTCAGCCTTCCCTGGAGCTGGGATTATAGGCATGTGCCACCTTGCCAGATTCTGAGGGAATCTTATAAAACACAAATTGCCCTTAACATCACCTACCCTATAGTTCTAATGGCTTTCTACAGTCATCTGGGTAAATTTCAAACTCTTCAGCATGGCTGATAGAGTCCTTCCTGTGGTCTCTGTCCACTCCTCCCCTGCAAACCCTGGCTCTAACAATAATGAATGTCATTTTTCAGTATCCTGGTTCGACATGCTAATTACTAGCTGGAATATTCTATCCCTCTGCTGTTCCTCACATGGCTCATCTGTTCTTCCAGATTCAATCCAGAACTATCCCCTTCTCTAGGAAGCTTTTGAATTCCGTCATTCTTCCCAATCTTCTCCCATTCACCTCTGCCTCTCAAGTTCAATGATCGTCCTTCAGAGGTCCCATTAGACCCTATGCTCAAAGATTCCTGTTTTCCTTCTTACTTGCTTTCTAAACTATAAGTTTCCTGAAAGCAGAAACTATACATAATTTCTATATCCTTAGTGCTTAGCCCAGAATGTACTGAATGATTCAATCAAAATACATAATAAATATTAAAAAAAGAAAAATCTTTCTTTTTTAGGTGTAATTGGACACAATACCTTTATTTATTTTTATATGGTGCTGAGGATTGAACCCAAGACCTCGTAGATGCTAGGTGAGTGCTCTCCACTGAACTACAACCCCAGACCAGATTTTTCTTTTTATTTATTTATTTTTAGTTTTTTAGGTGGATACAATATCTTTATTTTATTTTTATGGGTGCTGAGGATCGAACCCAGTGCCTCACACGTGCTAGGCGAGTGCTCTACCACTTGAGCCACAACCCCAGCCCCCCAGATTTTTCTTTAGAACCTTTGGAGCAAGTATCCCAACTCTGCTTTGTCCTGTTTCATACAAAACAGACTGCCAAACCACCAGCTCCTAGTTAATGTGAATAACAGACAACAAATCAATTTCCAACCTATAAGCTAGACACCGTAGGACCACACATTTATCATCCACAAGTTATTTTCATTATTTCAAAAAGCTTAAAATGGGGCTGGAGGAGGGGTGGCCCATGCCTGTAATTCCAGTGGATTGGGAGGCTGAGACAGGAGGATTGTGAGTTCAAAGCCAGCCTCAGCAAAAGTGAGGAGACGCTAAGCATCTTAGTGAGACCCTGTCTCTAATAACAAAATCGGCCTGGGGATATGGCTCAGTGCTCAAGTGCCCCTGAGTTCAATCCCCAGATTAAAAAAAAAAAAAAAAAAAAAGCTTAAGATTGGCATAAGTACACACCTATAGCCCCTGCTACTCAGGAGGCTAAGGCAAAAAGATTACTTGAATCCAGGAATTCCAGGACAGCCTGGATAACATAAGTAAGACCACAGTCTCAAAAAAAAAAGGAAAAAAGTCTAAGAAATTATACATCAATCCATAATATGGAGGGCTGGGGATGTGGCTCAAGCGGTAGCACGCTCACCTGGCATGCGTGCGACCCGGGTTCGATCCTCAGCACCACATACCAACAAAGATGTTGTGTCCGCCGAGAACTAAAAAATAAATATTAAAAATTCTCTCTCTCTCTCTCTCTGTCTCTCTCTCTCTCTCTCTCTCCTCTCTCACTCTCTCTTTAAAAAAAAAAAAAAAAATCCATAATATGGAGGCAAAGATCAGCTAACTAAAATAGTTCCTTTTCTTCTACTCAAAATTTGTCAATTAATGGTGTTGGGATTAGAAGTATAGCATAGTGTTAGTAGGGGTGGATATTAAGGTTTTTAACCCTATCATGCTATGCTCAATTATTGATTAGCATATATAGAGAAAAAAAAGAAAAAAAAAGATTCAAATTAATGGTTTCACAGTAATTACTGCCCAGAATCCCAATAGCAGTCTATGAGTAAGTAAGAGAGATAGCAGTTTAAAGTATTAATTTCAGGGCTGGGGTTGTGGTTTAGTGGTAAAGCACTTGCCTTGCACGCATGAAGCACTGGGTTCGACCCTCAGCACCACAAAATTAATAAATAAATAATTAGATAGGTAAATAAATAGAGGAGTTCTGTCCTGCAACTAAATACATATATAGGGGCTGGGGATGTGGCTCAAGCGGTGGCGCGCTCGCCTGGCATGCGTGCAGCCCGGGTTCGATCCTCAGCACCACATACAAACAAAGATGTTGTGTCTGCCAAAAAACTGAAAAATAAATATTAAAAAATTCTCTCTCTCACTCTCTCTTTAAAAAAAAAAATTTTTTTAAAATAATAAATAAATAAATAAATACATATATAAAGTATTTTTTTTAATTTACCATCTTGACTGGTTTTTTTTAAATCTTTATTTTTATTTTTATGTGGTGCTGAGAATCGAACCCAGTGCCTCACGCATGCCAGGCAAGCGCGCTACCACTTGAGCCACATCCCCAACCCCATAAATAAAGTAATTAATTTCAAATTTTTTAATTATAAACTACATGATCAAAGAAAATAAGTGAAAGTATGGACTTATACAAAACTATTAAAACAAGTCCTTTAAGGACCAAATTAAGCAAAAAAAAAAACTCCTCTTTAGTCCCCAATCTTCCTTATATGTAAAAACAATGACTTACACATAATTCAAATGTTCTTGTTAAGTATTAAATGTCACTTCTCCAACTACATAAACAAAGCTCAGCAGGAACCTATTCTGGAAAGCTTAATTAGGGTGTTTCCTTGGTTCTCTACTTCCTCTCAGCAGCTCCTTCTTCTTTCTGTAGCTTCCTCAAATAACCAGCCACTGCACAGACTACTAAAAATCTTTTGCTTTTCTCTTCACTCTCCATTTTGCTTATATTATCATGGACTTGTTTTGCCAATCCTTTCTGCTTCCATCTTCCCTATTTAAACATTTTTACTTATCTTCATTTGTTAAATGGAGTGCTCCATTCATTTAAAACCCAACTTGTCCTAAACTGAACTTATCTGTCCACTCTCAAAATAATGTAGGAAATTAAATCCTAGGTCTTTCTTACTCCATCAATGAGAACATCATGTTTTAGTCTTTAAATATTAGAGCTGCCTATAAACCCAGCTACTCGGGAGGCTGACGCAGGAGAAACCCAAATTCAAGACCAGCCTGAGTAATTAGCAAAACCCTATTCTCAATTAAAAAAAAAAAAAAAAAGGTGGGGACACAGCTCAGTGTCCCCTAGCATACAACAAGGCGGCCCAGGGTTTGATGCCCATTACCACAATACTAAACAAAACAAACTTCAGAGTGAGTTTTAATGCTTTCTCTTCATCAACAATATTCAAGCCCTAAGCTTTCTTCCTTTATGACAGCTTCAAGATGTGATCATCCTTTCCATTTCATTTTCCTCTAGTCTGGATGTGCATCAGCACAACCTCAGAAAACCTTCAATAGCCTACTATGTAGTATCCATGCCTCCTGTCCATCTCAATCCATCCAGCACAATCTTTCACTTTTCTCTAATAACAAGGTCTTCAAAAACCTCCCCTTGCAATGGGATGATTCTCAAAACTGTCCCCCACACCACACATTCACTGCTTTCTATTTCTGCCAAATGGGTCTTCTGACTGCAAATACACCATTCACCATTTCTGAACTAAGACTTTGTTCACACCACTTCCCTCAACTATAGATGTCCTTCCCCTTAATGTTAAGTCTACCCAAATCTTCAATGATAGAGTGCTTGCCACCTAACAAGGTCCTGGGTTCAATTTCCAAAATCGAAAAAAAAAAAAAAAAAAAAAAAAAGAACTGTAACAGACCAAGGAAAACACTAAAAAACAAAACAAAGTATTTTATACTCTCAAAATTTTCAGGGTAAGAATTCAGTTAATCCAAGTTCCCATCTAATGCTCAAAGCTTAACAACATACTCACAGTGAAGTAATAAAAACAATAAAATTCAAATATCCAGTAACCCGGACACTACTGAGTCAACTATTCTCTGTTGTTACAGACTGGAGCTGGGGATAACACTCAGTGGTATTTTGCCTAGACGTTCAAGGCCCTGGGTTCGATCAAACGCCCTTCACCAAAAAAAAAAAAAAAAAAAAAAACCACGCTCAATAATTAAAAATGTAAAAAGCTATTTAATGTATCAGAAAGATAGTTAATCTGAAGAGAATCCTTCGATAATACAAAATACATAAGCATAAGGTTATTCACTGCAACATCTCTGTAACTTTAAAATATTTGAAACAACCTAAACACCAAATATGGGTGGTTGAAGACACTTGGTACACCCACACAACGTGATACTCTGCAGCTATAAAAGAGAATAGGAAGATCTTCTGAACAGAAACAGTGATTTCTAGCGTATACTTTTCCCTTGTGGTGCTAGGCATCAAACCCAGGACCTCAAAAGTGTTTTATCACTGATCTATACCTCCAACCCCCAGGGTATAATTTTAATTGGAAAAAAAAAAAAAAAAAACAAGACCCCAAATTATCTATAGTATGCTATCTTCATGTAAGAAATGGACAAAAGGGCTGGGGATGTGGCTCAAGCGGTAGCGTGCTCGCCTGGCATGTGTGCGGCCCGGGTTCGATCCTCAGCACCACATACCAACAAAGATGTTGTGTCTGCCCATAACTAAAATAAATATTAAAAAATTAAAAAAAAAAAAAAAAAAAAAAAGAAATGGACATAAGAAAATGAATAGCTGGGTGCAGTGGTGCACGCCTATAATCCCAGTAGCTCAGGAGGCAGAGGCAGGAAAATCACAAATTCAAAGCCAGCCTCAGCAACTCAGCGAGACCCTGTCCCTAAATAAAATATTAAAAAGGGCTGGGGGTCTGGGGATGTTGCTCAAGCGGTAGCGCGCTCGCTACTCAAGAAACTGAGGCAGGAGGATTCCAGATTCAAGGGTCAGCTTCGGCAACTTAATGAGACCTGTCTCAATAACAAGGGCTAGGCATATAGCTCAGTGATAAAACACCCCAAGGAGGAGGGAGTACTTGGAGAACTGGTTGATCCCTAGACAGAGACAGGGAAAATGCAACATGAGGCTGGAATACCTTGTGTACCAGAAAGCAAAGAAATTTTTTTCTTTTTAAAGGTAGTGGCTTATTCAGAGAACTCAGGAGTCAACCTGAAGGAACCCCAGAAGGCCAAAGCCAGAACAAATTGAATGACAAAACAAATAATAATTATGGATTAACTCACAGAATAAAATACATACCCTATGAGTACATGATGATACAAATAAATAAATAAGAAGAAAAAGTTCTTCCTCATAGAAGTACAATCAATAAATGCAGAAAGAAAAAGAGAAAGTCACAATTAGGCAATTCCAAATGTAAATACTGCAGACAAGATCCACCAGGAGAAAAAACATTTATTTGTAGTCTTGAAGTATCTCCCACAAGCTACTTATCAACTTGAAGGGGAAAAACTCTATAGGAGAAAGACCAGCAGACACCAGCTTAATAAACTAATCATCACTGACGCATCACTCCTAATATGATACACTGAGAAAGAACATATAACCTCATTCTTTTCATGAGAAAACACTGAATAAATCCAAACTGAGGGCCATCTTATAAAATATCTGATCAGGAATCTTTTCAATTGTCAAGTTCAGGGTTGAGGTGTAACTCAGAGGTAGAACATGTATTTAACATGTGCCATGCCCTGGGTTCAACCTTAGTAACACACACAAGCGTCAAGGTCATGAAAGAGAAGACAGACGAAGGACATTTATAGACTAGAGAAGACTGAAAAGAAATAACAAGCAGGGATTATAGCTCAGTGGTAGTACACTTGCCTAAGATGAAGGACACTGGTTTCAATCACCAATACCACAAGAGAAAGAGAAAAAAGGGGAAAAAATTTAAAATGCTATTAGGATTCTGGAACAGAAACAGGATATAATGGGAAAATTGGTAAAAGATGAATGAGGTACATAAAGGTTGAATGAGATTGTGCCAGTATAAATTTCCTATTCTTGAAAACTGTACTATGGTATGGAATATATTAATATTCTATAAGTCAAAAATTAGTTCAAAATAGTTTTTCTTTTTTAAAAAATGGGGCTAACAATAATTTGCTCCTATTTAGGTTCACATACTAATGTTAAAGAGCTTCACAACTTAAAAAAGATTAAACACAAATTGTTAAAAGAATGTAAAATGCTGTTTCAAAATTATCAGTAATACATCTAGAAATAGCATAGAAGACTCATAATTTTCTAAGCTCTGAAACAGTTACTAGATGGGGTAATCATATAATTTACCATTCAAATCAGGCCCTTTATAGGAAAAAAGAGAACTTTGGTCACCCTATTAGGTCAGTGGTCAATGTCACTGAAGATCTCAAATCACTCTGAGTTGGCACAAACTTTATTTTTAGGAAAGATACTCAGACCTCCCCCCCTCAGCCTCTGGAGCAAAGGCATTAGGGACAGAAAGTTGAACCAGAGGATGCAAAACTCCCCTACAACTTAGAATAATCAATGATTCATGGTAACATTCTTCAAACACATCTTTTAACATATTAAAAGAGTCTACTACGTATAAGGGGAAAATAAGCTAATGTGTATTAATTTGGGGATCTCTTAATTGTGATTTTTTAAAAGGAGGACAGGAGGGCTGAGACTATAGCTCAGTGCAAGAGCACCTGCCTCACACTTGTGAGGCACTGGGTTTGTTCCTCAGCACCACATAAAAAAATAAAGAAAGAAAGATACTGTGGCCACCTGCAACTAAAAAAAAATTTAAAAAAAAAAAAAGGAGGACAGGAATGAAGTCACTGCTGCAGACAAAATCCACTAGGAGAAGAAATGTTATTTACAGTCTTGAAGTATCTCCCACAAGCTACTTATCAATTATGAAGGGGAAAGAAGTAACTCTATAGGAGTTACTTTCTAAAGAGGCATTTAGCTTTCACTGCCTTGCCTAAAATTCAAGTACACACACTCAGTCACCACAACAAGCAAGGGTATGTGTTAAGGTCAAGTACTCTGCTGTCTGCCTTTGGAACTGCAGTTATCTCAGGAAGTTGGACTGGTTCCAAATTCCAATACTTCTGAAAAAGATCAACAACTGCAAGTATCTGTTGACAATATAAGCCTCAAAGATTCAACAATATTAACCAGTGATGTCATTAAAATTCTATATAGATTAAGACCCACTTCCCTTATTGGTTTTTGTTTTTATTTGATACCAGGGATTGAACCCACTGAGCCACATCCCCAGCCCCTTTTATTTTTTATTTTGAGACTGGACCTTGCTCAATTTTTGAAGCTGGCTTTGAACTCATGATCCTACCATCTCAGCCTCCCAAATTGACAGAACTTAAAAAGTAGGTATAATCTTACAAAATCAGTAATCCCATCCCCTCACTATAATACTTCAATTTTAAGTCCCTCAAGAGATTTTTCTAGTGGAAAATTCTGTCCAAAACCAATAACCATGGTTTTTATAAGACCTGCAAAATTATAAAATGCCTCTCCTTTCACGTGATCTTTTTCTAAATAGCAAAAAGAATCCTGTTTGACAGAGGCTAATACTATTTACCAAATTCTGTTTCTTTAAAATAATGCATATGGGGCTGGGGTTGTGGCTCAGTGGTAGCATGCTTGTCTGGCATGCATGAGGCGCTGAGTTCGATTCTCGGCACCACATACAATTAAATAAAATAAAGGCCCATCAACAACTTTTAAAAAATTTTTAAATAATAATGTATATATTAGAATAGCCTGAGGATATAACCTTGTAAAACAAAAATCAAATTTAAAATTACTTAAATACTTTGGGACAGAACTAACATTTAATGTGAAATACAATAACCCAAGAATCTGTAACTTCATACACAATTCCAAGTCTGCCCCAGAACAGTAAAGTAGTCAACTGCCTATACTTTTATTTTTTACAAGGCTATCCTTGCCTAGTGGGAATTTACCTTAAGAATAAAAGCAGCCAGAATATTTCATTAGTTTTTCTTTTTTATAAGAAAGTTAGAAATGGTAGAAGTTCAGTTATTCAATAGGCCATATTTTATGAACAGCACATCTCCCAGTAAATTTTAAATGCTTGATTATAAAACTTTACATGTGCCAGGTGCAGTGGCACAAGTCCGTAATCCCAGCAGCTCGGGAGGCTGAGACAGGAGGATCTCGAGTTTGAGACCAATCTCAGCAATTCAGCAAGGCCCTAAGCAACTCAGCAAGATCCAGTCCCAAAATAAAAAGAGCTGGGGATGTGGCTAAGTGGTTAAGTACCTTGGGCACAATCCCCAGTACTAAAAAACAACAACAACAACAAAAAAAAAAACCTAGTTGTAGTTGTGATGCCATTTCTATTCTCCTAATCTTCCCACTTCAGATTTTAATTTGCACAAAAACAAAGTTTCAAAAAATACTGTTTCAATGTAGGTTTCTCAACAAAAAAAAAAAAAAAAGAAGAAGAAGAAACAAAGAAATACAGGGCTAGGGATGAAGCCTGGAGGTACAGTGCTTGCCTAGCATGTGGGAGGCCCTGGGTTCAATCCTTAGTACCACAAAAGAAGAGAGAAAAGAAATACAAATGACTTTTGACAAGGCACTAAGATAACTCACTAGGCAAAGAACTGTCTTTTCAAGAAACGGCACTGAGACAACAAATATCTGCATACAAAATAATAAAGTTGGACCTCCACTTTACATTGTACACAGAAAATAATTTGAAATTGATCAAAGACCTAATATTATAAAACTCTTAGGGGAAAAAAAACAAAACAGGACTAAATCTTCGAAAATTTGGTTTAAGCTAGGCACAGCAGCTCCTACTGACAATCCCACTATACTCCAGAGACTGGGGCACGAGGACCATAAAGTTCAAGGCCAGCCTGAGCAACTTAACAAGACACTATCTCACTGTTTCAAAATTTAAAAGAGTTGGGGGGCAAAGCTCAGTGGTAAAATACCCCTGGGTTCAATCCCTAATACCACAAAAAAATAAATAAAATTTAAAAAAACTTTCGCCCTTCAAGAGACATCATCAAGAAAATGAAAAGACTGATTCAGGGAAAGTTTGAAAATCCCAATTCTGACAAATGGTCTATACTCAGAATATAAAGATAACTCTTGGGCTGGGGATGTGGCTCAAGCGGTAGCGCGCTCGCCTGGCATGCGTGCGGCCCGGGTTCGATCCTCAGCACCACATACCAACAAAGATGTTGTGTCCGCCGAGAACTAAAAAAAAATAAATATTAAAAAAATTCTCTCTCTCTCTCTCTCTCTCTCTCTCTCTCTCTCTCTCTCTCCTCTCTCTCACTCTCTCTTTAAAAAAAAAAAAAAAAGATAACTCTTGTCTTTTTTTTTTTTTTTTTTTTTGAACTGGGGGTCAAACTCAGGGCTTTGCAAATGCAAGGCAGACGCTTTGATGCTGTGCTACATCCCAGCCCAAAATAACTCACAGCTCAACAATACAAAGATAAATATTGTATTTCCAAGATCCTGCATTCAATCCCTAGTAACAAAAAGAAAAAAAAAGAATTCACATATATAAAAAGTCTAACTTCTTCTATTCATCCCCAAACCCCTAGAACCTAGATTCATTATCTTGCATATTCTGCCACCAGAATCCTCCACTCCAAGCCCATGGATCAGGTCCCTGAAAATGCAGCATACACCATGCTTGTTCCAAGCCCAAATCTTTGTTCATGCTGGTCACCTGCTCATAATACATATCCCCTCTTTCCATACAAACCCTGCCTACAGTGGTCTTAAGTTCTTTTCTTTCTTTTTAACTGATCTCTCAAGTTTTTTGTTTTGTCTTCGTTTGTTTGTTACTTAAGTGCCAAGTATTAAACCTAGGGACTCAGACTTCTATATTTATATAATATTATATACATGAGACAGAAATTAGATTAGTACTTGCCTAGGGCAGGGAGAACTGGGGGCAACTTATATGGTTATGCACTATTTCCTAGGGCCTACTAAAAAAAAAAAGTCAGGAGTCATCCAATTTATCCTTTCTTACATTCCTTTTTTCTACCTTCAGGGTTCAATCCTTTCCATTCTCCTTGAAAAATTATATTCTGATATATTCTGATTCAAAACTGGCTGTACTCACTCTTCTTCTCTGCTTACTTTTCTTGTCATTCCAAAATTCTGTTTGTTCCCACACTTCAAGCCTGCTTTCCTAACTCCACCTGAATCCTTTATGGTCTTTAATCACTCCCTAGATAATATTAACACTTCTTGAAAACCAAGTAAAAAAAAAAAAAAAAAATCAAGGAAATAAACTGGGCATGGTGGTGATGCCCATAATCCCCAAAAGTCAGGAGGCTGAAACGGGGAGGGGGGTGGGTGGAGCAAGTTCAAGACCAGCCTGGGCAACTGAGGGAGATCTCACCTCAAAACCAAAAAAATTTAAAGGGCTGGGGACATAGCTCAATGGTATAGCACCCCTGGGTTCAATCCTCTGTTCCATCAATGAAAGAAAAAGAGAAAAAGAGAAAAGAGGAGGGGAGGGAAGACTATATATGTATACAAACACCACTCTGGCCACTAGCTTTTTTCAAAATTTAGTATGAATATATGGATTACAGTGGTTTCTAAAGAATAAATAAATGTAAATAATGTAAATAATCATGGGAGGAAAATGTGATGTTGCATTTGAGTTTTAGCACTGTAAATTATTACAGACACAATAACTGAAAAATGTTTGACTTACTGATAAAGGTTTGAGAGTTTGTTTTGTTTTGTTTGTGGTACTGGGGATTGAACCCAGGGCCTTGTGCATGCAAGGCAAGCACTCTACCAACTGGGCTATACTATATATCTCCGGCCCCTGAGCTCTCCTCTTTCTAATGAGCAGTCATAACTTCTGAGCCACACACCAACGGTAAAAAGACCATCCCTGAGAACCAAAAGTTCATTTATATTCTAAACTGACTATTCAAAAGTAAATATTTCCAATGAATCTCACAGTTATGAATAATTATAATGCACCAATAAAATTTTTTTTAATTTTTTGGGGGACTCTTTTTTTTTTGTACTGGGGATTGAACTCGGGCACTCGACCACTAAGTCACATCCCCAGCCCTATTTCTGTATTTTACTTAGAGACAGGGTCTCGCCTAGTTATTTAGTACCTCACTTTTGCTGAGGGTGGCTTTGAACTCAATCCTCCTACCTCAGGCAGCTGGTATTATAGGCGTGTACCACCGCCGCACCCAGTTGGTACTTTTTGACAAAAGATACAGTCAAGTAACAAAATAACAAAGATGCAAAAGCTGGGTGTAGCTCAGTGGTAAAGAACTTGCCTAGCATGTGCAAGGCCCCAAATTCAATCTCCAGTGCCATAAGAAAGAGAAAAAAAACTTCAAAAGATACAAACTGTACAGAATTTGACCTTAAGTTATATTTTTAAAAAGGGGCTAGAGATATAGCTCAGTTGGTAGAATGCTTGCCTTGCATGCACAAGGCTCTGGGTTCAATCCTCAGAACCACAAAAAAAAAAAAAAAAAAAAAAAGTTATATTACAAAAAAGGTCAAAATTTTAAGTTCAACAAATTAAAATCCATAGTGGGCACATGTTCAGGGCACAGGTGGTCCTGGGATCAGTCCCCAGCAAAAATAATTTCTATACAAAAAAAAAAAAAGAACAGGAAAGAAATATTAAATGTTAATAGTGGTGACCCCTACATAACAAGATTATAGATGATTCTTACTTCCTGTTTTTCTCTATTTTTTAAATTTCCTGCTTCATGTAATCACAAAACAAGTTTTTGAACACTAACATTTGACTATAGATGTTCCTCTTTGGCCTTTATATCAACCCTAAACCTCAATAATATGCTTCAAATCCAAGTCGGCCACTTTAGTTTTATAAACTGGGTCAATAATATCCCATCTCAAAGGAAATGACAGAACCATTTTCAATTCAATTACATATCAGGGCAAAACAATTTTAGGGCACTCCTGAATGTTAAAATTGAGTTGTGATGCCATCTATTTTTGCCCTAAAACTTACCTGAAATTGATCCCCAGACTCCAACTTACTCAACATTTCATGTGATAAATATTTACCAATTGCCTACTGTCTGCCAAGCACTATTATAGGTGCTGACAAGTCCACAGTGAATAAAAAAGACAAAAATCTGCTTTCGGGCTGGGGATGTGGCTCAAGCGGTAGCGCGCTCGCCTGGCATACGTGCGGCCCGGGTTCGATCCTCAGCACCACATACAAAGATGTTGTGTCCGCCGAGAACTAAAAAATAATAAATATTAAAAAATTCTCTCTCTCTCTCTTTCTCTCCCCCTCCTCTTTCACTCTCTCTTTAAAAAAAAAAAAAAATCTGCTTTCATGGAGTTTACATTCTATTGACAAGACTCAGCCAGCACACACTGGGCTCAAAAAAAAAGTAAAAAACAACTACTAGTTAATACAGGTCATAAAAACTGACAAATTTCACATACACTTAAAATAGCTTAAACTGTCTCAAATTTCAGCTGAGGCTACAGGAGATTGAAAAACGCCTTCTGGTTGGCAGCAAGCCAAAGAACTAGAAGCCATTTGAGAATTCAGAAGTAGCTTGAGATCCTGCAGTATTTCATCCATGTAAATCTCAGCTGCAGTTTATTCACTGCTTGAAGTCATACGCACGGCTAAAAATCAGGAAAATAATAGTTTCCTATCATTTTAGGTCAATGTATTATTCTTTTTTAAAAAAAATATTTATTTTTTTTTTAGGTGTAGATGGACACAACACAATGCCTTTATTTTTATGGGGTGCTGAGGATCGAACCGGGTCCAGCCCATGCTAGATGAGCGCTCTACCGCTGAGCCACAATCCCAGCCCCAATGTATTATTCTTAAAGTAAAAATAGATTATGTCTTATCACAGGAGTTTATTCCAGAACTTACTTTTTCCCTCATACTTCACAATGAACCAACTGAGTGAGCCAGACACTAAATAAGACCCTTTGGTCTCAAAACATCCCACAACTGATACTAGGTAACAGGATTGGGGCACTTTAATCTCTTTGGCTAAACCCAATAATAAGACAAAAACTAGGGCTGGGGATGTGGCTCAAGCGGTAGCGCGCTCGCCTGGCATGCGTGCGGCCCGGGTTCGATCCTCAGCACCACATACCAACAAAGATGTTGTGTCCGCCGAGAACTAAAAAATAAATATTAAAAATTCTCTTTCTCTCACTCTCTCTTAAAAAAAAAAAAAATGATGGGGTTTAAAAAAAAAAAAAAAAAAGACAAAAACTAGAAGCTCAGCGGTAACGCACTTGCCTGGCATGTGTAAGGCACTGGGTTGGATTCTCAGCACCGCATATCAATTAATAAAGGTCTATCAACAACTAAAAAAAGACTTTAAAAAATAATAAGTTGTCCTAGAAAAATGTCACTGTCCATAAGACAAATATCATCAACTAGTCCCTATAAATCCTTCCCCTAAACATGGAAGAACAAAACAAACCTCAAAGCATAATCTTTAGAATCACAACCAATTATATATAAATCAAGATCACTAGATAAATGAATCTTTTTTTTTAATTTGGGGGAAGGGTTTGGAATCTTGGGATTGAACTCAGAAGCACTTTACTGTTGAGAGCCACAGCCAAAGGGGCACTTTACAACTGAGCTACATGCCTGAGCATTTTTTTTCCTCTTAGTTATAAATGTCATAAATACTCTTGTTTTCTTTCACACATGCTAGGCAAGCACTCTATCACCAAACTACAATGCCAGATCCCCCCAGGCCTTTAAATTTTTAATTTTGAGACAGGGTCTCACAAAATTGCTGAGGCTGGCCTCCAAAGGGCAATCAGTCAGTCCTCCTGCCTCAGTCTCCAAGTTGCTCAAATTACAGGCATGTGCCACCATTTAGTTTTTAATTTTTGACACGGTTTCCCTAAATTGCTGAGGTCTCACAAGTTGCCCAAGTTCATCTCAAACTTGCAATTCTCCTGCCCCAGCCTCCCAAGATAACCTCTGTATTTTAGAGAAGGGAAAACTTGACACCAGAAGCAGTTAATGTGACTACTGTAATACAATACATTTATTAAAATGGAAGAGCCAAACTCAAACCCAGATTTTTCTACTGCATGTCAGAGGCACTGCTGAATATACCAAACTAAATCATACATTTTAAGACTAGTAGGTACCATTTGTAAGCCAGTATTTAATATCAAAAGGGGAGGGTTATTATATAATAAAGTGGGAAAACTAGCAAAGATTGGTTGCATTTCTCTTCATAAATTAATTTCTGAGGTTATAGTGCAGAAGATACTTTGAATCTATAGCAATAAGTGTTTTTACCACTGCTTTTTTTTTTTAATTTTTAATTTATTTTCTAGTTTTCAACGGACACAACATCTTTGTTGGTATGTGGTGCTGAGGATCGAACCTGGGCCGCACGCATGCCAGGCGAGCGCGCTACTGCTTGAGCCACATCCCCAGCCCCTTTACCACTGCTTTCTATGGCACCTTCACTAGCTTCCCAGATCCAACAAATAAATAAAAGAAAAAAAAAAAAAAAAAACCTCAAACATGATTGAAATGCACTTTATTAAAATTCCTTGCATCAGCAACAGCAATGGAATTAGGAAAAGTAGGTGGCAGAAGAGAAGCTAGGTAAGCCTGAGGTAACACTCATCCTTCTGATTTAGTTCTGATGTCAACTTCTAGGAATCCCTAATTCCTTCTTCCCAGACTAGATGCATAATAGAGTTAGCACTGTACTTGTCTCATGATATTTTATCTGTTTACCTGTCTGGACCAAGTTCTTTGAGTCCTCAACCCCAGACCTAGCACCAGTCTGGCACACAGAAGGTGCTGAATAAATGAACAAATGAATTCAACCTACCACTTTTTAAAAATATTTTTATTAGTTATTAATGGACTTTATTGATTTATTTGTTTTATATTTGGTGCTGAGAATCAAACCCAGTGCCTCACACATGCTAGGCAAGTGCTCTACCACTGAGCCACAACCCCAGCCCAACTTTACCACTTATGCCAAAGCTCCAATATAATTGACCCAAATGGAAGTCCTCTTCATTTTAACAATGACAAATGGATAGAGTTTTAGCATGGTTTTCAAACCATTTTTAGCAGACAGACCTTTGGGGGCTGTGGACGTGGCTTAGTGGTAGAGCAGTTGTCTAGCGGCATGCTCAAGGGCCTGGTTACTAGTTATCATCATATTTTGCTGGAGGCCTTCTTGACTTCTGAACAAGGAGAAACACGAATTGAGTCTAATGTAAAGAATCTCTGCTTAAAGATCAGTGAGATAAAGATAACCTACTTGTCTAGCAGTTTGTAGCTATGAACTAATTAAATATGGTACAGTATCACTATGTTCTAGATTACTCCACAGAGATTCTTTTCTGTATATAGACTTTCCCCTGGCTCTCAAATATAGGAGAGTATTCTTCCTCTCATTCTTACATGCAGGTTGCATAAGAAATAGCACAGCATAATAAAAACGGCAACTATAGGCTTGGAGTCAGTCATAGCAGTGCAAATCACAGACCACCCTTTACTGGGCAGATAACCCTGGCAACATTACTAACTACTCTGCACTCCAGTTTCCTTATCCGTAAAACAGCAACAATATCTACCTTATTAAAATTCTTGGAGAAATAAATAAAATCATGCATGTATGGTTCCCAGATAGTAGGCACTCAATAAATGGATATTATTATTATTGCTACTAATGTTATTCTTTAGATCTAGCTTTGGCAAAGAGGAAAAAAGAATACAGCAAACATTACTGGCTCCAACCTGTAAGATAAAACTGAAAATCAACAGAGGGTGGAAAAAAAAGAAAAACTATAGGGCTGGGGTTGTGGCTCAGTGGTAGAATACTTGCCTAGCACACATGACACACTGGGTTCAATCCCCAGCATCACATAAAAAAACTAAACAAACAAAATAAAGGTATTGTGTTCATCCACAACTAAAAACATTTTTTTAAAAAAAAGGAAAACTATAATACAAAAGAAAAAAAAAACAGCAACAGGAATATTGGTTTTTAATCACATATATCAGCTAGGTGTAGTGGCACACTGCATCTAATTTAGTTCAGATGTCAACTTCTTCTAGGAATCCCTAATTCCTTCTTCCCAGACTAGATGCATAACAGAGTTAGCACGTACTTGTTATAATCCCAGGAACTGAGGAGGTTGAGGCAGCAGGATGGTAAGTTTGAGGCCAGCCTCAGCAACTTAGTGAGACCCTAAGCAACTTAGCAAGACCCTGTTTCAAAATAAAAAGGATTGGAATATATAGTCTGTGGTAAAGTACCCATGGGTTCTATTGCCAGTACAAAATAATAATATCATATATCTATCACAAAACAGCTGAAGACACAGCCATTTTCTGGTTGACATAGGTCTTTTACAAATTTAGTCCCTTCAAAGAACGCACTGATTTTCTTTTTTCTTGGGGAGAGGGCTACCAGGGATTGAACTCAGGGGCTCTCAACTACGGAGCCACATCCCCAGCTCTATTTTGTATTTTATTTACAGACAGGATCTCACTGAGTTGCTTAGGACCTTGCTAAATTGCCGAGGCTGGCTTTGAACTCAGAATCCTCCTGTCTCAGCCTCCTGAGCCTCTGGGATTACAGGTGTGTACCACCTTACCCAGCCTAATTTTCTTCATCAATCTGGCTGCCCCAAAACAGCAACTAGACTCCCCAGAAATGTCTACAGCCCTGAGAGATATTACACTCTGAAGTCTTTTCATATAAAGAAAAAAGCTTTGTGTTCATAATAGACTATAAAATTGTTCTGTTTAAGTAAAAACTATTTGGGCACCTGAATTCAAACTCATTTGTCTTGATAATCTGAAGCATGACCAGTTTCAATCTAAAGAGTTAGACTTTTAACAGGGACCCAAAAATGCCCTGAAAAATCTAAACCAGATTTTCTGTGTATGGACAATTTTCTGTGGAAAAGGTCAAAGCAGCTTTCATCAAAATGTAAAAGTTGAGCCAAGTGCGATGGTACATGCTTATAATCCCAGCTATTCCAGACACTGAGACAAAAGGATAACAAATTCAATCAATTCCAAAATTGATGCCAAGTTTGAGGCCAGCCTGAGCAACTGAGGAGACCCAGCCTCAAAACAATATTAAGCCGGTTACATGCACCTGTAATCCCAGAGGCTTGAAAGGCTGAGGTAGGAGGATCTACAGTTCAAAGCCAGCCTCAGTGGGTAAACACCCCTGGGTTCAATCCCTGGTACCAAAAAAAAAAAAAATTAAAGGATTTGGGGTTTAGCTCATTGGTAGAACACTTGCCTAGCATGTGCTAGGCTCTGGTTTCCATTCCCAGCACCAAAAAAAAAAAAAGTCAAAGTGGTTAAATCACCAACCCCCCCAAAAAAATGTTAAATATTCTCAACACAGCCTCTCTCAACCTCTTTTTCTTTTGGGCAGGGTGAACTCTACCAATGAGCCACATGCCCAGGCCTATTTAGACACAGGCTCTCACTGAGTTGCTTTGGGCCTCACTAACTTGCTGAGGCTTTCAACTTAGGATCTTCCTGTCTCAGCCTCCTAAGCCACTGGGATTATAGGTGTGCACCACCTGGCCCAGCCCTCAACCTCTTAATAGGTTGGGGTAAGCAGATCTCACAGCAGTTTTTTTCCCCCAGTACTAGGGATAGAATCCTAGGTCTCACAAATGCTAGGCAGGCACTCTACCACATCCCTTGGTCCTTTTAAATTTGAGAGAGTCTCCCTAAATTGCCTAGGCTGGCTTTGAACTTGCAATCCTACCTCAGCTTTCCAAGCAGCTGGAATTACAGGCATGTACCACTGTGTCTGACTTCAATGCAAATATTTTGAAGTGACAATTTAATAAAAACTCTAAGTTCCATGTCGGCTTATGTTATCAAAATTCTAAGCATATTTCTCCCTTGCTTTTAGCATTTTTCATATCAGAGTTTTCTTCTTCCAGCCCCTACTATCTACCAAGCCCCATCTTCACAGTCAAAGAGGTCATTTCTACTTGAAATGGTTTTATGTGTCCCGCCATGAAAAACTGCCTACTTAAGCAGGTTCCAGTTTACATTCAAATTCATTATTGCTAACATTTCCCTTCGTTTTATGATTTGTCACTTGAACACTAAGTACAAATGAAGGACACCTTGCCATATGACTCTCTCACTCCTATTTATATATATTAAAAATGTCTGAACTCCTTAATTTGATGCAAACAGCTGTACCCATATATTTTGAGGAACTGATCTATTCAAGCTATGGAAAAAGCAAATCTAGTTCTGCACTCCAGCCTGGATGCTTCAATGTTATCAACTAATCACATGATGACCACTGTGTTAAATACAAATTCCCACATTCCCTCAGGTTAGAAAAACAGAACTGCTCTGTTTCAATCCATTTCTAACCAGTTTCCATTACCAGTTGATATCATTTCCCCACTAGTGTGTTCGGATGAAATCTGTAACCTCTAACTCATTTACTATTTATATAATGTGTTTATATTTTAGCAATTGTAACCTTTCAGTACATAAAGCAAAGGGAAAGGAAGGTAAAGAGTTGAAGAATATACATCAAGAGGAAAATTAATTTTAGATTCAATGACATGAGACAAAATTAAACCTTGAAGTTACATAAAACTAAGTATCTAATATACCAGATAAGTTTAAAACTGATCCCCACTGAAAATAATATCTTAAATTTATCTTTAACAACTGTTTCTTTTATTCAAAGGAAAATTAAGTTGCAGAACTAGTAACTACTTCTGTTACAACCAACTCAGAGCTTTTAGAAGTCCTCTCTTCGCGAAAAACCACTGAGAAAAGCAAACTTAAAAAACACTCAAATCACAGTCTCTGTGTCTAGGAAGTTACCCAATTCACCAAGCACTGTCATAGTCAGCAATGCAGTCCTACTTATTACTTCCATTTAATTGCCAAAACATCTCAAAGATGCAGATAATGAATAATGCACTAGGTGACACAATACAGAAACTTCCAGTCTTACCCAAGAGTATGGAAAATAAGGGGGAAAAAACTGAAATTAGAAAAAAACTTAAACTCACAAAGTACTAATGGAAGATAGAAGTACTTAGGAAATCCAGCACTGACCTCTACCTTGAAGCAGGCAAGCCAATCAACCTTCTCTCACAGTAAAACAATTAGGGATATTAATCAAAACTAACCAGGTTTTCCAGGAGCAACACTCAACATTCTCATAGGTAAACAATTCTTAATTGAACAGAATCATGCAGGATAAAAACATTGTGAAATCAGTACACACATCACACTGGAATGGAACTTATCTTTCCTCTGCGCCACAATGCCTGCATTGAAAAATGTGGACTAACAATATTTAAAGAACAGAGAAAATGACACTTGACAAAAACCAATGACCTGAAATGACTCTGGAAGGGAGATGCCTTTTCCTTCTCAAAGTAATTGATACAGACAAGAATCAAACTTAGATTGTGAAATAATCTGTGGCCCTCGGAGTTGTTACTTACTCAAACATCCTACTATCTCTAAAAATCAAATTCATCATGATTCAAACCCCAAAACACATCCAACCAATTATTATTGATTAACAGAAATACAAGGGATGAGAGAAGGAGGAGGTGCATGAAATGCTACCCTCGGTAGCTAACACCTTTCTATACCTCTATGGAATTCATTAATAAAATGTTCTACCTTCCTCAGCTAGTTTTTGACTAAAACACCTCATCACCAAGACTTTTCAATCAAAGCTGTCCAAAATTCCACACTGGAGCAAATAGTAAGACACAATACTAGCGTTTCCTTCAGGAGCCCCGCTACCCTGTAAAACATCAGGCCTACGAAGAGCAAGTTAAAGCCCTTTAGAAATATTCGTCCTAACACAAGCCTTCCAAGCAGTGAGACCTTTGGGGGTGATGGGTAATGTCAGTTAACTTCCTCTTCCTTTAAAAAGGTCAAAGACAGGGAAGCGTCCGGTGTAACATTTCCTCCTTAGATCGCGCTCCACCACAAACCACATCACAACTCCCCCAATCGTTAAAAAACATTAGCCAGAGGGAAGGCTTTTTTGTACGTTTCACCGTAGACTGAAAATCCAACTTACCTCGGGAACGAGCTGATTGGTTTCAAACAGGAAATTTACCAATAAAGTTTATTATGTATTAATAATGATTCGGGGAGCCCACCAAGGCCCGCTGCAAAGGGAGCTGAAGGGAGAGGAGGAGTAGGAGGGTGTGAATCCTCACAACAACCAGAGGATAGCCTCGCCTGCGGGGTCGACCCCAAGCACCAGCAAATTCTGCCCCATAAAGGGGAGGGGGGCCACAGGAGGAAGAGGAGGCAGCGACAAGAGACAAGGTTCCCCAGATCTAAAAGGGAAGGGCTGCAGAAGCATGGCCGAGTGGAGCTAGTTTTCACCGTACTGCGGAGGGTCCCAGTGCGCCCCGCAGTGCTGCTGCCGGGGAACCCCAAAAGCTCCGGCCAAGCCCGGTGCCTGGGCTTGAGCGGCAGTCCCTTTCCTGGCTGAAGGGTGGCGGCGGGCAAAGGGTCCCCCCGGACTGCGGGGTCCCCCCGGGCTGCGGCAACGAGAGCCGAAGGGCCGGCAGGAAGGTGAAAAGGATACTGTTGGGGCGCCTGGGTCTGGAGGGCCCTGATGTTCGGGTGAGGAGGGGCCGCTGCTGCTGCTGCCGCCGCCGCCGCCGCCGCTGCCGCCGCCGCCGGGTGAGGAGGCGGTACCGCTGCTGCTGCCGCTGCTGCCGCCGCCGCCGCCGCCGCCGCCGCTCCGGTGCCGGGTCCGGTTCCTGCTGCAGCCGCTGAGCCTGATTTCAGAGCCGGTTTCTGCGGTAAACTCATGGCAAAGCGAAGCCACCAACCCCCCCAGAGCGGGACCGGGCGCGCCGGGGTGCAGGGGCCGGGGGCAGCGGGGGAGCGGGTTGGGGGCTGACCCGGGGAGGCGGCGGGAGCGGGGGGCCGGGGGGAGGCTGGGAGGAGGAGGAGGAGGGGGCCGGGGCCGGTCACACACGCCCTCCGCCGCCGCCGCCGCCGCCGCCGCCGCCGCCGCCGGCAGCAGCAGCCGCCCCGCGGGCCAGCACCACCGGCTGCCGGTCTCCGTGACAACGCGACCCCAGGGGGGGGGCCGGACCCGGCGGGGGCAGGAGGCGGAGAGACCGGACCTTTCACGGCAATATCCTCATGGGCCGGCGGCGGGGGGTCTTTATCCCCCTCCCCGGGGGAAGCGGCGCCCTTCTCGGTAGCGGGGCTCAGGCGATGCCGGCGGATTTTCTTCACTCAACGAGCAGAGCATCCAACATGGCGCTGCGGCCGCCTCCAGCAGTCCGGCAGGACGGCCGCTCGGAAAACTTCGGGTATTTTCGGAATGACTCGGTAGGCCGAGGATGGGAAGCACCTTCGGCTCTTTCCGGAGACAGAGAGCGGTCGGGATTCTTCGGAAGCGTTCGGGCGCGTCTTCGGTCTCCGTTCGGGAGCGCTCTAGGACTGACTGCCTTCCTCGGGAAAGATCGGCTAGGAGGCTTCTCGGGCTCGCAGCCGGCGAGTGCGGGGCGGAGGGAGAGACCAAAGGCGAGGTCTGGCCGGCGAGAGCCCTCCCCTGCGGCCCAGCCTCGAAGAACAATGGTAACGGCCTGGGAGTCTGCGGTCCGCAGAGCCCTGCCCGCAGGGGCGGCGAGGCGACAAACCCCAGTTCCTGCGGAGAGAACCGCTTAACCTGAGCGAAAGCGGGAGGATAGGAACCCGCCCGCCGCGGGCACTTATTAGCATAACAAATACCAGTCTGCGGCCCTTGGCGACGCATTTCACATCCATTATGTCGACACGCTGTCCGTACTCATTGGGAGGGAATTGGAATGAGGAGGCCCGGGGAGGAAAAGTGACCGGTCCAAGGTCACTCAGCTGGGCAGGGACTGAGCCAGCCAAGCCTGGATCGGAATTCCACTTTCTTTGGGAGGAACCTTGCCTGGTCCCAAGTTGATCTGACCCGCCGTATCTAGTCAGCATCCTTAACCGAGGGCTCTGGATGGGCTCTTCGGAAAGCCTACCCCAGGAGTGGCGCGCCCCTTGAGGGGGCAGCCCATGGTCTTCTCCTCACGTCCGTCGGATGCTGGGGCAACACTCGTTGATAAGGTCTTTTAATCCCCACGCTGGCTCCATCACGATCACTCCCACCCTCACCCCGCACACCCAGCCCCGTGCAAGAGCCTCGTCCCGAGAGCTCAGTAGCACTGAGGGGAAAGGAGCCTCCGGATCTCGGAGTAGTCCAGTGGCCATCGGGCATGGCACTGAGCTTTCACTAGCTCATGCAGTCCTGTGAAGTCCAAGTGGAGAAACTGAGGCCAAGAGAGGCTCAATACCATCTCTCTCTCTCTCTCTCTCTCTCTCTCTCTCTCTCTCTCTCTCTCACACACACACACACACACACACACACACGGAAATTGAGGCTCAAAACGAACTGGAGACTTGCCAGGGTCGTGTGGACAATAGTTGACCGTCAAGGTTAGAGCCCAGTTCTGACTCCTGCGACACTGCCTCACCCTGTGCGCCTGCCTTCTATTTTTTTTTTTTAATTAAAGCTTTACATGTAGTGGATGCTTAATTCATGACAGCCCCTGGGGTCCCCAGAAACGCCCACTCGGATAAAAGAGCAGATACCACCACTGCCACCGCTGTTGGCTGAGGCTCCACAGTTCCCTGGTGAAAAGAAAACCTCATCCCCATCTCCACACAGGAAGGCAGCAGCTACTTCCTACTGAGGAATCCTAAATCGTTTGGATTTGTAACACCTTGTTATCTAGGATTGGATTTCTGCAGCCTCTCCAGTCTTGCCTGGAAAAATTCCCAAGAGGTCCTTAAGTTCCCCAGATTCTCATTTCATGTTCTGAGATCTCAGGCTTCTTTATCCCAATCAAAACCTTTTCCCAGAAAAAGATTTGACTTCTCATTTACACTAGGGTGATAACAAACTGATAATTGCTTAATTGTTATTCTTTTCTGAGCTAGTTTCATTTCCTAACTTAATAGCTACAAGCATCAGGCAATTAGTGTGTGCCTGGTCCTTGCTAAGCACTTCAGGAACATTTATCTCTTTTGAAACAGATAGACCTTGGGCAAAATTTAATGTCAATGTCCCTGATAAGATTCTGGCCTCAGGCTATCAAAGGGGGAAGCTTGTAGAGAGCAAAGTCAAAAAGATACAGCTCCCTCATCCAAAAGCATGGCCCTGCTTAACACCTCCCCACTACTTACTACAAAGCAGCTAATGTTTATTGATTACCCACTATGTGCCAAGGTACAATTGTGCTAAACATTTTTCTTACATTAACACAGTCCCCTAACAATCTGTAAGATGAATATATTCTCATTTTTGATTAAAGATACTGAGATTCAAAGATGTGAAAAGGCAACACGTGTAACTTTTAAGTGGAACTGTTGAGATTCAAACCCAAGGCACCAACTCCAGGTCAGCTCTGCTACACTGCCTGCAACATAGTCATCTCTTCACCACAGCCAGAGTCACTGTCAAGAAGAAAAGCTGCTTTGGGCTGGGCAAGTGGTACACGCCTGTAAGTCCCAGCTATTCAAGAAAATGAAGCAGGAGGATTGCAAGTTTAAGGCCAGCCTGTGCAACGGAGCAAGACCCTAACTCAAAAAGTAAAAAGGGCTGGGGTCTTAGCTCTGTTGAGTATTCACCTTGCATGTGTTAGACCCTGGTTTTGATCCCTTGTGCCACAAAAATAAATAAATAAATAAATAAATAGAAAGAAAATCTGATTCGGGAGTGGGGGAGGTACTGGGGATTGAACTCAGGGGCACTCAGCCACTGAGCCACATCCCCAGCCCTATTTTGTATTTTATTAGAGACAGGGTCTCTCTGAGTTGAGGCTGGCTTCGAACTCTCAATCCTCCTGCCTCAGCCTCCTGAGCCACTGGAATTACAGGCACCGCCACTGCACCTGGCTAGAAAAGCTGATTTTTGTTAACTTGCCTGTTAAAAGCCCTTCATTGACTTCGGGATTATATCTAAATCCAGGGCCCTTTAGGATCTGGGTGCTACTTTCAGCCTGCTGCTACATTCCACCTTGAATCCAGAGCATCTCAGTCTTTTGCCACAATGCCATCATTCTTGCCTTGGGGCCTATATGCTGACTGCTTCTATTACCTACACCACCAAACCATCCTCTGTCCCCTTAGCCAATTGGCTAATTGCTGCTCCGGAGCTTGGCTCAAGCATCACCTCCTGCAGGCAGCCCTTTTTCTTACTGAGCTGGACAGCGCTCCCAGGACTCCTAGGGCCCCCGGGGCAGTGGAAGCTTTCACCTCTTAGGGCACTCCCTTTGGAACCAAATTATCTGAGTGTGATTCTCCGCCCTGCCAATTATTAGCTGTCTGACCTTAGAGAAAACTCTTCACCTCAAGCCACAGTTCTCATCTGTAAAATAGATTCTATCTTCTGGAGTTATCATGAGAAATAAAACAAATACAAAGCCCATTCCCTGGCTCATAGTCACATTTTATTTTTATCTTATTTTTATTTTTTTTATTTTTTGGTGCTGGGGATTGAACCCAGGGCCTTGTACATGCAAGGCAAGCACTCTACCAATGGAGCTATAGCCCCAGCCCTCATGGTCATTTTTTAAATACATTTTACCTATTATTCATTTATGTGGGGTTATTTTTTGGTCATTTAAAGTGTCCCTTAAAGCTAGCACTCAATAAATAGGATGTGACATTTGCTGAGTGAGTTGCCAGAAGATTTGGTGTTATCCTGGAAAAGTCCTAGGCAACAGGGCCCAGGCCTCACTGCATCAGGAGAAAGAAGGAGAGGAGTACTGGGTCTTGAGCAGCCAGCCCTCTGCTGTTTCTAAAGCCCGGGACAGGTGAGGGGGACTTAGGAATCTTCTCATGACCCAGTGACTTGTTGGCATGTGGGATCATTGCTCTTTTTCTCTGGGTGAACTGGGATCGGGCTTAAGGTGGGAAGAGCCTTAATTTCTTTTTCTTTTCCTCCTCTCCTTCTCCTTCCTCTCCTCATTCTCCTCCCTCTCCTTTTTTAAGACAGGGTCTTAATTATTTTGCCCTGGTTGGGCTCAAACAGTAGCTGAGACTACAAGCATGTACCTCCACGCCCAGACTCCTAATGTCTTTTTTTCTTTTTCTTTTTTTTTTTTTTTTTTTGTACTGGGAATGAAACTCAGGGGGCACTCAACCACTGAGTTACAGACCCAGCCCTTTTTATTTTTTTAATTTTGAGACAGGGCCTCACTAAGTTGCTAAGGCTGACGTTGAACTTGCAATCCTCCTGCCTCAGCCTCCTAAATTGCAAGGTTATAGGCATGTGCCACTATGCCCAACTCTTCATAGTCATTTTAAAAGTTTGCATGGGGCTGGGCTGGGGATGTGGCTCAAGTGGTAGCGCGCTCGCCTGGCATGTGTGAGGCACTGGGTTCGATCCTCGGCACCACATAAAAATAAAATAAAGATATTGTGTCCACCTAAAACTAAAAAGAACATATATTAAAAAAAAAAAGTTTGCATGGGGGACTGGGCTTGTGGCTCAGGGGCAGAGCGCTTGCCTAGCATGTGTGAGGCACTGGGTTCAATCCTCAGCACCACATATAAATAAATAAAAAATAAAGATACTTAAACAACTAAAAAATATTAAAAAAAAAAAAAAAAGTCTGCATGGAATGTCTTTGCACTCACAGCCGTATCTATCAGGAATCCAGTCCTGAGCTGGGGCTAGGGCTCAGTAGCAGAGCACTTGCCTAGCATGTCTGAGGCACTGAGTTTGATCCTCAGCACCACATAAAAACAAACAAATAAAATAAAGGCATTCTGTCCATTTACAACTACAAAAAAAATGTTTAATAAAAGAGTCCTCCCAGTGGCTCGGGAGGCTGAGGCAGGAGGATCACGAGTCCAAAGCCAGCCTCAGCACCAGTAAGGCGCTAAGCAACTCAGTGAGATCCTGTCTCTAAATAAAATACAAAGTAGGGCTGGGGATGAGGCTCAGTGGTGGAGTTCCCCTGAGTTCAAAAAAAAAAAAAAAAAGAGTCCAGTTCTGCCTCCTGCCTCACCCAGGTCCACGGGCCCAGTGCCCTCAGGGAACCTCTTATTCTCGGCTGTTTTCAGCTTAAGCCCATGGGATTCTCAGAAGAAATCATCTTTATTAGCCACAAAGGGTTTGTGTCTCAGTAGGTGCTCCGCTCTACCAACGCCTGCCAACAGTGGAGTCCTTACAGACCTTGGTAGCCCAAGATCTAAAACCTTGACATTAAGGTGTAGAGATGGGAGGCCCAAAGGAAGGGAGGAGAGTCAGGGTTCCTGTAGTCAGGGGATGTGAATAGAAGGAAAGACACCCTAGTGCGGAAGTAAATGTTTGCTCCTCCTGTGCGGTGCGCATGCCCATCGTGGGCTCCAAATGCTGTCCCAGGAAAGAGTCAGGCCAGCAGGCCCTTCCACGTGTCTCAGGGCCATGGGAGGGTGGCATGTGAGGGTGGCAGTTCCCTTCCAAGGATATAAACTTTTTCTTAGCGTGCTGGGGATTGAACCCAGGGCCTCGTGGAGTATGCACTCTATCCCTGAGCTACACCCCAGCCCCAGTAGTCAAAAACTTTAAGACAGATCTGGACTCTAACCTCACAGCCTAGTGGGTCCACCGTAAGCAAGTTTCCTAACTTCTCTGGGCTATTTGCCCACTGAAGACATGAGATCTGCCTCTAGCCAGTGTGGTGGCCACACCTGTGATTCCAGCAACTCAGAGGGCTGGGACCGGAGGATGGCAAGTTTGAGGCCAGCCTGGCCCACTTAGGGAGATCCTGTCTCAACATAAAAATTAAAAGGGCTGGGATGTAGCTCAGTGGTAAAGCACGCCTGGGTTCAATTCCTAGTACCAAAAATAAAGACAGAGAGCTCTGCCTGTAACCACGAGAGGACCCTGTCTGCAGAGACCCTTAACAAAACCTGGGTAGAGGAAGCACCTCCACAACCTTAGCTCCTTCCCTCGGGCACCTTTCAGCTTCTCTGATTTGCTGTCCCTCAGCCCTCCCGGAGCTGGCTGCCCCACACTGTGTCCACAGTCTGCATAATGGCTTCCAGTCCTTAGCTACTCCTGGAGGTGACTACAGCCAGCCTCTAGGGCTGCAGATAGTTCAGCTTCACCAGGGTGCAACAGGGAGCAAAAAGTATTATGGGATGGTTGAGAGGCTCAATTTCATTTGTATGTTACCACAGTTTTTAAAAAGTTATTCTGTGGAGTCTATTCAGGGCTGAGGATGCCTTCCGGGGGTTACCTTTCCCAAACTCCAGGATTTAGGGATGGAGCAGATGGGAAAGCATTTTCTCAAGGTTATAGCAAGCGAGCAGCAGAGCCAGGATACAAGCTCACGGCCTCTCTTGGCTTCCAGACCCACGGTGTCTCTCACCATCTGATCGTATCCTGCCACCCCACAGGGCTTTTGCCACTTGAAGCACAGGCCGCAGCTCCCCTATGTGCCTCAGGAGGGAATTCCAGAATTCACCAGACAAGCACTGTTGAGAGACAACTATGTGCAGGGCACTGTGCTGGGCCCCTAGGGAGCCCAGGAAGTCACGTCTGGTTGCAAAGAGAAATAGGTCACTGGAAAATTCTCCTGCAGAAGTCTACTTCAAGGAACGTTCGCATGATAACTCACACCAAGCCAAGTCCCAGGGCACCTCCGTGCCAGCCTCTGACCTCCTGTTCTGCCGCTGAGTTTCCTTTTCCTAGGAAGGAGAAAGTGGATCCAGGAAACCCTCCCCGGGGGCTCTGGGGACAGCCAGACTTAGATATTCCAGCTTCGTTGCTTTGTTGTGGTGGTGATGGTAACAAAATACATACAACGTAAAATTTACCACATTACACATCGTGCAGTTCGGTGGCATTAAAAAGTACACTCACATTGCTCTGTAACTGTTACCACCATCCATCTCTGGAATGTTCTCATCATCCCAGACTGGAGCTCCATACCCACTACACAACAGCTCCCCGCGTGGCCTCCCCTTAGTCCCCGTCAACCACAGCACTATTTTCTGCTTCTGTGAGTCTGACTATTTGAGGTAGCTCCTGCAAGTGGAATCATGTGGCATTTGTCCTTTGGTGAGTCAATTATTTCACTTGGCATGTTTTCAAGATGCATCCATGCTGCTGCATGGATCAGAATTCATTCCTTTCTAGGACTGAGAACTATGCCACTGTGTGGGGCTGGCTTGGGTTCGGTTCATCTATTCAGACGTCTCCAGACATTGGAGTCACTTCTACCTTTTGGCTACTGTGAATAATGCAGCTACTAACAAAAATGCATCTGTTTGAAGGTGTCTGCTTGAGCTCCTGCTTTCAGTTCTTTGGGACATGTACATGGATGTGGAACTGCTGGGTCACATGATAATTCTCTGTTTCACCTTTGAGGGACAGCCCTGCTGTTTATTCAAACTGGTTGCACCATTTTTTGTCACTACATCAGCCAGGGACAGGGTTCCAGTTTTTCCACAGCTGTATTTATACTTTTTCTTTTTTCTTTTTGTGGTATCTACCTTAATGGGTATGAAGTCCCTTTCTCATTATGATTTTTTTTGGGGGGGTACCAGGGATTGAACTTAGGGGCACTCCACCACTGAGCCACATCCTCAGCCCTATTTTGTATTTTATT